>NC_060060.1:45584564-46784564 GCF_020283565.1 Trifolium pratense
TTTTTACTTCTAGTGCTCAAACTCAACCAAGTAAATATCATTAATAATTCTCGCGCGTCCTATTTTTACTCATCCGCTATATATATATATTATAATTCTCGCGCGCCGTATTTTTACTCATCCCATATCTACGAGTTTCTCGCGCGCCCTACTTTACTCATCCACTACCTACGAGTTTTTCGCGCGTCATATTTTACACATCCGCTACCTACGAGTTTCTCGCACGCCCTATTTTTACTCATCCGCTACGTACGAGTTTCTCGCGCGCCCTATTTTTATTCATCCACTACGTACGAGTTTCTCGCGCGCCCTATTTTTACTCATCCACTACCTTCGAGTTTCTCGCGCCCTATTTTTACGCATCCGCTACTTACGATTTTCTCGTGCGTCATATTTTTACTCCTCCGCTACCTACAACTTTCTCGCACGCCCTATTTTTACTCATCCGTTACGTACGAGTTTCTCGCGCGCCCTATTTTTATTCATCCACTACGTATGAGTTCTCGCGCGTCCTATTTTTACTCATTTGTACTACCGACGTTTTTTGGTGTGCCCAATTTTTACTCATCTGCTACTTAAGTAGCGGGACGGTGTTTTATAATTTATATTACAAACTAATTTCAAATCATCCAAAACAAACTATTTATATTTACTATTTTATTTTTTTAATTTTAATTTTTTCGGGCTTGCGGCCGCCCACGGCCCATTCGGGCTAGCCCATATTTTAATCGGGCTTTGTCGGGCCGGGCTAAAAAGCCCGGAAATAATTCGGGCTAGAATTTTCAAAGGCCGAGCCCGGGAAAAAATCGGGCTTGGCGGGCCGGCCCATTCGGGCTCGCCCATTTGACAGCTCTAGTTAAAATGTCTACTTTTTCCCCTAAGCTTTCTCCATTTGCCTTATAAAAATATGCCATAAATATTTAGCACTTTTTCTTTTGGTAGAAAAAAAAAAAATGACAAAGATCATTATAAACTCACACATATAAGTCAAAAAGTAGGAGTTCGAACCTCGATCATTAGCACATCTTTAGCAAATCTACATAAATTTAAAAAACCAAATATCACTTAATAAAATATGTATTTGATATCCCTACGTGCTTAGCTCAATTGGTTAGAACATCACATTATATATTCAAGGGTTGAAGTTTGAATCCTGGACACTCCACTTATCCATTTAAGGGTGAATTTTATTTTATTTTATTTATAATAAGCTGAGAATCGAACCCAGAACTTATGACATACTATCTAAATCTCTAATCATTAGACCAAACATAATTAAGGAATATGAAAAAAGAAAAAAGGTACTTTCAAATATCATTTTGATTCGTGAATGACCCTGAGAAAACTAAAATGTTTATTATAATAATGAAAAGGTAAAGTAAATATATCTATAATTGATAAAGTATATACTTACCTCTGTAAGTGTCTCGAGGAATGGATTTGTGGAGCTTGAAGTTTTGTGAAAAATTGTGAAAATCACAATTCCACTTTTGCAGTAAGAAAGTTAGGTTGGAGATTTTAAATGTCACGAAATGAAAACGAAGATAGAATGTTAAAGAATATTTCTGAATGAGTTCATCCATAACAAAGTAACAGTGAACGTATAATTTTTTATATGAAAAAAAATCAACGGCATAACAATCAAATAAAAATGTATTGATTTTGCCACACCAAAACTAAAACTGATAATATACACCCTGCTAAAATCACAATATTTCATCCAAAAAATGATGAATCGATACTTTTTATATAGACAGTGCATAGGAATTAGAATAATTTAAAATAAAATCGATCAATTTAAATAAAATACAATGGATTTTTATAGCACACTAAAATACAATGGATTTTTAATGTATTAAACTATGCAACATGCATGAAGTGAATTCGATGGAAATTTTGCAATCTGAATTTTTAATGCATTAACAGTAAAAAAAAAACTATGTAACATGCATGATGAAAATCGATGGGTTTTTATTTTTGCAACCGATGGAATACGGTGAGTAAGTAGTAAAGAGTGGCTAGTCAAGAATAGAAAAATTAGGCAATATTATTTTAAAGAAACTATGAATGTGGAAAATATTCTAAAAAATTATTTGAAAATAAATAGTAACAATAATTATAAAAGTTAATCAATATTAATAAGATGCATGAATGGCTGATTTTTTTTAAAATCAAAGGTATTTGTGCGCAATTGCGTAGACTAATTTTCTCGAGATAACTGAGATCCATTTAAGGGGTTGATCTCTCCCAACAAATATTTTTTCATACGCAAACCGGGTCGGTGATCGAACCCAGACCAAATCTACAATTTGTGTTGTACTATGTTAGTTGAATGAATGAATTTTTTTTTTGTTAGTAGAATGAATGGATGATATTTTATTAGATACTAGTATTATTTAATTTTTAAAATTTAATATTAATATTTTTTTTTCAAATAAGCAATTTTGTTTATGTCAATTGACCTTTCTTCTTTTAGAAACTCTAGAGGAGAATCTGTTGCCTGCTTGCTTTGAATTTAGGCATTAAAAATGCTCTTCATGTTGAGCTAATAAGAGTCATTCTTGCTATTGAATGTGTATTTGATAAGCAGTGGAATCAATTATGGATTCAGAGTGATTCTATGTTAGTTTTTTTGCTCTTAAGTCATATAGTGTTGCGTCTTGACAGTTAAAAAATAGATGGTAGAACTGTTTAGCTAATGTCAGATGAATTTTTTTATATCTCATATCTATAGGGAATGTAATCAATATGCGGATGATATAATAGTCTTTTGTAGAGGCAAGATGTCTGATATTAATGCTTTAAAAAATCTTTTTACTAGATATGATAATTGTTGTACTTTACCTTTCGTTTACCTAGGAGTTTCGATATTCAAAGGAAGACCAAAAGTTAGATATTTAGATATTCTTATGCCATTGCTGATAAATTTAAGGCAAAACTCGCCTCTCTTCTCTCCATTGTTGGTAGAGCTCAGTTAGTCAGAAAACACTAGTACAAGATTCAGCTTTTGTTGTAGAGTTATGTGAAACAATGAGGCAATTGAAATTGCTTCAAATCATAACTGGCATAATTTATAGTTGGAATTAGATTCGGTTTTAGTATTACTTGCTTTTTAAATCTTCCGACTTGGTGCCTTGATCATTAATTAACAAGTGGTTCAATTACTCTAGCTTATTATAAATATGAATTATGTTGTATCATTTTTATAGAGAGGGGAATTTTGCTGATGGGTTTGCAAATCTCGGTCTCACTATAGATAGATTGACTATTTGGTATAGTCATTAGAGAAACTTTTAATTTTAATAGATTAGGTAGACCTAGCTTTAGGTGTACTAATGTTTAAGGAGGTCTTGGCCTAGTCGCCCTCCTTAGTTTTGTATGTCCTCTTTTCCTACTAATATATGAATTTTGAGGTGTTAGTCCTTTTGCTGCCCATTTTCATGGTTAAAAAAATAAATAATCACTGTGCAGATAGCTTAATTTTTTAGGTTTGTCTGTAAATGAATATACTTGGTGGACTTCACCTCCTATTGGTATTAGAGAGAACGTCACTAGAAATAGACTTGATCTATCTAATTATAGATTTTGCTAGTTTATTTCGAAGGTTTGGCTAGATCTCCTCTTTTATATCTAACTTTTCTCTTTATCAATATATATTAGCTTTTATAAAAAAAAAAAAAAAATTGACCTTTCTTCTTTATTCATAGAAAAATTCACAATGCCACATCCATGGATTGAAGAATATTAGATAAATAGATTAACGAGGACCATAGACTAGTCTCAAAGAATACCCGCCATATCTTATCCATCCAAACTTTTTTTTTTCTTTCAATTTTACTTAGATAAAATGACAAAGTTATCATAAACCCACACACACAATTGAGAGAGTTAGAATTCGAACTTTAGTCGTTACATCTAGCTTAATAATTCAGCATTTTTATCAATTGAGCTGTAACTTATTGACATTTATCTATTCTTTTTGTTTGTTGAATAATTAATTCAGCCGATGAGTATGAGAGTATTAGGATTCGAACTTCGATCCCCTACATATTAAATGTAATATCCCTATCAAGTTATACTCGCGTGAATATGTTTTGATTTTTTTAACAAGTGTGAAACTTTTTTATTTTTATTTTATAAATTAAGACTAGAAGAGTATAATTTGAGATTAAATTGTAAAGATAGTTTAGAGACTAATGATGTAATCGTAGAACAAAGTAGCTGGACATAAATAGTACGATAATGAGTTATATTGTCCTCTTAACAACCTTATTATATCCTTACAGGACCCGTGTAAATCGAGGTACAGATATCTTTGTCTTCTTTTACACAAGAAAAATACAAACAACGATTAACTAATCTATATTTATGTTATGAATAATAATGAGTCGGTTAATATGCGTTTGGTCCAATTTGGAGGCTACAGGCTTAAAATTATCTTCAGTCCTCACTTTCACACCTGTTGTTATGTATCTGTTTGACTCATCCAAGGTGCTTCTCCCCTTGTTGCCTGCCTCTTAACCAACATCATCACCAAATTAAGCATCCTTAATTTGACACTACACACATTCTCTCATGCAACGTCATGAAACATTAAGTCACTATCACCACTTCAGCACAAATTCTTCGTTCACACCTGGCTATTGACAATTCCACTTTTAGTTAAAAATATTTGTGCTACAGAAAGCATACCAAAACTATGGCAAGTTACAATATTGACTTAGTTTGAGGAAAACTAGCTTGGATGTTGGTCAGCGGAGAGGGGAATTTCATTCACAAAACATTCATAATACAAGATGGTACGTAATCAAAGCTTTGTTTAACATGCACAAGTTTCTTATGTTGTGCATGGTGGACAAGTGGCCATTTATATTATAATGAATACGAATTTTACAAAATTCATCGTTGGATTGAAAGTTTATATCATATAGATCATTCATAAAAATTTGAAAATTTTTAAACATCATTTGATATGTTATTGAGACCTATCAAAATTAATGATATTTAATAAAAACTCATAACCGTTAATAAAAACTCATAAACTCTCTGGTGACTAGCAAATAACAATGATGTTCTAGCTAACAAATGAGCAACACTGTTGGCTTGTCTCCTAATAAAATTTATCTTCAAGTTTTGTAATAACAATTTCATATATAGCCTTACAAACAAATAAAATAGCACCAAATTCAGTTTTAGAATGGGATTTTACCGGCGACACCATCTACAACTAGTTTACAATTTAGTTCTAATGATACGTTAGTATAACCCAAATTCTTAATCCAATGTAGTGCTTCCTTCAAGCTTCAACCTTCGGCTTCATGAGGTGGAGAGCTACCTTTCCTCCACATGGTTTGTGCTCTAATGAAATTTCCATGATCGTCTCGAATGCACATACCTGCTCCATAACAATTTCTATCCTTTGACAATAGCAGTGTCAACATTGCACTTAAATGTTCCTTGCTCCGGAGTTGTCCAAATAGGATTATTCATTCCAATTTGATGTCGTCCATCTCTTATAACAACTGCACCAGCAGGGTCGCGCTGCTGTTCTCGCCTTCCAGCTCTGTCGACTGCATAATTGCTATAATTGGCCTCTGCTATCTCAGTTTGCTGCATAACAGCGCACCTGCATGATCATTAATATGTCGCATTGGAATAACGGTCAACTTCAACTTTTCCAATCAATATGAAACTTAATCTGCACTTGATAGATCTCAACATCTTCCCTCATGTGTAAGTTTCTTTGTGTCCAGATCCATCACCATTCATTTAGTGCAGATCAAACAAACCTTTGATTCACATGATTAAAAAGGTGACACGATCAATGTTAATTTGATAAAATGATCTGAATTATGGCACACATCTACATTTATCTGCTTTTGATTATTTTGAAAAGAGAAGAAATGATTATTAGGTAATGTCCAAAGGAGCTGGAACTTATCTCAAACTACCGTCTATGAAAAATAAATAAATAAAATAGTTTTTTTTTTATTTATTTTTAAACTACCTTTATAATTCGGGGTATTACAAGTCACATGCATGTGAAATAAAAGTTGATTACAAGTTAGTTGTAAGTTTTACATGCAAATATACTTATGTAATTTGTTCTCATTAGTTAATAGATAAATATTCTAAATTATGAAGAGATATAATAAGTTAATAGGTTCCTTCAAAAAATAATTAGTTAATAGGTAAATATTTCTAAATTATGAAGAGATATAGGAGGTCTCACTAAAAAATCATCTTACCAACAATTGTCCCAAAATTATTTAAATAAAATTTTATCTTGAAAATACAAATCAAATACTATCGGTTACATGTTTTTCTACACAGTCAAATAAAACATCATTTTCTACACAGTCATATATTTTAATTCTTTAAACAATCCTCTAATTATATATGTTAGCATTTTTCAATAAAAATGGTTTCATATTATATGCCCTTACTTTTTTAGAACAATCATCCTACGTTTAGAAATTCTTTGCACCTCTTCCGTAGGGTGCCTTATTAAACTATATTGCCACCATCCTTAAACCAGAAAAAGGAGGATTGTGATCCTCCGGTCGCAAATCATGAAGAGTTTGATCACTAGGAGGATTGTGATCCCTTCGGTCGCAAATCAAATGCCTAATTTCAATAGGATATTTAGACTCAAACCAGGGTTAAAATGTGAGTCGTTCAATTTTGATTGGACGACCTACGATCTGCAACTGCGTCAAATGTGAAGAACAAATATGGTCACATAAAATTAGCATCTGAAAACATAACTTTGTTAATCTTTAGAGTATTCTTACAGCAGCACAGGATAATAATCACATGTTAATCTTGGAAGCAACAAATACTGGTCCACAGTGTCATTTGAGTGATGGTAAAAAAGAAGAAAAAAAATGTTTCCTTCTAGTGATAACATAACATCTCTTAGGTCAGTTATTGATAACATCATTTTTAAATAGCAGCACTTGGGAGTGAAGCTTGCATCAGCTGAAACATGAAATTAACTTTGTATTCCCTTTGGTGCAGTGTGGATGATTTGTCCATAAACCAACTTAATAGAAAACTCAGAAAGCATCAGACACTAATGTAATCTTACTACTACATGTAGAACACCCAGAAAGAAAAAGAAGAAAAAAAACTACCACAGTTACCCCATTTACAATTATCCAGTAAACATTAGGAGGATGAATACCACACCTTCCCTTCAAAATCTAAAGGGGAATAAAAACCTGTTTAGCCTCCTCAATCATACATGCCCTCTAGTTCCCATATATCAACAAGAAACTCAACCATTTCCTGTCAAGAACAATATTACCATCAGTTACAGTTAGGGAGGATGTGTATCAGAATATGAGTATATAGACAAACAGTTAGAATGAAAGAACTTACTCCAAGAGGAATGCGCCGAGGGAAAGGCTTGTTGGTCCCAAGTAGAGTCTCATAGGTGGCGTTCCAACTGAGGAACATAAATTTTAAAATTAGAACTTGATAAACATCTTAAAAAGTATTCGATTTGGTCCCAATCATAAGACACAAAAAAAAACATTAAAACCAACGAACTTATTTATTACTGTAACTTTTTGAATGATTTTCCAAAAATAAGCTCAAGGGAAATTGCTAGACATTAGTTAGGACCGGAGGGAGTAACTTCGAATCAAATGCTATTGCTAAGCTAGAAACCTAGTTTAATTCCCACCACTTCTTGATCAATTTCCCTACTTGTTTTAAGAATGCTGTTGCACCAGATCACATGTTCATTTTTTTACTTGCAGCAGAAGTTTTCTATGGTCTAAACAATGAAATACGCACCTTTTAATCAAAAACCAATGGAAAAATAGAGGGAAGTTTTGTTTGATACTTGTACAATGTAGATTGTAGAAACCCATCGAAAGTGAACAAGCACAGGCAGCAAGCAAAAAAAAAAGAAAAATTGTAGAAACCCATCGAAAGTGAACAAGCACAGGCAGCAAGCAAAAAAAAAAAAAATTACACTTACAGGCAAAGACAGAAATGATCAATGGAAACATATGCAATACTATATACTTTCCTTAGTAATATGTTCATTTTAGAATTCAATACTTGATGCTTCATGCAGAAAGCTTATATTTATATTTTATTTACCTTATTTTGGGTTCTCCAACTTGTGTCTGACGCTCGGACCTTTTATTTCCAACCCAATGTTGCCTCATTTGGTTCCAAGAAGAAGACCTGCATACATCAAACTTTTGTGTTGTTATTACAAGCAGTTGATAAAGATTCACGAAAATGTAAAAATTACAACAAGGAATACATCCTATAAAATTGAAAGAAGAAAATACAAAGATCACAGAGTATCCTAGTAACTAGTTTTAACTTTAAGTTTCATACACAGCAATCACATATATTAAAGTGATTCCATCAAGATAAAAGAAACAAAATTTAAAAAGAAGGGTAATAATAGATAAATTAGAATATAACAGCAAACTTGCCAGATTGACAAATTCTGGAGGATCAGTCTGAATGCCATCACTACTTTGAGGATCAGAAGGATGGTTTGACACGGCAATCGACGAGATACTTCTCTGGGACTGAGGTGCCCCGTGATCAATTCAATAGCACTGCTGCTCCAAAAATCTTCTGATCTGTTGTCTGTGTTCATTGTTTGTGCTGAGTTTTTTGTCCCTAGATGCATCGGCTTCACCCATTGAAATAATTACTAGAGGTTTTGAGAAACATCCAAGACAACCTCTGCTCTGTTACAAAGTAGGTTTAACCACAAACATGATTAACACAGTTATTAACTATCATTAATCCACTAACTTGAACTAAAATATGACATTTTTTGAAGAAGCTAAATTAGCCCCCAAATTGGCACCAGAGAGAATCGAACCTGAGACCTTAAGGAGCACGCTCCCAGATCCCAAGCTAATATCACCCGACCAACTCAAGTGGGTTAAACTAAAATGACATTGATTACAAAAACTGAAGTTCCCAAATATGATAAAGAAATAACACCTATCTGCATTAAATTCATGATATTTTCACATAGAAACATAAAATCTGTATTTGCTCTTATGAAGTCTTATAGGGGCAGCACAATTCTGTGTATCATATAATGCCACCAAGACAGTCTCTTACTCACTCTTTGTTGAGTGAAATTGTGAGAGAGATTCACTAAATTTGAGAGTGGGATTGCAAATAAATTTGACCCAATTAGGTCACTTGAATGCAAATATTATAAAGATATGAAATTGATAATTTCCTAAAATTTCCAAAAGTACAAAATCACCTAAAACAAAGTAACCAGTTCTATATGTTCCTTTGATCTTGCTTGCATAAACCCAATTTCTAGGGTAATTATGAAAAATTGGGTAATCTTGATATAAAAGAAAAAAAAGAATCTTTTTTGTGATTACTAGTATGATTTTAGCAAGCAAAGCAAGGAAGGAAATAGTAGAGAAGTGAGTGACTGACCCCTGCAGGCGAGAATCTGATAGAGCCAAGGTGGAAGGAACATATTTATGATTACAGAACCACCACCACCACCACCCAGATCTGTTGTCACCTGAAATTATTATATCAAAGAACAACATAATTATATACAAGAATTTAGTACTAATAAAGAGAATAATTAGTAGTAGTAGTACTATAAAGAATTGAATGAGTAAAAAAAAAAAAAAAATGAAACCTGGAAGATGACATGGTTGCAGTGTGGTTGGGGCGAAATGTTGAAAAGTATAAATATCTTGTGATTGATTGATAATTGGATTGGATAAGATGGATGGACTTTTGTGTTTTCCTTCAGAGATGAGATTGGTGGCCAAAGCAATTGCGTTTGTTTCAGTTCCTTGTCACATTCATCATTCATTCATTCCAGAGAGAGAGAGACACCGCACTCTTTCCTCTTGGCTCCTCAATTGGCCCATAGGATTATAACATTATTTATTTCATATCCAATCAACGTATGACAACTCTTCCTAATATTCCTTACAAAAAAAAGTACTACAGTATAAAAATTAAAAAATCATTAGGATATTTGGAGTTTCTTTTTACCAAGTTTTCACCTCCTATGACTAATTTTTATATGGAACCTATGGGGCACCTAAGAATGTTTTCATTTCAAATTGAGTTTTTTCTATACGCATGAGAAATCGAATATCTGACCACATGCTTAAAAGGATTAAGATTTTTATCATTTGGACCAATATAATCTAGATTCAATGGATGTATTTAGACTAAATTATAGTTTAGATCCATTAATTCTATGATGAATTTTAAATTAAACTTTTTTTATATATAGGACATGTATGCATGGGCGGATCTACAGCTCAGCCAGCCCGGTAAAATTGAGATTTTTAGAGGTTAGTTTAGGGTAAAATTGATTTTTTTTTTCAAAACTGAGATTTTTCAATGCAAAAATTGAGATTTTACTCGGGCTTTATAAATTTTTTGGCTCTGCCACTGCATGTATGCATTTGACTTTTTTTCTTGTTTACAATGAGGTTAAGAATCGAACTCATCACTTCATGCACACTACCCAAACTTCTTACTACTAAATCAAACCTAATGACTTGTATTTGACTTCAAGTAGCTTATAATGTATATTTTTTTCCCAATATTTATAATTAATTCAACTACTAATTTTATTAAGCAGTACAAATTCAACCATTTAACTTATCAATTATCGTTATAAAGTCATATGCTATAAGGTTTTTTTACATATAAGTTATTTGCTATAAATTTATAGAGCTATTCACTAATTTTTGACCTACAAGAGCCCAATAACATGATTTCTAAAAAAAATTGGAAAAATAAGAGAACTGCTAGGAACGTGATGCAGTATATTTTCACAATTTTAGTTTAAATTAGGAGTGATTTCTGTTTCAAAAAATAAATAAATAGGAGTTACTTAGTTTTTTTAAGGTAATTGCGTTTCTCTAAAGAAAAACTAGTTTTAACTTTTAAAACATTAAACTGTCACTTAATATTTTCTAACTCTGATTTTATATTCAGCTTTTATCGTACTAGGGGTTTGTGATATATAGCTTTAGGAAAATATTGAACCTCCATGTGATAAATACATCAAACATTACTTAAAGACAATGTGTTATGTGTTACTTAATATTAAATAGTAATAAATTAAATGGTAATTATTTATGTGAATGCACACTCAATTTTCAATATGTAATTACATGTTTCAACTTTTCAATGTTTTATCTCAAGCTATGTTACACATATAAGTTCCTGTTTTAGGTGGTGAGAATTGGAGGAAGGTAATCAGATTTTGACCCAAAATCCTAGCCTTAGTATCAGGAAAACATTCAAATCCTGGAAGAGTTGTTATGGCTCCATTATTAGTTACTTCTATTGGATATCTCATGAGGTGATGAAATGAATCTTGTATTCCTCAAATGTATCCTTTGAGTATATGTCCCAATTGGTCCCAGCAAAACGATTCACAAGATTGATGCAGTTCAAACTTTCTGGATTATCAAAGTGGCTTGTATCACCAATATCTCCAAGGTGCTCATACCATAGTGATCTTCTGAATGCATATATTTGTCCTTTTGGTGGCCTATTATTGGATGCTATATGGTTTGGTTGGAATGCACCTATTGCAATCTCACTGTCTCTAGCTCCATCCATTGATCTTTGGTTTATGTTTGCAGAACCAATGATTATGTATTCATCATCAACTGAATCAAGCAGCAAAGAAAAGTCACAAGAGTTTGTTAATTCTTGACCAAATAGGGTAGGAAATAATGAAGCAGCATAATCAAACGTAAAGACAGAAACTTGTTGCACAAGGTAACCTAAAAACAGTCGTACTGGTCCCGTAAGTGCAACACAGATGTTAGACTGTGAGGACATTTGATATGTTGGGGTGCGGGATCAAACCCGCAATACCCTATTCTCGCCACTTAGTGTGTGTGAGTTTTGTCCTCTACGCACGTTGACACACAAAAAACACGTTGTCCTGAGTTGTCGGTTCAGTGGTAAAGACTTGGCTTGTAACCTCAAGAGGCATAGTTCAAATCTCCTCGAGGTTGTAAAATGACTATTAGTGTCAATTCAGTTAATGATAATAAATGTTAAACCAAGTGATGTATAGTATGTTCGATCCCTTACCTATCATCATTTTGGCATGAACATATATCATGAATCTTCTAGAATTTTGTGCTCTACTATAATCACTGTCAGGTTCAGGTTTTTCTGTAGGAGTATATTCATTATTTTTCTTACTTTCTGTTTCCAAGGCAAAAGAATGTCAAGTACTCTCTTAGGTTGTTGCCTCTGATTCCTTTTCTTTGAAGAGCTTCCCAATATCAGAATACATCATTTCCATAGTCCTTCTCTGCCAATCTAATATAGCCTGAACTGAAGCACTTTCAGGTATACCTTCTGGCACATTGGAATGACAATGTACACAGAAAATCTCTCTCCAGCTTCAATCTTGCTAACAATCTTCAATGAAAGTTCCTTTGGTATAAGATGCAAAGCACCAATATCCTCAACTTTAATATCAGATGATTCCAACTATATGAACTCCCGAGGAAAATACTGATTTTCTATGTAGATGAAGTTTTTCGCTCGTCGAATGGCGTTTATGTAGGCATCTTGAATGCTTCTATCAATGATGTTATCTTTTCCACTAACAAGACCTTTTTCACAAGCTTCTCTGGATCTTGAGGGAAGCCTGAAGCAGCACCACCATCGATCGATCTAAACAACTGAACATTCCATTTGTTGTTTTCATTGGTCGTTGCAACATTCGGTACACGAGCAATACCATATTCACTAAGCATGCTTGAAGGGACTGGGACATTCTTATTCCCAACTTGCTTTTCCCACCTTTGCTCAAAATTGCATAACACATCCCATGCAACAGGTCCTTCTAGCTTACAATGAATGTCATGCCCATGGCTCTCTAGGACCACCTTTCTTAATAGAAGCACCTGTTGGACATAGACCTTTTCAATTAGTAGCTTTAATTTTTTATTCAATTATGTGGACATGTATCTTCATCAATTAGGAGCTTTAATTTTTTAATTCGATAATTAATTGATATGGAATAATGAAAACTCTAATTCGCCATCACACTAAATCTAGACTATGATCAGACATAACACACATTGCATCTTCTTTCAATCTAAAGAACTTCTAAGACATAAGTAATTTCGGTTCAGAAAGAACCACAGGCCAATGATTGTTCATCACCGCATCTCTCTTTGTGTTTCAGGATTAACGCCGAAAGACTATTGGCAAATGATTCATGTTTTTCGATTATCTTCGACTAACCAACTTACGTAAATCCTGAAGTTATCTGTATGCATGCTCATATATTTATTTGGCTTACGCACTAACATATGATTATAATATATCAACTAATCAACCTATGTATCTAGCATGTCTTGCAATTTATGTTATAAATTATAAAATTAATTCAAACCTGGGAAGTTTGGTTGATGAAAATCATCATGATGGACTGTATTCAAAGTTGAAAACAAAGGATGTTCCATAGTATCATATCTTCCATCACACAAATCATCCCACCAACAAAACTTGTGATTGTTCTCTTATTCCGTTGTCCAGAACCAACAATTCTACTGTCAACAATTATAGTCTTTTGATGATGAGGTGAACATGGTTGAAATTTCAAAACCTTGAACTATACTTCTTCATGACCAGGATTACGCGGACACAAAACACAATGAACATTTGTGTTTCTAAAATATTGTCCAGTTTCTTGATCATGAGTTTCCATCAACCATCTTTCTTAAAATCAGGAACAGAAGTCCTATCATCCCAAACAAGCATAAGAACCATTAACACCTTCATTGGCTTTCTTCTTAAGAAGCTCTCCAAGTGTGATGCTTGTTCTTGTTGACTTGTTTAAGTCCCTAATCAAGGTTATTTCAGTGTAAACAGACCAACCAGTTAGCAAATAAAATGCTTAGCATCATTAATTGCACTGTAAATATCTTCCCAACATTTTCTGGCACGTAACTTTCTACTCCGTCCAATGGAATATGCGGAATAGAACCATCTATAACATGTGCATCTTGGTAAAGAGTGATTTGGCAACCATTATTTTGTTTAAAGAAAGTGTGAGGAACTCCTTGAAATTGTGGACTCTTTAGTCCTTGTGACCAGTTTGGATCATTTTTAACAGTGAGAATTGAATTTGAACATGGATTTTGGAACCACCTTGTATTGGACGATGGTTCCACATCCAATATTTGAATCCATGTGTTTACTATGTTGCCCTTTATGACTTGTTCAACTGGAACATAAGCTCTACCAATTAGTGTTGCTCCAATGGGGTTATCTTGTTTAACCGTGAATATGATATTGGAGATTGAATGAGCAGAATAAATGTGAAAGTTTTCATTCCATTTCGGGTTATCTATCATCTAGTTCTTCCAACTCGCGCCTTGTCTAAATCAACTGTTGCATACAGACCCATCCAATAATCTGCGAACGTTTTTACATTTTATTATTGGCTTAGAAAAATAATGAAGTATGTTTCTTACCTAAAATTACATTACATATTATATAGTAAATAGTAAATAAGGAAATAAAATAGTATGTGAAAATATAAGATACCTCGCCGGCTGGCATTGACACATAAAACAATTCTTGAGTTGTGACAGAATTTTCTTCCCCGTACTTGTACATGTTCCCTTGTTACAAAATTTGAACATATATAGAATAAGATTTTATTTTTCTCTTCTCTAGAGATTAGACTATACTATAATGCAATTTTAGATTTCACATGTACAAAATATAGGAACACTTTGAAATTGAGAAGCTTTAATCAATCTACTTAATATGAAATTGGAAAAAATTAGCATAGAGACAGTGTTGTGATTAAGGGCACCTTGTTGCAGAGATTGAAATTGCATCCGGGAAGAGTTGAGTTTGTAGCGTATCACCTCATATATAGTCACATCGAGCCTCCCGTGTAGCAACTGCACCATCACGTTCGCTTATGTTCTTGCTGCGCGCAATAAAAATAAGTGTCATAGATATGCAATGTGTTATGTATGTACTATGTAGCATATTTTATGGAATGACTAGAATATAAAATGACATGACAGTTAAAGCAAAAGTGAAATTTTTAGTAGATGTAGCTTACATGGGAATGGAGGTTGAGGAGAGAAAATGTGATGATGATGGTGATGGTGATGGTGAGTTGTCCTTATGATGAAGGCATTGTTTGAATTGCATTGGTACATTTATAGGCCTTTGGAGAATGAAGATGGACAAGGAGAGGGGAGAATCTGATCCATGTATTGTCTTAAACTCTTAATTCAAGCAAGAGATGTTTACATAAGATTTATAAGTTGAAAGGGAGATTCCTTTAATTCATACTTTCTCAGCATATTGGAATTAGTTCTCAACTTGAGTTTCAAGAAAGATATATGTATTCACCTAAGTTCTAAGGGCCATGCTAAGGCCAACATATTCAATTATCTGTACATTTTTTTGCCCGGGTCCCCCATCAATTTTCAAGCACCAAAATCACCATTATAATAAGGAATTGGATTTTCCTTCGTAATTGCGTCCAGTTGAAATTGAGATTCATTACTGCGTGAACTGTGTTGCGTGTGTGAAAGTTCAACAACAATTGTCTAAAATATAAAAATAATATGGTCCATCGAGCCTTATGAAACAAAAATTTATTCTGTTTTATTTTATCCATGCTTATTTTTGCAAATCAACGGACATTTATTGTAACGAGTGAAAATCTAAATTCAAGTAACTACCCACAAAGAGTAATTAGGTTGTATTTGACCCTACTTTTTTAAGACTTAAACGCTGCTTTAAGAATAAAGTTAAAAATAAAAAAATTTAAGTTAAGTTATTTGGTATTTATTATTTTTTTTCAACTTAATTATCACTTTTAAATTAATATCATAAATTTATTTTAAGTTACTTATATTGTGTTTCCTTTATTACAAAAAAAATGCTTTTTATTTTAAGAACTTTATCGAAATTATGTTTGACTCCACTTCTCCTTAAAAGAAGTAGCGAAGTAAAAAAATAAGTAGCGCCCGTTGCCATCCCTATTTATCGGGACAGTTCGATCTCCAGCAACTGCAATCGAAATGAGGGTGAAACTACTTGATGTGGAACTGACTCCCGAACTAGATTAGGCGATCCAATCGGCCATATACCAAAGGTGAAAACAAAAAATAAAAATAAAAATTATTTATCGGGCCTTCAATCGCATTACTTTTTTCAATTACTCTGCACCAATCGACAAGAGAGGCAGGCCGTGCAAAACAACAACAAATCTGATTTTCTTCGCCGTTACTACGTAGTAGAAGATGATGAAGAGGAGAATGATAAAGGAACATACTCAGAATCAGAAGAAGAAGAAGAAAAGAGACTAATGAATCAAATTCTACTACTACGGATGAAGAAGAAGAAGATACAGACACTTTAGTATGACCCTTTGTTTTGTTCTTTTGTTTTTTAGTTTTGTTCTTTTGTTTTTTAGTCTATGCAAAATAAATTGGTTTTCATTTTAAAAATTCAAAAAATGGTAGTTATGTATTCAGACTATTGAAATTCAACGGTTTTTTTTTTAATGTTTGACGTACGTTCAATTGAAGTTATCAGAAAAAGTATCAAACGGTTTTGAATTTTTATAAAAATTTGTGGCGTTGATTTACTCAATAAGGTCTTTGAATTCAACGGTTGGATTGAAGAAATATAATGTTGATATCGAGTTATTTAGCGGGGTAATGAAGACTTACTCCTGGAGTGAACGGATCCCTCCTTATCTATCTAACTAGTCGAATTAGTCACACTAAAGTTCTTCAAGAAGTAGATAATTTTGAATAATATTCATCCAACATGTATTAAATCAATTTTTTACTTTTTGAATAAAGAAATGTTAATTTAAATAATATTAGTGGGATATATATATTTTTGTCTCTAACCTAGTAAACTTCAAGTTAGTTCTTATTTTATTTTTATTATTTTTTTGTCTTACAATATTTTTATGGACTCAATTTTAGTCTATATATGTTATTAAGTCATTATGTATTTTTGAATGTATTTTTTGCATGCATATTTAGAAAATTATAAAATGATCATCCACAAATGAGTTCAAATTTTATTTCAATGTCTTGTTTTCCTTAATTATCTCACATTAAAAAAATCTAAATTTTAGTAAATGAACTTTTTATAATATTTTAAATATGTCTAAAAAAATTATTCAAAAATTTAAAAGTTCAAGATTAATTAAACTAATTTGTTTTTAGTATTAATCCTCTGATTCTCAGAAAAAATGTGACCTTGATAATTCAAATTTTGGCCGCTAATGTATGACCCAATAAGGCTCGTTTGGATTAGCTTATTTTTTAGCTTACGCAAACATGTTATGTAATATAAATTATGTTTTATGTTATTTTATAAGTTCACACTAGTGAAAAATATATTTTATAAGTATTTTATCATAAATTACTTTAACAAACTTATAATAATACATAAAAATTACATAATTTGTTTGCATAAGCTCAAAAATAAGCTAATTCAAACGAGGCCGAAGTATAACTAATTTGGTTTTAGTAGAGACTTAAATTTCTTGAAGAAAAATTTTGTTGACACTAAAAATATATTTATCCCTAAAAATGTTGATAAGAAAGCCTCAAATGAAAAAATAGCTGCAACGGAAATGGGAAATGGTTAGTATATTTTTGATTGGTGTTCACGTTTATTTTCATTTCAGTCAAAGTACTTTCATTTTCCCTCTCTTAATAGAACTAGTTTATTTTAGATCAGATATTTTTATGCTTCAAAACTGATCTAAACCAAACCGTAAATGAGATTTTCTATCACAATGAAAAACGAGAAAGAAGGCAAAACTCATTTGTGCAATGCATTAAAGAGATTGAGGGGGGGACAATTCAACATTCATTGTCATCATCATATGATATGCGTCCCCTCCCCAACTTTATCATTGCAATCTCATTTTTTTTATAAGGTCTCATGTGATTCAATTCATGGTTACAACTAAGACTTTGTCTAATGAAAGTATGAATTGGTTTATATATGAGAAAGTTTGTGAACAAAAAAATATCATATGAATGATTACCTAACCAGTAACCACCACATGCTTACCAAACAATATAGGTTATTTTCTCTCTTATAAATATGTAGTATATCACAAAAAAGGAAAGGCAAATCAGTGAGCCATGGAGTACCAAACACTTGTACTAGGAACTATCTTTGTAAGTGCAACCATTCTCATCTTCATTTTTAGAAGTTATACCAAACCCAAAATAATTCTACAAAACTTCCACCAGGGCCACACCCACTTCCCATTCTAGGAAACATCTTAGAACTTGGCAAAAACCCACACAAAACTCTCTCAAATTTATGGACCAATCATGACACTAAAACTAGGAACCATAACAACCATAGTAATCTCATCACCACAACTAGCCAAACAAGTCTTACATGAAAATTCCAAATATTTTCTAATAGGACAATCCCTCACGCTGTCTATGCAACTGAACATAACAAATTCTCAATGTCATGGCTACACCCCCTAACAACATCATGGAAGAAACTTAGGAGTTTGTGCTACAAAAGTATTCTCTCCAAAACATCTTGATTCCACAAAAGTCATTAGACAACAAAAGTTGAAAGAATATGGATTATGTGAATGGAAAATGCAACAAAGGTGAGGTTTTTGACATTGGTAAAGCTGTTTTTATAACTATGCTTAATTCAATTTCAAACACTTTGTTCTCTAAGGATTTGTCTCATATCACACATGATGAAAAGTCTCAAGAGTTTAAAAATATTGTTTGGGGTATCATGGAAGAAGTTGGTAGGCCTAATATTTCAGATTTCTTTCCAATTCTTCGTCCTTAGATCCACAAGGTTTGTATGGAAGGATGACCAATCATATGAAAAAGTTGTGCGAGATTTTTGATGGAATTATTGAAGATAGAATTTGTTCAAGAGCTTCCAAAGTTGATTATGAGGTTTGCAATGATGTGTTAGATTCACTTCTAAACAATATTGGAGACACTAATTCTGAATTGAGCCGCAATGAAATGGTGCATTTGTTAATGGTTAGTATTATTTTTTCGATAATTAAATTTTTATAAATCATAATCTAAAAATAGAGTAAAAGGTTGTTTAAGGTTCAATTTAAAAATTAAAATAAACAATGAATGCAACTTAAGAGTTTGTTTATAGGTTTTTAAGTTAAGAAAACAAAATCAATTCTAATTGTTACAATTTTCTTCAAACTATAAAAGAAAACAATCAACAATCAACGAGAATTAACCACAAAACAAATCCATAAGTGATATCTTCAAACTAACTTTTACTCTAGTTACAAATTTATTTACGGGGCTAATTGTTATTGGTTGTTGGATAAATTACTCATAATTATTTAAGTGTACCCTAGAAAAAAGGCAACTTAGTTGTAAAATTGAGAAATTTTGTTTCTATGAATAATTTTTAGTATTTTACTTCATTGCATGGTTTCGCTAATATAATGTGTTAAATATTTGATGTTCTATATAATAGGATTTATTTGTTGGTGGGATTGACACATCTTCAAATACAATTGAATGGATTATGGCTGAGTTATTACATCACCCCGAAAAATTAACAAAAGCAAAAAAGAATTATGTGAAGCAATTGGCAAAGATGAAAACAATGAAGAATCACATATTTCCAACTGTTGAGTATGGTTCATATATGCATCAGGGTATTTTCGACATTCTCTTGTTATTATATATACCGCTTGTAACACTTGAAACCCTAATTCATTCTTTCATCTAATAGAAACGAGCTGTAGCGGAATTCTGCAGCCGGAGACGTACCTAAGGGAACTCCGTTATCAAACTTCTTGTGTTCTTATTGTTTGCAATTTCGTTATTATTACCTTCTGTTACTATTTGTGCACAACAATTGGTATCAGTGATGACGCTTAATCCTGCGAAATTCGAAGTGGCAAGGTTCGACGGGACGGGCAATTTCGGATTATGGCAGAGAAGGGTTAAGGATCTGTTGGCGCAACAGAGTCTACAGAAGGCGTTGCGCGAGACGAAGCTGGCAGACATGGACGACACCGACTGACAGAGATGAAGGAGAAGGCTGCGGGTTTGATACGCTGTGGCTTTCAGACGAGGTCATGCATCATATCCTTGATCTAACAACTCCGAAGGAAGTTTGGGATAAATTGGAGAGTCAGTACATGGAGAAATCGCTTATGAACAAGTTGTAGCCGAAAAAACGGTTGTACAGTCTCAAGATGGAGGAAGGATCAAATTTGCAACAACACGTCAACGTCTTCCAAAACATTCTCACCGATCTGACGAGGCTTGGGGTTCAGATGGACGATGAGACAAGGCAATCATACTGTTGTGCTCGTTACCAGAGTCATACGACCACTTGGTGACTACCCTTACTTACGGTAAAGAGTCTATTACTCTCGCTTCGATTAGTTCTGCACTGTTGTCTCATAATCAAAGGAGGCATAACACAGAGGGCGGTAGTCAAGGCGACGGTTTGTATGTGAAGGGCGGTTCAGATCGTGGACGAACAAGGGTAACACAGGTCCTGCAAAGAAGAGAATAAATCTAAGAACAGGAAAACAGCAGAGTGCTACGGTTGCAAACAGATTGGCCATTGAAGAGGATTGTCCAAACAGAA
This sequence comes from Trifolium pratense, assembly GCF_020283565.1. Classification (NCBI taxonomy): domain Eukaryota; kingdom Viridiplantae; phylum Streptophyta; class Magnoliopsida; order Fabales; family Fabaceae; genus Trifolium; species Trifolium pratense. The sequence continues at coordinate 45,605,229 of NC_060060.1, forward strand.
AGCAAGGGGCATCAACTTCAGCCAATATAGTTCAAACTGATGACTCTGGCAGTGAGGGAGACTTACTTTGTGTTTCATCTAGCAAGTGCACAGATGCGTGGATTCTTGATTCTGGTTGCTCCTATCATATGACGCCGAATCGGGAGTGGTTCACTACATTCAGGTCAGGCAGGTTTTGGTTTTGTTTATTTGGGTGATGATAAAGCTTGTGCTATCACTGGAATAGGGCAGATTAAAATTGCTATGGATGATGGTGGTGTGCGGACACTGAATGATGTTCGATATATTCCAGAATTGAGAAAGAACTTGATCTCCTTAGGTACTCTACAGGCACATGGTTACTCATACAGGTCTGATGGAGATAGGGATATCTTGAAGGTTAGCAAGGGTGCATTGACAGTGATGAGAGCAAAGAGGACTGCAGGTAACATCTACAAGCTGTTGGGGCATACTGTTGTAGGTGATGTTGCGTCGGTTGAGTCTAATAATGATGCAACAAAACTCTGGCATCTGCGTTTGGGTCATCTCAGTGAACGTGGATGATAGAACTTCATAAGAGGAGTCTGTTGAAGGGTGTTCGTAGCTGCAAAATGGATTTATGCAAATATTGTGTTCTTGGGAAACAGTGTCGTGTTCGGTTCAAACCTGGGAAACACAAAACAGAAGGATTCTTGATTATGTACATTCTGACGTGTGGGGACCAACTAGAGAAGCATCCATGGGAGGGTCAAGGTACTTTGTCACTTTTACTGATGATTTTTCTCGCAAGCTTTGGGTTTATTTCATGAAGCACAAATCTGAAGTCTTTTCAAAGTTCAAATTGTGGAAGGCAGAGGTAGAGAATCAGACAGGCAGAAAAATCAAGTATCTACGTCAGATAATGGGACAGAGTACACCGATTCACAGTTTTAGAAATTTTGTGAGCAACATGGTATTCAGAGGCATTTTTCAATTCGCAAGACACCGCAACAGAATGGTGTTGCAGAAAGGATGAACAGGTCTTTAACTGAAAGGGCAAGATGTCTACGGTTGAATGCAGGACTCTCAAAAGGTTTCTGGGCAGAGGCAATTAACATGGCGTGCTATCTTATTAACAGGTCACCACGGGCTTCTTTGGAGGGGAAAGTCGCAGAGGAGGTATGGACAGGTAAACCCATTGATCTTAACAATTTAAGGATTTTTGGGTGTCCCAGCTTTTGTGCATATATCCAGTGAAGATCGATCCAAACTTGATCCAAAGTCGAAGAAGTGTGTCTTCGTCGGTTACTCTAAAGGTGTGAAGGGGTTTAAGTTATGGGATCCGGTTTCAAGAAGATGGTTCTGAGTCGAGATGTTGTTTTGATGAGCAATTTATGTTGAAACAACCCGAAGTGACAGAATCAGCAGGAGGAAGTCCTAACAAAGAAGCCATTCAGGTAGAAATTGAGCCGACACCAACCAATAACATATCACAGGTACATCAACAACCACCTGAAACTACAACAACTAATAATGACACTGAAGTTTTAGGTGGAGCAACTGAAGATTTAGCTGGAGAAAATGATTATCAGCTTGTCCGTGATAGAGAACGACGCTCCGTTAAGCCACCAGAAAGATATGGGTACGAAGACTTGGCAGCATATGCACTTCTTACTAGTTCTGGAGATCCTTCCACATTTCGAGAGGCTATGGCCAGTCAGGAGAAAGAAAGGTGGATGGGTGCTATGATGGAAGAAATGGAGTCGTTACAGAAAAATCAGACATGGGAGCTTGTTCAGCTTCCTAAGGGCAAGAGGGCTATCGGTTGCAAGTGGGTGTACAAGAGAAAACCAGCAGTAACAGAAAAAGAAAGGGGAAAAGTTCAAGGCTCGTCTTGTAGCAAAGGGGTACTCACAGCAGAAAGGGATTGATTATGATGAGATTTTCTCTCCGGTCGTTAGACATACTTCTATCAGGGCAGTGTTAGCCTTGGTAGCCAGCCGAGACATGCATTTAGAACAGATGGATGTGAAGACAGCATTCCTTCATGGTAATCTAGATGAGCAAATTTACATGGAGCAGCCAGAGGGTTTCAGTGACACTGGAAAAGGCCGACTAGTTTGTAAATTGAAGAGGTCTCTATATGGTCTAAAGCAATCTCCCAGGCAGTGGTACAAGCGGTTTGATTCCTACATGCTTCAGATTGGCTACAAGCGGTGTGAGTATGACTGTTGTGTCTATGTCAGGAGCCTTGATGATGGCTCTTTTATTTTTCTGTTACTTTATGTTGATGATATGTTAATTGCTGCTAACCATTTACATGATGTAAATGAACTGAAAATTTTGTTGGGTAAAGAATTTGACATGAAAGACTTAGGTGCTGCTAAGAGGATTCTTGGGATGGAAATTCACAGGGACAAGGGAGCTAGAAAATTGTGGCTCTCTCAGAAAAGCTATGTTGAAAAGGTACTAAACAGGTTTGACATGAGTAATTCGAAAGCTGTGAGCACTCCATTGGCGAATCACTTTAAACTTACATTGGATCAGTGTCCGAAGTCAGATTCAGAAATTGAGTATATGTCAAAGGTTCCTTATGCCAGTGCTGTTGGTTGTTTAATGTATGCTATGGTCTGTACAAGGCCAGATTTGGCACAAGCTGTAAGTCAAGTTTGCAAGTTTATGTCTAAGCCAGGAAAGCATCATTGGGAAGCAGTCAAATGGATTTTCAGGTACTTGAAAGGTACAACAGGTCATGGTATCATGTTTAGCAGTGAAAAGGGTAATCCTTCAGTTGTAGGATATGTTGCTTCAGACTACGCCGGTGATATGGATGACAGGAGGTCTACTACAGGTTATGTGTTTACTCTTGCAGGAGGACCTATTTGTTGGAAATCGTCAGTTCAATCTATAGTGGCTATGTCAACAACTGAAGCAGAGTACATGGCAGTAGCTGAAGCTGCCAAAGAGGCCTTATGGCTTACAGGATTAGTGAAGGAATTGGGTGTTGAGCAAGGTGGAGTTCAACTGCATTGTGATAGTCAGAGTGCCATTTACTTGGCCAAGAATCAAGTGTATCATGCCAGAACTAAGCATATTGATGTGAGGTTTCACAAGATCAGAGAGCTACTTACAACTGGACAGATATTACTTGAGAAGGTTCATACTTCAGAGAATGCAGCTGACATGTTGACCAAGCCAGTCACCAGTGACAAGTTCAAGCATTGCTTGGACTTGTTACATGTTTCTCAGTGTTAAGAAGGAAACGACCCCCCCCTAGCGCTAAGGATGCGGATGTCATACAGAGGTTCTTCATATGGGTTTGATATTCACCAAGGTGGAGATTGTTGAGTATGGTTCATATATGCATCAGGAAGAGGCTGGGGGCGGCCCGGAGCTGAGCTAGCGGAGCGAAGCGACCCGGGTAGCCCCCCGCGGTATGGTACAAGGGTATTTTCGACATTCTCTTATTATTATATATACCGCTTGTAACACTGAAACCCTAATTCATTCTTTCATCTAATAGAAACGAGCTGTAGCGAATTCTGCAGCCGGAGACGTACCTAAGGGGAACTCCGTTATCAAACTTCTTGTGTTCTTATTGTTTGCAATTTCGTTATTATTACCTTCTGTTACTATTTGTGCACAATAAATTTAAATTAAAAAATTCCTGAAAACTTAAAAGACTATCCAAACACTTTATAAAAACATATATTCTCTAGTTAGTTATACCTGAAAAAATTATTTTCGACATTATTTTTTGATAACGCGAAACAAACGCTCGCAAGAGTTACAAAAATAGTACACTTGAAGCTCAAAATATCAAAAAAGAAACCGTTAAGAAGTCTTACATCGGTTGCGAGATGACCTGAATGTATGTTTTATAAGTGAGAGCAATCTTCACCTTACAAGCCTATTTTGTAAGGATGAGTTAGACCGAATACTCAATTCTATAAGATGGTATCAGAGCCTTTCCACGACCCGCTGGGCCACTTGTTATTAGGTTTCTGCTATCGGGCCACCCACCGTTTATATCCACGCACCAAGTCCAGGGACGGAGGCACATATAACAGTATGAAGGCACATGCCTGCACAAATATTTTGAGAATTTTTTACTAGTATCAATCTTTATATTACAAGCATGTTTTGTAAGGATGAGTTAGACCGAATATTCAATTTTTTAATGGTTATTAATATGTGCTCAAATTTTGACCAACAAACAAGTTGTTAGGATTAGAGGCACTAGTAGAGCATGGGGCCACATCCATGACACAAACGTGATCACATCCCATATCTCATCTCATCTCATCTCATATATATTAAAATAAGGAAAATTCGAACTAATATTACTTATGAAAAAATCATTAAATATTCCCAGACTATATAATGCTACAAAATTATATATGTGGTGCATATTAAAATTTAGGAGGCTTATACTCAACCATAAAAGGTAGTTTGAGAGTTGAGGTTTACACTACCATTATAAAGACTATCTATGTCATCTTTAGTCAATGTGAGACTTCTAACAATTCCTCCATTGATGAAAATTTCTGGCTCTGTCACTGACCAAGCCCAATGGTGTCGGGCATGAGGGTTGCGTTAAGAAGTCTCATATTGGTTGCGAGATCGCCTGAATGTGTTTATAAGTAAGAGTAATCCTCACTTTACAAGCCGATTTTGTAAGGATGAGTTAGACTTAATATTCAATTCTAAGAGAAACAATATGTAGTAAAAAGACAAATTCGGCCTAAAAGACAAATTCTCTATGAAAAATTATCAATAGATTAGCTATTATATTGTAATTACATATTGAAATATATGAGAATTACTTTCTTCGAGATTAAGTATGATTAGAATAGTGTAGGATTGTTGTGTGTTACCAATATTAAAAATAATATAAAATCATTGATGTAGTTCTATCCTAACAATTTAAGTTTTTGGGATAATCGGTTATTTGATATGGTATCAGAGTTTCTATGACTAAGTGGTCTAGAGTTTGATCTCCGCTCCCCTCACTTTCTAATTGAAAAGTGGAAGTATATGGTAGGTAGATTTATGCATTATTCACACTTCAAGTCCAAGCGGGCTCTTGCGTGAGGGTCATGTTATAAATAATATAAAAGCATTGATGTGGCTCTATACTAACCGCTTAAGCTTTTGGGATAATCGGTTATTGACGATAGATAGTGTCCGAAATGTATAATAAAAATACTTTAAAATATGAAAGTGAAATTACTAGTACAAAACTCAAAGACTAACAAATATTGTGACCTATAGAACATATACAAGAAAACAATGTAATTGTAGATGATGGCATTATGCTCAAATTTATTTCAAATTATATTTTTGCTTACACTTTTTTAAAATCATAAATGCTTTGATTTGTTTCCAGAATTCAAAAGGTTTGATAATTAGGGAAACCATTGTTCTCAATTTTAATAAAAATTACTGATAAATAGGGTTTGATAATTTAGTTGTAAGTTATAAGGAAACTCATATTATCCATATGTGCTCACAACAATAATATAAAAACAAGAATATAACACCAAAGTTTAGAATACAAAATTCAAGATAGAATTTCTCTTCATTCTTGACCAAAAAAAAAACAGAATTTCTCATCATTTTCCTGAAGCTCCTTCCAAGTAAAGCATTTGAATCCTTTCTGATCGAGTTAAGTTTAATACTTTTTCAAACTGTTCGACTTCCCTGTATACAAAGAAAAATAATCAATTAATAAAAATTAAAGAAAAAATAAATTTTCAACAATTACATCACTTGCAAGACTATATTTTATTTGTAATTTTAGATAAAAATTCATCAAATTAAGTGAAACTACCAAATATGCAAAACAACTACAACTGAGACATAATTTCAATTTAATTCCTTAAAAAAAAAATTCAATTTAATTAAGTTAGATAAGATTTTTTTTTAATGTGTTCTAACTTGTAAGCATGAATTCAGTCATGATGTCATGTGTGTATTATGGAAATCTCTCAATCATGGCAAACAATTTCCCTACTGAGAAAGTTGATATCCAAAGAGGTCTTAAACAATCTTTACACCTTTTCTTATCTTGTAATTTATTTAAGTGGTTTAGGATTAGATCTCAAATATTGTTGTAGTATCTCATTTCCAATTCAATGAAAGTACACTCCTAATTTATTTAAGTGTTTAAAATTTGTGTTTTAGTAGCCTCTAAGATGGTTTGAGTGAAAAAATATTATGCTAAATGTTGATTTCTCAAAGAATATTGCCATATAGTTTCTCTCAATGGCAAGACTAGTCGTTTTTTTTTTTCTCTATTAGATGCGATGTGAACATGTATTTAGCTATGAGATTCGTTGAGTAGGCTTACGTGAGTTGTCTGCTATAAGATAGCTAGTTTTGGGGCTTCCGACATGTTAAGATTTCCATGGTTTGGAAAAAATTGAGAAAACTTTAGAAAGTCTTCAAGATAGTAAAAATCATAAGGATTCATATTTGATAAAAGAAGGTGAAAATGATATAATGGTGACTCTTATATAGAGCAATTTAGGGGTTAATTAACTAACCACCTAATAACAAACTCTAGCAAACTAATATAAATTCTAACTAACTAATAGAAGCTATCGGTTAATCACCATTATTCTTAACACGACATAAATAAAAAAAGGCCAAAGGATGGCAACAAACCAAAGAGTATAGAGGGGTTAGAAGGTTCAATTAAAGGAGCATCAACTTTTATAATCTGAGATTCTGAATGATATTGAGCAAGAGGTTATTCTACCACATTTTACCTTGGGGGAACATAACTTACATGATGTTGACGGTTATCAAGACTTTTACCGGAAACTATATCTCTTGTATTCAAAAAATTGTTGGAGTTCCAAACACAGTTTAGTAAATTTTTGAAGTTGGTGACAATTTCATAATGTGGATTTCATTGCTATTTAGGAAACGAAACTTGAGGTTATTTCAGCAGCTCTTTGTTTTAGTATTTGGGGAAATGAGGATTGTTGTCGGTCTTACCTTCCATCAATTGGTAATAGTGGGGGCTTATTATTCAGTAGAGTGGAGCTTCTTGGATTATATTCTAGGGAGATTTGGCTTTATAGTGTTAGTTAATTGAAGTCCAATAGCGGAGATTAATATTTTTTTTTTTTTATAAGCAAAATATATTATAATGGAGTATAAGGGGTACTCGAACCCTTACAATTCAAAGTCAGAAGTTAAATGCTTTGAATACAACCCAAAGGGTCATGACACCAGTCCTTAAATGATAAACTAGAGTTTCGGCCATACCGACTACTAAACCAAACCCAAGAATTCCTGAATTTAATGTCATTCAAAAGAAGAAGAGCATTTGGAAAAGCTCCCTTGAAAATCACACTATTTCTAAGCTTCCACATGTTCCAAGAAGTTGCCAGCCAAATCAAATGTCTAACCCGTTCACCTTTCTTTGATTTTACCATATCACCAAATAACGCAAAATGATTCCAACCTTTTTTATTCGGTGGAAGTCTCTTTCCTGTCCACTTAAAAATCGCTTCCCATATTCGTTTACTAAACGGACAGAGGAAAAAAAGATGGTTGCAATCCTCATTATCAAGAAAGCAAAAAACACAAGATAACTCATGCGCGTTATTAAGGATACCTCTGTGGTGAAGTGCCGTTCTCGTCGGTAATCTTTCTAATAACAACCTACAACCGAAAAAATTCACCTTGGATGGTACATCATTCCTCCATAGCTTATTAATAGCATTCAACACATTAGAACTTAATTCCTCTATCTGACATTGTTCTAAGAACCAATTATAACAAGACTTTAACGAAAAAAATCCTGTGTTTCCAGGAACCCATCGCCATGTATCCTGAACATTCACTTGTAAAGAAAAATCAGCCAACAAAACCTTAAGATCATCCAGCATCCGCGTTTCACAAACTGATAATGGTGTAGTCCACTGCCACGACCATATTCTCTCCCTGCCATTTCCAAATAACCTCTCTGCTATCATAGCTTCTTGTATGGCTTCTTTTGCATAAAGAACAGGGAATAGGTGACACTTTAGCTCCATTTTTGTTTTATTTATAGTTGGGGGTTTATAGGTCTCATGAAGAAAGCAGTTGATATAAAACGTTTTCAAGGTTTTGAGATCTGTCGTCAAAATGTTCTTATTTCCCATCTACAATATGTGGACAATACTTTTTGTGTTGGTAAAGCTACAATAGAAAATCACTGGACCTTGAAGGTTACCTTTCAAGGTTTTGAGATGTTTTCGGGTCTTAAGGTGAATTTTTTGAAGAGTTGCTTGATGTGGATTAAAATGTCATCGGAATTTATGAATTTGGCCTCTACATTCATTAATTGTAGAGTAGTTACGATCCATTTTGTATATCTTGGTCTTTCATACTGTGCTAACCTATGACCATGTCTACTTGACAATCTATGTTAATTAGATTCTCTTAGGAAGAGGTCAAGGGTGTGAGGGAATAAATATGTGTGTTTAGGAGGTCGGATTGTGTTTCTTAATTCGGTCCTAAATGCTACCTCGAATTTTTATCTCTCATATCTTAAAACGTCAGTCTAATTGGGGAAAAGGGTGACGATTCTAGAGAGAGTTTATATGGGGTGGAACTTCAAGGACTAAAAAGATTAATTAGGGCAAATGAGGCTTGGTTTTTCAGATAAAGGTATTTGGAGGCCGTAGTGTGCGACATGTGAGATTGGTGAATTTTAGTCTTTTTGGCTAAATGGCGTTGGAGGTTGTTGAATATTGCCTTGAAATAATGTAAAAATCAGAAAATCATGTTTTGGTAGTCTCTGCCTGCTCACGCCCAGGCGCGGGAGTTGGCGCCCAGGCGTGAAAAACTGGGCTGAACTCAGGTTGCTCACGCCCAGGCGTGGGAGGCTGCGCCCAGGCGTAGTGTCTGCGGGCCTATATATATGTTATGCGTTTTCTGACTTTTTTAAGGGGATTTTAGGGTTTCAAAGGCTAACAAAAAGGCTAGGGTTGAGAGATTTCATCTTGGGAAGACTCTAGGGTTAGGGAAACATTCTATCACCTTGGGAAACACTTTCATATTGAATTTCTTGGTCACGGGAAGAAATTCGGGCTTAGGGTAGATTTAGGAAAAACTCTAAATCTTGTAACTCTTGTGGTGAATTTCATTGTAATCAAGGAAGAACTTTGATAGTGGATCGGAGAGCTGCTCTCTCCCTAGAGTAGGTCACATTGACTGAACTAGGTAAACAATTCTCTTGTGTTCTTTTCTTTTATCGCTTTATCTTTTGATTTGTGATTTTTATTGCCGATCTCATTATTTGATTGCTTAATCGTTATTTGCTCCACACAGCAATTATTTTATTGGTGTGATTCAATCCGAATTCACAACAATTGGCGCCCACCGTGGGGCAAAGGATCAAACGATTTAAGTATCATGGGTTCTAAGTGGGACATTGAGAAGTTCACCGGGAGTAACGACTTTGGGTTGTGGAAGGTGAAGGTGAGGGCAATATTAACACAACAGAAGTGTTCAGAAGCATTGTTAGGAATTGCGAACATGCCTAATACTTTCTCAGCAACAGAGAAGAACGAGATGAATGATAAGGCATTGAGTGCCATTATCTTGTGCCTCGCGGATAATGTGTTGAGAGAAGTAGCAAAGGAGAGGACTACTGCAGGGATGCGGTCGAAGCTTGATGCATTATATATGACCAAGTCTTTGGCACATAAGCAGTGTCTGAAAGAACGGTTGTTCTTCTATCGTATGTCGGAGAACAAGTCCGTGGTTGAGCAGCTTTCGGAGTTCAATAAGATTATTGACGATTTGGCGAACATTGATGTGAACTTGGAGGACGAGGACAAAGCTTTCCACCTATTGTGTGTTTTACCTAAGTCATTTGAAAACCTCAAGGATGCATTGCTCTATGGAAAAGAAGGTACTATCACCTTGGATGAAGTCCAATCGGCTTTGAGAACCAAGGAGATGACTAAGATGAGAGACTTGAGGATTGATGACAGCGGAGAAGGGCTGAATGTGGCGAGAGGAAGAAGCGAGAACAAAAGTAAGGGGAAGGGAAAGAAGCATAGGTCCAAGTCTAGGTCAAAGGGTGATGGTGGTGGCAAGTTAAAGTGCTATCATTGTCATGAACCAGGTCACTTCAAGAAGGACTGCCCTGAGAGAAGGGGTGGTGGTTGTTCGTCAGCTCAAATTGTCGTTAGTGAAGAGGAAGGTTATGAGAGTGCAGGAGCATTGACAGTTACAAGTTGGGAACCTGAGAAGAGCTGGGTCATGGACTCGGGGTGCTCATATCACATTTGTCCAAGAAAGGAGTACTTTGAAACTTTGGAGCTAAAGAAGGTGGAGTCGTCCGTCTAGGTAACAATAAAGCGTGCAAGGTTCAAGGTATGGGTACTATTCGTCTTAAAATGTATGACGATCGTGATTTCCTTTTGAAGAATGTGAGGTTTATTCCTGAACTTAAAAGAAATTTAATTTCCATAAGCATGTTTGATAATCTAGGGTATTGTACTAGGATTGAACGTGGGGTAATGAGAATTTCTAATGGTGCATTAGTAATTGCTAAGGGGTCTAAAATGAATGGTCTTTACATTTTAGAAGGTTCAACTGTTATTTCTAATGCATTAGTAACTAGTGTTGAAAATGCAGACATAACTAAACTATGGCATTTGAGGTTAGGTCATGTTAGTGAAAGGGGTTTAGTTGAACTAGCTAAACAAGGTTTACTAGGGAAAGAAAAATTGAACAAACTAGACTTTTGTGATAATTGTACTCTAGGAAAACAACATAAGGTTAAGTTTGGGGTGGGAGTGCATAAGTCTACTAGGCCATTCGAGTATGTTCACTCGGATCTTTGGGGTCCAGCATCTGTGTCTACTCATGGGGGAGGTTCATATTTTCTTTCAATAATTGATGATTACTCTAGGAGGGTATGGGTTTACATAATAAAGAATAAAAGTGACACTTTTGAAAAATTCAAAGAATGGCATACCTTAATAGAAAATCAAACAGGAAGTAAACTAAAACTTTTAAGGACTGACAATGGCCTGGAGTTTGTTTCAGAGCAGTTTAATGAGTTTTGCAGGAAACTAGGTATAAAGAGGCATAAGACCGTTGCATACACACCGCAGCAGAATGGACTGGCTGAAAGGATGAACAGGACCTTGCTGGAGCGCGTGAGATGTATGCTGTTGGGAGCTGGATTACCCAAGAGTTTCTGGGGAGAGGCAGTTAACACTGCTGCATATTTGATCAACAGATGTCCATCAACAGGAATTGATCTAAAGACACCTATGGAGGTTTGGAGTGGCAAGCCGGCAGACTACTCTAACTTGAAAATCTTTGGAGCTTTAGCATTTGCACATGTCAAGCAAGATAAGCTTGATGCTAGAGCTGTGAAGTGTGTTTTCATTGGTTACCCTGAAGGTGTGAAAGGTTACAAGCTGTGGAAGATGGAGCCTGGAGGATCAAAGTTTATCATAAGCAGGGATGTCACTTTTGATGAGACCCGAATGGGGATGAAGTGCAAAGACCTTGAGAAAAGACCAGAAACAGGGGTGGAGAGAATTTAGTTTGAGGTGGAGCCTTCCATAGATGAGAGGGAAAAGGAGGATGAGATTCAAGTACCTGATGAAAGTGGAAGTGATGAAACAACTGTTCCTGACTATCAGCTAGCAAGAGATAGGGAGAGGAGAGTTATTCGTCCACCTAATAGACTCGGTTATGCTGACCTTATTTGTTATGCTTTGATTGCAGCTGAAGAAGTGCAAGACTCGGAACCAAAGAACTTCAGGGAAGCATCAGAAAGCATAGATAGTCAAGACTGGTTGAAGGCAATGAATGAGGAAATGCTTTCATTGGAGAAGAACCAGACTTGGAAGCTTGTGCCATTACCTAAAAATAAAAGGGTAGTTGGTAGCAAGTGGGTGTTCAAAAGAAAAGAAGGTATACCAGGGGTCGAAGCACCAAGGTATAAGGCAAGACTTGTAGCAAAGGGTTTTACTCAGGTTGAGGGGATTGATTACAACGAAATCTTCTCACCTGTGGTGAAACATTGTTCTATAAGGGTACTTATGGCGATTGTTAACATGTATGATCTTGAGTTAGAACAAATGGATGTGAAGACCGCATTCTTACATGGAGAGTTAGAAGAAACTATCTACATGCAACAACCTGAAGGTTTTGTGAAAGACAATTCAAAAGTGTGTTTGTTAAAGAAATCTTTGTATGGGTTGAAGCAGAGTCCAAGGCAGTGGTATCGTCGGTTTGATGATTTCTTATTGAAGACTGGATTTGTGAGAAGCAACTATGATAGTTGTGTGTACATGATGAAGAGGAATGAGAAAGTCATTCTCTACCTTCTTCTTTATGTAGATGATATATTCTTATGGCAAGTTCTGACAAGCAAGAGATTCAACATCTCAAGGAGAAACTAAATGGTGAATTTGAGATGAAGGATCTTGGCAATACGAAGAGGATACTTGGTATGGATATCTTGAGAGACCGGAGTAAAGGTGAGTTGTTCTTATCTCAGCAAGATTATTTGAAGAAAGTGGTGGAGCGGTTTAGAATGACAGATTCTAAGGTAGTGAACACGCCACTTGGTCACCATTCAAAGTTGTCGATAAAACAGTGTCCTCAATCCGAGGATGAGAGAAAGAAGATGGAGAGTACTCCCTATGCAAGTGGGGTTGGAAGCATCATGTATGGCATGGTTTGTAGTAGGCCTGATTTATCATATGCAATTAGCGTGGTAAGTCGGTTTATGGCAAATCCGGGCCAAGTTCATTGGCAAGCTTTGAAGTGGGTTTTGAGGTATTTGAATGGTTCTTTGAAGCGTGGTCTGAAGTACACAAGAACTGATCCAAGAAGAGATGCTTTGGAGGGATATGTGGATGCGGACTATGCAGGTAACATAGACACTAGAAAATCCTTATCGGGTTTTGTGTTTACATTGTTCGGTACATCGGTAACGTGGAAGGCCAATCAACAATCTGTTGTAGCTTTGTCAACAACTCAAGCAGAATACATAGCCCTTGTTGAAGGGGTCAAGGAAGCTATATGGTTGAAGGGTATGATTGGAGAAATGGGGATTAGTCAAGGATGTGTGAAGATACATTGTGACAATCAGAGTGCCATTCATTTGGCAAATCACCAGGTGTATCATGAAAGGACAAAGCACATTGACATTCGGTTGCATTTTGTAAGAGACATGATTGAGACAAAAGAGATCATGGTGGAGAAAATTGCATCGGAGGAGAATCCAGCTGACATGTTCACCAAATCGTTACCTAGAGCTAAGTTCAAGCATTGCTTGGACTTGATTAACTTCGTTGAAGAGTAGACGGAGGTTGGAGAGAGCAGCACGATGGTTGATGAGAAGTCGGCATCACCATTGATTTAAAGGCAAGGTGGAGAATTGTTGAATATTGCCTTGAAATAATGTAAAAATCAGAAAATCATGTTTTGGTAGTCTCTGCCTGCTCACGCCCAGACGCGGGAGTTGGCGCCCAGGCGTGAAAAACTGGGCTGAACTCAGGTTGCTCACGCCCAGGCGTGGGAGGCTGCGCCCAGGCGTAGTGTCTGCGGGCCTATATATATGTTATGCGTTTTCTGACTTTTTTAAGGGGATTTTAGGGTTTCAAAGGCTAACAAAAAGGCTAGGGTTGAGAGATTTCATCTTGGGAAGACTCTAGGGTTAGGGAAACATTCTATCACCTTGGGAAACACTTTCATATTGAATTTCTTGGTCACGGGAAGAAATTCGGGCTTAGGGTAGATTTAGGAAAAACTCTAAATCTTGTAACTCTTGTGGTGAATTTCATTGTAATCAAGGAAGAACTTTGATAGTGGATCGGAGAGCTGCTCTCTCCCCAGAGTAGGTCACATTGACTGAACTGGGTAAACAATTCTCTTGTGTTCTTTTCTTTTATCGCTTTATCTTTTGATTTGTGATTTTTATTGCCGATCTCATTATTTGATTGCTTAATCGTTATTTGCTCCACACATCAATTATTTTATTGGTGTGATTCAATCCGAATTCACAACAGAGGTTAAACGAAGAAGACAGTGCACTTTGGAAATAGGTGTTTAAAAGTAAATATGAGGATGTGGTGGTTTAGAATGTTTCTTTGGGGTGGATTGTATTCCTTGGTTTGCCTTAACTTGGTGAATGGACATTTGTTCTACGAGTTCTAACTTGACTGTAATTTAGTTTGCTAATGAAGTGTCACAGAAGATGGGTAACAATATGACTATCAGTTTTTGAAGTTGGAAGAGCAAAGCACCCTCAAAAGTGGCAGACGTCACATGGAAACTTCTGCTTATAAGATTCCAAGTTCCAACCCTTAGCAAATTGCAACAAAGGGGTGTGATTCTTCCTGTGATAGATTATGGGTGTATTTTGCAATCATTTGGTGAAAAACTTAATGCACTTATTCTTACATTGCCCATTCACTGGGAAGCATTGGTATGAGGGGTGTGATTCTCGTTTTTATTTCTGACATAATTGTGCATTTTTCTCTAACAGCTGGTCTCTATTGTGTTTGTGTGAATATGTGGTTGTGTTTTGCTGTAATAAGGGAAGTTTTACGATTTTTAGTGGGGGTGGTGTAGCTGTTTTTGTTCTTGACTAGGCCCAGGTGCTCTCCCCTATGTATTTCTTTGATATTTTTGCAGGCTTACCTGTTTTGTGGGCTTTCCTGCTTGTATTTTTATGTTATATTTTGTTCTTAGAAGGATTTATGTATCGTCTTTTTCAATATATATCCACCTACACGTTTTAGCCTCTTCAAAAGACAAGAACTAGGTAGTCGGTCACTACAGGCTAGTAGCATGGGTTAACGGCCGCAGTGAGCTCCTTGGAGGCATGAATTGGTGATTTTGGAGGACCTCGGACCTACTATACGAGTAGCGTCAGCCCGTATTGTGGTGCTATACGGTCGTAGCAAGTTTATTTTTCAATTATACATGTATGCTTATTTGGGTTAGGTCTTTGGATTGGCAAAAGTATCTATAGTTGCTCATGATCTGACATGTTCTTAGAGTTGGTTATCTAGGGGATTAGGATTTTTTTTAATATTTAATATTAATAAATAAATCAAAGGTCCAACCTTAAAATCCTTTTTGAAAGGTTAATTCATATTTATTATAAGCATCCATGGTTTAAAGCTTTTTCCAAGTAATTAAAGAAAGTCAAATAATGTAGCTAACCTATCAATCGCTTCAATCATTGCTCGATCATAATCATCTTCAGGAGTCACAGTATCTTTAGAATTAGAGGCCTGTAAGACATTATCAAAACAATGTCATTATGAATTTATACATCCTAAAAAATATTCTAAAAAATAAAATATATATATATTAGTAGATGCTAACCTCATTATCTTTCTTGTTCTTGTTCTTCTTTTTCTTCTTCTTGTTTCGTTTTGTTTCTTTTATATCTATAAAATTGTATCACAAGGAGAATCTTTAATTTCATATAAAATGTATAAGGTGAAAAAATATATAAGACATTCACTTAAACCCAAAAATTGATTCAAAATTAAATTTGGGATAATAATAATAGTGAAGGTGAAAAATATACCTTTTGTAATGTCTTCGCCATTAATAAATGCAGCAAGTTCATCAACCGTGCGCTCATTATACACTTCCCTTGGTTCCTCAGGTTCCTAAGACACAGTTTTTTAGTCTGATTTTTTAAACATAGCGACAATTTTTTCCTAAGAATTATATTATTAAAGAGATAAATTGTATTATTTTCTTGTCTCTAATTAACTTTAGGTTCTTGACCAATTCTAATAAAATAAAAAAATTATAATAATAAAAGATATGGTATCATACCTTCAATTTCATCTTCTCTTTTAGCTCTCCTAATTTATTAGCTTTTAATTTATTCAGTAGTCTCAAACTTGTGCCATTATTTTTGTTTATGGCATCATTCAGCATCTGCACCTGTAAAAAACTCACCAAATATAAATAAAAAGAAGCAACTACTATTGCATATACTTTAAGGTCTGTTTTTGAAAAATATCAACATACCTTTGCAAGATTTTCATTGAAATTCAATAGCTCCTCCTGATCATTAGTTTTTCCTTCAAAATTGCTAGGAGCCTTGAATATAAACTTTTCATTTATTTCTTCAAAAGAACCATTCTTTTGAAGCATGACGAATTTCGTCTATAAGCAAATCAAAGGAAAACCAAAATCAATTAAATTCAAATTTTTTGGGAATGAAAAATTAAAGCATATGTTTCTTCCTTTGGTGATGTAATTATATTTTTAAATTTATCTAATTGAAGAAAGTTATAATTTTTTTTAGATAATTTAAGAGTATTAAAGCATCGGAGAAACAGGGACGGATCCAAGAATCTATAAAACGGGGTGCCGGAATATCTAAATAATAAATATTAAATAAATAATAATTATAATAGTATTTAAATATACTCAATAAAAAATAAAAAATACATCACATTGTTTATCTAAATTGTACACGACATTGCTCTATATCATAAAATTCATCAACAAATGAATTTGTATTAAAAAATTTAGCAATTTTTCTCTCGGTGTAAGTAATCACATAGTTAGTTTGAAATTCATTTTCTATCTTGTTTCTCAACCTATTTTTCACAATATTCATAGCAGAAAATAATCTGTCACTTGTAGCAAACAATCATAACTAACTTAATTGAATTTAGACTTTAATAGTGTACATGTTTTGCACCAAACGGTAGTTACTAATCTTTAAACACATCTCTCAAATATCAATTTATGTGTACATATGTATCAAGAACAAGTATATGGAAAAAAAAATCGAAAAAAGGGGGGGGGGGGGGGGGGGGGGGGGGGGGGTTCAACCCCTACTTGCCCCCTTATGTCCGTCCATGCAGAGAAAGCATAAAAATATCAACGGGGATTATGCCTTACCCTAAAACGAAAAAAAAAAAAAAGTGCTGCCAATCAAATCTATTGCAAGGAATCCCTAAAATATCCCTAATAAAGTCATCCAAAATAAAAGATGCGATAATATCTCAGCACATAACATAACAAGTAACAAATGACCAAAATTTGCTTTTCAGATAAATCTCAGAGAAATCACATATCTAAATCTAAATTTAATTATAAATTACAAGAATTTAAAAAATCTAACATCACACTTATAAACAGATTACAAGAATTTACCCAAGCAATTGTTTCCCAAATATATATATACAACTTCATAATCAACTAGCTCAATTCTTTAAGACCAAACATCTACACATAACCCTAATTGGATAAAATAAATAATTAAAAGAATACACTAGATATCATACCTTAAGCTTCACATTTTCCACCTTAAGCTTCACATTTTCCATTGCAAGGTTGGCCATTATATGATATAGCTTGTAAGTTATAATTACCGGGGCTGCACTTTGTCAAGTTTATGTAAAATGGTTTGCAAGATGGAGCATAAACCAAGATTATATGTAAGGTACAAAACCAACCTATTGTAAAGTAAAAATATTAAAGTGAAGATATCAAAAAAAATATTTGACCTGAATTCATTTATTTTTCAAGATAAATATTCAAAGCAAATATATATTTTAAATGCATAAATTTTAACTTAGTAAAAAATATTGATATTTACCAAGAAAATATTCATTTATATGTATATATATTATTTTATGACAACAT
The DNA here is from genome assembly GCF_020283565.1 of Trifolium pratense. NCBI lineage: Eukaryota > Viridiplantae > Streptophyta > Magnoliopsida > Fabales > Fabaceae > Trifolium > Trifolium pratense. The sequence goes on from NC_060060.1 coordinate 45,622,857, forward strand.
TAAATATATTTTGACAAAATGTAAATATTAAATATTTACTTAGTCAAACAAAAAAATCATCAACATAAATGAATGAAACTATTTATAATTAAAAAATATATAATATACCCAGCAATAATTTTGGTCAAAATAATTTGTTTTGAATCATTGGTCAAAACACTAGTACAAATATGACATATTACTTAACCATTTTACATCTGACGAACATATGTCAGATGTAAAATGCTATATGGAGTAGTCTTTTCATCTGGTCTCAATATCCACAGATGTAAAAAATATATAGACAAGATTTTTTACATCTGCCTTCAATATACCAGAAGCATAACTAAACGCGGTGGCAATCTTGTAATTATGGTGACAATTATCTAATATACATATATATCTGGCCATATTTAGGCTCAGATGTAACAAGTCAAGTTGAATAAAAAAAAAATAATAATATTTTTTGGAACCAATCAGCTGATGGAGTATCTCTCTCACAAGACTAAAAAAAAAACAAAAAAACGCTAAGTGTAAAAAAACACAATCAGATATCCCTAAACGCTAAGACTACCAAAAGAACCAAAACGCTAAGAACGACCCATCTCTCTCGCGATGCAACCCTAGCGCCGTCGACCTCTACCTCTACCTCTACCGGCGCCGTCGACCTTTATCTCAATTGTCTTCTCTCTCTCACTCGCTCGCAGTCGTCCTAAGCGCCGTCGTCCTCTCTCTCACTCGTCAAATCGAACTCCAAATCGAAGCTTTCTCCAAATCGAACCCCAAATCGAACTCCAAATCGAAGCTTTCTCCGGCCTCTACTCTCACGAACGGAACCTTGTCTTTCCCTCTCACATCGATTCAGGTACTCTTCTTTCTTTTTTAATCGTTTTTAAATTTTTTCCTTTTCGTGATTCCTTTCCCTGATTTCTTTGTGTTCTACTTGGTTTTAGCTCTTTGTGTTTCGTGATTTCCTTTTCTGCTTGTATTATTTTTTGTTACTGTTATTTTCACACTTTTTAAATTTCATTTAAAGTTTCAATGATTTTTTGTCTGGTATATATGGTGGAAATCTGTTGTTGTTTATAATTTATCTGGTATAATGTTTATTTCATTTGAAGTTTCAGTGATTTTAATTTGAAATATGATTCATTTGAAATATGATTTCATTTGAAATAAGTTTCAGTGATTTATCTGATTTTAATTTGAAGTTTTTTGTCTGGTATATAGTGGTAAAGTTTAAGTGATTAATTTGAAATATGATTCATTTAAAGTTTCAGTGAATTCATAATGTTGGTATATAGTGATTTATTTCATTTAAAGTTTAGTGGTAAAGTTTAAGTGATTCATTTAAGTGATTGGTTTCCCATCGGGTACGAAACCAATACTTTAATTGGTGTTACAATGTTTTAACTTAATTTCACAACATAGATATTTTGAGGTTTATGAAACTGTGTATGACTGATTTACAGTTTTAATAATGTTCATTTTGATGCTAACGCGTTTGTTTGCTTGACTTTATACATTGAAGTTCCGGGAGAAGACAGTGGATGGTCAAGAACCTACTGATTTGCTGGTTCACACAGCCGAGGCCTCTGTTGTGCCAGAACTGCTTAGTAAGAAGACTACTTTGAAAAGGGTGACTTGATTTCATCTCAATTTTTATGTATTTGAAACATAATTTATCTTTGTGTTTGATGGTTAACACTTAACAAGGTTCCTCTTTATGGTTGATTTTTATGCCTTTATTATGATTATTAGAATTTAATTTGTTGTTCTGAATTATGAACAATGGCCATGATCCTTAGCTTAGCTATTAAGTAGAAGGTTTAGGATAAATTGGAAACTCACTCATCTTTCTTCCTTGGCCGAACCACACACTCCACCATTTTCATCCTTTGGAAGCTTGTTTGAAAGCTAGGAGTTGTGAGCTTCCTCTTCTAAGGTAACTAGAATTTCTTTTCTTCTCCATAGCAGGTCAAGCTCTTAGAGCTTGAAGAATGGTTTTATGTCTTTTTCATATTTATGATTTAGTTAACTCCTAATGGAAGTCTTGTAGTAGCTATTATGAAACTAGTGTGTTAAGGGTAGTTAGATGGATTTTCATGGTTGAAACCATGGCTTTCACAATAGTCAGTAGCTAGGGATTTGAGAAAATTCCAATTGATCAAGAACTTGAAGTTTGTCATGGTTTTATTAAAATTAAAACTATTCTATGACTTGTGGTACTTGCACTTTTCTTGTGTTTAACTTAAAGAGAAAAGCCCTAATTTATTTGTGTAAGTCATGTCTTCTTTAAAAGAAAATTTACAATTTATCAAAAACATGAGAGTTGCCTCTGCTGCTTTGAAATTAAGACCCTCTGCTGCTTTGAAATTAGACCCTCTGCAGCTTTTGAAAACATGTATTGATGTGGTCTAATTTTGAAGAATAAAAACAGAGAGGGTTTAAATCTACTTAGCTTAAAATTTTGAGTTACTTTGGAAAAGAAATTTTTAAGTTAAGATAAGCTTTTGATGATTGTTTTATACAAGTAGATTATTGGTTTTGGGAATGAAATGTTTGAACTAGCCATGTTTTATTGAGAGGCTGAGGCATGTATAGTATATCTATTATGCTTCTTTTCAAAATTTTCATGCTATTTTAAAAAGAGAATGATCATGGTTTAGAAGAAAACAATTATTTAGTAACTCAATTAAATTTGCTTTGTTTGGAGATGAAACTAGAAACTTTTTATTTAGTAACCAAGCTAAAACTCTTGAGTTAGAATGTTATTGCATAGTGTTTTACAGTAGGCTTGGAGTTATCCAATGTTACAACAATGAATAAAGTTCCTTTGGGATATTGAATATTGAGATATTCTCATGAGTTTTGACACAATTTACAAAGTTATTTTGACATTATAAATTTTGGTGCTAGCCTTTTGACAATCTAGTAATAAGTGTTGGAATTTGTTTTTTGTTATAATAGGTGGAAAAAAAAAAATTTATGCAAAGGACAAACATGATTTGTCTAGTTTTGGCTGGAGAAAGGCAAGCTCCATGAGTATCTTGTGTGCACACATTATTTTGATGTAAGTTGAACATCTTATTTAGAATTTTTATTGTTACTGGCCAACATGATTAATTTGGAGTTAAGTGTCATGATATTTAAGTATGTAGATTGAAAATTATGTACTTGTTTGCTTGCACTTGCGCAATATTGCCCTGAACTTTCACAAACTTCACAGGTTGACGAGGGGAAAGAAGACAATCAAGTATCACATGACTCATTGAAGGGAGATAAGCCAGCTCAATTTGAATCCTCGATTAGAAAGGTAAGATGGGCATGCCACTGCAGTCAAGGTTGCAACACTATAGGTTAGGCTTGAATCATTATTGCTATCTAGAGCTACTTTATATTGTTTTTCCAAACATATTGTAATTGTAACGACCCATTTTTCGTATTCGTATATTTTATTAAATGTTATTTTATTTATTAATTGGCTTTTATTATTTTAGTGAGCGACGAATAATTATTTAGCCGATCGTAAGTTATTAGGCGCGAGAACCTTGTTTTGGGCTTGAGGGGCGTGAGAGGTAATGGGCCTAAGCCAAATGGGCTTGGTTCATGACCATGAGAAGTAGTATAAGTAGCAAGTCCAACTTATGAATAGTATCATAAATTCATTTCTTGAGTTTGAGTGAGTAGAAGCAAGATAGAGCAAGAGCTAGGGTTTTGGATCAAGAGAGAAAGCTTGAGCAAGAGAAGGATTGGATCATCATCTTTGCTTAAGGTAAGAGATTAGAATCCATGATTCTTGAGTGACTAGGAGGGGGGAGATTGTCTATGTCTCCGTTCCCGAACTCTCCCACTCAATTTCTTTTAGACTTTTGATAAGCTTTTGTATGTGAGTGTGATGTTCTTCATCATCACTTTGTATGTGTTAATCACTAGCTTGATTCCATGATGATTATGTATGTGTTTGGATCATTTTTAGAAAGTTTGAGAAAGTTACTTAAAACTCAAGTAATTGCCATGATTTTGATTATTAGAGGTATTTGGATGTTTGGAAGGGATGATTAATGTTCCTTGATACCATATATGTTTGGAATGGCTGTTTATATGAATTTATAACATGTTTGGATGAATTTTTGAGTTGATTTAGTGTTAAACCGCCTTAGACAACTCAAGAACAGATTTTCTTTCTGGTGTAGTTCGCTTAGCGAACAGGAGTTCGCTACAGCGAATAAGCTCGCTACAAGTTCGCTACCTGTTCGCCATGTACCTGTAATCCTCTGATGTAGTTCGCTACAGCGAATTGAGATTCGCTTAGCGAATGAGTTCGCTACCTGTTCGCTTTGGATTCGCTCAGCGAACAGTACTGAACCTGCAACTTTTGTTATGAGTTGTAAGTGTATTTTAGGCACTTGTAACATGGTTTAAGGGTATCCTTACATGATTGTTGATACATGTTGATACTGTTAATGCTTATTGTTAATCGTTATATGATTGATAAACGTGTATGCAATAAGTTGTAGCTTAAAGTGAGCAATGTGAAGATTTGGCATTAATTTGTAATGTTAAGTGAATGTGTTTGAATTGTGTTTCCGCATTCATAATGAGTAGCTTCGAGCTAGAAATATCATATTGATGATATGTGCAAACATACATGCATTCATGTATATATATATGTTGAAATTGGAAACTTGGGTTCCAATAGATTTAAATGGATTTTTGAGTCCATAAGGAAGCCGAGGATCGGATTAGATGAATCCATAAGATCTAGAGCTGCTATCCAGCAGGATGTAAAACTGTTTAACTTATCCATGAGGGATATGAAGGTTTGGTAAGTTCCGAACAATCCGGCAAGATGTAAAACTGTTTAACTTATCCATAAGGGGTAAAAGGCAATTGGTACCACATGCATTAGTCGTGTCTAGGGATGGCATGACATAGAATGATTGGCATTAGATACATTAGGGTAAATGCGCATATATTTGATAAATGGTATGTGACATTATCTGGTTGAACTGTGTTAAACTTTATTAATTGATAACTGTTTAATATGCCGTTTTGGTGTGAGTTAGAATATGTATGGTGTAGTTCGAAGGTGTAAGACCTTTCTTATACTCGTATGATATGCGATTATGTTTTCTAACTCTCTGCTTTGTGTTATTTGCTGGACCTTTGGGGGTTCAGATATTCAGGCTGAGGATTGTGCCGACGTTTAGACTGCTGTTCTAGCGTGGTGTTGAAGTACTTTTTGGTGAGGAGACTTAGCATAGATTACTCCTCTTAGTACTAGCTTTTGACTAGAGTTTGTAAATAGTGAATGCTCTGGTAATGTAACATCGAGTCGGGGTTTACGCTTGGATTTCATCGTATATCGGTGTTACCTTTTTGTTATGCTAGTTCTTGTATAAGTGACATCCTTAGGGATGAATATGGCTTATGTATATATATATATATATATGCATGCTTGATGTGAATGAATCCGCTGTTGCTTTTCATGTTAAATTTCATGACACTCTGAGTGTATGCTTGTGTTTTAATTACCGCGTGGCACTCTGCCTTTACGCTTGTTAAAAAGTTTTTAAAATTACGTTTTTAAGGGTAGTACGGGTTAGGGTGTTACAATAGTGGTATCAGAGCAGGTCGGTTCGTGTGAACCAATTAGGACTTTTCTTTTCCCCGTATGAGCATGTGTAGGGAACACTGTTAGTACTTTCTAACGTCTAGTTGTGATTCGTTCAGGAATCATGGCTGCTGCAAGGACGAATGCTCAGATTGCGGAAGCTTTGGCCGCACTCACCAACATTGTGGTTAGAGATCATCAACCTGGAAGAGAGGTAGAGATGAGGCTGGAAAGGTTCATGAAGCAGAAACCGCCAACATTTACCGGAGGTTACAACCCGGATGGAGCTCACAAGTGGCTGGAGGAACTTGAGATAATTTTTGAAGCAATGGATTGTTCCGAGGAAGGGAAGACAACCCTTGGAACATATGTGTTGCGCGAGGAAGCGAATGTGTGGTGGAAGAATGCCAAGTTGAGGCTAGGACCCGGTGGTATGGCTATACCATGGGCAATGTTTAAAAGAGAATTTTTGGTTAAGTATTTTCCTGTGGATGTGAAGAATAAGAAAGTGGTGGAATTCATGGAGTTGAAACAGGGAAATATGACGGTAGCTGACTATGCCGTCAAGTTTGAGACTTTGTGTGCGTTTAGCCCGCATTACAACACTTTGGAAGCGGAGAACGACAAGTGCGTGAAGTTTGAAAGTGGTCTACGTCCAGACATTAAACACATGATTGGATTTTCGCAGATAAGGGATTTTGCGACCCTTGTGAACAAGAGTAGGATTTGCGATGAGGATGGTAGAGCTAAGGTGAACTACTACAAGGCTGCGAATGACCGAAAAGGGAAAGGACAAGAGCGCGGAAAACCTTATGATAACCGCGGTAGGGGTAATACAAGTGGAAGTAAGAAGCCGATGAATGGAAGTTGTTACAAATGTGGAGAGAGGGGTCATATGTCGTATGATTGCCAGAAGAAATTGGACAAGTGTTTGAATTGTGGGAAGTTAGGCCACAAAACTGAAGCGTGTAGAACAAGAGTGTTTTGTTTCAACTGTGGTGAGGAGGGCCACAAGAGTATAATCTGCAAGAAGCCCAAGAAGGTGATGGGCAAGGTGTTTGCTTTGAGTGGAGAGGATGCTAGCCTTGAGGACAATCTCATTAGAGGTACGTGTTTCATCTATGACACTCCTTTAATTGCGATTATAGATACGGGAGCGACGCATTCTTTTATTTCTTTGGATTGTGCGAAGCGTCTTAGTATTCCTTTAACGGATATGATGGGTAGGATGGAAATAGAAACTCCTGCTAATGGTTCAGTGATTACCCGACAAGTATGTCGTAACTGCCCCGTAACCATTTTTGATAAGCACTTTGGTATGGATTTAGTGTGTATTCCACTTAGTGGTATGGATGTGATTTTTGGTATGAATTGGTTGATCTTTAATCGAATTCATATCAACTGTCGTGAGAAGGCCGTTGTTTTTCCGAAGCCGGAGGAGAACTTGCATTTGATGAATGGAAAGGAAGTATCGGAAGCGTTGAAAGAACATGCCGAGATGTTCATGATGTTTGCATCATTGAAACTCGAAGGAGGAGTTAAGATAGAAGAGTTACCGATCGTTTGTGAATTCCCAGATGTGTTTCCGGATGATATATCTGACGTGCCTCCGAAGCGAGAGGTAGAGTTTTCTATCGACCTAGTACCTGGAACTAGCCCGATATCGATGGCGCCGTATCGAATGTCAGCGTCAGAGTTGAATGAGTTGAAGAAGCAACTTGAAGAGCTGCTTGAGAAGAGGTTTGTTCGACCGAGTGTTTCGCCATGGGGAGCGCCGGTATTGCTTGTGAAGAAGAAAGATGGAAGCATGAGATTATGTATAGACTATCGTCAGTTGAACAAAGTGACGATCAAGAATAAATATCCACTTCCAAGGATAGATGATTTGATGGATCAACTAGTTGGAGCTTGTGTGTTTAGTAAGATCGATTTGAGATCTGGATACCATCAGATTAGAGTGAAGACGGAAGACATACCTAAGACTGCATTTAGGACGAGGTATGGGCACTACGAGTATTCAGTTATGCCGTTTGGTGTGACCAATGCACCTGGAGTTTTCATGGAGTATATGAACCGAATTTTCCATTCATTTTTGGATAGATTCGTGGTGGTGTTCATCGACGACATTTTGATTTACTCAAAATCCGAGGAAGAGCACGAAGAGCACTTGAGGATTGTTTTGCAAGTCTTGAAGGAGAAGAAGTTGTATGCCAAGTTGTCTAAGTGTGAATTTTGGATGAAAGAGGTGAGTTTCCTAGGGCATATAATTTCAAGTGGAGGAATCGCGGTAGATCCTGCGAAGGTTGACGCTGTGTCACAGTGGGGAACGCCGGAATCTGTTTCAGAGATTAGAAGTTTCCTTGGTTTAGCCGGTTATTATAGAAGGTTCATCGAAGGTTTTTCGAAGTTGGCTTTGCCGTTAACCAAGTTGACGAGGAAAGATCAAGCGTTTGTTTGGGATGGTATTTGTGAGAAGAGTTTCCAAGAGCTCAAGAGGAGATTGACTACTGCACCCGTGTTGATTTTACCTGATGCCAAAGAGTCGTTCGTCGTGTATTGCGATGCTTCGAAGTTAGGACTTGGCGGAGTGCTTATGCAAGGGGGTAATGTGGTAGCATATGCTTCAAGGCAACTGAAGGTTCACGAGAGGAACTATCCAACGCATGATTTGGAGTTAGCCGCAGTGGTGTTTACTTTGAAAGTGTGGAGACACTACTTGTATGGATCGAGGTTTGAAGTGTTTAGTGATCACAAGAGTCTGAGATACTTATTCGACCAGAAGGAGTTGAATATGAGGCAACGAAGATGGCTCGAATTCTTAAAGGACTACGATTTTGAATTGAGTTATCACCCCGGAAAAGCCAATGTAGTGGCCGATGCATTAAGTAGGAAAACTTTGCATATGTCATCATTGATGGTGAAAGAGTTAGAGTTGATTGAAGAATTCCGAGACTTGAGTCTTGTGTGCGAGGTTACTTCTACAAGTGTGAAGCTTGGAATGTTAAAGTTGACGAATCCTTTTCTTGAAGATATTAAAGAACGTCAGAAATCGGATAAGAAATTGATGGAGAAGATGGTACTCATCAATGAAGGTAAGGAGACCAATATCAAGATTGACGAGAGTGGAGTCATGAGATTTCACGGAAGAGTTTGTGTACCGGATGTACCCGAATTGAAGAGAATGATCATGGAAGAAGGTCACAGGAGTGGTTTGAGTATACATCCTGGAGTAACCAAGATGTATCTGGATTTGAGGAAGTTGTTTTGGTGGCCGGGAATGAAGAGGCAAATTTCTGAATTTGTTTATTCATGCTTAACTTGTCAGAAATCGAAGATTGAACATCAGAAGCCGTTTGGTTTGTTGCAACCAATGTTTATACCCGAATGGAAATGGGATAGCATTGCAATGGATTTTGTGGGAGGTTTACCGAAGACCAAGAAAAGTAACGAGGTGATTTGGGTAGTAGTAGATCGTTTGACGAAGTGTGCTCACTTCATTGCTATCAGGAAAGGTACTTTGGTGCCTAAGTTGGCCGAGATTTATGTGGAGCAGATTGTGAAGCTACATGGTATTCCAACAAGTATTATTTCGGATAGAGATCCGAGATTTACTTCCAGATTTTGGGAAAGCTTGCAAGAAGCTTTAGGAACGAAGTTGAGGTTGAGTTCAGCGTATCATCCTCAGACAGATGGTCAGTCGGAGAGGACGATACAATCCTTAGAGGATTTGTTGAGGGCTTGTGTTTTGGAGCAAAACGTGAATTGGGATTCTTGTTTGCCGTTGGTAGAGTTTACATACAACAACAGTTACCATTCTAGTATCGGAATGGCACCGTTTGAGGCTTTGTATGGGAGAAGGTGTAGGACACCTCTGTGTTGGTATGAAACAGGAGAAGGTGCAATTCTTGGACCAGAGATTGTACAAGAGACAACAGAGAAGATTCGGATGATTCGTGAGAAGATGAAAGCGTCTCAGGATCGACAGAAAAGTTATCATGATAAGAGGAGGAAGGACATTGAATTCCAAGAAGGGGATCATGTATTCCTACGAGTTAAATCGACTACTGGAGTAGGACGTGCGTTGAAGTCAAGGAAGTTGACATCGAGGTTTATTGGACCGTTTGAGGTTTTGAAGCGAGTTGGGAAAGTTGCGTATAGGATTGCATTACCGCCATCATTGGCGAATTTGCACGATGTTTTCCATGTATCACAGTTGCGCAAGTATGTGTCTGATCCGACACACGTGATTGAATCGGACGATGTTCAAGTGAGGGATGACTTGACCATTGAGACTGTACCCTTGAGAATAGAAGGAAGAGAAGTGAAGAGATTGAGAAACAAAGAGATTGCATCCGTGAAAGTCGTGTGGGGAGGACCGGCTGGTGAGAATGCGACGTGGGAGTTGGAAAGCAAGATGAGAGATTCTTATCCCGATCTGTTTCTAGGTAATTTCGAGGGCGAAATTCTTTTAAGGGGGGTAGGATTGTAACGACCCATTTTTCGTATTCGTATATTTTATTAAATGTTATTTTATTTATTAATTGGCTTTTATTATTTTAGTGAGCGACGAATAATTATTTAGCCGATCGTAAGTTATTAGGCGCGAGAACCTTGTTTTGGGCTTGAGGGGCGTGAGAGGTAATGGGCCTAAGCCAAATGGGCTTGGTTCATGACCATGAGAAGTAGTATAAGTAGCAAGTCCAACTTATGAATAGTATCATAAATTCATTTCTTGAGTTTGAGTGAGTAGAAGCAAGATAGAGCAAGAGCTAGGGTTTTGGATCAAGAGAGAAAGCTTGAGCAAGAGAAGGATTGGATCATCATCTTTGCTTAAGGTAAGAGATTAGAATCCATGATTCTTGAGTGACTAGGAGGGGGGAGATTGTCTATGTCTCCGTTCCCGAACTCTCCCACTCAATTTCTTTTAGACTTTTGATAAGCTTTTGTATGTGAGTGTGATGTTCTTCATCATCACTTTGTATGTGTTAATCACTAGCTTGATTCCATGATGATTATGTATGTGTTTGGATCATTTTTAGAAAGTTTGAGAAAGTTACTTAAAACTCAAGTAATTGCCATGATTTTGATTATTAGAGGTATTTGGATGTTTGGAAGGGATGATTAATGTTCCTTGATACCATATATGTTTGGAATGGCTGTTTATATGAATTTATAACATGTTTGGATGAATTTTTGAGTTGATTTAGTGTTAAACCGCCTTAGACAACTCAAGAACAGATTTTCTTTCTGGTGTAGTTCGCTTAGCGAACAGGAGTTCGCTACAGCGAATAAGCTCGCTACAAGTTCGCTACCTGTTCGCCATGTACCTGTAATCCTCTGATGTAGTTCGCTACAGCGAATTGAGATTCGCTTAGCGAATGAGTTCGCTACCTGTTCGCTTTGGATTCGCTCAGCGAACAGTACTGAACCTGCAACTTTTGTTATGAGTTGTAAGTGTATTTTAGGCACTTGTAACATGGTTTAAGGGTATCCTTACATGATTGTTGATACATGTTGATACTGTTAATGCTTATTGTTAATCGTTATATGATTGATAAACGTGTATGCAATAAGTTGTAGCTTAAAGTGAGCAATGTGAAGATTTGGCATTAATTTGTAATGTTAAGTGAATGTGTTTGAATTGTGTTTCCGCATTCATAATGAGTAGCTTCGAGCTAGAAATATCATATTGATGATATGTGCAAACATACATGCATTCATGTATATATATATGTTGAAATTGGAAACTTGGGTTCCAATAGATTTAAATGGATTTTTGAGTCCATAAGGAAGCCGAGGATCGGATTAGATGAATCCATAAGATCTAGAGCTGCTATCCAGCAGGATGTAAAACTGTTTAACTTATCCATGAGGGATATGAAGGTTTGGTAAGTTCCGAACAATCCGGCAAGATGTAAAACTGTTTAACTTATCCATAAGGGGTAAAAGGCAATTGGTACCACATGCATTAGTCGTGTCTAGGGATGGCATGACATAGAATGATTGGCATTAGATACATTAGGGTAAATGCGCATATATTTGATAAATGGTATGTGACATTATCTGGTTGAACTGTGTTAAACTTTATTAATTGATAACTGTTTAATATGCCGTTTTGGTGTGAGTTAGAATATGTATGGTGTAGTTCGAAGGTGTAAGACCTTTCTTATACTCGTATGATATGCGATTATGTTTTCTAACTCTCTGCTTTGTGTTATTTGCTGGACCTTTGGGGGTTCAGATATTCAGGCTGAGGATTGTGCCGACGTTTAGACTGCTGTTCTAGCGTGGTGTTGAAGTACTTTTTGGTGAGGAGACTTAGCATAGATTACTCCTCTTAGTACTAGCTTTTGACTAGAGTTTGTAAATAGTGAATGCTCTGGTAATGTAACATCGAGTCGGGGTTTACGCTTGGATTTCATCGTATATCGGTGTTACCTTTTTGTTATGCTAGTTCTTGTATAAGTGACATCCTTAGGGATGAATATGGCTTATGTATATATATATATATATATGCATGCTTGATGTGAATGAATCCGCTGTTGCTTTTCATGTTAAATTTCATGACACTCTGAGTGTATGCTTGTGTTTTAATTACCGCGTGGCACTCTGCCTTTACGCTTGTTAAAAAGTTTTTAAAATTACGTTTTTAAGGGTAGTACGGGTTAGGGTGTTACAGTAATACTGTTTTGATTTATCTTCCTCTTTGCCAAGAATATTGTAATGCTGTTTTGATATGCATATCAGAATATGTTTTAATTTGTATTTTGGATGGATTAGTATTAATTATTATGATGTTTTGTATTTTGGATTACAATGTGGTTGTACTTTAAGGACATTATTACTATATATATCTTGAATGTTGAATTTGGCTATTGATGTTGAATGTTGAATTTTAGTATTATGTTCTTGATGCAAGTTATGTTATATTGTTAGCATTGTGGGTTAGATTTTTTTAATAAAAAAAAAGATTTAAAATATATAAAAAAACCGCAGGTTTTTCAAAAAAAAAAATTAATATTTCACCTCTGGTGGACTTAGTCAGATGTAAAAGGTCCAATTTAAATTTAAAAAAATAATATTTGATTTTCGCCTTGGTCAGAGGTAAAAAGTGTTTTTTTACATCTGACTACGCCAGATGTAAAACGTGTATACTTACTAAGTCTCGTGCGCCTACATCTGAAATTTTTCAGATGTAAAAAGTATTTTTCGCCAGATGTAAAAAAGCTTTTTTCTACTAGTGAAATAATTATAACTATCATTATTTGATTTTTTTTACAAAAATAATTATTTAAGGTAATTATTTAAGGATTGATTTTGCATCCCAAAAGGGTTAGCAAGGCATCTTGTTGTCCGCTTGTCTTTCACTTATGTGTAATTATATTTAAGATAAAAAAAATGGTTTAACTATACATTTGATCCCTTACGTTTATTTTAGGTTTCAATTTGGCCCCTTACGTTTAAAAAGTATCAATTTGGTCCTTACGTTTCCATTGAGTTTCATTATTTAGTCATTTCCGTTAATTTTGTCGCTAACACCGTTTGAACTATACATGTGTCAGTGTGTCCATGTGTCTGTGAACATATGCAAATTGGTTGTCACATGTGACAAAACTGACGGAATGGACTTTGTTGGATATTTGAATTGGCTTAATTTTGCTAAAACAAATATACTAACAAGATGTTGGAAAACATGTTACAACATCATATTTATTCAAGGAAATCTCGCGCATTTATGAGAGCATCTGCTATTTATGGAAATCCACTTAAAGAGCACGCTTAATGGAGATTTGATCTGATCAGGAATTTTAAGGATAAGATAAGACTTAATGGCACAACGGTATGATCACATTTATCCTAGAAAGTCCCTTAAACACTTTTGGAAAGTTTCTATACATTCTTGATGAAGATCAAAAGAGAATCAGATCACCCTTTATGACTCTCAAGGAGCGTCCTATTGATTCTGAAGCAAGAGGAGCGTGCCTAATCATTATATATATGAAGACCAAGCTCAAGACTAAGCATCTGATTGAAAAGTATTAGTTACACATATTGAGTCTTTGTTGAGTCTTTTATTATTTCATTGTAATTCTTGCTTGTGGATTATATAACACGAGTTAAGAAGTGAGTTTGTTATTTTAAGGTTACTCCTAAGCTTTGAAGTACGGAGTTTACCGTGTGTGATTCACTTAAAGCTTTTAAGAAAAAGTGAAGTGTTGTCTTGGCAAGTTGTCGCCACATCATTCCTAACATTGTTTAAACAACACAGGTTGTGTTGTGTGAGTGGAAGTGAGATGGGATCTCATGTCTAGGAGTTCCTAGGAAGAAGTTACATGAGTAGTGTCGAGGTTATAAGGCGTAAACCAGGGGTTTGCTGGAGGTCTTAGTTTAAGGCGTAAATCCTAGGGTTTGCTGGAGGTCTTAGTAACTAGAGCTATTAGTGGATTTCCTTCCTGGATTGGTATCCCCCAGAGTAGGCAGTTGGCTGAACTGGGTTAACAATTACTTGTGTCATTTATTTATTTTCTGTCAGTTTTTATATGTTAGATAAGATGTGCCAACAATAGAAACAACGTTAATCATAAAGTAGTTGGTGGGACATCTTAGGCAACATCATTCTAGTGATACCAGAATTTCAATTGGCATCAGAGCAGGCACCCTGTTCTGTTATTTTGGGTGAGCTCCAGGGAAAGTACTTTCTGGTACAATGGATAAAGAAGGAGGGTCAGTGTCTAAACCTCCTTTACTGACAGGTCCTGAGAACTATGATTATTGGAAATCTCGTATGGAGGCTTTCATAAAATCAATTGACAGCAGGACATGGAAGGCTGTGTTACGTGGATGGGAACCACCAATGGTTCTTGACAAAGATGGCAATAAAACTGATGTTAAGAAGCCACATGATGAATGGACTAAAGATGAGGATGATCTGGCACTTGGCAACTCCAAAGCCTTGTATGCAATTTTCAATGGTGTGGATGCTAACATGTTCAGGCTTGTTAAGAGATGTATTACTGCTAAGCATGCCTGGGAAATTCTGAGAAAAGCTCATGAAGGAACATCAAAAGTTAAGCTATCTAAGCTTCAGATGCTCAAAACCAATTTTGAGAATCTCAGAATGAAGGAGGAAGAAACCATTCATGACTTTCAGATGAATGTGCTTGACTTTGCAAATTCGTTTGATGCACTTGGAAAACCTATCTCAGATGAGGAGCTAGTTGGAAAAATACTCAGATCTTTGCCTAAAAGATTTGATATGAAGGTGACAGCCATTGAGGAGGCTCATGATCTCTCAAGCCTAAATTTAGATGAACTCATAGGATCACTTCAGACCTATGAAATTGGTTTGAACAGAATGAATGAAAAGAAAGATAAGAATCTAGCCTTTGCTTCAAAAAGTGCTGCTGATGATTTACAAATTGAATCTGAAGGTGAAGAAAGCTTAGCTGAGTTTATGGCTATGCTTGGGAGACAGTTCAACAAGTTGATGAAGAAAGTGGATCAAAGGTCCAAGCCAAATGGTCGATTCAACAACAACAAATAATCCAGCTTTCAGAAAAAGACAAATGAAGATGAAAAAGGAGTGAGATGCCATGAATGTGAAGGTTTTGGACATATCAGAACTGAATGTCCAACCTTTCTAAAAAGGAAAAAGAAAAGTCTTGTGGTTTCATGGTCTGACACAGATTCAGAGGAGGAAGAATCTGCCAAATTTGTTAATGCTTTAACAGGAGTTTGTGTATCTGACTCAGAATCATGTGATGAGGAGGTAACTTATGAGGAACTAGCTGCTACTTACAAAGATCTTCATAATAGAAGTATAGAAGTTTGCAAAGCGTTGGAGAAACAAAAGAAGACCAATGGCAAACTGCAAGCTGAGAGAAATGACTTACTCATGAACATTAATAATCTCAACATTAAGGTTGAAGATCAGAGTAGTCAAATTCAACAGTTGGAAATGGAGAAGTCTGACCTCCTGTGTAAAGTTGCTGAACAAGGTGAAGAAGTGACCAAGTTAAATGCTGACTTGGATCAAGTCACAAAAGTGGCTAAAATGATGACCAAAGGTACTGATGCCTTTGAGGAAATGTTACAAAGACAAAACTACGGGAAACCTAAGCCCATTGGTTTTGAACATGAAAGAGTAAAGCAACAGATGAAGTTCAACAATGCCACTATACATACTCCAATCAACAACACATTTGTGTTAGGAGGATTGTCGCAACATCTTATGGAACATCCTGTGCCCAGGTTCTATAACTGGACATGTCATCATTGTGGGAGGAAAGGACATATTAGGCCTTTCTGCTATAGGCTGCACGGATATCCAAGGAGAGTTCATCAAGAATTCTATACTCCTGTCTTTCCTAATATTACAACAAGACAGGAATGGAGAGAAAAGAAGAAGATCACAGGTCTAATTGCTCATACATCCTTGAGAGCTTCTTCAAGAGAAACCTGGTACTTTGATAGTGGCTGTTCTAGACACATGACAGGTGTTGAACACTATCTTGAAGACTTGAAGTCATATGCTACCAGCTTTGTGACCTTTGGAGATGGAGCCAAAGGAGAGATCAAGGGAGTTGGTAAACTTGCAAACCATGGCTTACCAAAGCTAGATAATGTGCTGCTTGTAAAAGGGCTTAAAGCAAATCTAATCAGCATAAGCCAACTTTGTGATCAAGGCATGAAAGTTAACTTCACAAAAGCTGAATGTCTAGTTACCAATGAGCAAGGAGAGCTGTTGATGAAAGGAGTAAGGTCAAGAGACAACTGTTATCTTTGGATACCTATAGAAGAAGATTTATCCACATGTCTTATTAGCAAAGAAGATGAGGTAAAGTTGTGGCACCAAAAACTTGGTCACCTGCACCTCAAGGGCATGAAAAAGGCGATAGCTAAAGAGGCAATCAGAGGTCTTCCAAAACTCAAAATTGAGGAAGGAAGTATATGTGGAGAATGTCAAATAGGGAAGCAGACAAAGATGTCGCATCCAAAGTTGCAACATCTTACCACAACAAGGGTACTAGAATTGCTGCACATAGACCTGATGGGGCCAATGCAAGTGGAGAGCCTTGGAGGAAAAAGGTACGCGTTTGTCATGGTAGATGACTTTTCAAGGTTCACATGGATTGAATTTCTAAAAGACAAATCTGAAAGTTTTGATGCATTCAAAGAACTTTGTCTTCAACTCCAAAGAGAAAAGAACTCTGCTATTGTAAGGATACGAAGTGATCATGGTAAAGAGTTTGAGAATGCAAGCTTTCTTGAATTCTGCATCTCTGAAGGAATCAAGCATGAATTCTCAGCTCCAATCACACCTCAACAAAATGGTGTTGTTGAGAGGAAGAACAGGACAATACAAGAGTCAGCCAGAGTGATGTTGCATGCAAAACATCTTCCATATCAATTCTTGGCTGAGGCTATGCATACTGCTTGTTATATTCACAATCGTGTCACACTCAGAACTGGAACTTCTACTACACTATATGAACTGTGGAAAGGCAGAAAACCAACTGTCAAACACTTTCATGTGTTTGGAAGTAAGTGCTATATCCTATCTGATAGAGAGCACAAAAGAAAAATGGATCCTAAAAGTGAAGAAGGATTGTTTCTTGGATATTCAACAAACAGCAGGGCCTATAGAGTTTACAACCAGAGAACCAAGGTAATAGTAGAATCTATCAATGTTGTGATAGATGATTTGACATCTGCTAAAACATCTGACACTGAAGATGATGTTGCAACAACTTTGCCAACATCTGAAGAAGCTGTAGCAGAAAAGGAATCAGATTCAGATGATGAATCAACCATTCCTACACCTCGTCCTATGAGTAAAGTTCCTTTAATAAGAATACAGAAGAACCATCCCAAGGATCTCATCATAGGAAATCCTAACCAGGGAATTGCTACAAGAAGGACAAATGAAGTGGTTACTAATTCATGTTTTGTCTCAAAAGTTGAGCCTAAAAATGTAAAAGAGGCTCTCACTGATGAGTTTTGGATAGAAGCCATGCAAGATGAATTAACTCAGTTTAGAAGAAGTGATGTGTGGGATCTTGTTCCTAGACCCAATGGTGTTAATGTCATAGGCACAAAATGGGTGTTCAAGAACAAGTCAGATGAAAATGGTGTTGTAACAAGAAACAAGGCAAGGTTAGTGGCTCAAGGGTACACTCAGGTTGAAGGACTTGACTTTGATGAAACATTTGCGCCAGTTGCAAGACTAGAATCTATTAGGCTACTTCTTGGTATAGCATGTATCTTTAAATTTAAGCTGTACCAAATGGATGTCAAGAGTGCCTTTCTAAATGGGTACTTACATGAAGAAGTCTATGTGGAGCAGCCAAAAGGTTTTGTAGATCCTACCAATCCTGATCATGTGTACAAGTTAAAGAAAGCTCTTTATGGACTGAAACAGGCTCCAAGGGCTTGGTATGAGAGGCTGACAAATTTTCTTGTTAGTCAAGGATACAGAAAAGGAGGCCATGACAAAACCTTGTTTGTTAAAGAACAGGAAGAAAAGCTGATGATTGCCCAAATATATGTTGATGACATAGTATTTGGAGGTATGTCTGAAAAGATGGTGCAACATTTTGTACAACAGATGCAATCTGAGTTTGAAATGAGTTTGGTAGGTGAGCTAACATACTTCCTTGGTCTGCAAGTCAAACAAATGGAAGACACCATATTTGTTTCTCAAAGCAAGTATGCGAAGAATATGATCAAGAAGTTTGGAATGGACACTGCAGCACACAAGAGAACTCCAGCTGCTACTCATCTGAAGCTAACCAAAGATGAGAATGGCATTGATGTTGACCAAAGCCTATACAGGAGCATGATTGGCAGTCTCTTGTATCTTACAGCTAGTAGACCAGACATCACCTTTGCTGTTGGTGTTTGTGCAAGATATCAAGCCAAGCCAAAGATGAGCCATCTTGTACAAGTCAAAAGGATTCTAAAGTATATAAAGGGCACCAGTGATTATGGGATTCTGTATTCCCAGACCAAGAACTCAACTTTGATAGGGTATTGTGATGCAGATTGGGCTGGAAGTGCTGATGATAGAAAGAGCACTTCAGGAGGTTGCTTCTTTTTGGGTGATAATTTAATCTCATGGTTCAGCAAGAAGCAGAATTGTGTGTCTCTATCTACTGCAGAGGATGAATACATAGCTGCAGGTAGCAGTTGTTCCCAGCTGATGTGGATGAAACAGATGCTGAAAGAATATAATGTCGACCAAAATGTTATGACATTATATTGTGACAACTTGAGTGCAATTAATATATCAAAAAATCCAGTGCAACACTCAAGAACCAAACATATAGACATCAGGCATCATTTCATTAGAGACCTTGTTGAAGAAAATTGCGTGGAACTTAAGCATATTGGTACAAGTGAACAGCTAGCTGACATTTTTACAAAGGCACTTGACGCAAATCAGTTTGAATTGTTAAGGGGTAAATTGGGAATTTGCCTGCATGAAGAAGCATAGCAGTTACTGCAGTTATGGCGTGCAAAAGGAAACCGTTTTCTCTCCCATCAATCAATGCACGCTAATTTAGGGAAATCATTACAAACTTCCCTTAAATATGTCATCACACGCATTCAATTACTTTTCTTCCAAAATCTAGTTTTTGTCCGTAAACCCTATTCTTCCACTTCCAACTTCAACTTTCATCCATTCAACTTCCTAAACCTCAAAAATCATCATCCAAACATGTCTGAATCTTCACAAACTACAAAGTCCGGTCGTTCTACTCAATCAAAAGCAAAGATCGAATCCTCGAAGATCATCAAGGACGCCGTTCCTGTTACTATCATTCAGCCCAGCAATCTCAGACCTATCACTGCTGCTGAGAAGAAGGAAAAGAAGAAAACTGCTGAGAAAAAGAAAGAAATCATCAAAGTAAGTGATGCTATCTCTCCCTCTGGTAACAAATCTAGTAAAGGATCTTCTAAAATTAGTAGAAGGGATTATAAATCTAAGTTCTCGCTTTCTATGTCTGATTTGGTCTTTGAATCAAATGTTAACACATCTGAGAGAGCAACTGAAGTAAAATCTCAAAACCCTAAAACTGTGTCTGAAATTGTTGAAACAATCGTTCCAACCGGTGATAACCCTTGTCAAGAAAAATTGGGATCTGATGCTGAAAAGAGAGATCTTAATGCTATGCCTGTTGAAACTGAGATGGAAGACACCCCTACAGAGGTTGAGCCTGATATTGCTGATAAATCACCAACTATTGTTAAGATGGTGGCTGAAAAATCAACCCAAGTGGTTGAGACATCCTTGAATGAAAATGTAGAAGTTGAAACTGTTGAGGAGGAACCTGAGAAGGAAGTTGCTGCTGAAAAAGATGTTGAAACAACTGACACAACATCTGAGTCCTCAGAAGAAGAAACTGGAACTGCTAATGAGGGTACTTCTGATGATGGAGGGGACACTCAGTCTGAAGAAAGCAACCAGTCCATACCCACAGATGAGCAAGATGTTGAAGCTGACAAGCCTGTAGAAGCTGAGAAGGAAAAAGAAAAGGATGTAGTAGATGTTGATGATTATGAAACCACCAAGACTGCTGAAAGACCTAGTGGTGGTATAACAAAAAGGTTGAGAAGCTGTACAGGGAAGGCTGTGGCCACTGCAAGCAAGGCTCCTGCACCAAGAGTAAAAACTAAAGGTGTTGGACCAGTCAAAGGTTGGAGCAAAGTTCTCTCTCCTCCCAACAAGAAGAAGGAGACCCTGAAAAGGAAGAAGGAGTCATCTAGTGACTCAGACTATGATGCTGCTGAAGATGTTACCATAATCTCATCTCCCAACCCTAAGAAGTCTACTGCAAAGAAGGCTCCTCAAGGTGTTGAAGAAGCCCCCTGTGACAACATCTCTTTCCATCGTGCTGCCTTTGCACTAAGATGGGACTATATCTACCAAAGGAGATTGGCTGTTGAAAGGGAACTGACCAAAGATGCTCTAAAATGTCAAGACATCCTAGACTACATCAAGGAAGCTGGTCTGATGAAGACAGTCTGTGATTTCAGTCCCTGCTATGAGCTGCTGGTGAAGGAATTTCTTGTAAACATCCCTGAAGAATGTGATAACCCACTGAGCAAGGACTACCACAAAGTTTTTGTCAGAGGTAAATGTATCAATTTCTCTCCTGTTGTCATCAATAATTACTTAGGTAGGTCTGTAGAACCTAAGGGTGAATTAGAGGTTGCCAATGATGTTGTAAGTGCTGAAATAACTGCTGGTAAGGTTAAGGTCTGGCCCAAGAAGAAACTGATACCCACTAGTAAGTTGAATGTCAAGTATGCAATCCTCAATAGAATAGGATCAACCAATTGGGTACCAACTAAGCATGCAACCAATGTTGTTACCAACCTGGGTAGATTTATATATGCTGTAGGAACCAAGGTTGACTATGACTATGGGACCTTTATTTTTGATCAAACCATTAAGCATATTAGATCAACTGCTGTGAAGATGCCAATAGCATTTCCATCTTTGCTATGTGGAATTATCTTGGCCCAATATCCAGACATCAAGGTTGTGACTGACACACCTAAGAAGAGGGAATCTGGTTTTACTTTTCATCATAAGCTATTTGGTAATCACAATGTTACTGATCATGTTGGGACATCGGCTGCTGGAGCTGGTGTTATGACCAAAAGGGAGATTATTGCTGGTTTGAAAATTCAATGTCAGGACATAGATAAACAGCAGGCTGAGCTTGAGGAAAGAAAGAAAATGTTCTTGAAGATGATTGAAGGATTGGAAGCTGATGAAGTACCTGTCAAAGCTAGTGCAAATGTGGCTGCTGCAGATGAGGATGAAGGATATGATACTGCTACAGATGAGGATGAAGCCTCTGATAGCAGTGATGATGAATGATTTTGTAATCTTTTTACTGTTTTTACTGCACTTTGTTATTTGGTTTGTGGGTGTTTGTGCCCTGGATTTTAGCATCTTCTGAGTGCATGGTCTGTACTTTGTTTAAATTCTGCACTTTGGATACTATACTTTCCTGTTTTGGCACATTTTGTGGCTAAAAAGGGGGAGTAGCATTTTGGTTTGACTGTTTCTGCTACATGTTGTTTGTGTCTTTTGTTATGACATGTTTTAAGTAGCAGTAAGCAAGTATTCAGGGGGAGTAAATTTTTTTTTACCCTGAGACGATGCACAAGCTGATGAATTCAGGGGGAGTTTGCTGCTGAATGGTTGCTGCCCTGAATGGACGAACATGTGCTAGAAGATGTGCTCCCATATGTCACAACAACTTTGATGACATATGACATATGATATGAGTAATCATTTGCTCTGATACCACGCTAAGATAAACGTGTTTTATTTTGATCGAGGCTATTGATGATGATCCGCTGCTGATGCCTCTGATACTTATAAGATGCTCTAACATCCTTCTTTTGTGTGATCATGGTGATTTGAAGGATTGCGCTTTTTATCTCTCATAGGTAATTAAATGGTCTGAAATTGTTTTAGCCAAAAATTGCCAAAGGGGGAGATTGTTGGATATTTGAATTGGCTTAATTTTGCTAAAACAAATATACTAACAAGATGTTAGAAAACATGTTACAACATCATATTTATTCAAGGAAATCTCGCGCATTTATGAGAGCATCTGCTATTTATGGAAATCCACTTAAAGAGCACGCTTAATGGAGATTTGATCTGATCAGGAATTTTAAGGATAAGATAAGACTTAATGGCACAACGGTATGATCACATTTATCCTAGAAAGTCCCTTAAACACTTTTGGAAAGTTTCTATACATTCTTGATGAAGATCAAAAGAGAATCAGATCACCCTTTATGACTCTCAAGGTGCGTCCTATTGATTCTGAAGCAAGAGGAGCGTGCCTAATCATTATATATATGAAGACCAAGCTCAAGACTAAGCATCTGATTGAAAAGTATTAGTTACACATATTGAGTCTTTGTTGAGTCTTTTATTATTTCATTGTAATTCTTGCTTGTGGATTCTATAACACGAGTTAAGAAGTGAGTTTGTTATTTTAAGGTTACTCCTAAGCTTTGAAGTACGGAGTTTACCGTGTGTGATTCACTTAAAGCTTTTAAGCAAAAGTGAAGTGTTGTCTTGGCAAGTTGTCGCCACATCATTCCTAACATTGTTTAAACAACACAGGTTGTGTTGTGTGAGTGGAAGTGAGATGGGATCTCATGTCTAGGAGTTCCTAGGCAGAAGTTGCATGAGTAGTGTCGAGGTTATAAGGCGTAAACCAGGGGTTTGCTGGAGGTCTTAGTTTAAGGCGTAAATCCTAGGGTTTGCTGGAGGTCTTAGTAACTAGAGCTATTAGTGGATTTCCTTCCTGGATTGGTATCCCCCAGAGTAGGCAGTTGGCTGAACTGGGTTAACAATTACTTGTGTCATTTATTTATTTTCTGTCAGTTTTTATATGTTATATAAGATGTGCCAACAATAGAAACAACGTTAATCATAAAGTAGTTGGTGGGACATATTAGGCAACATCATTCTAGTGATACCAGAATTTCAGACTTACTAATGCAAACGGTAAAAACGTAAGGGACCAAATTGATACGTTTTAAACGTAAGCAACCGAATTGAAACAAAAAATAAACGTAAGAGTCCAAATATGTAGTTAAACTGTAAACAATATATTTAATAAATTATTTTATTCATTATATCTACTTTTATAATATAATAAAATTGATTACTATCAAATGCATAAATTTTGTCAAAAGAAAAAGATATGCATAAAAATAAGAACAAAACAAAAACAATACAAATTAAGATCATAGGAAGTTTAGTAAAAAAAATTATGAAAAAACTGAAACAATGAAAAGATTATAGAAAAGTTATGAAAAAACTGAAACAATGAAAACATATACAATATTACTACTAGATTGACGATCTTGTCCTTATTAGTTTTAATAATATTTTTTTTTTTCTTTCAAAAAGAGGTTGGTAGCAAAGCACTAACCAACTCAAAATATATTAGCATAGATGGATAGAAAAGTAAGATGGAGGGGACATAAAACCAAAACTCCATCAAGTACAAAATCTAAAAGTTGGAGTACCATGTTTGTTTCTAAGTAAACTTTCTACAATCAGTAGAGGAGGTTCAAGCCAAGACGTGAAGGAAGTTAAACTACAACCAATATGTTAGCCAGGGAGTCAACGACCTGATTTCCTTCTCTGTATATATGGGAGATAAGATCATTCATTTGTTTGAAAAGAAACATTGCATTATGCCACCTGTTACTTAAGCTCCAAGTAACAATAGTTTTAGAATTTTTAATAGCTAGGACGACAGAGCAGAATCTGTTTCAATCCAGATCCTATGCCAATTCCTTTTGTGAGCAACTTCAATGGCTGTCATAGCTGCACATAACTCAGCCTGAAAAGAAGAAGCTAGTCCTAAAGGTTCAGCAAAACGATAAAGCATCTCTACAGCATGATTTTGAAAAATTCCTCCACAACCAGCTATACCCCCGGGTTACCTTTCGCAGCTCCATCAATATTGAACTTAACCCAATTGGTCGGAGCTGGTTGCCAAAGAATTTCTTTAATGACATTCAACAAATTAACCAAAGCAGAGGTTATAACAGACTTACACTAAGGGGACCAATTTAAATCACAAAGTTTCCACATGTCTTCCATCGAAGAAAACTGCAGGGCCATGTCGAGGCAGTTGGCAAACCAAGACCAAATGTTGTTACTTATACTTCTTTAATTGATGGATATTTTTTGGTTAAAGAAGTGAACAAAGCCACATATGTAAGTGAAACCTAATGTTTTTAGTTACACTGTCATGATTAATGGATTTTGCAAAAATAAAATGGTGGATGAAGCTGTGGATCTCTTCCAAGAAATGCATTGAAAAAACATGGCTCCTGATACTGTAACATACAGTTCACTTATGGATGGACTTTGCAAATTGGGGAGAATCTCTGATGTTTGGTATCTTCTTGATGAGATGCATGATAGAGGCCATCCTGCTAATGTGATCACTTACACTTCTATATTGGATGCATTGTGCAAAAACCTTCAGTTTGACAAGGCAATTGAATTATTAGCGAAGATCAAAGATCAAGAAATTCAGGTAGATATGTGTACATACACTATACTTGTCGATGCACTATGCAAAAATGGAAGACTTAAGTGGAACGGAGGGGCTGCTCTCTCCCCCAGACTAGGTCATTATTGGACCGAACTGGATAAACAAATTATCGTGTTCTTTCTTCTCCTTTATCTTGTTTATCGGTTATTATTATTATTGCTTATTCCACTTAATTATTGGTTGCCGTTCTATTGCTCCACACATCAAGTTCTTTTATTGGTGTGATTTTAAGACGAATTCACAACAGTAGGTTTATCAGATGATGATATTTGGTCAGTGTTTAGACAACAAGCTTGGTCATTGTTTGGACCAAACAGGGAAATGCGTGCGGAGCTTGTTAAGATTGGAAAGAATATTGTGAGAAAATGTGGTGGTTCAGCTCTTGCCACCAAAGCACTAGGAAGCCTTTTGCGTTTTAAAACTGAGGAACATCAATGGGATTCTATAGAGAAAAGTGAGATTTGGAAGTTGTATGATGATGCTACCAAGTCTGCTTTAACACTGAGCTACTACAATCTAAAATTATCGTTGAGGCCATGTTTTACCTTTTGTGCTATATTTCCTAAAGATTTTAAAATGGTGAAGGAAGATCTAATTCATCTTTGGATGGCCAATGAATTTATTTCGTCCAGAGGAAATTTAGAGGTGGAGCATGTAGGCAATGATATGTGGAATGAACTATGCCAAAGATCATTTTTTCAAGAAGTTGAAACTGATGGAAAAGGTAAAGTTACATTCAAAATGCATGATATATTCCATGATATTGCTAGCTCCATTATGGGACAGCAATGCTTAGCTTTAGAAACTGCTAGCTTGACTACTTTGTCAAAAAGAGTTCATCATATTAGTTGTTTCAATGTTGATGAAAAATTCGAATACAACTTGATTCCGTTCAAAACTGTAGAATCCTTGCGGACTGTTCTTCAATTTAATCAGCCTAAATCAAGTTTAAGTGTGTTTCCATCAATCACTCCTCTCCGAGTATTAAGTACAAACTGTTCTCAACTCTCAGCCTTGAAGAATTTTATCCATTTGAGGTACTTGGAAATTTATGATAGCACCATTGAAACCCTGCCTGAGTCTATTTGTAGCCTAAGAAAATTACAAACACTAAAACTTGATGATTGTTCCAGTCTTATTAGTCTTCCCAAGCAATTGACACAACTACAAGATCTCAGACATCTCGTGATTACAAGTGTTTCTCATTAAGATCAATGCCTACTAATATTGGAGGGTTAACTCATTTGAGAACATTAAGCACTTTCATTGTTGGTTCGAAGGGTAGGTTCGGTTTAGCAGAGCTACATAACTTACAACTAGGAGGCAAGCTACACATCAAAGGCCTTGAGAATGTGTCGAATGAAACAGATGCCAGAGAAGCTAATTTAATTGACAAGAAGGAATTAAGTCAGTTATACTTGTCATGGGGTGGGGATGTTAATTCAAAAGGCAGTGGTACTGGCGCTGAGCAAATCCTTGAAGCCCTTGAACCTCACAAAGGTCTCAAATATTTTGGGATGAAGGGTTATAAGGGAATAAATATTCCAAATTGGATGAGAAATACTTCTATTTTGGAAGGTCTGGTTGAGGTTATACTTTACGACTGCAGAAACTGTGACCGACTTCTTCCACTTGGTAAATTACCATGTTTAGCAACTCTTTTTGTGTCTGGAATGAGAGACTTGAAGTACATTGATGATGACTTGTATGAAGGTGCGACCAAAAAGGCTTTTCCATCATTAAAGAAAATGACATTACGTGATTTACCAAATTTAGAGAGGGTGTTGAAAGCTGAAGGTGTAGAGATGCTATCACAACTGTCCAACTTGAGCATAAAGGGGACCCCAAAGCTTGCATTTCCAATATCCCTTCCATCTGTTGGAGACTTTTTATGCTAGTTGGAAAATTGAAGATTCTAATAATGATGGTGCATCTTTCCTGAGGGGAATAATCTCAAAAAACTTTACATTGTAAAATTTATGAACTGAAGGTACTACCTAATGAACTCAACTGTCTCAGTTCCCTACAAGAACTACACATTTTCAAATGTCATGAGCTTGAGTCTGTCCCTGAGTGTGTACTGCAAGGTTTGAGTTCTCTTCAAGTTTTGACATTTTCATCGTGCAGTAGCTTAAAATCCTTGTCAGAAGGTATGAAAAACCTGACTTGTCTTGAGAGTCTAGTATTTGCATTTTGCAGTAGCTTAGAATCCTTGCCGAAAGGTATGAACAGCCTAACTTCCCTTCGTCAATTGACAATCTTCGATGGAACTTTACCAAATGGCTTAGAAGGTATTCCCTCGCTGCAAAATTTGAATTTGTCATATATTGATTCTCTTGTAACCTTGCCAGACTGGTTGGGGACCATGACTTCTCTTCAAACATTAGAAATCCGTTGGTGTCCCAAATTAACCGCATTACCAGCTAGCTTTAAAGAACTCAAAAACTTGCATGAATTACGTGTAGGGGTGTGCATGGTTTGGAAAC
This sequence comes from Trifolium pratense, assembly GCF_020283565.1. Classification (NCBI taxonomy): domain Eukaryota; kingdom Viridiplantae; phylum Streptophyta; class Magnoliopsida; order Fabales; family Fabaceae; genus Trifolium; species Trifolium pratense. The sequence goes on from NC_060060.1 coordinate 45,650,057, forward strand.
CACACCACACCACACCTAATTTTTGGTTTTGGTTTAGATCCAAAACCATTTCATGACAAACCGGTTATTTTATAAAACCAATTTGGATATGGTTCATAACCAGTTTGAAACCAATTCATAACCGGTTTGTAATAAAAATCGGATTATTCACTTGAACCAATTTTAAACCGGTTTTTTTTTACTCAAACCAATTTTAAACCGGTTTTTTTATTCAAACCAATTTTAAAACTTTTTTTTTACTCAAATTAATTTTAAAACTGATTTTTTTAAGAAAAAAGTTTATACTTCTTCATAGGCGTTGTCATGAATTAGTGTGTGGGTCGCATATATATTACTTTCTCTCCCATTTGTTTAGTTGTTTCTCACACAAGGCATAACAGAGCAGAGAGAGTGTTGGAAAGTTGCAAAAGAAAGAGAAAGTAGTAGTGCAAGAAAAGCAAGAGAAAAAGCAATGAGGCAAAACAGCTAAAGAAGAAGTAAGAAGAATGATGTGAAATTTAACAAAGAAGAAGTACTTGTTCACAATTTCATCACTTCCAAAGACAAATGCCAGTACAATTCAACTGAGAACAAACTCTGCATGTTCTAATATCAAATCAAATAATAATGAGATCCAACCACAAAGAGCTCAAACTCTCAAATACCTAAGTTGTAACTCATTAGTCATTACACATGTTATATCAAACAATAATGAGATCCAAGCAATTTAATATCCTTCTTTGCATTTCTCAGTTTCTTCATAGGCTCTTTCATACTTCCAACCCAAGCACCTGATGGCAGTCACAAGTCACAATATAATTAAGCACTAATTTTATACAAATCACTATTGTACATCTAATTACCATATTAAACACTAATTCCAAAACAAATAGCTTCGCAGCAAAACACCAATACCATGAAGCTCACAAGACAATAGCTAAGTACACTACTGACTACACCAGTTCAATTATGCAGAAGGACTTAAGCAGCATTATTACAATGAAACTCACTAGACAATATCTATGCAAACTAATCTGTTACTGAAGGACAGCTAACAATACCAGAATTAAGCACTAATTTTCAATTATGCAGCTCACAAGACAATAGCTAAGTACACTACTGACTACACCAGTTCAATTATGCAGAAGGACTTAGGCAGCATTATTACAATGAAACTCACTGGACAATATCTATGCAAACTAATCTGTCATAATAATTATAACTGCCTAATTCAACTCATCATACTCATTCAACTCCATCATTATAGCCTAAAAATTACTAATATTGGGACATAATTACCTTCAATCGTCATCGAGCCTCGTAGAAGCCGAAGAACTACCAAGATTTGATAAAAAATCTGCAAAACACAAAAAGGAATTCATTATTACTATGCCTCATGTGCAACTTGTCAATATAGGATGCCTCTTAGATGTATATTTGCTCCTGACATATACATCTACAAGATCATGGCTAACTTCGCAAGCTAAGAATTAACTCAGACAACACCACCACGCAGCAAGAAGTGAAGAAAAATTACAAACTAGAGAAAACTAATTGACAAACTAAAATGAAGAAACAGTCAAACAAAGTAACTAAACCAAAGTTAAAAAACCAAACAAAGCAACCCAAATGCTTCTGGCTAAGCTGGAGAGAACACCATCCAACGCAAACTTGAGGCGCAAGAGGATGAAGCCAAAATAAAAAAACCCCACCAGCAAGATTGATCAATTACTTCTAGCCAACCAAGCACGAGGGCTAGTCAACACCCGCACCAGCTACAAGAAAACAGCTAAAACAAAGAATCAAAGATAGATTTACTATAGTAAGTAAAAAGAAGATATCTTTTAATCTTACCTTGCTCAAGTTGCTGTAGAGTGTTAAGATCATCATATGAAACCAAAGATGATGTCTCAATGCCATGATCTTTTTTTTTAACCCAATCTTGTGTGCAAATCAATGGTTCCACTGTTATTGCTGACAGTGAACTCCTATATGCATCAAGCACTCTCCCTCCGGTACTAAAGGCAGATTCAGAGGCAACCGTAGAGACTGGTATAGCCAACACTTCTCTTGCAATTCTTGCAAGGACTGGATATCGAGTACAATTATCCTTCCACCAAATTAGGACATCTAAATCCCCTTCTTCCTCTAATATTTCATCCAAGCTAATGAATATAATGAATATATTATTCAATAAGCTAATAATCTAATGAATATATTATTCAACAGATTCAAGGAATGAGAACCTTTAGACATAAATGCACACAATGCCAGAACACAAACTGATTGTATATTGAGCACGAAAATAGTAATGATCAGAAACAGTAATTGTAGCAGCAGAAGAATGCATCATCTATGGTTATTTACCATCAAATTCATATACCTTTTCTATTTTGCTGCATCTCAGAACAATAGCAATACACAAGAACTACTTAATTATAGAACTACTCAACAGATTCAACAAGTTATTCAACAGAAATCAACATTAGATTATTAGATTCACTCACCGATTAAGCTGATTTTGCGATTTAAGCTGATTGGATTGTCGTCGATGGTGAGTGGTTGTGCGACGGAGGACGAGATGGATTCGCCGGTGGGAGTGGGTTTGACGGAGGAGGATTCGCCGGTGGGAGTGGGTTTGACGGAGGAGGAGGATTTGCGATGATTGATGAAACTGTGATTTTGTGATTTGGTTTCTGACTGTGTTATTTGGTTTCTCGCTTTTGAAATTAATTTTGAGAAGAATAAACCGGTTCTAAACCAACTAAGTGAAATGGTAAACCGGTTTACCATTTTTATGTTTTATGGTCTGGGTTGGTTTTTTTATAAAATGGGCTGGGCTTTTAAAAAAAGGAAATGGTTTGGTTAGTAATTTGGGTATGGTTAACCTTATTATTTGCACACCCCTAATTACGTATTTATGAATGTCCTAATCTGGTGAAGCGATGCAAGAAAGAAACAGGGGAAGATTGGCATAAGATAGCTCATGTACCAAAATTGGAATTCGATTTATCATCTAATGTTATACCAATAAATGTGGATGCAGAGAAGGGGAATTTGAGGAGTTTGTTGATGACCTGTTGGTTTTCTGATACTTATCAATTTGACGAGTTGGTTGATGACGTGACAATTGCTGAATCTATGATGTAGGGGAATTTATTAAATTCAATTTATTTAATTATTATTGTCGTTTGTTTCGTTTTGGTTATTTGGCACCTGTATTTTGTGCTTTTTTTTTTTGTTTGGTTCATTTTTTTTATTTTTTATATTTGGTTTGTTTCACGTATATCAAATGACTTAAAGTTATTATAGTTGATTTTGAAGTAAAGACTCGTTTGGTCCGGGTTTTTTTAGAGCTTATGTTAATAGCTTATGTAATTTTATATATTATGATAAGTTTGTCAAGGTAGTTTATGATAAAATAGCTTATAAAATTACAATTTTCACTAGTGTGAACTTATAAAATAGCATAAAACGTAATATATATTGCATAAGTTGTTTGTATAAGCTCTAAAAAATGCTAGACGAAACGTACCCTAATACCTATATTACATTTATACTCAAAAAAAGAATTATTGTGTTTATTTGAAAATAATTATGCATTTAATTAGAAAAAATATAAATTATGCATTTTTTTTACTGATAAAAAATTGTGATTCATTCACAAAATAATTGTAGATATATACATTTGGATAGAAACTATTTATAGCACAAACTATTTATGCATCTTTAGGACGCAGGTTCAAACCCTTCTGCAAATTAAAATTGATTTTTTTTATATAAAAAGAAAAAAACAGAGCAAAATGGAAAATGGGAGTGTGTTAGAGTAGAACTATATTATTTTTTATTTTCTTACAACCTCCTTAATTATTTTGAAAATACTGAAAAATGACAAAAATAATAACAAGTAAATTGCAGTTGAAGTAGTATAATAAAAATAAAAAAGAAAATTTAATTCAGAATCAAATTTATCCTTAAAGACGACATTTATAATAACTGTATAGTTTTAAATTTATCAAGGATAGAATTTGGAGGAAGATAAATTCTTGGAGTAGTCGACACCTCTCTCAAGCAGGCAAGGAAATTATGATTAAATCTATTTTACAATCCATTCCGACTTATGTGATGAGCATTTTTCTTCTTCCAATTACTCTTATTGATGAAATAGAAAAAATGCTCAACTCGTTTTGGTGGGGTCATAGTGGTAACAATGGCCGCGGATTACACTGGCTCTCTTGGGAACGCCTCTCGGTAAGCAAAGATTATGGAGGTATGGGCTTCAAAAAAAATAATGCTTACAACTTAGGAGTGATAATATCAAGTTTTAATCAAATTTGAGCTATACTCCCATAGTTTCCTTGCAAGCTCTTGATCACCTGCTTGTGAACTTGTTTCAGCTAAATTACAGTCCACAAAGTAGCAACCGCTCAGCCCTTTAACTTGTGGATGCAATGCGACATAACATGTGGTTGCTGCTCCCTATGATAACAAGAATTAGAGGAAGTTTTCTATGAATTTATTTACACATATCTTGCGCTAGACTGTGACCTGTAAGAAAAAAGAACTAAACAAATTCTTCAGTTAGATTATTACCTGTTGTATACTTTTCATTGCGTATCTACCAATTAGACCAACAAATCCTGCATAAGGAATACGCCCGAATTGTCAATATGTGCATTGTGCACCATCCATCAATGCGAACAAGAAGTTGAATGTTGATCTAGTTTTGGCATAAAATCTTTTTTGAGACGAAAAATAAAACAGGAAAGATGGAATTACCATCGATTAAACTGTGATAACGAAATAGATTGGTGGCAATCGCTCCTGGGTTCAGTGAGTTTGCAGTAATCATTGTGCCCTCCTCCTGTTATAAATAAATATCCATTAGCATAACGAAACCAACAGTGATAAATAGAAAAACATAAAAATAGCTCGCATTTCAAAACTTCGAAGTTGCTTAACATAAAAACCTCAAACAAGTGAGTCACCTTTAGATATCTTGCAAGTTCATTAGCATGCAAAACATTGGCAAGCTTTGACTGTCCATAGGCAGACAAACTGTTATACCTGAAAAATGTGAACATTATTGAAAATGTCAAATACTTGATTTTATATATCATACAATCACCGATGAGAATTAAAAGAGCTGAGGGGGAACATTTGCAAATATCATTAATATAAATGATTGTACTGAAATTTATGCCATTAAGAAACTGTTACCCTGATTCATCATTAATCTTATCGAATCTAATCTAATCCCTTCAGAATATGATAATTTATGACGTCTTGATGCAACATTTACAATCCTTCCTTCTTTCTTCGGTTTAATGGCAGTTTGTTTCATTGTTTCCAGCAGTAAGTTTTGTTGGGAAAGATAACACAAAACACACCTAATACAAGGTTGGCGGATGATTGATTATCCCTGGATCAAACTTTTCCCACTATAATAATAATAACAATAACAATGTGAAATTCCTGGCACACAGTGGACAGGTGTTGCTCAAGGTGTAGCAACACTTGTCTGTTGTAGACAGATGTTGTTACTGGTGCGCCAACACTTGTCTATAAACAGAGCAAATAACATAAAACAATACAAACAGTAAAGTAAATAACACACGAGAGTTGTTAACCCAGTTCAGCCTAAAGCCTACTCTGGGGGATACCAATCCAGGAATGAAGTCCACTATCAGCAGTATTACTTCAAAGCTAAACTCACCCGTTTACAACTTCTCACTTAATCACTACCCAATGACACTTCTACCTAGGAACTCCTAGATATGAGACCCCGTCCCAATTCCCACCTTAACAACACAGACAGCGTTGTTATTCAATTCAACAATCACAACAGGTGGAGACACACTCCTAAGAAACTAGGATTCACTCTTGCTTAAAAGCTTGCGAGTAAACCACACAACACAATAGAACAATCTCCGTACTTCAAAGCTTAGGAGAAGTTCACACTTACAACTCAATAACACTCAGGTCCTAAGCTTGCATCAATGAGACACAAGAAAGGCTCACAATTAACACTCTAAAATCCCTAAAACTCACGCTTTGTAAGACTCGATTTTAGATGCTTGAAACCATATGCTTGCCTTCGTATTTATAGTAGTAGAACGACTTGGGCTTCAAGACAAAATTAGGGCTTCTAGAATTGCGGCAGCTGTGATATATTTTTGAAAACAATAGTTATATTTTTGAAACGCAAAAATATATTTTCCAAAAATATAATTCCTTTGGAAAATAAAACTAGGGTTTGGCTGCCTCATGAAACACATTAAACACGTGTGCCTTCCTCTGTAAGAAACCTTGAAACAATTCTTCAAACAGATCTTCAAAAGATTGAGTAGAAATTTAAACCCGCTAGCTAGCGCGCACGATACAGAGTCAGGTGTTGTTCCAAAGTGTCCCAACATTTGTCACAACACTTGGGGTCAGCACATTCGTCTCAACACTTGGCTAAAATATGTTTTTGCAAAATGTAGCCAACTTACAAAAACCCAACAATCTCCCCCTTTGGCAAATTTTGGCTAAAACAATATTAGACCAGTATAGAGAGATTTCCTTCGAGTCAACATGATCACACAACTAGGAAAGAAAGTAACACATAATAAAAACTACTTCCAGAGGAGATAAGTAGCATCAGAGGCAATGCAACAGCGGAATAAAAACACAACTAGCCTCATGGAACAACACAAGGGAGAAATAAACTCCCATAGTAGATGCTAAGAAGTAGGAGAAATAAACTCCTCATAGTTTAAAGCGCATTTCTTCAACATAAGAACATCAGGAAAAATAAATTCCCATAAAATATCTGAGAAAAATAAATTCTCAGTCATAGTGGATAGTGGACTTAATAGTCAGGTGCCATAACACTTGGCACAACATTTGTCATCAAATAATACATTCAGGCGATCAAGAGATAATATCACTCACACTCCCCCTGAATTCATGCATACACACACCAGATAGAGAAAGAATATTTGTCTCATCCCTCAGTACATGCATATTACTCACACTCCCCCTCAATACGAGCATACGAACATTAGCACAGATGTGCACAGATGTGAGAACATCTGTCTATACACTTGTCACACACACACACTACTCCCCCTTTTTAGCCACAATTTAGACAAACATCATGCATAGGAAATAGAAGTGTCAGGGTGCAATTATTACAGACCAAAGAGCACACACAGGTGCTAGAAATTCAGGGCCTTACCCATAAAAGGAACAACAAGGAAACACCAAAAGTACATTAGAAACAAATATAAGGAAACATCAGAAATCATATTGAAGAACTTTCATCAGAGTCCTCCATCACATCCTCAGTGTCATCATCAGAGCCACTAGTTCCTTCACCTTCTTGTCCATCAGGCTCACCCTCAGCAGTCTCAGCAGCTTCCTCAGCCTTGAGGGCTTCAATCACACGATCTATTTTCAGTTTCCTAGCCTCAAGAGCTCTGCTAGTCTCAGTAAGATCAGCAATCATCTGCTTTTTTGAAAGTACACCAGCCTGGACAGATGTGCCAACACCTGCTGCAGCATTTGTCCCATCCAATAACCTCTGCTCAATAACCAACACCCCTTTCCTTTTACAAGGAACATCAGTACTTCTCAACATATCTGGGTGTTGCTCAAATATTATATTGCATAGCAGAGTAGGAAGAGCAACTGTTTTCTCAACAGCATAAGTCAGGGCATGGCTTAAGGTTTCTTGAAAGAAATATGATCCATAATCAAATTTGGCCTTGGTACCCACAGCATAGATAAACTTTCCCAGTCCTCTGGCCACATCACCTGAGTGGGTTGTAGGCACCCAATTATGTGCAGCAATCCTATTCAGAATAGCATAAAATGGAGAGAGGGATGTTGCAGCCAATTTTGCCTTGCTTGGCCATACCTTAATCCTGCCACCTGTGAGGACCTTGCAGACCTCATTGTCTGTGACTTTTAGAGAAGCCACTTCTTCAGAATCCCTTTGCAAATATTGGTTGATCACAGTTGGAGAGAATTGAACACACTTTCCTCGAACAAAAACCTGCCTGTATTCAGGACTTGCTGGATCATTACAGTTTGCAGCCACATTAATCAAAAATTCTTTGACAAGCCTGTCATAGCACTTGTCCAACCCAACCACAGTTTTCATTAATCCTGCATACTCAAGAGCTTCAACAACACTTGGACATTCAAGAATATCATCTTTCAAATTCCTTTCCAGAGCTAACCTCCTGTGATACACAAACTTCCATCTTGCAGACCCATTCTCCAGATGGAATGAGATATTATCCAAAGGAGCATAGGGAACAGTTTGAGGAACCTTCTTCCTTCCTATACTCTTCCTAGATGTGCTGCCAGATGCAGCAACATCTGTCTCTGGCTCAAAATCAGAATCACTAGTTGGTGGAGCTTTCCTTTTCCTAGTTTCTGTTCTAGGTATTACCTTACTTACAGGTTTTGGAGGTCCATAAAGAGGCTTTTTACCAGTATCTTTTCCAGCCCTAGAAGGTTTGGGTGTTTGTACAGGTGTGTTAGCAGTCTCCACACCTTTACCAGCCCTACTTCTAGTCCTCCTAGCCACACTAGCCTCAGAATTTGTAGGAGCAGCCTTATCACTAACAGTAGTTTCATTTTCATTAACAATTATAACCTCGGGAGTTTCATTCACAACTTTATCAGGAACAGTTTCTTTATCAGTAGCCTTAGGTGGGGGACTCTCATCAGACTCAGAATAGTCAACAATATTTTCCTGTGCCAAAGATGTGGTAACATCTGGCACAACATTTGGCGCAGCGCCATGTGTTGCAACATTTGGCGCAACATGAGTCTCAGGAGTAGTTTTCTTGAGAGACTCAGCAGCAACAGCCTCATTGGTCTCAGTGGAAGCACCAATATTAGTATCAACAACAGTAAGGGGGTTAGGAGCAGTTTTCCCCAATTTTTCAGACACAGCAGGGTCCTTTAAACCTAGGGTTTCAGCAAGATTTGGATCTTTAAGACCTAAATTAACAGAAGTCTTACCAGATGCGTCGACATTAACCTCTGCAGCTTTTACGACAGGAGTAGCAACACCATTCGATGGAAGTGGATCAACATGCAGTTCAGACATTGTAAAACTTCTCCTTGATTCAGATTTCAATTTCTTGCTCTTACTCTTTGAAACTTTAATTGAAGCGGAGGGAGAAGAAGGATTTGTAGTTGTTCGGGATGATTTATCCTTCTTTGCAACTGATTTTCTCCTCATCGTTGGACTTGTGGCAGGTATGGTGTTGAGAGGAATAGCATTTATCGCCATTTGTGGTGATGGAACAGCATTTGTCTTCGTTGGTGAAGATTTAGCAGAGTTAGACATAATTCGGAAGTGAAATTTTCTGAGAAAAGACGAGATTAGAGAAATATTGATGAGGGAGATGGAGAGTTTTTGAACGTGAGAGAGAGAATGAATGAAAAGTAATGATTGTGGTTGATGGAGGTTGTGGGAAGTTGAATAAAAACTTCCTTGATTAGCGTGTAACTTTAAGTGATGAGATGTAGTTACACGCATTACATACTGTAACTGCTATTTGTCTTCAAAAAGGCAAATTCCAAGTTTGCCTCTCAAATTTTCAAATTGATTTGCATCTAAAGCCTTTGTAAAAATATCTGCCAACTGTTCTTCGGATGCAATGTGTTCAAGTGTAACAATTTTCTCTTCTACAAGTTCTCTTATAAAATGATGACGTATATCAATGTGCTTAGTCCTACTATGCTGAATAGGATTCTTAGAGATATTGATAGCACTCAGATTATCACAGTAAAGTGTCATGACATCTTGCTCAACACTATACTCCTTCAACATTTGTCTCATCCATAACAATTGAGAGCAACTACTCCCAGCTGCTATATATTCTGCCTCAGCTGTTGATAGAGACACACTATTCTGCTTCTTACTAAACCAAGATACTAGATTGTTTCCCAAGAAGAAACATGCACCAGAGGTGCTCTTTCTATCATCAGCACTTCCAGCCCAATCTGCATCACAATATCCAATTAAGGTAGAATCATTACCATGAGTGTATAAAATTCCATAGCCACATGTTCCATTGACATATTTGAAGATCCTCTTTACTTGAGTCAGATGACTCATCTTGGGTTCAGATTGGTATCTAGCACAAACACCTACTGCAAACATGATATCAGGCCTGCTAGCTGTGAGATATAGCAAGCTCCCAATCATACTTCTGTAGAGACTTTGATCCACATCAATCCCTTTCTCATCTTTGGTAAGCTTCAAGTGTGTAGGTGCAGGTGTCCTTTTGTGACTACCACCTTCCATTCCAAATTTCTTCACAATGTTTCTTGCATATTTTTCTTGAGAGATAAATATGGTGTCTTCCATTTGTTTGACCTGAAGACCTAAAAAATAGGTTAGCTCTCCTACAAGACTCATTTCAAATTCAGATTGCATTTGATGCACAAAATGTTCCACCATTTGTCGCGACATTCCACCAAATACAATATCATCCACATATATCTGAGCTATCATTAACTTCCCTTTCTCTTCTCTTACAAACGGGGTTTTATCATTACCACCCTTCTTGTATCCATGGCTGACAAGGAATTCAGTCAGTCTTTCATACCATGCTCTAGGGGCTTGTTTCAATCCATAGAGTGCTTTCTTTAGTTTGTAAACATGGTTAGGAAAGCTTGGATCTACAAACCCTTTTGGTTGTTCAACATATACCTCTTCATTTAGATAGCCATTTAGGAATGCACTTTTTACATCCATTTGATATAGCTTGAATTTTAAAATGCATGCCACAGCCAAGAGTAATCTTATGGACTCCAAGCGAGCAACTGGAGCAAAAGTTTCATCAAAGTCTACTCCTTCTATCTGGGTGTATCCTTGTGCTACAAGTCTGGCTTTATTTCTAGTAATGTCACCATTTTCATCAGTTTTGTTCTTGTACACCCACTTTGTACCAATAACATTTATACCATCTGGTCTAGGTACTAGATCCCATACCTCACTTCTTTTGAACTGAGTTAGTTCATCCTGCATAGCATTGATCCAGTATTCATCAGTCAAAGCTTCTTTAACATTCTTTGGTTCAATCTTTGATATGAAACATGAATTGGAGATTGCTTCTTTTGATCTTCTTGTTGCAATTCCTTGATTTGGATTTCCAATAACAAGTTCCAGAGGATGATTCTTCTGTGTTCTAGTAGATGGTCCCTTGTTTGGTCTAGGAACCTCTGTAGTAGATTCAGAATGTTGATCAGGTTCAGGTTCAGTTTGATCATCATCAGGTGTTGGGACAGGTGTTATGACATCTGTCTCTTCAGCTGGATCTGCACTTGTTGTATCACTATCATCAACAACAACATTAATTGATTCCATCATAGTTCTTGTTCTGGAGTTAAAAACCCTGTAGGCTCTGCTGTTGGTTGAGTAACCTAAAAATATCCCCTCATCACTTTTGGGGTCCAATTTTCTCCTAGGTTCTCTATCTGCCAAAATATAACATTTTGACCCAAACACATGGAAATATTTCACAGTAGGCTTCCTATACTTCCATAGTTCATACAGTGTTGTAGCAGTACATTTTCTTAATGTTACTCTATTGTGAATGTAACATGCTATATTCATGGCTTCAGCCCAGAACTTGTAAGGAACATTTTTGGCATGCAACATTACTCTAGCAGATTCCTGTAAGGTTCTATTCTTTCTTTCAACCACACCATTTTGTTAAGGTGTAATTGGTGAAGAAAATTCATGAATTATTCCTTCAGCAGCACAAAAATCAGCAAATTTAGAGTTTTCAAACTCCTTACCATGGTCACTTCTGATTCTTACAATACCACAGTCTTTCTCTTGTTGAAGTTGTAAACAAAGATTTTTGAATTCTTCAAAAGTCTCAGATTTTTCCCTAATGAAATTTACCCAAGTATATCTAGAGAAGTCATCAACAATAACAAGAACATATTTCTTACCTCCAAGACTCTCAACTTGTATGGGCCCCATCAGATCCATATGTAGTAACTCAAGAACTCTAGAGGTGGACAAGTGTTGCAACTTTTGGTGCGACACTTTGGTTTGCTTCCCAATCTGACATTCACCACAGATATTGCCTTCCTGTATCTGTAAGCTTGGTAGTCCTCTGACAGCTTCTTCTGATATGACTCTCTTCATGCTCTTCAGGTTAAGGTGTCCTAATTTTTGATGCCACAGCTTAACCTCTTCATTTTTAGTTAAGAGACATGTAGATACATTAGCTTCTTCAAGAGGGATCCACAAGTAGCAGTTGTCTTTTGATCTAACACCCCTCATAAGGATGTCTCCTTCATTATTGCTGACCAGACATTCTTTTTTTGTAAAGTTGACTTTCATGCCTTGATCACATAGTTGGCTTATACTGATTAGATTGGCAGTTAGTCCTTTTACAAGGAGAACATTTTCAAGTTTTGGTAGACCATGGTCAATCAGTCTTCCAATACCTTTGATTTCCCCTTTTGCTCCATCTCCAAATGTCACAAAACTTGTGGCATAGGATTTTACTTCCTTTAAATATTTTTCAACACCAGTCATGTGTCTGGAACAACCACTATCAAAGTACCAATCTTCTTTTGATGAGGCTCTGAGAGACGTATGGGCAATCAAACTTTTCCTACTGCTTTCAGCTGTATACTCCTTGGTATTGATTGCATCATCTTTTTGCTTCCATTCCATCCTTGTTTTAGTAATGGATGGATCAGACTCTTGAGGAACTTCACTTGGATAACCATACAATTTGTAGCAGTAAGGCCTTATGTGCCCCTTTCTTCCACAGTGGTGACATCTCCATGAGTGGTACCTGCTTCTAGGTCTAGGTATAAATCTAGGTCTCTGCCATCTTTGCTGATGTGGTGCCACATGTGGTGACACTTGTCTCTGCTGTCTAGGAGTCAGGTGTGGCGACATCCTGTCATGCATTTTTGGAGAAGGTTGTTTACTTATCTCAGGCATATATTTCCCTTCTTTGTTGTAATCCATGATCCTATTAACTTTTTTGTACTCGTACCCAATGCCTGTTTTGGATCTACTAGGAGCAGGCAAAGTTTCCAGGATTTCATCTAGATCACTTCCTTTGAATAGCCTAAGAACATGCTTCTTTAAATTCTCAAGATGAGAGTTTAATTCAGTTACCTCTTCATTCAGATGGGCTATCTCAGTCAGTTGTTTAATCTTGTCTGCTTCTAAGTTGATGATAGTTGCCTTTTGTTCCTCAATGATCTTTAAACTATCTTCCCATTTAGTACTAAATTCAGAGATTCTAGACAGATTAGCAGCTCTCTCAGTTTGTAGCTTAGTGATTGTTTCTTTTTGCTCTTCAGAGACTCTGCAAACTTCTGCACTCTTTAGACACAGCTTTTTATACGATTCAGCAAGTTCATCAAAGGTCAGTTCTTCTTCCCATGATTCAGTGTCAGATGTGCAAACACTTGTCAATACATGTATAGCCTTTGCAGTATCAGCTTCTCCCTCAGAATCTTCATCTGACCAAGTTACAGTCAACCCCTTCTTCTGTTTCTTCAGGAAGGTTCCACATTCACTTCTAATGTGACCATACCCTTCACATTCATGGCATTGAACACCTTTATTTGGAGCTGATTTCTCATCTGTTACAGGTTTTCTGAAATTCCTGTAAGTGTTGCGACCAATGTCAGCTGCACCTGTCTTAGAGCGTTTGTCCATTCTCTTTAGCACTTTATTAAATTGTTTTCCCAAAAGAACCATTGCATCAGAGATGCTGTGTTCAGACTCTGTGTCACTCTGTTGATCTTCTTCCTCAGCATTTGAGACAAAAGCAATGCTTTTGTTTTTCTTATCCATCTTTTCATTTATAGCTACCTCATAGGTTTGTAGAGAACCAACCAGTTCATCTAGCTTCATATCTGTGATATCCTTTGCTTCCTCTATAGCTGTGACTTTCATGTCAAACTTCTTAGGTAGAGACCTAAGCATTTTTCTTACCAGCTTTTCTTCAGGTATCTTTTCACCCAAGGCATCAAATTGATTGTCAAAATCAAGTATGGTCATGTGAAAATCCTGAATGGTTTCATCATCATTCATTCTTAGATTCTCAAACTTAGTTGTTAGGAGTTGTAGCTTAGACAGCTTCACTTTAGAGGTACCTTCATGAACAGTCTCAAGAATTGTCCAAGCTTCCTTAGCACAGACACACTTTTTGATGAGTCTGAATATGTGCTTGTCAACACCATTATATAGTGCATATAATGCTTTTGAGTTTGCAAGAGCAAGCTCAACCTCTTCTTTGGACCATTCTTCAGCAGATTTCAACTCAAGAGTTGGTTTACCATCTTTGTCCATCTTCACAAGTGGAGTCCATCCGCTCAGAATTGCCTTCCATGTCTTGCTATCAATTTGTTTTAGGAAGGCCATCATGCGGGACTTCCAATAGTCATAGTTTGAAGTGCCAACCAAAAGAGGTGGTCTGGTAACAAAACCTCCTTCTTTGTCCATCCTTGCCAGAAACGATTTCCCTGGAGCTCACCCTAAAATTCAGAACAGGGTGCCTGCTCTGATGCCAATTGAAATTCCTGGCACACAGTGGACAGGTGTTGCTCAAGGTGTAGCAACACTTGTCTGTTGTAGACAGATGTTGTTACTGGTGCGCCAACACTTGTCTATAAACAGAGCAAATAACATAAAACAATACAAACAGTAAAGTAAATAACACACGAGAGTTGTTAACCCAGTTCAGCCTAAAGCCTACTCTGGGGGATACCAATCCAGGAATGAAGTCCACTATCAGCAGTATTACTTCAAAGCTAAACTCACCCGTTTACAACTTCTCACTTAATCACTACCCAATGACACTTCTACCTAGGAACTCCTAGATATGAGACCCCGTCCCAATTCCCACCTTAACAACACAGACAGCGTTGTTATTCAATTCAACAATCACAACAGGTGGAGACACACTCCTAAGAAACTAGGATTCACTCTTGCTTAAAAGCTTGCGAGTAAACCACACAACACAATAGAACAATCTCCGTACTTCAAAGCTTAGGAGAAGTTCACACTTACAACTCAATAACACTCAGGTCCTAAGCTTGCATCAATGAGACACAAGAAAGGCTCACAATTAACACTCTAAAATCCCTAAAACTCACGCTTTGTAAGACTCGATTTTAGATGCTTGAAACCATATGCTTGCCTTCGTATTTATAGTAGTAGAACGACTTGGGCTTCAAGACAAAATTAGGGCTTCTAGAATTGCGGCAGCTGTGATATATTTTTGAAAACAATAGTTATATTTTTGAAACGCAAAAATATATTTTCCAAAAATATAATTCCTTTGGAAAATAAAACTAGGGTTTGGCTGCCTCATGAAACACATTAAACACGTGCGCCTTCCTCTGTAAGAAACCTTGAAACAATTCTTCAAACAGATCTTCAAAAGATTGAGTAGAAATTTAAACCCGCTAGCTGGCGCGCACGATACAGAGTCAGGTGTTGTTCCAAAGTGTCCCAACATTTGTCACAACACTTGGGGTCAGCACATTCGTCTCAACACTTGGCTAAAATATGTTTTTGCAAAATGTAGCCAACTTACAAAAACCCAACACAATGGAATAACAAGAATTTCTTCTGTTTAATTGAATAATAATACAAATTGATTATTACAACTCTCACCAACAAATATGGTGGATAACCTCTCTTTTGGATTTGCTCTCAAAAGGATTTCTTCACACTCTGATGATAGAAATGAAAACATGAAAATGAATTTATAGCCAGAGCATTCCAACAATAGGTGGCTATGAGAAGTTTCCTCATTTTCATTCACTACAAATTCTCTCATGCGTTTAATTTCATTTTCTATAATTGATAGTGATTACTCATTCTTTATATCTCCACATAAAGAGGAAATACTATCAATCTCCCCCTTCCGATTTAGGTGGAGGGATCCATCAGTCCAGCAGCTCTCTTGCAGAACTCGTACTTGTCCTTCGGTAAAGACTTGATCATCATATCTGAGCAATTATTATCAGTGTGAATTTTCTCAAGCTGTAGTTGCTTAGAATTTAACATATCACGTATCCAGTGATATCTCACATCGATGTGTTTTGACCTCGAGTGAAAACTTGAATTCTTGCTCAGGTGGATTGCACTTTGACTATCACAATGCACGACGTACTTCTGCTAGTCTTGCCCTAATTCATGCAAGAACCGCTTCATCCATAACATTTCCTTGCAAGCTTCTGTAGCTGCAATAAATTCTGCCTCTGTGGTAGACAAAGCAACACACTTTTGTAGCTTAGACTGCCACGATACAGCTCCCCCTGAAAATGTAATCAAGAATCCAGAAGTTGATTTCCTAGAATCAATATCTCCCGCCATATCTGCATCTGTGTAGCCAATTAGTTCAGGATTTCTACTTCCAAAGCACAAACTCATTTTGGAAGTTCCTCTGAGATATCGCAAGATCCACTTCACAGCATTCCAATGCTTCTTTCCTGGATTGGCCAAGAATCTACTAACAACACCAACCGCGTGTGTTATATCTGCTCGTGTGCATACCATTGCATACATCAAGCTTCCAACAGCTGAAACATATGGCACCTTGTTCATCTCCTGTTTTTCAATTTCAGTTGCCGGACTCTGCTTTGAACTAAGACAAAAGTGACTAGCAAGTGGAGTAGCAACTGGTTTTGCCTTTTCCATGTGAAACCGCTCTAACACCTTCTCGATATATTTTTCTTGTGATAGCCACATCTTGTGCTCCTTCCGATCACGACGGATGGACATACCAAGAATATGTTTTGCCGGTCCCAAGTCTTTCATAGCAAAATATTTCTTCATTTCATCCTTCAACTTGCTGATCTTCTCACTATTTTGTCCAACGATCAACATATCGTCAACATACAAGAGAAGTATGATGAACTCACCATCAAGAAATCTCTTCACAAACACACAATGGTCAGAATTCGTCCTTCGATATCCATGATCAATCATGAAGGAATCAAACTTCTTATACCATTGACGCGGTGCCTGCTTAAGTCCGTATAAACTCTTTTTCAACTGACATACCAAGTTTTCTTTGCCTTTGACTTTGAATCCCTCTGGCTGCTCCATGTAAATTTCTTCTTCTAAATCACCATGAAGAAATGCAGTCTTCACATCTAGCTGCTCCACATCTAGATCCAAACTTGCAGCCAAACCAAGCACTACCCGAATCGATGACATCTTGACCACAGGTGAAAAAATCTCTTCAAAGTCTATGCCTTTCTTTTGACTGAAGCCTTTCACGACTAACCTCGCCTTGTATCTAGGTCGTGAGTTATTTTCCTCAGTCTTCAACTTGTACACCCATTTGTTTTTGAGTGCTCTTTTACCTTTCGGTAAAGCTACCAACTTATATGTCAGGTTCTCATGCAAGGATTGCATTTCTTCTTGCATGGCTTTCAACCATTCTTCTTTGTGATTATCCATCAAAGCTTCTTCATAACACTCTGGTTCTCCCGCATCAGTGAGTAACACAAATTCTGTTGCAGGATATTTGGTTTGAGGTTTAGGTATCCTAGATGATCTTCTCAATTGGGGAACTTGTTCTTCATCATTAGAGTCTTCAATCATATCTTCATTATGATTGTTGCTTCCATTACCATCTGTTACTTCTTCATTTGGATCATTACCAATTGGAGGTTCATTTTCTGCTTCTCCAATATCTTTTATTTCATCTCCCCCGTAATGCTCTAGAGGGGGAACTGGATCCAAGTTGACTGGATGTTCTCTAGAAATAACAGGCTTGACTCCCTTCTGAATATCTTCAATATTCTGGTCTTCCAAGAAGACAACATCTCTGCTTCTAATAATCTTCTTCTCTACAGGATCCCATAAACGGTACCCGAATTCTTCATTTCCATATCCCAAGAAGATGCACTCCTTCGACTTTGAGTCGAGTTTCGATCTTTCATCTTTTGGAACATGAACAAACGCTCTACAACCGAACACCTTCAAGTGATTGTAGGATACTTCTTTACCTGTCCAAAACCTATTTGGAACATCACCATTCAATGGAGCTGAAGGGGATAAGTTGATTAAATCAACTGCAGTCATCAGAGTCTCACCCCAAAAACTCTTCGGTAACTTGGAATGAGATAACATTGTTCTCACTCTTTCAACAATAGTTCTGTTCATTCTCTCAGCCACTCCATTGTGCTGAGGCGTTTTTGGAACAGATCTTTCATGTCGGATTCCATTACTAATACAGTAATGTTTGAAATCTCCCATAAACACTCCTCCATTGTCAGTACGAACACATTTTAACTTCTTGCCAGTTTCTCTCTCAACACTAGCATGAAACTGTTTGAATACAACAAACACCTGATCTTTTGTTTTGAGGGCATAAGCCCAAACCTTCCTGGAGTGATCATCAATAAAGGTAACAAAATACCTTGCACCTCCATGAGTACTAGTGGTCATTGGACCACAAACATCAGAATGCACCAAATCTAAAACATTTGGCTTTCTATGTGGGGCCTTATATTGAAATGAAGCTCTATGTTGTTTTCCAGCCAAACAATGTGTACATGGCTTAAGCGACATTTCCAATCCTTTCACACCGGCCAAAATACCTCTTTTGGCTAGGATTTGAAGTCCCTTCTCACTCATATGTCCGAGCCGTTTATGCCATAGCTGGACCGAGGAGTCTTCTCCGAGAGCGTTAACACACCCATTATTGACTTTGGCTTCTATCACATAAAGAGTGTTTACTTTCTTGCCTCGGGCTACTACCAAGGAACTTTTTGATAGCTTCCATTTACTATCTCCAAACACACTAGTATAGCCTTCTTCGTCTAGAAGTCCTGTTGATATTAGATTGAGACGCATGTCAGGAACATGTCTCACATCTTTCAACGTTAAGCGACAACCAGTGTTTGTTTCTAGGCAAACATCTCCTTTGCCCACAATCTTGGATTTATCATCATTCCCCATCTTCACATAACCAAAATCACTGCTTGTATAGGAAGAAAAGAAATCCCTTCGTGAGGTTACATGGAATGATGCACCAGAATCCACGACCCAACATGTATCTTGTGATGTCAAATTAACATGACCATCATCACAAACGAAGATTACCTCATTGCCTTGAAAAATGGTAGCGGCTATGTTACTCGCATCACCATTTTCTTGTTGCTCTCTTTTGAGCTTCCTACATTCTTTCTTCATGTGACCTTTCTCGTGACAATAAAAACACTCCACGTCTTTTCTTGTCCACGACCTACCCCTGAAATTATCTCCAGAATTTCCCCTTGACTTGTCTCTAGTATTGAACTTCTTGTGGATATTTCTTCCACGATACTCAGTGACAAGCGCCTCAGACTCTGTTGGCATTCCTTGTTCCTTCCTTCTAGCTTCTTCATTGAACATGCTATCTTTTAAAATGTCCAATGTTAGAACACCTTGTGGTGCCGAGTTACTCAATGAAACCACAAGCGTGTCCCAATTGTCTAGCAAGGAACTTAATAACAATAATGCTTGCAATTCATCTTCAAGCACCATCTTCATATTGGTGAGTTGATTTATCAATCTTTGAAAATCACTCAAGTGTTCAGAAACACTCCTAGTTTCTCTATACTTGAGGTTCACCAATCGCCGAATAGTAGAGGCTTTATTCTGGGTTGTCTTTCTCTCGTACAAAGCTTCTAATTTCGTCCATAATGTGTACGCAACTGTTTCTTGCGCAACATGATGAAAAACGCTTTGATCGATCCATTGTCGAATCTGTCCGACAGTTTTCCTATTCATGACATTCTAGTCATCATCAGACTTTCCGGTAGGCTTCGTCCCTTTATTTTGCAAAGGTTGATACAAATCTTTGCAATAGAGGATGTCTTCCATTCTAGGTTTCCAAATGGAGTAATTTGAAGAAGTTAACTTGATCATTGTTGATGATCCCACAGAGGTTGACTCGTCCATTGTAATAATAAAAGTTAAAATGTGTGGTGATGAGCCGAAGCTCTGATACCACTTGTTGGGAAAGATAACACAAAACACACCTAATACAAGGTCGGCGGATGATTGATTATCCCTGGATCAAACTTTTCCCACTATAATAATAATAACAATAACAATGGAATAACAAGAATTTCTTCTGTTTAATTGAATAATAATACAAATTGATTATTACAACTCTCACCAACAAATATGGTGGATAACCTCTATTTTGGATTTGCTCTCAAAAGGATTTCTTCACACTCTGATGATAGAAATGAAAACATGAAAATGAATTTATAGCCAGAGCATTCCAACAATAGGTGGCTATGAGAAGTTTCCTCATTTTCATTCACTACAAATTCTCTCATGCGTTTAATTTCATTTTCTATAATTGATAGTGATTACTCATTCTTTATATCTCCACATAAAGAGGAAATACTATCAATCTCCCCCTTCCGATTTAGGTGGAGGGATCCATCAGTCCAGCAGCTCTCCTGCAGAACTCGTACTTGTCCTTCGGTAAAGACTTGATCATCATATCTGAGCAATTATTATCAGTGTGAATTTTCTCAAGCTGTAGTTGCTTAGAATTTAACATATCACGTATCCAGTGATATCTCACATCGATGTGTTTTGACCTCGAGTGAAAACTTGAATTCTTGCTCAGGTGGATTGCACTTTGACTATCACAATGCACGACGTACTTCTGCTGGTCTTGCCCTAATTCATGCAAGAACCGCTTCATCCATAACATTTCCTTGCAAGCTTCTGTAGCTGCAATAAATTCTGCCTCTGTGGTAGACAAAGCAACACACTTTTGTAGCTTAGACTGCCACGATATAGCTCCCCCTGAAAATGTAATCAAGAATCCAGAAGTTGATTTCCTAGAATCAATATCTCCCGCCATATCTGCATCTGTGTAGCCAATTAGTTCAGGATTTCTACTTCCAAAGCACAAACTCATTTTGGAAGTTCCTCTGAGATATCGCAAGATCCACTTCACAGCATTCCAATGCTCCTTTCCTGGATTGGCCAAGAATCTACTAACAACACCAACCGCGTGTGTTATATCTGCTCGTGTGCATACCATTGCATACATCAAGCTTCCAACAGCTGAAACATATGGCACCTTGTTCATCTCCTGTTTTTCAATTTCAGTTGCCGGACTCTGCTTTGAACTAAGACAAAAGTGACTAGCAAGTGGAGTAGCAACTGGTTTTGCCTTTTCCATGTGAAACCGCTCTAACACCTTCTCGATATATTTTTCTTGTGATAGCCACAGCTTGTGCTCCTTCCGATCACGACGGATGGACATACCAAGAATATGTTTTGCCGGTCCCAAGTCTTTCATAGCAAAATATTTCTTCATTTCATCCTTCAACTTGCTGATCTTCTCACTATTTTGTCCAACGATCAACATATCCCACTATAATACAAGGTCGGCGGATGATTGATTATCCCTGGATCAAACTTTTCCCACTATAATAATAATAACAATAACAATGGAATAACAAGAATTTCTTCTGTTTAATTGAATAATAATACAAATTGATTATTACAACTCTCACCAACAAATATGGTGGATAACCTCTCTTTTGGATTTGCTCTCAAAAGGATTTCTTCACACTCTGATGATAGAAATGAAAACATGAAAATGAATTTATAGCCAGAGCATTCCAACAATAGGTGGCTATGAGAAGTTTCCTCATTTTCATTCACTACAAATTCTCTCATGCGTTTAATTTCATTTTCTATAATTGATAGTGATTACTCATTCACTACAAATACTCATTCAAAAGAAAATGACCTACATGGAAAGATCTTTATATATATCATACTTTCTTAAAAAAACAATAAGGTACAATGATTATAAACAATACCAGTTATTATTTTCCAATATACAAATTTATAAATTTCAAAGTATCTGATGTAGTAATATAAGTATCTTTACTCTGCTACAATTAACAATTTAATGTATTGATTGTTTTAGCACACTAAAGACTATAAGATTTATCAAATATTATTTGTGCATGAGTATGCATTCACAAATATTTAAGATGCAAATTTTACCTATATGGTTTGTCGCAAATTGTAATTCTATATTGTCTTTGGAAAGCTTGAATGGTGTTGCCATGATTCCTGCATTATTTCTTAGAACAGTGAAAGATGATCTTTTCAGTATATACAACATCATATGTTGAAATTTTAATATCTAACATTCTTCTGGTGTAACACATTCATAAATAAAATTCATAAGTAAAGTATCCATGGTAACTTACATAAGTATATTCAAAGGAAGACTACGAGAGTTAAACTGTGACGTGAATTTTCTCACAGATTCCATTGAGTTAGGTCCAGCTTTTTGCAGTTGAATTATTTCTTAATATGGCTTCCTTGATCTCCTTACCAGCTTCCATATTCCTGACCCCCATAACTACATGGACACCGCGTAATGCAAGTACACGGGCAGTCTCAATACCAATACCACTAGTAGCCCCTACAGTAACATGGACCACATAATTAAAATAACTGGAATCAAAACGAGCACCAATGTGAATTCCACCAACATGTATCTGTAATCAACACAGAACATAGCCACTATTACCAAAAGAAATTATAGTGATATAAAGCACATTTGCAACATATTATAAGAACACCATAGTTTAAATTTTCCTCTACATAACACATATTATAATAGCATAGTGCCAACACCAATAAGAAAATTCAAAACAAAGCAATCATGTATGAAGCATAAGAAAAATTGTAATCAGAAGTCATAAATTTCAGCAATTGTTTGGCATGTAGAAGGAAAGAGTGCCGGTTTGGATATGTGTTCCCTCTAGGTTTCTCATATACCAATGTGATGTCGCCATGAATTTTGTAAAGCTTCAAATTCAAGCTTTTGAGTAGTCACGCACGTTACTCGCCTTCTTGCAGTGATTCCCAGCGGACACTAAGAGCATCACCAATAGTGAACAACTCACAATTGAGGTTCTTAACTCTTCTTTTATGGACTCAACTATGCTTCATCAAATTAAAGAACTCTCGGTTAGTGCAATATAATTGTTAAAAGTCAGTGTGTTTTTACTATTCCTTAACTTTACATCATCCTAGGCTATTAGTTAGTATTCCTAGTCATTACAACAGCCTAGACATTTAATGTAATTATTGCAACTTCATTATAAATAGAGACTGCGTGTGTTCTTCTTTTAGACGCATAGAGTTTTGAATAGTTTACAATAATTATTTTCTGCTGGTAGTTGGTTCTGCGTTAATATAATTATTTTATGATAAGAATCTAGTTCCTATAGAAGAACATTTCTTAGATTTTGTAGTACCCAAATCGACTTTGCTCCAACAGTGGAGCTATGGAAGAAAACATTCTTATCCTATGAAGCACTAACATGGACACTAGACAGTAGACACGATAGTGATACATCAACACTGATAATAATTTGAGAAACTAAGAAAGAACTTATTTTTATCCTATTAAGCACAAGCACTTGCGGACACAACACTGACACTGATAATAATTTGAGAGTTTGGTATAATTGAATGTGCTATCTATTGACAAACACCTTGTTGAATATGTAGTTTGTGTTGTTGGAATTTGTTTAAAGTCCCACGTTGCTTAGGTTCCCGGGATGTGAAGTGTATAAATATGTGAGGGCAACCTCACCCTTTGAGCTAGCTTTTGGGGTTGAGATCTTGATGGATTATTTCGCAAGTGAACGAATTACCACGTAGTAATAAAAATATCGATCCACAGGGATTGTGTGATCAAACTAGTCGAATAGTGCTCATAGACATTATGCAAGAAATACACATAAATTGGGGGTATGTTGAGTAATGAATTGCTAGAAAACGTGCTTTGATATAATGGAAAAGCGAGGTAGAATCATCGGAATCGCCTAGTCTATAGCTAAACCACATGCAATCTACTATATCATAGGAATCTACTCAAGTGTTCACAACTAGATCGACAAATTAGTGAATCGCAATCTCTTGTCAAAACCCACTCTATTCGTTGTCGATACTCCCCCGATCTCTCGGGCGGAAGCTACCTACAACGAATGATATTAATGCGCGTCAATCGTTCGCTACACTCTATGCCTCAATCTCTCGACCGGAGACACTCGAGTGCTCAATGCAATTCAGTTCAGAAATTAAATCAATACTCTCGCACGTGACTTAACTCGAAATCATTACAACACTAATGAAGGATTGTAAAGCATTAAAAACAGATTTGCATTTGATGAACACTATAGAGAGAGTAAATTCTTACAACATTTGCAGATTACATTCAGCTGAACTACATCCTAAACTATCCTAGATCCTACCTCCAAAGGAGCTTAGCTCCTCATCGTGCTTCGTTCGCTTCCTCGCTTCATCGCCATGGCTTGTGAATCCATGCTCTCGATGTGCTTGGAGCTATCCTTTGGAGTCTTGAATCGCGATCTTGAAGTTCCAAAACCCAGAATGTAGATCAATTTTGCAGAATTTTCCAACCCGAAAACAGAATTATGCAGAAAATATATATACAGAAAGCAACCACGCCGCGCGCCAGATCTATCACGCCGCGCGTGGTTGCAATTCCATCAACTACGCCGCGCGTGGTAACAGAATCACGCGGCGCGTGATCAAGTCAGAGAGCAATCTTCTTCTTCAACAAGGCTTCACGCCGCGCGTGGTAAGGCATCACGCCGCGCGTGATCAGAGTGAAAATCTTGGCTCCCTGTGAGCTCCATCACGCGGCGCGTGATGGGCTACGCCCCCAGCGTAGTGAAAATCATTCATATCCTGCAGTTTTTCCTGTTTTCTTGCAAAACAAGTAATCAAGCTCATGATTAGATTTCTCTTATATTTATTGCTAAAAACCTACTAAAATGTATCTAATGTTGCTAAAATAGGCATGGATTAGAGAGTGTGACGATTTGTCATCACAACCCCAAACTTAAACCTTTCCTTGTCCTCAAGGAAACAACTTTTACCTCAAGCTTTTGTGTCAAGACCTTGGCATTTTCCTTAAATTCACTCGAATCATACATACGTGAGACTCACCTGATGATCAATGATCCACCTGCAAACAATGCTCAATTGCACAACCGTTCCCGCAAGACATTTTCAAGTAGTTCACACTTTTCGACCAAGGCTCTATGATTTCATCACACTACTCACATGCACTCTTCAGTTTTTGGTAATTCACTCAAATCAACACATCAATGCAAGTCAACAATAATTTTGCAAGTAGTCTAAGAATTCATTCGGTTCACTTTGTGCACACACATTAGAGGTCTTTAGGGTTATAACGTGGCTTGGCTAGGGTGGATGGTGACATTTTTGGATAAGTAGTAGAAAAACTTGGAGTTAGATCCCCCTATTAGTCAAAGAACATTTTCATAAACCAAACCTCTTTCGAAATATAGAGGACTAGAGAACTTTTTCAAACATCAAACAAAGTTTTGCAATTCTTTTGAATTCAAGGCCATCATTTTTTTCTCTATATTATTTTTTTTTCACATTCATGCATCTTTTTTTTTTTTTCATTTATTTTGCATTCTCTTTTTTTTTCTTACTATTTATTTCCTTTTCTTCATTGCCTTGCAATTTTTGAAATTTTTCTCAATTTTTCAAATCAAAACTTTTTGTAAGTTCTCTAGTACCCTCACCCCAAACTTTATTTGTTGCTAATTCCAAAGAGCAACCCCAAACTTAGTAGTGAGCAATGCGCATCAACCACTAATTAGGTGCCTAACCTCCAAGAAAGTCATTCCTTTTTTCATCAAAAATTTCTTAAGGTTTTGCAAAAATAACATTTTCTTTTTCAGCTCAAATTGGTTAAGCAAAGGATAATTATAAGTAAGGGTGGATAGAAAGGCTCAAAGGTACCAAGGAACATGCCTCGTGTGTGCTACAAAAGTACCAATCAAATAAAAAGACGACAAGCAAAATCGAGAGACAATACATGAGTGGATATCACACATAGAAGAAAAAGGAGTGTTTGGCTCAATACCTCTCGGTTTGGTCGAATCAAAGAACCGGTCAAAAAGTGTGCATTCCCTTCCTTTGCCTCTTGATCACATGAGTGCAACAAGCTATTGCACTGCAAGTTTCACATATCACACACGGAGAAAATCAAGCAATTGATACTCAAGTAACTAGAAGGAACATGCCAAAATATTGAGACAAACTCTAAAAGTAAAAACCATTCCATAATCAAACAAGGGAAAATTCAAATTCAGAGTACACAAATAAAACATCCAGCCAATATCCAAGCAACATCAAATATTATTACAAACCAACAAAAGTAAAATAGACGAAAGTAAAAAGTAGAGATAGAGTAGTAGAGTAGTAAAGTAGTAGCAGCAGCAGCAGCAAAACATCATCCTTAACAACGTCAAACGGTATCATCCGGCTGGCCAGAGAAGTAGTTTGTGAACGGGCTATTCAAGTTCAGATTCAGCCCATCCACATCCAGCATTTCCCTCTCCATAGCAGCAGCCTCATCCTGCTCAACCCTGCGTCGCCTCTCGATCTCAGCCAACTCAGAAGTTCTCAGACCCGAATTGTAAGCTTGTCTGGCCTGGAATGATGTCAGCTCCCTCGCCTGATGTGCCTCCCAATCAGTATCAACGGGATACAAAGTCCCAAAAGTATGAGGAGGGAAGGTAGATCGGTAAGCCATCGCCTCGGTGTACATGGAAGAGGCGGTATCAAAGTAGAGATTCGGCAGCCCCGAATATTGAGAAATCTCCATCTGATGCAACATAGAAGCAAGCTGATTCATATCATGAGAGTAACGAGGAGGGTCTTGAGCTGGTATATCGTGATACTCATGTACCGGATCCCCCTGTTGATTCGGATGATTACCTTCTTCAAACCGGTTGATCTCTTCTTCTTCTCTCAAAGCTTCCTCCCTTGCAGCATTCCCCTCACCTCGGGGCACAATCGGACCTCTCTCAAATTTTTTCGTGAAGTAGGATAATGACAAAGGACGAATAGGATGAAGATCACCTTCTTGCACATTCATTGGAACATTATTCGCCCTACACAAAGCAGCGATGAGATTGCAATGTCCCAACGTAAAAGTAGGATTCGGATGATTGGCTATCTCATGAAGATCTTTTTGTAACCAATACCCCAGATTAATATACTTCCCTTCAACCAACAACCGGACCGCGTAAGCATTATCAAGCTGAATCTCTGAATTGTTACCTACAACCCTCACATTCTTCAACCAAAATTCACCCCAAGCTCGGTGAACGGGATTAAAACTTGTTAAGCTCAACCTTCTAGGAAGAGAAGCTGCTGAGTGGGCTAGCCACATTGCTCCCGGACGACATACTATACTCTTTAGTTCCTCCCTAACTTCGATCCCACTCTTGTCGATCCTCTCTCTATCACGCAAGAGTTCACACACACCTCCAGCAGCACAACCAAGCAGATTGTTTATAGTTTCAAAAGAATAACTCACCTTAACACCCCTAACCACAGAAATATATTCCGGAAACATAGGTTGATCCGGTAAATAGGCATTGGCAAAGAACTCCCTAGCCCACATCTGGTTGCCAGGATTAACCTCATCTTTAATCATCAACTTATTAAATTTCTCCCATCCCCTAGACTTGACCTCATTTCCTATCTCAGCCACACCATTCAGCAAATCCTCACCAAAACCCTTCTCTTGATTAATAGTAAAGGTTCGAATTTGTGAGTACCTTTTCTCATGAACTTCACTGATGAAGCGGGGATGCACTTGTGGCCGGGTAACACTGCTCCGGCGAGGAGGAGATGCTTGAGCGGACCGAGAAGATTGGCCCTTGCTTGCACTCATCTTTGTTCTTGGTTTCTTTGGAGGCTCTTGTGGTGGATTAGTATCACTCTTCTTCTTTCCCTTCCCGGTTAGCCGTGTCATCATCTTGATATTGTAAAGATTGAAATGGGTTAATTTGGGAAAGTGGTGAAATGTGATGAAATGAGGGATTTGGAGTGGAATTAGGAGTGGGTGATATGGGTGGTATGTGAATGTGAAGGAATTGGATGATTGAAGGTGATTAGAAGTGAAATTGGAGAGGTTTGAAGAGTGAAAATGGGTTATCAATGGAGTTTTTCGTGTGGGAGACCGTGTGAATTGATGATGGGATGGATGGAGTGGTTGAAAAGATGAAGAAATTCAAATTTTACACGCTTTCCTGTGCAGCCACGCCGCGCGTGACCCCTACTACGCCGCGCGTAGTACGAACTGTAACGGTCAAGAACTTCTTTCAAACAGGCCACGCCGCGCGTAATCACCATCACGCGGCGCGTAATCACTTAGTCAGAGACTCCATATTTCTCCAGTTTTCACGCAGCGCGTGATGCATCCCCACGCCGCGCGTAATAGATTCTGAAAAACCCCTTCCTCTGTGTTGAAGGATCACGCCGCGCGTGATTGTACTGCGCCCCCGGCGTAGTAGAACTCTGTTCTGCCCTGTTTTGCTTCCTGTCCTTGCTTCTGCTGCACACCTACCTACATACTTCAAAACATAACAAACTAAAACATTAGAAACCGTTGGGTTGCCTCCCAACCAGCGCTTGTTTAACGTCCCGATGCTTGACGTTCCATACCCCTAAGGGTTAAGGAAAAGAAGTGCCACCATGTGGCAAGTAGTGTGCATTCCAAGGTAACTTAAGAGCATGTTTAACAATATGATCATAAACCTGGATTTTAAAACATTGTGGGTCTCCATCATCACACTCCATCTTATCAAAGACATTGAATGTGACCTGCTGATCATCGGTCCTTAGCATGAGTTCCCCCATCTCCACATCGATTAGGGCACGGCTAGTTGCTAAGAAGGGTCTACCAAGTAGCAAAGGTTCCCACTCCCTAGTTTCTTCTATGTCTAAGACCACAAAATCTGCGGGAAACACAAACCCAGCAACTTTAACCAACACATCATGGAGAATACCTTCCGGATGCACAATCGATCTATCCGCCAAAGAGAGACTCATCTTTGTCGGCTTTGCTACCGCTCCCGGTATCTTCTTCATCATTGATAACGACATCAGATTAATGCTAGCACCCAAATCACATAAAGCTTTTTCAATAGTGAGATTTCCAATAGAACAAGGAATTGTAAAGCTCCCCGGATCTTTCTTTTTCTGAGGTAGCTTCCGTTGAATGAGGGCGCTGCACTCTTCAGTCATACTTACCATTTCATCATCTAATGGTTTTCTTTTCTTTGTGAGCAGCTCCTTCAAAAACTTTGCATAACTTGGCATTTGCTCCAATGCCTCCACTAATGGTATAGCCATCTCAAGCTTGTTCAACACTTTCATGAACTTCTTGAACTCCTTCTCCCGCTCAAGATTCTTAACTTTCTTTCTCCTAGGAAAAGGCATCCTAGCATATGGCGATTCATCAATTCCTTTACCTTTCTCAACCTTCTTACTTTCTTTTTCCTTTATCTCCCTCTGTTTTTCAACTTCTTCTTTCTCATCCTCACTAAACTCAACTTCCTTAGGCACATTTTCCTTTTCTACTTCTCCCTCATATATCTCATTTTCCACTACAACCTCTTGCTTATTTTCAACTTCTCCCTCATTGACCTTCTTTTTCAAGGGCTTCTCCACCGCTGGCCTTTCCGGTATCTCTCTACTCCTCAAAGTGATTCCATTGCAAGTTTCATTTTTCGGATTGTCATGAGTGTTTCCACCGAAACCTCCTTGGTTTTGCAACATAGAAAACTGTCTTGACAGCTGACCCATTTGCACCTCAAGATTCTTTATAGAAGCTTCATGATTCTTGTTAGAGGTTGCTTGACTCGATTTCATCGCTTCAAAGTTGCTTTGGGTCATGAGCATGAACTGATTTAGTGTCTCTTCCATCCTTGATGGAGGCCTTTGCTGCTGTTGCGGTGCACCTTGACTTTGCATACCGTTCCCCCACCCGGAACCGTTATTGTTGTTGTACGGCTTCCGAAAATTGGCCAAGTAGCGAGCCTCCTCTGAACCCTCCGGGAAGCATCCGCCATTTGGGTGGTCCTGCAAACAAAAATCACAGCGCACATTGTCAATTTTACCTATTGGAGAAGTTTGAACTTGTGGATTGGACAGCAGCTTCATCATTGCTTCCATTTGGCTAGTCATGAGCTTTTGCTGTGCCAATAGTGCTGTTTGAGTATCCAATTCCAACATTCCGCCTTTCTTTTTGGCTCCCCTATCATTAGTAGCTCTATACTCGTTTTGAGCCATGCTTTCCACCAATTCTCTTGCTTCAGTTTCGTCACGGTTCTTCAACGAACCACCGGCTGATGCGTCAAGTATCATTCGCGTTTGAGCCCTCAAACCTTGGGTAAACATTTGCATCTGATTGTGGCCATCGAAACCGTGATTCGGACACCTTTTAAGACAAACTTTGAACCTATCCCAAGCATCATACAACGTCTCACCATCCGCTTGTTCGAAGTTGCTGATTTCAGCCCTCCTTTCTAGGAACTTATGAATAGGGAAGTAACGATCTAAGAACTTCCGCTCCAGTTGCCTCCATGTCGCAATCGTTCCGGCGGGTATCGTGTCTAACCAATCTTTAGCACGGCCGGTGAGAGAATGCTTGAATAACCTCAGACTTTTGTCCGATTCGCTCACCCCCGGTGGATCGGTATAGTCGCAGGCTTCATAGAAGTGAGACAAGTGTAAGTTCGGGCATTGAGCTTCCGAACCTGAATAAGGGTTCTCTTTTAGGGCGGAAAGGACCGTGTTCTTGATGTCGAATGAGACAGGATTCGCCGGCTGAAAGCCTTGATTTGCCAACGCGTCATTGGCTCTCCTCCCATAATCACCAAGGGTACGCCTTGGCGGTTGAGGAACCGGTGGAACATGGACCGGTGGAACCTGTTCTTCTTCCATAGTTGCTGCAGTCCGTCCTTGACAGTCCGGTGTATCCCTTAGCAAAGTTGTTCCCCTTGAAGCTTGAGCTTCCCTTGTTGCCTTTCGAATTGCGCGAGCTGTCTTTTCAATCTCTGGATCAAATTGCAGCTCTTGAGGACCTGTTCTCCGCATGCACAATGAAACACACAAGTAGAACGCTCCG
Source organism: Trifolium pratense (assembly GCF_020283565.1). NCBI lineage: Eukaryota > Viridiplantae > Streptophyta > Magnoliopsida > Fabales > Fabaceae > Trifolium > Trifolium pratense. Next base: position 45,681,094 of record NC_060060.1, read on the forward strand.
GGAGAAAAATATAAAACAGAAAAATAAAGAAAACACAGAAAATATGAACACTATCGCCTTGTCGAATCAATCACAATCCCCGGCAACGGCGCCAAAAACTTGATGGATTATTTCGCAAGTGAACGAATTACCACGTAGTAATAAAAATATCGATCCACAGGGATTGTGTGATCAAACTAGTCGAATAGTGCTCATAGACATTATGCAAGAAATACACATAAATTGGGGGTATGTTGAGTAATGAATTGCTAGAAAACGTGCTTTGATATAATGGAAAAGCGAGGTAGAATCATCGGAATCGCCTAGTCTATAGCTAAACCACATGCAATCTACTATATCATAGGAATCTACTCAAGTGTTCACAACTAGATCGACAAATTAGTGAATCGCAATCTCTTGTCAAAACCCACTCTATTCGTTGTCGATACTCCCCCGATCTCTCGGGCGGAAGCTACCTACAACGAATGATATTAACGCGCGTCAATCATTCGCTACACTCTATGCCTCAATCTCTCGACCGGAGACACTCGAGTGCTCAATGCAATTCAGTTCAGAAATTAAATCAATACTCTCGCACGTGACTTAACTCGAAATCATTACAACACTAATGAAGGATTGTAAAGCATTAAAAACAGATTTGCATTTGATGAACACTATAGAGAGAGTAAATTCTTACAACATTTGCAGATTACATTCAGCTGAACTACATCCTAAACTATCCTAGATCCTACCTCCAAAGGAGCTTAGCTCCTCATCGTGCTTCGTTCGCTTCCTCGCTTCATCGCCATGGCTTGTGAATCCATGCTCTCGATGTGCTTGGAGCTATCCTCTGGAGTCTTGAATCGCGATCTTGAAGTTCCAAAACCCAGAATGTAGATCAATTTTGCAGAATTTTCCAACCCGAAAACAGAATTATGCAGAAAATATATATACAGAAAGCAACCACGCCGCGCGCCAGATCTATCACGCCGCGCGTGGTTGCAATTCCATCAACTACGCCGCGCGTGGTAACAGAATCACGCGGCGCGTGATCAAGTCAGAGAGCAATCTTCTTCTTCAACAAGGCTTCACGCCGCGCGTGGTAAGGCATCACGCCGCGCGTGATCAGAGTGAAAATCTTGGCTCCCTGTGAGCTCCATCACGCGGCGCGTGATGGGCTACGCCCCCAGCGTAGTGAAAATCATTCATATCCTGCAGTTTTTCCTGTTTTCTTGCAAAACAAGTAATCAAGCTCATGATTAGATTTCTCTTATATTTATTGCTAAAAACCTACTAAAATGTATCTAATGTTGCTAAAATAGGCATGGATTAGAGAGTGTGACGATTTGTCATCAAGATCCAAGCATATTTAACATGGTATCAGAGCCGGGTTAAGGACTGCAATGTGGGCATTTGACCCAGGACCACGCTAGGCGTGAGGGTGGGTGTTGAATATGTAGTTTGTGTTGTTGGAATTTGTTTGAAGATGTGAGGGCAACCTCACCCTTTGAGCTAGCTTTTGGGGTTGAGATCCAAGCATATATTAAGACACCTTACATTGACACTAGACACACCTTCAATTTAATATGTTGGAGATGCATAGTTCTTATCTCTATGAATTTGCTTAAAAACACCTCTAGAGATGCTCTAATTTTGAATTATCACATAAAATTATAGAAGCCAATAAAAGGAGGAAAATATCCAATTATTTTTAAATTGTTTGCCTATCTAGAATTGGAAAAATGAAGGACTAATGTTGAATTTTTTTTTTCTCCCTATTTTGTTTTGAAATAAATATTCCCATATATATAAATTTGACATTTTTAACATGAAAAGCAATTTCTCATTAGTCATTACAAGAACAACAAACCAATGATGAAAAATAAAATAAGAATGGACAAAAAATAGGAAAACAGGAACCCATTTTGATTTTGATTGAGACCAATTACTAACCTGTAACAATGGCAGTGAGACCAGTGGCATCAATTTCTTGAGTAACATCCTCAGCTGTAGAAGAAGCTGAGAACCCAGAACCAGAAGGTCCCTTTCTGTTAAACAGCCACATTTTCTCTTTCCTCACTTTATCTGCCAATAATACTTCATTTTTATATCTTTCTTTTCTATTTTATTTTTTTACGTTTTTTTTAAGGAAAAAACTAATACTATTACATGTTAAGAATTTAAATGAAATCCAAGTATGTGATTATATTTTAAACTTTTGAAAAAAATATTACTCCATCCCCAAAAATATAAGAGCTACTTTGACTAAATAACATTATTTACTTATCTTGCTTTGATCATATTTTTTTAATAATATATAGATATAAATATTAGCATATAAGATCTTGTTTGATTTGTTTTTATGAGTATTTTCAAAATATCAGGTTTTTATAATTTTTACTAATATACAATTAAAGATATTAGTGATCAAAATTGTGCATTGGCGTACGTACAGTGATCAAACTGGATCTTATATTTTGGGATCGAGTACATTTTTATAACATACATGTTAGTCCGACCATTTTCTTAAAGTCAATGTTACTATGTGGATTTTCCACATTTACATCATGATGTTTTTTTTGAACAAGCCAAAATCAGGATGTTGAAGCTGATTTGAGCCATTCGATTTTTTGTGATTGGCAGCTGAGATCGTTTTGAGTTATAAAATTGTATTTCAAATTTGAATATGCTTATTTGAAATCAACGTTCGTGATTGATTACATGTCAAACTTCGTCAATTTATATCGTTCGTTTTTGTTAATTTTGGCACCAGAGAAAATCGAATTAATCTGAGACCTTATGGAGGAGCGCACTTCCAGGTCCCAAATCAATACCACCAGACCAACCCAAGTGGGTTTTGTTAATTTTTGTTAATCTTAACTGATCAGAATAAATGTGGTTGATGGTGCTCCTCTCTAATACGGTGATGTGAATGAGGTTGTACTTGTAGACACTTTGACGCTCAAGTGTTTTTACTTGAATTTGAGATTTTACTTGAATTTGTAAAAATGCTTTTTAGAAATGAGAGAGAGACGTAGAGAGAGAGAGAAGCGCTGTGCCTAAGGCTCACCTAGGGCAGCCGTCACGGTCATCGCCTTCACCGGAAGTAAGGCAGAAAATGGGGGATGCTTCGATTGTCAGCGGAGGATGGACGGAGGTGAGACAGCGACGTCGGAATGGGTTTAGAGGGGAAGATGGAGGGAAAGACAGACCACGACAGAGCAGATATCACCATTATTCACGTTCGATTTCTCCATCTGGTAATCGACGCTTTAACGATCAATACTACAGCCCAGAATTTCGCGTGCGTGATCGCAGCCATACTGGGAGAAACCAGTCACGTTACAGCAAGGAGGGACGTTACATTTCGCGTGATCGTTCTCAAGAATACGGCCACTTCGTGCGATCAGGCAAGGCAAGGTCTCGTTCTGCGTTTAAGCGGCAGCAGCAGGTCCATGGAGGAGCTCGACGGCGTCAGGAGCTGGAGGTGGAACGGTGGCGCTCGGATGATGTTAATTATGGTGAAAGAGTTAGGAACAATCAAGAGAGTTTAAGGGATGGACACGATAGCAGGTTGGTTGGCGGTGGAGATTTGTGTGATGATCACAAACTTGTTAATGGAAACAAGCATGATGGGGTTGTCAGTAAGCACGGTGAAGAGAGCATTTTGGGTTCTGACCTTAAGCGGTACGTTTCCTTTTATTTTACAAATTTTCCAGCACAGATGTCAAAATTTTATCTTCGTAAGGGTTTCGAGGTTTGTGGTATACTTGAGGACGTGTACGTCGCAAAAAAAAGAAATAAGTTCGGTCAACCCTATGGCTTCGTCAAATTCTCAAATGTTAGAAATGTCTCTAAAATGACGAGAGCCTTAAACGACGTTTGGTTTGGGCATTTCCGTGTTAGAGCTAGTGTGGCTATGTTTGAACGTAACGACTCAGGGGCGGGGAGGAGAAGGGAGAAGAAAAAGGTAGTCTCGAAAAAAGCTAACGCCCCATTGCCGAAGGATGGGAAGCAAGACTCCAATCGGCATGTAGTGCCCAAGGGAGGCGAGGAAATAATTAATTTACTGGGACAACAGTCACCAAGAGCGAAGAAGGAAGAAAGTAATACTGCGGATGGAGTGCGGGTGGGGGATATAGTAGTCAAGCTAGGGGAGCGAATTGCAAAGTTAACTCAAAAGAAAGACCAAATAGAAGAGGGAGTGAAGAACCCTAAAGAGACAGAGCAGCGTGTGGATACGGCTAAGGTTAATCCAGCCTTAATGCGGAGTTATCGTTCAACACCAGATGATGTAGATTGGGCTCACAATGGAATAGTGGCTACAATTTTTAATGGTGAGGCGATTCCGGTGGTGCAGAACAGAATAATGGACGCGGGTTTTAACGACGTGGTTCTCATTCCAATGGGAGCCGATAAGGTATTCGTGCGCAGCTCAGAGGGGGTTGATGTAATGTCAACGGTTCTTAACGCCAAGGAGTTCTTTCAACTAGTATTCTCGAACTGGACGCGATGGGAAAAGGATGTGGAGCCTTATCGGAGAGGTGCGTGGGTTCGACTGTACGGGATTCCACTTAAAGCCTGGAATGAGCAATTCTTCAAGCTTTGTGTGTTCGAATGTCGATGTTACCTTCAAACGGATGGATGTTCTGTAGATAAGGATAGACTTGACTTTGCTCGGGTCCTGATAGCCACGACTGATTTGGACATCATTAACAGAGTTGAGTCCGTTTTGGTGGATGGTAATCAGGTGGAGGTTAAGATTGTTGAGGAGTGGGGGTACGCATTGGGAGAGGATATGTGTCTTCTCGAGGACGAGATTGAATCGGAGGCGGCTAAATCCGTCTGTGTAGAGGGCCAAATTGATCCGGAAGCGCGTCGTAATGTTGACATGATGGTCAACCATTTCTCAGATAGGCTGAGGGATGAAGGGTTTGAGGATATTCAAGGTATGGATGTTGAAGAGCCTTTAGATAAGCCGGATGATGCCCTCTCTTCTGAGGGAAAGACTGAAGTGGAGGAGGACCGGGGACCCGAGATCCTGAGACCGGGCCCTCTTGGAGCGTTTGGAAATCCGGGAGTTCATTCAGATCTAATTCCCTTAAAGAAGACATCTCAGGTTCGTCATTCTATTCAGCCGCTTCGTAGTAAACGTACGAATTCTTGTCCTCTGGCGGCGAAACGTTCAGTTATTTCAGGGCCTTGGAGTTTGGAATGGTTACATGACCAGAATCACGGGGAGGCAGGGGTGATTTTTTCAGCTCGTAAGAAGGGTATGAAGGGGAACCATCAGGGGATGAGACTTAATAAGATTGAGCAACAGGATCCTCGAAGGAGGAAAGTTGGGGGGTTGCTTCGTCACCCGATTCATAGCCTTAAAAAAGTTGCTAGGATGCCTAGTAAAGATCGTCGTGAGGTGTTAAAAGTCTTAAAGAAGAGTGTTCGTCGTCGCAGGGGCGGGAATGCTTTTAACAGGTCTTGTTCTGTGAGCCGCCAAGATTCAGGTGGAGATTCTAATTCCTCGGGTTCTATTAACAATGATTGGAAAAACTGGGTGGCTGTTCAAGGTAATGAACAAATGATGATGGATGATGTGTGGGGGATAGGGAAAGCCATTGGGGTCAAGTTTAAAGGAGATAATGTGAACATGTTCAATATTCTCTCTCGGGCGGGCAAGGGTAAGAAGGAGATCTCAGGTCAGAGGTCGGGGGGGGAACCCGACAAGGGAATGATTGCTAGTTTGTGTGTTTCTTCTGTTTGTAGGGGGAGTGTGTTCTGATGAAGATAGTTTCTTGGAATTTTAGAGGGCTGGGTGGTTTAGAAAAGAGGAAGGAAGTTCGAAAGTTGGTGGAGGATTTGAAACCTTTTGTATTCTGCATTCAGGAGTCGAAGCTGCAAATCTGTGATGTTTTTCTTGGTACGAATCTTTGGGGAAACTCATCTCACGGGTTCTCTTATCGACCATCGATTGGGGCGTCAGGGGGGCTTTTAACTTTATGGGACACTTCTGAGGTGGAGGTGTGGTCGACAGAGAGCCATGAGTCAGTTTTGTGGTGTCATGGTCGGTTTTCTAAGACTGGAGAAGAGTTTTCTGTGGCAAATGTTTACGCGCCTTGTGATGATGGGGCCAAGCAAGGTTTGTGGGATTCCCTCTCGGTGAGGCTTCTATCGCTGGCGGGTAAGAGGGTGTGTGTTTGTGGAGATTTTAACGCGGTTAAACTTGTTGATGAAAGGCGTTCGTCTAGAGGTGGTCATCGTTCTTTGGATCATGTTCCTTTCGCTCGTTTCATTGATGATAATACCCTTATTGATCTTCCATTAATAGGTCGTAAGTTTACTTGGTTTAAAGGGGATGGTTCTTCGATGAGTCGTCTTGATAGGTTCCTTCTTTCTGAGGAGTGGTGTTTGGCCTGGCCTAATTATAGGCAGGAGGCTAGGCTGAGAGGGTTATCTGATCATTGTCCCCTGGTTTTGTCGGCGAATGAGGAAGATTGGGGCCCTCGCCCGTCGAGAATGCTTAAGTGTTGGAAGGATATTCCCGGCTATAACCAGTTCGTAAGAGATAAGTGGATTTCTTTCGAGGTTGATGGTTGGGGAGGATATGTACTCAAGGAAAAACTTAAGATGATTAAGGCAGGTCTAAAAGAGTGGCATAAGACTCATACTCAAAATCTTCATGGCCGCATCGAGACCCTGAAAGGTAGGCTTTCGGTTCTTGACGAGAAGGGGGAGGAAGAAGATCTGTCTGAGGAGGAGTTGGTGGAATTTCACGGGGTCTCGTCTAATATTCACTCGTTGTCGAGGTTACACGCCAGCATCAGTTGCCAACAATCTCGTTCGCTGTGGCTTAAGGAAGGTGATGCCAACTCGAAGTTTTTCCATTCGGTTCTAGCGGGGCGTCGTCGTAGGAATGTTATGTCCGTTATTAAGGTGAATTGAGTTAATATAGAGGGTGTGATCCCTATCAGACAGGCCGTGTTTTCACATTTTGAGTCGCACTTCAAGGCACCTATTGTGGAGAGGCCTAGGGTTGATGACCTTCAGTTTAAAAGGTTGACCCAGACGGAGAGCGCTGGTTTAACCAAACCTTTCACTGAGGCTGAGGTGAAATCAGCTGTGTGGGATTGCGACAGTTATAAAAGTCCTGGCCCAGACGGGATTAATTTTGGATTTATTAAAGATTTCTGGGCTGAGCTTCGGGGTGACATTATGCGATTTCTTGCTGATTTTCATCGTAATGGCAAGTTGACTAAGGGTTTGAATTCTACTTTCATTGCTTTGATCCCTAAAATTGATAGCCCCCAAGAGTTAAACGATTTTCGACCTATTTCGCTTGTGGGAAGCTTGTATAAAATTCTGGCGAAGGTTTTAGCGAATAGGTTACGTATAGTGATAGGTAGTGTCATTTCTGAATCTCAGTCGGCGTTCGTGAAGGATAGACAAATCCTCGACGGCATACTCATTGCAAATGAGGTGGTGGATGAGGCGCGGAAGTTTAAGAAGGATCTAATGCTGTTTAAGGTAGATTTTGAGAAGGCTTATGATTCCGTGGACTTGGGTTATCTGGATGATGTAATGGGGAGAATGTCTTTTCCAGTCCTGTGGAGGAAGTGGATTCGAGAGTGTGTTTGTACGGCGTCGGCGTCTGTGTTAGTTAACGGCAGTCCGACTGATGAATTCCCTCTTCAGCGTGGGCTTCGGCAAGGTGACCCGTTATCCCCTTTTCTTTTTTTACTGGCTGCTGAGGGACTGAATGTGCTTATGGAGGCGATGATAGCCAATAATTTGTTTAAGGGATATAGTATTGGTGAGGAGGGATCGATGACGGTGTCACACCTTCAGTTTGCAGATGACACTCTTTTGTTGGGAGTTAAAAGTTGGGCTAATGTCCGGGCTTTGCGAGCTGTCCTTGTGCTTTTTGAGACTATGTCGGGCTTGAAAGTTAACTTTAATAAAAGCATGTTGGTTGGGGTTAATATTCCTGATTCCTGGTTAGGCGAAGCTGCGTCTGCTCTGTGTTGTAGAGTGGGAAAGATTCCTTTCCTTTATCTGGGTCTTCAGATTGGGGGTGATCCGAGACGTTTGAGTTTTTGGGAACCGATGTTGCTTCGTATAAAGAATAGATTAGCTGGATGGAAGAGTCGTTTCTTGTCTTTTGGTGGTCGTCTGGTTCTGCTAAAGTCTGTCTTGACCTCTCTACCTGTCTACACTCTTTCCTTCTTCAAAGCTCCCTCAGGTACTATTTCCTCTATTGAATCTATTTTCATTAAATTCTTTTGGGGGGGTTGTGAGGATTCTAGGAAAATTTCTTGGGTTAGTTGGAACTCTATTTGCTTAAGTAAGGAGAGTGGAGGTTTGGGGGTTAGGCGGTTGAGGGAGTTTAACCAGGCTCTGTTAGGTAAGTGGTGTTGGAGGATGTTAGTGGATCGAGAGGGGTTGTGGTTTAGAGTGCTGGCAGCTCGTTATGGGATTGAGGGAGGTAGACTTCGAGATGGTGGCAGGAGAGGGTCGTTGTGGTGGAGGGAGATATCGTATATTAGGGATGGAGGGAGTGAGTTAGGGGGCAGGTGGTTTCAGGAGCAGGTTGTGAAGAGGGTGGGGGACGGGTCAGATACTTTTTTCTGGACCGATCCCTGGGTGGATGAGATTCCTTTGTGTCAGCGGTTTGGGCGCCTGTTTGAGTTGGCTGAGACCAAATCGCGTACGATGGCAGAGATGTTTGCTTCAGGGTGGGGTGAGGGAGGAGAGGCGTGGGTGTGGCGGCGGCAGCTGAGGGCATGGGAGGAGGAGATGCTGAGGGAGTGTCAGTCTTTATTTCTTAACATGTTATTGCAGGCTCATTCTATTGATAGGTGGCAGTGGCGCCCTGATCCGGCCACGGGTTACTCTGTTAGAGGAGCATATCAGCTTCTCACCTCTCATCTTTCGGTTACTATGGACGATGCGGATAACCTCATTTGGCACCCTCAGGTTCCTCTGAAGGTTTCCATCTTCGCTTGGCGTTTATTGTGTGACAGGTTGCCCACGAGAGTAAACCTGGTTACTCGAGGTGTTTTATCTTCTACAGCTCACTCATGCATTTTTGGATGTGGAGAGGCCGAGTCAGCCCATCACTTATTCATTTCTTGCAGTACTGTTGGTTCTCTTTGGGATTTAGTGCGTTCGTGGATTGGTATTCCTTTGGCGGGTTTCACTACTCTGCGTGACCATTTTGTTCAGTTTGTATCTTCAGCAGGTGGCTCTCGCGCGCGTCGCTCTTTTTTACAGCTCATTTGGCTTGCTTGCGTTTGGGTTGTATGGACGGAGCGAAACCATCGATTGTTCACAGGATCAGCAGATACACCCCATATGTTGTTGGACAAGATCAAGCTTTTCTCTTTTAGGTGGTTGAAGATGACGAGTGTCACGTTATCTTATAACTACCATAGCTGGTGGTCTAGTCCTATGATTTGTTTGGGCTTTGTATGATTTGTTTTTGATTTTGTTTCTATGACTCTTTGTAAACTTTTGTAGTCTATCTTGGCACGTCTTGTGCTGGGAAGGCTGATGTGGTAATATATCTCATTTTAGCTTTTTCAAAAAAAAATACCTTCTCCTTCGTGAGAATGATATATATATAAGGAGTGTATCCGGTGAGAACGGATAACTATTGTGAGAAACGAGAACTATTAATAGTAACCATGAGATTCAATTGACGCACCAGATTAAAATCTTCCACTCACTTAAAATTCCATGTGATTCTAGTTTCTGTATATTGAAATATCTTTCTATATATAATATTTCCTAATTTATTCCTATTGTATTTCTTAATTTATTAATACAGCTCCCTCCAAAACTTATTACTCTTTTGGCCACTCCCTCCAAAACCTACCCGAACAGGTACTACCCTTCTTTATTTTTTTTGCTGCTTGCCGCCATCTATTATCAGCATATTGGCTGGTGAAAATTTATAAACATGTTAGTGGTCCTACGGCCTATGATAAATGTATGGTAGTGGACAATAAATCCTACTATGTAAGGATAGATTATAAATAAGGCTTTCATGTACTTCTCAAAACACACCTTGAAATTTAATCTATTTGAGAATTTTCTTGTGAGAACTTTTTCCTTTGTTCTTTAGATAAAAATTTATAGTGTTGGTTCTATCGACATGTTGCGGTTAGGGTCAAGTTCCTATACCAATTTTTCAAGACAATCCTAAATGGTAGCTTATCAAATTCCCAAAGAAGAACTATCGAAGAGAGGTTGACCAAGCTTCAATTTTAAGTGTTGGAGCCAAAGGCAGAATTGAGATCAAAGTTCAAGTGAAGATAAGAGAGAGATTGTGAGACTTGTGCGTTTGTAAAGATTCGTGTAAACTTGCATTCCAAAACCAATAAAACAAGGTGCTATCGGTGGTTTGACATCAATAGTGAACGATGAGTACACCGAGTGAGGACAAAGGTGGAACCTCCATAACAATTGTGTTTGTCTTTCTCTTTTCCTAATCTCTTTAATTTGTTCTCTGTGATTTTGGTTAGAATTAGATTAATCTTTGAAATTTGATAATTGGATAAATTGAATCACAATGTTTTTTAATTTGTATTGATCAAAAGATTTTAATTTCAAAATTGTATTCAAATTGATTCAACTATTCAATTAGCAAATTGAAGATTTTGTTACTTGATTTTAACCAAATCTCAACATTTGAATTGATTAGTAGAATAATAGAAATTGCTTGATTAAGTTATTAAAAATTCTACACACCAAGTGTTTGATCAATTTGCCTATGTAAGAATTTTACTTGCACATCGCCAAGTGTTTGATAAAATTCCTCTTAAAGCAATTCTACGCATTTTAAACTCAATGTTCTCTATTCCCCCCACCCCCCCTCGAGAAAGTACCGCTTCAGACAAACCAACACTATGTGGGCATAGACCCAATCCAAAACACTTATAATTTTTATTTTTTGTGGTTAGTGAGTTGCACCTAACCTAAGATCAGAAGAACTAGAGTTTCATTCTTAATTCCCTGGACAAAGGTTAATGAAACAAAAATGAAGATAAAAGCAAAAAAATTTAAGTAGAAAAGATTCTTTTTTAAAATTTTAACATATTGAATGCACTACATTCAAGATTTCCTTAACCATTACTCTGGAGACATGTTTAACATTTCCCTTATTTTTATCCTTAAACATGTTTTTTGTTAGTCATTTTGATTCTCAAATTTATCTTTTATTTGTTATGTTAGGTCGGTCCTCAAATATGTTTTGTGTTAGTTAATTTTTCCAAAAAATACTACTAATAAACGCATTTTAGAATATTTTTATAATTTCAATACATTGTATTAACAGCCTCTCATATAGTACTAAACTAAAGTGTTGCGAATAGATAAACGAGACTTAATAATATATGTGAAAATAACTTATTTAGATTAAAAGTGAGAAAAAAAAGATGCAGATGGAGTGATTTTAGGCCAAAAATAATTTAAAACCACCCCACACGGTGAAGGAAGAAGAAAACTCAATGAAAAAGAAATTAAGGCCTGCAAGGAAGGAAGAATTTGTAGAACAATGAACTTGTTAATTATTTAATAACATCGTCATTGGTCAATCGATGATAGGTGCTAGAAATATGAACGACGACAGTGGTGTATTAATGGTGTTGTTGAAATTTTTGTGAGAGAGTGTCTGAAAATAAGTTTAGTGGAATGTTCTAATCTCAGCCCTTCATTTTAGTCTAATAGTTTTTATTCATTCTGCAAATGCCCAATACATGTTGCCCAAGTGCTTTAAATCTAGTTCAATACATGCTTCCCAAGTGCTTTAAATCCAGTTCAATCTCACTTCACCTCGATGGCTTCTGTTCTGGTGTAAGCTAATAGTATCGAACACCGTTATTCCAGTATACAACCTACAATACTACTAGGACCGTTGGATTCATCTCAACGGCTCCTTGTGCTCTTTACCAACCATTGTCAGCTATCACAGACAGTTATAATCGCGTCTCTTTATAAAGGATAAGACTTTGGTGCCAAGATACAAAATTCAATCACTTTTCACTTCAGTCCTCCTTGATTCACTTACTAACTTGAACGTTGGGATGGTAACCTGTTTTGCAGAAATATTTCCCCACCATGAGTCATCGTAACAAAAATCTAATGTCATCGTAATCACCTCAAACCTCACCGTCAGGGGCGGACCTCTTCAAGGCTTGGTGTGGCTCACCAGCCCAGCCCAATTTTTTTTCAAAAAAAATAAATATATATTTTATAAATAATTTCAAGTCATTTTGTATACATATTTGTACAAATATTAATACAATATTAGTTTAAGGTTTATTATTGATAATCGCGAGTATCTCGTACACATATTATTTTAAGTATTATTACAAATATTAGTTTATAGTTTATTATTGATGATTTCAAGTCTTTCATCTTTTATATTATAAGCTTGTATACACAAGCAAATCCTAAACCCTAATTTGTTTTCCCTCCATTTTATCTTGCAATTTTTATTAAAAAATAATATAATTTTGTCTTGACTAGGATTCGAACCCACAACCCTTCAGTGCGAGACAATATTTCCAACCACTATGGCAAGTATACCAATTGTGATTAAAATTATGTGCAATAATTGATAAGTACCATCAATTTTAAAAGTATATCTTATCAAAATTATTGTTGACTATATTATTCATCACGAAATATTTTTATGGCTTTCCTGATCAATGATTTTTTTCTACCGGATCATAAATTTAGAGAATAATTATCATGTGAGATTTGGAAAGTTATTATCAAACTCAATCCTGCTAAATCAATTTTTTTACAATACAACCAAACACGACCATAGTCATGTCACTAATCACATTCATTATTTTGATTTTAACATTGCAGATTTAAAATTAACTGATGATCAATTGATACAATATGCACTAGCAGATATTGAGATGATGTTACGTAGTTGTGGGAAGAGTTTAAAAGATTATCCTCCAATGCCTAGAGCAGACACATCATTAGTTCCTGATATACAAAATAGTTTAATACACGACGAATTGAATTATAACAGACAATCATTAGCTGAGGAACATGTTAGATTGATGTCAACTATGACTTCAGAGCAACGTAAAGTATATGACATAATCATGACAAGAGTTAACGAAAACAAACCTGGTGTGTTTTTTTTTTTATGGTTATGGCGGTACAAGGAAGACATTTATCTGGAGGGTCATGTCAGCCGCATTACGCTCAAAAGGTGAGATAGTTTTAACAGTTGCCTCAAGTGGGATCGCTGATCTCTTCCTTAAAGATTAGGATGAGTCGATGTCGATCTCATTGCTTATACCTGGCGGTGGAACAGCACATTCAAGGTTTTGTATTCCTCTAAATGTTGACGAGTTCTCAACACGTACCATAGTTCCTAAAAGCCCTTTGGCGCTATTAATACAAAAACCAAAGCTCATTATATGGGATGAAGCACCAATGATGCACAAACACTATTTCGAAGCTGTTGATCGAACTTTAAAAGATATTCTCAAGTCTGTTGATGAAAAAAATAAACACATTCCCTTCGGTGGAAAAGTTGTTGTTTTTGGTGGAGATTTTAGACAAATTCTACCAGTTATACCCAAAGGTACAAGCCCAAAAGTTGTTCATGCTACTATTAATTCTTCGATTCTTTGGAATTTTTGTGAAGTTTTAACATTGATTAAAAACATGAGGCTTCTCGGTGGTGCTTCGAGTGCAGACGTTGAACAAAAAAGATTGTTTTATGAATGAGTTTTGGGTGTTGGCGATGGAGAAATTGGGGATGACAACGACGATGATTTAGAACTTGACATTCCATCAGATTTATTGATTCCAAATTCAGGTGATCCTCTTGCTTCTATCGTTGAAAGCACCTATCCCCAACTTTTACAAAACATGAACGATATAACGTATTTTCAAAATAGAGCTATATTAGCTCCTAAAAATTCAATAGTCGACACAATAAATGATTATATGTTGGATTTAATTTCTGGTGAAGAAAATACATATTTGAGTTATGATACTCCACTCACACAAAATGTAGACGGTCAAACAGTGGATGTTGTCATACTCCCGAATTTTTGAACACGATTTCTACGTCGGGACTTCCAAATCACAAGTTGAGACTTAAAGTTGGAGTTCCAGTTATGCTATTAAGGAATTTGAATCAAAAATTAGGATTATGCAATGGAACAAGACTTATTATTACGAGATTGGGAAAACGTGTTCTTGAAGGAAAAATTATTTCAGGAAGTAATATTGGTGATCAGGTTTTCATACCTAGATTTTCTCTGACACCATCTGACGTGAGAATTCCTTTTAAATTTCAACGGAGACAATTTCCTATAATGATTTCTTTTGCGATGACTATTAATAAGAGTCAGGGACAATCTTTAAAGTATGTTGGGATATATCTTCCGTCGTCAGTGTTTTCATATGGTCAGTTGTATGTTGTAATTTCAAGAGTTACTTCTTGAAAAGGATTAAAAATATTGATGATCGATGACAACGGTGAAGATACGACTAAGACTTCGAATGTGGTCTATAAGGAAGTCTTCCGTAATATAACATAATTTTCTTTGTATGAATATTTATCCAAAATTATTGTTGAACTATCGTTTAATGTTACTCAACTTTTTTCATATACCTTACATTATTGGAATTATCATATTTTATTTAATCATTATATATCTTAGAGCTAACTAGACCCGTGCGGGGTCGATGTTCTAGTATTATAAGCTTGTATACACAAGCAAACCATAAACCTAATTTGTTCTCCCTTCACTTTTATCTTGCAATTTTTATTAAAAACTAATACAATTTTGTCTTGACTAGGGGATTCGAACCCGCGGCCCTTCAATGCAATGCAATATTTTCAACCACTATGGCAAGTATACCAAATGTGATTAAAATTATGTGCAATAATTGATAAGCACCATCGATTTTCATAGGAAAGATTTCATACAACAATTAAACACCATCAAATTACATTGCACAGTTTAAACAATTAAAAACCGATAATTAGAAATCTAGCAAATCATCAAATCATACATTTTCTTAGTGTTTTATTTTTTGAAAAAATTTACATTTTTTTATCCTAATTCAATATTTTTTACTAATTAACTAACCATGTTAACCATTTTCTTAGTGTTTTTTTTTACGGAAAGAAAAAAATCATTGGACTTAAAAGTTACTTTTTTCAACTAAACATGCTAAGAAAAATATACTTTTTTAATGTCATTCTGAACTTAAAAGTTTGTTCATGTTGAGGAGTATGGTTGATCGTATTACTGCAAATATATATATATATATATATATATATATATATATATATATATATATATATATATATATATATATATATATATCAAGGTGATATTTATGCAAATAGTAGTTGACTTTAGGTATATATCAACGTGACTATATTATTAATTACGAAAAAAATCACTGATTCACATTTGTTTCTTTTGCTAACAATATATCTTAACCTTTCCGGATCAAAGAATGTTGTTTTCCGGTTCAAAGAGCCAGAGACAATTTTTAAAGCATGTTGAGATATATCTTCTGTCGCCAGTGTTTTCACATGGTCAGTTGTATGTTGCGATTTCAAAAGTTACTTCTAGAGAAGTATTAAAAATATTGATCATCGACGATGATGACGAAGATACGACTAAGACTTCGAATGTGGTCCGTAAGGAAGTCTTCCGTAATATACCTTCCTTTGTATGAATATTTATCCAAAATTATTATTGAACTATCGTTTAATGTTACTAAAAAATTTTCATATACCTTATATTATTGCAATTATCATATCATAATTTATAATTACATATCTTACATTACAGCTAATTAGATCCGTGCACCGCACAGGTCGATGTTCTAGTTATAAGTAAAATCTTATTTTAAGTTATATCGTTTAATTTTTTAATAATCATCTTTG
Source organism: Trifolium pratense (assembly GCF_020283565.1). NCBI lineage: Eukaryota > Viridiplantae > Streptophyta > Magnoliopsida > Fabales > Fabaceae > Trifolium > Trifolium pratense. The sequence continues at coordinate 45,697,016 of NC_060060.1, forward strand.
ACTTTGTTTCGCAAAAAAATAGTGGCTAATTACCAATTGAATTAGCATATAAATATGAAATAACATAAGAAAAATATGTTTGATTAATATTTAATTTTTTGTGAAGTAAGATAATATGGATAAAAGTGAAAATCAATAATTTATAAGCTAATTGAACTAGCTTATCAAAATAAACCATAAGTTAGTATAATTTTGAGTTCTATATATTTGGTTCAAGGTAGAATTTTTTGAAACATCAAATAATAGTTATATGCATGATTGTTCAAGGAGTTGCGAGTGTAAGGTCTTGGGTTCAAATCTTGTCTTTTTGCAGTAAAAAAAGAAGTTATATGTATGATTTAACGATCATAGTCATTTCCTTAGTAATTAATTTTCACGTTTGTTGGTTTGTTGTTGTTCTTTTTTTTTTAGATATACATGTTGTTTTAGAAATTTTTTCAATAGTAATTAATTTTTTTAGCCCAACCGATTATTTGTGTCTGGGTCCGCCCCTGCTCACCGTGGAAGTCATCTGATTTTGATTTGTTCAAAATAGAAACCTTGCAAACTCTCGAATTTGTTTATTTGAATCATGAAAAATATGTTTGAGTACAAAGACATGTGAGCGATTAAGAAGAGTAAGAACTAAGAAGCATATATAGCACATGTTTGTTTCATTTTCTTTTTAACAACTTGTGGTGCGCATTTATTGTTCTCTTTGTAATTATTGTACTTTCTTTTTTCGGTCAAATAGTCTGGTGGATAAAAATTTCACTTATAAAATGAATAAGTAGAATGATCGAAGTTTGAATCACGATCCTTTATATATAATGTAATATCTCTGCCAACTGAGTTGTTGTACTTTTATTATTATTACTCGTTGTGTACTCTTTGGTTTTCAAATTTTAATAGTATAATTTTGCCATTTAAAAAAATTTAACAACTTGTGGTGGGTGAAGCTTTCTAGCTAGCTTTTACTATTACTATCTATATATTATATATATTTATATACACAAAAAATTAAACACTCGATTCAATGCCTATCTATGCTAATTCGTGGTAGTTACGTAGTGAATATTTTACTCCACAAGTTGTACACCAATACCACCAAAAGAAGGAAAGAAACAAGAAATCACAGGTAACACCGTAACACTCTGTTTTTTAATTTTATTCCATGCTCTAGAAATATTAATTTTATCATTAAGTGGCATAAACTAAAGCAAATTTGGATAAGTCAAAATTTTCCTTGCTGTTTTATGTACCATGGTTGTGAAGCCATTACCTTGCTTCATTATTTTTATTTATAGTGGATATAAAAGTACCAATAATTTAATAATACACTTGATAATCTTTATAGATTTTATGATTTGTGTGGTTGTGTATACCAAATCTTGAATATGATCATCTATCTAAAACCACTTCCAGCATAATTTAAAGCTCGAATATATAAATTAAAAAGATTTTTTTTTACAATATATAGAAACGAGGATCAAGATCCGTTTGGATTATTTTATTTTTGAGCTTATACAAACAATTTATGCAATTTTTATGTATTACTATAAGCTTGTTAATGTAGTTTATGATAAAATAGTTTATAAAAATAAACCACTAGGTTTGGTCTAGTGGTAAGTGGTTTGGATAGTATGCTGCTAGAGGTCCTGAGTTCGATCCTCAGCTCATTGTAAACAAAAAATAAAAGTTTATAAAAATACAATTTTCACTAGTGTGAACTTACAAAATAACATAAAACCTAATTTATATTGCATAAGCTATCGACTCCACAACGTTACTTAGAAAAAAAAATATTGTTAGTTATTTGTTAAAAAATGGGTAGTTGGTTGATTGATGGCTTCACAAGTGTACAAAATATTATTGTCGTAATAATAAGAGTATCTTTTCAAAAGTATAATTTATTTAAATAATTATCTTCATTCTTGAGGACAATCGGTGGTTCAAGCATGTGGGAGGTTGATAACACTAAAATATATCTAATATTTACTAACATGTTATTTAAATAAATTATACTTTTGAAAAGATACTCTATTATTACGACAATAATCTTGTGCACTTGCGAAGCTATCAGCAAACCAACTATCCATTTTTTTAACAAATAACTAACAACATTTTTTTCCTATGTTTAAATTAATTTGTCATTTTTTTTTCAACTCATGACATTATAACAAACATAATTCCTCAACTAATAACACAAACTAATATTCCACAACTTATGTACAAAAAAAAAAAATTCCACAACTTAAATTAATATCATAATTTTAGTTTAGTCTTAGTCTATAACTATGAAATTAAGTTGAGGAAATCAATATTAAATATATTCATTGCATATCACTTAATTCAATTTCATCATTTTAATCAATTACTTTTGGGATTTGAAATTAGGTGGAAAGGAAAAAAAAATGCAATTTAATCAACCACCTTACAAAATTCTTCACATATAAATCAAACTTGGCAACCATACCTTTGAAAGTGAACAAGTTTTTTACTCATTGATCAAATGAATGGACATGATGTTTCATATGAAAAGATTCCCAATTTATATATTTCCTCACTGATGTGCCTTCGCAACTTTGTTTCTTTTTGTCACTGTCATGCACCTTCCCAAATCACAACGTGGTTTTATTCCTCACTGTCGGGTACAATAATAATGTATACTAATACCAACATAGTGTGGCACAAGTGGTAGATACTCGGGTCCCTTAACCATTTCGTCCTGAGTTCGATCCCCGGCCGGTGCGTATGGAGAAACATTTGTTAGGAGATGTCAACCCATTAAATGGATCTCAGTTACCTCGAGGGTATTAGTGTTTGCGGTTGATAATGTATACTAATTGTTTGTATTGTTTAGCTAGAGGAGCCAACTTTGAAAAGTTATATGACAACTATAACCATTCATTTTATAGATAATCTTTGAAAACAAATAATATAGCAAATTCATCTTTCAAGAACAACGTTATCTCAAAGAATGCCTCACAAGTGACAACTTGTTTTTTAACTCTTTTCTCAACTTGTCTAACTTTGATACTAATCAGAGGAGCCAACTTTGAAAACTTACACAACAACTATAACCATTCATTTTATTGATAATATCTGAAAACAAATAATTTAGCATATTCATCTTTCAAGAGATAAACTTTGATTCATTCCAATTCTCATACACCTGAAAATGGCTTTTGATTTAGTAGGAACTTTGATTTCACAACTGACACCTTATGTCCAAGAGGAGTATGCAACATTTAAAGGTGTTAACAAACATGCTGAAAAGCTATTAAGTAATCTCGATGCCATTCGTGCTGTCCTAAAAGATGCTGATGAGAAGCAAATCACAAGTGATGCTGTGAAACATTGGCTGCAGAACCTGACTGATGCAGCACATGTTCTTGAAGATATATTGGACGAATGTTCAATAGTTTCCGAAGCTTACAAAGACAAATACTCCATCATCCATCCTAAGAAGCTATATGCGCGTCGTAGCATTGGAAAGAAGATGAAAAATGTTGCTGAAAGGATTGATGCTATTGCTGAAGAAAGGGTCAAGTTTGGATTAAATCCTGGAACCATGGAGCATCGTCTGGTAGATGATGTACGGCGCCAAACTACCTCTGTCATCACTGAACCCCAAATTCATGGAAGAGATGAGGATAGGAAGAAGGTTGTTGATTTTCTTGTCAATCATGCTTGTGACAGAGAAGAACTCTCTGTATATTCCATTGTTGGCCACGGTGGATATGGAAAAACAGCACTCGCTCAACTAGTTTTCAATGATGAAAGGGTAATTGCTCACTTTCCTGTGAAAATATGGGTTTGTGTTTCTGATGATTTCAATATCATGAAACTTTTCCGTTCTATCATAGAAATCGTAGACGGAAAAAATCCAGATCTCATTTCCTTGGAATCAATGCAAAAAAAGGTTCAACAAATTTTGCAAACCAAAAGGTATTTGCTTGTGCTTGATGATGTTTGGAGTGAAGACCCAGAGAATTGGAGCAGATTCAAGTATCTGTTGCCAAATGGAAATGGAACAAAAGGTGCATCAATTTTAGTCACTACACGACTTGAGACTGTTGCAAGCATTGTGGGACCTCATCCTGCTCATCATTTGGTAGGTTTATCGGATGATGATATTTGGTCAGTGTTTAGACAACAAGCTTGGTCATTGTTTGGACCAAACAGGGAAATGCGTGCGGAGCTTGTTAAGATTGGAAGGAATATTGTGAGAAAATGTGGTGGTTCACCTCTTGCCGCCAAAGCACTAGGAAGCCTTTTACGTTTTAAAACAGAGGAACATCAATGGGATTCTATAGAGAAAAGTGAGATTTGGAAGTTGTATGATGATGCTACCAAGTCTGCTTTAACACTGAGCTACTACAATCTAAAATTATCGTTGAGGCCATGTTTTACCTTTTGTGCTATATTTCCTAAAGATTTTAAAATGGTGAAGGAAGATCTAATTCATCTTTGGATGGCCAATGAATTTATTTCGTCCAGAGGAAATTTAGAGGTGGAGCATGTAGGCAATGATGTGTGGAATGAACTATGCCAAAGATCATTTTTTCAAGAAGTTGAAACTAATGGAAAAGGTAAAGTTACATTCAAAATGCATGATATATTCCATGATATTGCTAGCTCCATTATGGGACAGCAATGCTTAGCTTTAGAAACTGCTAGCTTGACTACTTTGTCAAGAAGAGTTCATCATATTAGTTGTTTCAATGTTGATGAAAAATTCAAATACAACTTGATTCCGTTCAAAACTGTGGAATCCTTGCGGACTTTTCTTCAATTTAATCCGCCTAAATCAAATTTAAGTGTGTTTCCATCAATCACTCCTCTCCGAGTATTAAGTTCAAACTGTACTCAACTCTCAGCCTTAAAGAATTTTATCCATTTGAGGTACTTGGAACTTTATGATAGCACCATTGAAACCCTGCCTGAGTCTATTTGTAGCCTAAGAAAATTACAAACACTAAAACTTGATCATTGTTCCAGGCTTATTAGTCTTCCCAAGCAATTGGCACAACTACAAGATCTCAGACATCTCGTGATTACACGGTGTTCCTCATTAATTTCAATGCCTACTAATATTGGGGGGTTAACTCATTTGAGAACATTAAGCACTTTCATTGTTGGTTCGAAGGGTAGGTTCAGTTTAGCAGAGCTACATAACTTACAACTAGGAGGCAAGCTACACATCAAAGGCCTTGAGAATGTGTCGAATGAAACAGATGCCAGAGAAGCTAATTTAATTGACAAGAAGGAATTAAGTCAGTTATACTTGTCATGGGGTGGGGATGTTAATTCAAAAGGCAGTGGTACTGGCGCTGAGCAAATCCTTGAAGCCCTTGAACCTCACAAAGGTCTCAAATATTTTGGGATGAAGGGTTATAAGGGAATAAATATTCCAAATTGGATGAGAAATACTTCTATTTTGGAAGGTCTGGTTGAGGTTATACTTTACGACTGCAGAAACTGTGACCGACTTCCTCCACTTGGTAAATTACCATGTTTAACAACTCTTTATGTGTCTGGAATGAGAGACGTGAAGTACATTGATGATGACTTGTATGGAGGTTCCACCAAGAAGGCTTTTCCATCATTAAAGAAAATGAAGTTATATGATTTACCAAAGTTAGAGAGGGTGTTGAAAGCTGAAGGAGTAGAGATGCTATCACAACTGTCCAACTTGAGCATAAATGGGACCCCAAAGCTTGCATTTCCAATATCCCTTCCATCTGTTGAGACTTTTTATGCTTATGGGAATACTGAAAGAGATTCCATTGATGGTGGTGCATCTTTCCTGAGGGGAATTGCAGCTAGTATGCATAATCTCAAAAAACTTCTCATTGTAAAATTTGATGAACTCAAGGTACTACCTAATGAACTCAACGGTCTCAGTTCCCTACAAGAACTACGCATTTTCATTTGTGATAAGCTTGAGTCTGTCCCCGAGTGTGTACTGCAAGGTTTGAGTTCTCTTCAAGTTTTGACATTTTCGTTTTGCTTTAGCTTAAAATCCTTATCGGAAGGTATGAAAAACCTGACTTGTCTTGAGAGCCTAGGAATTGCATTTTGCAGGAGCTTAAAATCCTTGCCGAAAGGTATGAACAAGCTAACTTCCCTTCGTCAATTGACAATCTTCGGCGGAAAAGATGGAACTTTACCAAATGGCTTAGAAGGTATTCCCTCGCTGCAAAGTTTGTATTTGTCAAGTTTTCATTCTCTTGTAACCTTGCCAGACTGGTTGGGGACCATGACTTCTCTTCAAACATTAGAAATCAGTTGGTGTCGGAAATTAACCGCATTACCAGCTAGCTTTAAAGAACTCAAAAACTTGCATGAATTACGTATTAGGGGATGTCCTAAGCTAGTGAAGCGATGCAAGAAAGAAACAGGGAAAGATTGGCATAAGATAGCTCATGTACCAAAATTGGAATTGGACCAAGAAAACATCAAAGGTATTTATGAATTACGTATTTATCATCTATTGTTATACCAAAAAAAATTTACGGTAATTTAATGAATAGTTTTCATTTCTTACTGTATCTAGTTTTATCATCAAAAGTAGGAGAAGGGTCCGTTTGGTAAAAATAAGCTATAAGCTAGCTGATAGCTGATAAGCTGATAGCTGAAAAGCTAGCTTATAGCTGATAGCTGAAAAGCTAGCTTATTGAAATTAAAGTGTTTGGTAAAATTAGCTTTTAAAGTGGTTATTAAATATAAAATTACATAATTGATAGAGAGTAGTTTATTTTTTAGAGTGGGTAGTTATTAAATTAAAGGATAAAAATGAAATAAAGTGTAAAAAGCTATAAGCTATAAGCTCAAATGCTACTTGAAATAGCATCTGAAAAAAAGCTATAAGCTAGTATAAAAAGCTTGTTACCAAACACCTCTAATTTTTTGAAACAAGCTTATAAACTCATATAATAAGCTATAAGCTAGCTTATTTGTGTTACCAAACAGAGCCGAAGTATACTGTTTTTAACACATTGAAATGTGGATGCAGATAAGAGGAATTTGACGAGTTTGTTGATGACGAGTTGGTTATCTGATTATGCTCAATTTGACAAGTTGGTTGATGACGTGACGAACTGACGATTGCTGAATTTAGGATGTAGGGGAATTTATTAAATTCAATTTATTTAATTATTATTGTCATTTGTTTCGTTTTGGTTATTTGGCACCTGTATTTTGTGCTTTTTTTTTTGTTTGGTTCATTTTTTTATTTTTATTTTTTATATTTGGTTTGTTTCACCTATACCAAATGACTAGAAGTTATTACAGTTGATTTTGAAGTAAAGACTCGTTTTGCCCAGTTTTTTTTAGAGCTTATGCTAACAGTTTATGTAATTTTTATATATTATGATAAGTTTGTCAAGATAATTTATGATAAAATAGATTATAAAATTACAATTTTCACTAGTGTAAATTTATAAAATAGCATAAAACCTAATTTATATTGCATAAGTTATTTGCATAAGCTCTAAAAAAAACTAGGCGAAACGTACCCTAATAACTATATTGCATTTATACTAAAAAAAAAGAATTATTGTGTTTATTTGAAAATAATTATGCATTTAATTAGAAAAAAATATAAATTATGCATTTTTTTACTGATAAAAAATTGTGATTTATTCACAAAATAATTGTAGATATATACATTTGGATAGAAACTATTTATAGCACAAAAAATTGGTGAGGGCGTTAATTGTAGATAGGAAACAATGTTTTGGTCTTTAGGACGCAGGTTCAAACCCTTCTGCATATTAAAATTGATTTTTTTTTATATAAAAAGAAAAAAACAGAGCAAAATGGAAAATGGGAGTGTGTTAGAGTAGAACCTCCTTAATTATTTTGAAAATACTGAAAAATGACAAAAATAATAACAAGTAAATTGCAGTTGAAGTAGTATAATAAAAATAAAAAAGAAAATTTAATTCAGAATCAAATTTATCCTTAAAGAGGACATTTATAATAACTGTATAGTTTTACCATATAAAATCAGGCAAAGCAGGTAAAAAAATATCACACAATTTGTGACAATAGATGCAAAAGATACATAAGTTTAAAATTATCACTATATAATAGTGCTTACAACTTTTGTTGTTCCTATGTTAGTGGGGTTTTTTCTTTCTTTTGGATCTTTGTAGCAGTCCTTGTTAGATGTGCTAGTGGATTCTTTGTACTGCTTTGGCTCCTCATGTACTTCTTGTTATGGAGGAAGATTTAATAAATTTTGCCGATTCAAAAAAAAAAATAGTGCTTACAACTTAGGAGTGATAATATCAAGTTTTAATCAAATTTGAGCTATACTCCCATAGTTTCCTTGCAAGCTCTTGATCACCTGCTTGTGAACTTGTTTCAGCTAAATTACAGTCCACAAAGTAGCAACCGCTCAGCCCTTTAACTTGTGGATGCAATGCGACATAACATGTGGTTGCTGCTCCCTATGATAACAAGAATTAGAGGAAGTTTTCTATGAATTTATTTACACATATCTTGCGCTAGACTGTGACCTGTAAGAAAAAAGAACTAAACAAATTCTTCAGTTAGATTATTACCTGTTGTATACTTTTCATTGCGTATCTACCAATTAGACCAACAAATCCTGCATAAGGAATACGCCCGAATTGTCAATATGTGCATTGTGCACCATCCATCAATGCGAACAAGAAGTTGAATGTTGATCTAGTTTTGGCATAAAATCTTTTTTGAGACGAAAAATAAAACAGGAAAGATGGAATTACCATCGATTAAACTGTGATAACGAAATAGATTGGTGGCAATCGCTCCTGGGTTCAGTGAGTTTGCAGTAATCATTGTGCCCTCCTCCTGTTATAAATAAATATCCATTAGCATAACGAAACCAACAGTGATAAATAGAAAAACATAAAAATAGCTCGCATTTCAAAACTTCGAAGTTGCTTAACATAAAAACCTCAAACAAGTGAGTCACCTTTAGATATCTTGCAAGTTCATTAGCATGCAAAACATTGGCAAGCTTTGACTGTCCATAGGCAGACAAACTGTTATACCTGAAAAATGTGAACATTATTGAAAATGTCAAATACTTGATTTTATATATCATACAATCACCGATGAGAATTAAAAGAGCTGAGAGGGAACATTTGCAAATATCATTAATATAAATGATTGTACTGAAATTTATGCCATTAAGAAATTGTTACCCTGATTCATCATTAATCTTATCGAATCTAATCCCTTCAGAATATGATAATTTATGACGTCTTGATGCAACATTTACAATCCTTCCTTCTTTCTTCTGTTTAATGGCAGTTTGTTTCATTGTTTCCAACAGTAAGTTTGTCAAAAGAAAATGACCTACATGGAAAGATCTTTATATATATCATACTTTCTTAAAAAAACAATAAGGTACAATGATTATAAACAATACCAGTTATTATTTTCCAATATACAAATTTATAAATTTCAAAGAATTTGATGTAGTAATATAAGTATCTTCACTCTGCTACAATTAACAATTTAATGGATTGATTGTTTTAGCACACTAAAGACTATAAGATTTATCAAATATTATTTGTGCATGAGTATGCATTGACAAATATTTAAGATGCAAATTTTACCTATATGGCTTGTTGCAAATTGTAATTCTATATTGTCTTTGGAAAGCTTGAATGGTGTTGCCATGATTCCTGCATTATTTCTTAGAACAGTGAAAGATGATCTTTTTATTATATACAACATCATATGTTGAAATTTTAATATCTAACATTCTTCTGGTGTAACACATTCATAAATAAAATTCTTAAGTAAAGTATCCATGGTAACTTACATAAGTATATTCAAAGGAAGACTACGAGAGTTAAACTGTGACGTGAATTTTCTCACAGATTCCATTGAGCTTAGGTCCAGCTCCATCATGTCGATTTTTGCAGTTGAATTATTTCTTAATATGGTTTCCTTGATCTCCTTACCAGCTTCTATATTCCTGACCCCCATAACTACATGGACACCGCGTAATGCAAGTACACGGGCAGTCTCAATACCAATACCACTAGTAGCCCCTACAGTAACATGGACCACATAATTAAAATAACTGGAATCAAAACAAGCACCAATGTGAATTCCACCAACATGTATCTGTAATCTACACAGAACATAGCCACTATTACCAAAAGAAATTATAGTGATATAAAGCACATTTGCAACATATTATAAGAACACCATAGTTTAAATTTTCCTCTACATAACACATATTATAATAGCAATATAGCATAGTGCCAACACCAATAAGAAAATTCAAAACAAAGCAATCATGTATGAAGCATAAGAAAAATTGTAATCAGAAGTCATAAATTTCAGCAATTGTTTGGCATGTAGAAGGAAAGAGTGCCGGTTTGGATATGTGTTCCCTCTAGGTTTCTCATATACCAATGTGATGTCGCCATGAATTTTGTAAAGCTTCAAATTCAAGCTTTTGAGTAATCACGCACGTTACTCGCCTTCTTGCAGTGATTCCCAGCGGACACTAAGAGCATCATCAATAGTGAACAACTCACAATTGAGGTTCTTAACTCTTCTTTTATGGACTCAACTATGCTTCATCAAATTAAAGAACTCTCGGTTAGTGCAATATAATTGTTAAAAGTCAGTGTGTTTTTACTATTCCTTAACTTTACATCATCCTAGGCTATTAGTTAGTATTCCTAGTCATTACAACAGCCTAGACATTTAATGTAATTATTGCAACTTCATTATAAATAGAGACTGCGTGTGTTCTTCTTTTAGACGCATAGAGTTTTGAATAGTTTACAATAATTATTTTCTACTGGTAGTTGGTTCTGCGTTAATATAATTATTTTATGATAAGAATCTAGTTCCTATAGAAGAACATTTCTTAGATTTTGTAGTACCCAAATCGACTTTGCTCCAACAGTGGAGCTATGAGCACTAACATGGACACTAGACAGTAGACACGATAGTGATACATCAACACTGATAATAATTTGAGAAAACTAAGAAAGAACTTATTTTTATCCTATTAAGCACAAGCACTTGCGGACACAACACTGACACTGATAATAATTTGAGAGTTTGGTATAATTGAATGTGCTATCTATTGACAAACCTTGTTGAATATGTAGTTTGTGTTGTTGGAATTTGTTTAAAGTCCCACGTTGCTTAGGTTCCCGGGATGTGAAGTGTATAAATATGTGAGGGCAACCTCACCCTTTGAGCTAGCTTTTGGGGTTGAGATCCAAGCATATTTAACATGGTATTAGAGCCGGGTTAAGGACTGCAATGTGGACATTTGACCCAGGACCACGCTAGGCGTGAGGGTGGGTGTTGAATATGTAGTTTGTGTTGTTGGAATTTGTTTGAAGATGTGAGGGCAACCTCACACTTTGAGCTAGCTTTTGGGGTTGAGATCCAAGCATATATTAAGACACCTTACATTGACACTAGACACACCTTCAATTTAATATGTTGGAGATGCATAGTTCTTATCTCTATGAATTTGCTTAAAAACACCTCTAGAGATGCTCTAATTTTGAATTATCACATAAAATTATAGAAGCCAATAAAAGGAGGAAAATATCCAATTATTTTTAAATTGTTTGCCTATCTAGAATTGGAAAAATGAAGGACTAATGTTGAATTTTTTTTTTCTCCCTATTTTGTTTTGAAATAAATATTCCCATATATATAAATTTGACATTTTTAACATGAAAAGCAATTTCTCATTAGTCATTACAAGAACAACAAACCAATGATGAAAAATAAAATAAGAATGGACAAAAAATAGGAAAACAGGAACCCATTTTGATTTTGATTGAGACCAATTACTAACCTGTAACAATGGCAGTGAGATCAGTGGCATCAATTTCTTGAGTAACATCCTCAGCTGTAGAAGAAGCTGAGAACCCAGAACCAGAAGGTCCCTTTCTGCTAAACAGCCACATTTTCTCTTTCCTCACTTTATCTGCCAATAATACTTCATTTTTATATCTTTCTTTTCTATTTTATTTTTTTACGTTTTTTTTAAGGAAAAAACTAATACTATTACATGTTAAGAATTTAAATGAAATCCAAGTATGTGATTATATTTTAAACTTTTGAAAAAAATATTACTCCATCCCCAAAAATATAAGAGCTACTTTGACTAAAAAACATTATTCACTTATCTTGCTTTGATTATATTTTTTTAATAATATATAGATATAAATATTAGCATATAAGATCTTGTTTGATTTGTTTTTATGAGTATTTTCAAAATATCAGGTTCTTATAATTTTTACTAATATACAATTAAAGATATTAGTGATCAAAATTGTGCATTGGCGTACGTACAGTGACAAACTGGATCTTATATTTTGGGATCGAGTACATTTTTATAACATACATGTTAGTCCGACCATTTTCTTAAAGTCAATGTTACTATGTGGATTTTCCACATTTACATCATGATGTTTTTTTGAACAAGCCAAAATCAGGATGTTGAAGCTGATTTGAGCCATTCGATTTTTTGTGATTGGCAGCTGAGATCGTTTTGAGTTATAAAATTGTATTTCAAATTTGAATATGCTTATTTGAAATCAACGTTCGTGATTGATTACATGTCAAACTTCGTCAATTTATATCGTTCGTTTTTGTTAATTTTGGCACCAGAGAAAATCGAATTAATCTGAGACCTTAAGGAGGAGCGCACTTCCAGGTCCCAAATCAATACCACCAGACCAACCCAAGTGGGTTTTGTTAATTTTTGTTAATCTTAACTGATCAGAATAAATGTGGTTGATGGTGCTCCTCTCTAATACGGTGATGCGAATGAGGTTGTACTTGTAGACACTTTGACGCTCAAGTGTTTTTACTTGAATTTAAGATTTTTAAAGTAAGAAAATGATAATACCTTCTCCTTCGTGAGAATGATATATATATATAAGGAGTGTATCCGGTGAGAACGGATAACTATTGTGAGAAACGAGAACTATTAACAGTAACTATGAGATTCAATTGACGCATCAGATTAAAATCTTCCACTCACTTAAAATTTCATTTGATTCTAGTTTCTGTATATTGAAATATCTTTCTATATATAATATTTCCTAATTTATTCCTATAATATTTCTTAATTTATTAATACAGCTCCCTCCAAAACTTATTACTCTTTTGGCCACTCCCTCCAAAACCTACCCGAACAGGTACTACTCTTCTTTATTGTTTTTGCTGCTTGCCGCCATCTATTATCAGCATATTGGCTGGTGAAAATTTATAAACATGTTAGTGGTCATTTTCTACGGCCTATGATAAATGTATGGTAGTGGACAATAAATCCTACTATGTAAGGATAGATTATAAATAAGGCTTTCATGTACTTCTCAAAATACACCTTGAAATTTAATCTATTTGAGAATTTTCTTGTGAGAACTTTTTCCTTTGTTCTTGAGATAAAAATTTATAGTGTTGGTTCTATCGACAGGTTGCGGTTAGGATCAAGTTCCTATACCAATTTTTCAAGACAATCCTAAATGGTAGCTTATCAAATTCCCAAAGAAGAACTATCAAAGAGAGGTTGACCAAGCTTCAATTTTAAGTGTTGGAGCCAAAGGCAGAATTGAGATCAAAGTTCAAGTGAAGATAAGAGAGAGATTATGAGACTTGTGCGTTTGTAAAGATTCGTGTAAACTTGCATTCCAAAACCAATAAAACAAGGTGCTATCGGTGGTTTGACATCAATAGTGAAAGATGAGTACACCGAGTGAGGACAAAGGTGGAACCTCCATAACAATTGTGTTTGTCTTTCTCTTTTCCTAATCTCTTTAATTTGTTCTCTGTGATTTTGGTTAGAATTAGATTAATCTTTGAAATTTGATAATTGGATAAATTGAATCACAATGTTTTTTAATTTGTATTGATCAAAAGATTTTAATTTCAAAATTGTATTCAAAAATTGATTCAACTATTCAATTAGCAAATTGAAGATTTTGTTACTTGATTTTAACCAAATCTCAACATTTAAATTGATTAGTAGAATAATAGAAATTGCTTGATTAAGTTGTTAAAAATTCTACACACCAAGTGTTTGATCAATTTGCCTAAGTAAGAATTTTACTTGCACATCGCCAAGTGTTTGATAAAATTCCTCTTAAAGCAATTCTACGCATTTTAAACTCAATGTTCTCTATTCCCCCCACCCCCCACCCCCCCCCCCCCCCCCCCCCCCCCCTCGAGAAAGTACCGCGTCAGACAAACCAACACTATGTGGGCATAGACCCAATCCAAAACACTTATAATTTTTATTTTTTGTGGTTAGTGAGTTGCACCTAACCTAAGATCAGAAGAACTAGAGTTTCATTCTTAATAGTTTTAGGGTCATGCTAAATAGTTCCCTGAACAAAGGTTAATGAAACAAAAATGAAGATAAAAGCAAAAAAATTTAAGTAGAAAAGATTCTTTTTTAAAATTTTAACATATTGAATGCACTACATTCAAGATTTCCTTAACCATTACTCTGGAGACATGTTTAACATTTCCCTTATTTTTATCCTTAAACATGTTTTTTGTTAGTCATTTTGATTCTCAAATTTATCTTTTATTTGTTATGTTAGGTTGGTCCTCAAATATGTTTTGTGTTAGTTAATTTTTCCAAAAAATACTACTAATAAACGCATTTTAGAATATTTTTATAATTTCAATACATTGTATTAACAGCCTCTCATATAGTACTAAACTAAAGTGTTACGAATAGATAAACGAGACTTGATAATATATGTGAAAATAACTTATTTAGATTAAAAGTGAGAAATAAAAGATGCAGATGGAGTGATTTTAGGCCAAAAATAATTTAAAACCACCCCACACTGTGAAGGAAGAAGAAAACTCAATGAAAAAGAAATTAAGGCCTGCAAGGAAGGAAGAATTTGTAGAACAATGAACTTGTTAATTATTTAATAACATCGTCATTGGTCAATCGATGATAGGTGCTAGAAATATGAATGACGACAGTGGTGTATTAATGGTGTTGTTGAAATTTTTGTGAGAGAGTGTCTGAAAATAAGTTTAGTGGAATGTTCTAATCTCAGCCCTTCATTTTAGTCTAATAGTTTTTATTCATTCTGCAAATGCCCAATACATGTTGCCCAAGTGCTTTAAATCTAGTTCAATACATGCTTCCCAAGTGCTTTAAATCCAGTTCAATCTCACTTCACCTCGATGGCTTCTGTTCTGGTGTAAGCTATTAGTATCGAACACCGTTGTTCCAGTATACAACCTACAATACTACTAGCTAGGACCGTTGGATTCATCTCAACGGCTCCTTGTGCTCTTTACCAACCATTGTCAGCTATCACAGACAGTTATAATCGCGTCTCTTTATAAAGGATAAGACTTTGGTGCCAAGATACACAATTCAATCACTTTTCACTTCAGTCCTCCTTGATTCACTTACTAACTTGAACGTTGGGATGGTAACCTGTTTTGCAGAAATATTTCCCCACCGTGAGTCATCGTAACAAAAATCTAATGTCATCGTAATCACCTCAAACCTCACCGTCAGGGGCGGACCTCTTCAAGGCTTGGTGTGGCTCACCAGCCCAGCCCAATTTTTTTTCAAAAAAAATAAATATATATTTTATAAATAATTTAAAGTCATTTTGTATACATATTTGTACAAATATTAATACAAATATTAGTTTAAGGTTTATTATTGATAATCGCGAGTATCTCGTACACATATTATTTTAAGTATTATTACAGATATTAGTTTATAGTTTATTATTGATGATTTCAAGTCTTTCATTATAAGTAAGATCTTATTTTAAGTTATATCGTTTAATTTTTTAATAATCATCTTTGACTTTGTTTCGCAAAAAAAATAGTGGCTAATTACCAATTGAATTAGCATATAAATATGAAATAACATAAGAAAAATATGTTTGATTAATATTTAATTTTTTGTGAAGTAAGATAATATGGATTGAAATTCCTGGCACACAGTGGACAGGTGTTGCTCAAGGTGTAGCAACACTTGTCTGTTGTAGACAGATGTTGTCACAGGTGCGCCAACACTTGTCTATAAACAGAGTAAATAACATCAAACAATACAAACAGTAAAGTAAATAACACACGAGAGTTGTTAACCCAGTTCAGCCTAAAGCCTACTCTGGGGGATACCAATCCAGGAATGAAGTCCACTATCAGCAGTATTACTTCGAAGCTAAACTCACCCGTTTACAACTTCTCACTTAATCCCTACCCAATGCAACTTCTACCTAGGAACTCCTAGATATGAGACCCCGTCTCACTTCCTACCTTAGCAACACAGACAGCGCTGCTATTCAATTCAGACGATTACAACGATTGGAGACACACTCCTAAAAACTAGGATTCACTCTTGCTTAAAAGCTTGCGAGTAAACCACACAACACAATAGAACAATCTCCGTACTTCAAAGCTTAGGAGAAGTTCACACTTACAACTCAATAACACTCAGGTCCTAAGCTTGCATCAATGAGACACAAGATAGGCTCACAAATAACACTCTAAAATCCCTAAAACACACGCTTTGTAAGAACACGATTTTAGATGCTTGAAACCATATGCTTGCCTTCGTATTTATAGTAGTAGAACGACTTGGGCTTCAAGACAAAATTAGGGCTTCTAGAATTGCGGCAGCAGTGATATATTTTTGAAAACAATAGTTATATTTTTGAAACCGCAAAAATATATTTTCCAAAAATATAATTCTTTTGGAAAATAAAACTAGGGTTTAGCTGCCTCATGAAACACATTAAACACGTGCGCCTTCTTCTGTAAGAAACCTTGACATAATTCTTCAAACAGATCTTCAAAAGATTGAGTAGAAAATAATAACATCCAGCTGGCGCGCGCAGAACAGAGTCAGGTGTTGTTCCAAAGTGTCACAACATTTGTCACAACACTTGGGGTCAGCACACTTGTCTCAACACTTGGCTAAAATATGTTTTTGCAAAATGTAGCCAATATACAAACACCCAACAATCTCCCCCTTTGGCAAATTTTGGCTAAAACAATATTAGACCAGTATATAGAGAGATATAGTATTACCTTTCCTTCGAGTCAACATGATCACACAACTAGGAAAGAAAGTAACACATAGTAAAACTACTTCCAAGAGAGATAAGTAGTATCAGAGGCAATGCAACAGCGGAATGATAAAAACAACTAGCCTCATGGAACAACACAAGGGAGAAATAAACTCCTAATAGTTTAACGCGCATCCATTCATCATAAGAACAACAGGGAAAAATAAATTCCCATAAAACATCTGAGAAAAATAAATTCTCAGTCATAAGAGATAGTGGACTCAATAGTCAGGTGCCATAACACTTGGCACAACATTTGTCATCAAACACATTCAGGCGACCAAGAGATAATTTCACTCACACTCCCCCTGAATTCATGCATACACACACCAGATAGAGAAAGAATATTCACTACTCCCCCTCAGTACATGCATATTACTCACACTCCCCCTCAATACGAGCATACAAACACTAGCACAACAACAGTCACCAGATGTGAGAACATCTGTCTTCACACTCGTCACACACACACACTACTCCCCCTTTTTAGCCATAATTTAGACAAACATCATGCATAGGAAATCATAGTGTACCAGAGCATAGAGAATATCAGTTATTACAGACCATAGAGCACACACAGGTGCTAGAAATTCAGGGCCTAGCCCAAAAAGGAACAACAAAAGAAACACCAAAAGTACATCAGAAACAAATATAAGGAAACATCAGAAATCAGATTGAAGAACTTTCATCAGAGTCCTCCATCACATCCTCAGAACCATCCTCAGACTCACTAGCCTCTTCTCCTTCTTGTCCATTTGGCTCACCCTCAGCCATCTCAGCAGCTTCCTCAGCCTTGAGTGCCTCAATCACACGGTCTATTTTCAGCTTCCTGGCCTCAAGAGCTCTGCTGGTCTCAGTCAAGTCTGCAATCATCTGCTTCCTTGAAAGTACACCACCCTGGACAGATGTGCCAACACCTGCTGCAGCATTTGTCCCATCCAGCAGCCTCTGCTCAATCACCAACACCCCTTTCCTTTTGCAAGGAACATCAGAACTTCTTAGTATATCTGGGTGTTGTTCAAGTATAATATTGCATAGCAGAGTGGGGAGAGCAACTGGCTTCTCAACAGCATATGTTAAAGCATGACTTAAAGTTTCTTGAAAGAAATATGACCCATAATCAAATTTTGCCTTTGTACCCACAGCATATATGAACTTTCCCAATCCTCTGGCCACATCACCTGAATGGGTTGTAGGGACCCAGTTGTGTGCAGCTATCCTATTCAAAACAGCATAAAATGGAGAGAGGGAAGTTGCAGACAACTTAGCCTTGCTTGGCCATACTTTAACTCTTCCTCCAGTGAGGACCTTGCAGATTTCATTATCTGTGGCTTTCAGAGGAGCCACTTCTTCAGAATCCCTTTGCAAATATTGGTTGATCACAGTTGGAGAGAATTGAACACACTTTCCTCGTACAAAAACTTGCCTATATTCAGGGCTTTTTGGATCATTACAGTCTGCAGCCACATTAATCAAAAATTCCTTCACAAGCCTGTCATAGCACTTGTCCAAACCAACCACAGTTTTCATCAAACCTGCATACTCAAGAGCTTCTACAATACTAGGACATTCAAGAATATCAGCTTTCAAATTTCTTTCCAGAGCTAACCTTCTATGATATACAAACTTCCACCTTGCAGACCCATTTTCCAGATGAAATGAAACATTATCTAATGGAGCAGATGGAACAGATTGAGGAACCTTCTTCCTTCCTACACTTTTCCTAGATGTGCTGCCAGATGCAGCAACATCTGTCTCTGGTTCAAAATCAGAATCACTAGTTGGAGGAGCTTTTCTTTTCTTGGTCTCTGACCTAGGGACCACTTTACTGACAGGTTTTGGAGGTCCATACACAGGCTTTTTACCAGTACCCTTTCCAGCCTTAGAGGGTTTGGGTGTTTGGACAGGTGTACTAGCAGTCTCTACACCTTTATTAACCCTACTTCTAGTCCTCCTAGCCACACTAGCCTCAGAGTTTGTAGGGACAGCCTTATCACTGGTAGTAGTTTCATTAACAAGTATAACCTCTGGATTATCATTCACAGCGTTATCAGGAACAGTTTCTTTATCAGTAGCCTTAGGTGGGGGACTCTCATCAGACTCAGAATAGTCCACAAGGTTCTCTTGTGCCAAAGATGTGGTAACATCTGGCACCACATTTGGCGCAGCGCCATGTGTTGCAACATTTGGCGCAACATGAGTCTTAGGAGCAGTTTTCTTAATGGACTCATCAGCAACATCATTATTGGTCTCAATGGAAGCACCAATATTATCATCAACAGCAACAGGGGAGTTAGGAACACTTTTCCCCAAATTTTCAGACACAGTAGGTTTCTCTAAACCTAGGTTTTCAACAGAATTTGGAGCATCAGAGTTTTGATTAAGTGAGTTCTTACCAGATGTGTCAACATTAACCTCTGCAGCTTTTACGACAGGAGTAGCAACACCACTCGATGGAAGTGGATCAACATGCAGTTCAGACATTGTAAAACTTCTTCTTGATTCAGACTTCGATTTCTTGCTCTTACGTTTTGAAACTTTAATCGAAGCGGAGGGAGATGAAGGATTTGTACTTGTTCGAGATGATTTATCCTTCTTTGCAACAGATTTTCTCCTCATCGTTGGACTTGTGGAAGGTATGGTGGTGAGAGGAACAGCATCGATTACCACCTTTTGTAGTGATGGATTAGCATCTGACTTTGTTGGTGAGGATTTGGCGGAGTTAGACATGATTTGGAATTGAGGTTTTCTGAGGAGAGGAGAAGTCAGAGAAATGTTGATGAGGGAGATGGAGAGTTCTTGAGCGTGAGAGAGAGAATGGATGGAGAGCAATGATTGTGGTTGATGGAGGTTGTGGGAAGTTGAATGAAAACTTCCTTGATTAGCGTGTAACTTTAAGTGAAGAGAGGTAGTTACACGCATTACATGCTGTAACTGCTATTTGTCTTCAAAAAGGCAAATTCCAAGTTTGCCTCTTAAATTTTCAAATTGGCTTGCGTCCAACGCTTTAGTAAAAATGTCTGCTAACTGTTCTTCAGATGCAATGTGCTCAAGTGTAACAATTTTTTCTTCTACAAGCTCCCTTATAAAATGATGACGTATATCAATGTGCTTAGTCCTACTATGTTGGATAGGATTTTTAGAAATGTTTATAGCACTAAGATTGTCACAGTAGAGTGTCATGACATCTTGCTCCACACTATACTCCTTCAACATTTGTCTCATCCATAACAATTGAGAGCAACTACTCCCAGCTGCTATATATTCTGCCTCAGCTGTTGATAGAGACACACTATTTTGCTTCTTACTAAACCAAGATACTAGATTGTTTCCCAAGAAGAAACATGCACCAGAGGTGCTCTTTCTATCATCAGCACTTCCAGCCCAATCTGCATCACAATATCCAATTAAGGTAGAATCATTACCATGAGAGTATAGAATTCCATAGCCACATGTGCCATTGACATATTTGAAGATCCTTTTTACTTGAGTCAGATGACTCATCTTTGGTTCAGATTGGTATCTAGCACAAACTCCAACTGCAAACATGATATCAGGCCTGCTAGCTGTAAGATATAGTAAGCTCCCAATCATACTTCTATAGAGACTTTGATCCACATCAACCCCTTTCTCATCTTTGGTAAGCTTTAAGTGTGTAGGTGCAGGTGTCCTTTTGTGGCTACCACCTTCCATACCAAATTTCTTCACAATGTTTCTTGCATATTTTTCTTGAGAGATAAATATGGTGTCTTCCATTTGTTTGACCTGAAGACCTAAAAAATAAGTTAGCTCACCTACAAGACTCATTTCAAATTCAGATTGCATTTGATGCACAAAGTGTTCCACCATTTGTCGCGACATTCCACCAAATACAATATCATCCACATATATCTGAGCTATCATTAGCTTCCCTTTCTCTTCTCTTACAAACAAGGTTTTATCATTTCCACCTTTCTTGTATCCATGGCTGACAAGAAATTCAGTCAACCTTTCATACCATGCTCTAGGGGCTTGTTTCAATCCATAAAGTGCTTTCTTTAGTTTGTAAACATGGTTAGGAAAGCTTGGATCTACAAACCCTTTTGGTTGCTCAACATATACCTCTTCATTTAGATAGCCATTTAGGAATGCACTTTTTACATCCATTTGATATAGCTTGAATTTCAAAATGCATGCCACAGCCAAGAGTAATCTTATGGACTCCAAGCGAGCAACTGGAGCAAAAGTCTCATCAAAATCTACTCCTTCTATCTGGGTGTATCCTTGTGCTACAAGTCTGGCTTTATTTCTAGTAATATCACCATTTTCATCAGTTTTGTTCTTGTACACCCACTTTGTACCAATAACATTTATACCATCTGGTCTAGGTACTAGATCCCATACCTCACTTCTTTTGAACTGAGTTAGTTCCTCCTGCATAGCATTGATCCAGTATTCATCAGTCAAAGCTTCTTTAACATTCTTTGGTTCAATCTTTGATATGAAACATGAATTGGAGATTGCTTCTTTTGATCTTCTTGTTGCAATTCCTTGATTTGGATTTCCAATGACAAGTTCCAGAGGATGATTCTTCTGTGTTCTAGTAGATGGTCCCTTGTTTGGTCTAGGAGCCTCTGTAGTAGACTCAGAGTGTTGATCAGGTTCAGGTTCAGTTTGATCATCATCAGGTGTTGGGACAGGTGTTATGACATCTGTCTCTTCAGCTGGATCTGCACTTGTTGTATCACTGTCATCAACAACAACATTAATTGATTCCATCATAGTTCTTGTTCTGGAGTTAAAAACCCTGTAGGCTCTGCTGTTGGTTGAGTAACCTAAAAAGATCCCCTCATCACTTTTGGGGTCCAATTTTCTCCTAGGTTCTCTATCTGCCAAAATATAACATTTTGACCCAAACACATGGAAATACTTCACAGTAGGCTTCCTGTTCTTCCATAGTTCATATAGTGTTGTAGCAGTACCTTTTCTTAATGTTACTCTATTGTGAATGTAACATGCTGTATTCATGGCTTCAGCCCAGAATTTGTAAGGAACATTTTTGGCATGCAACATTACTCTAGCAGATTCCTGTAAGGTTCTATTCTTTCTTTCAACCACACCATTTTGTTGAGGTGTAATTGGTGAAGAGAATTCATGAATTATTCCTTCAGCAGCACAAAAGTCAGCAAATTTAGAGTTTTCAAATTCCTTACCATGGTCACTTCTGATTCTTACAATACCACAGTCTTTCTCTTTTTGAAGTTGTACACAAAGGTTTTTGAATTCTTCAAAAGTCTCAGATTTTTCCCTAATGAAATTCACCCAAGTATACCTAGAGAAGTCATCAACAATAACAAGAACATATTTCTTACCTCCAAGACTCTCAACTTGTATGGGCCCCATCAGATCCATATGTAGTAACTCAAGAACTCTAGAGGTGGACAAGTGTTGCAACTTTTGGTGCGACACTTTGGTTTGCTTCCCAATCTGACATTCACCACAGATATTGCCTTCCTGTATCTGTAAGATTGGTAGTCCTCTGACAGCTTCCTCTGATATGACTCTCTTCATGCTCTTCAGGTTAAGGTGTCCTAATTTTTGATGCCATAGCTTAACCTCTTCATTTTTAGTTAAGAGACATGTAGATACATTACCTTCTTCAAGAGGGATCCACAAGTAGCAGTTGTCTTTTGATCTAACACCCCTCATAAGGATGTCTCCTTCATCATTGCTGACCAGACATTCATTTTTTGTAAAGTTGACTTTCATGCCTTGATCACATAGTTGGCTTATACTGATTAGATTGGCAGTTAGTCCTTTTACAAGGAGAACATTTTCAAGTTTTGGTAGACCATGGTCAATCAGTCTTCCAATACCTCTGATTTCCCCCTTTGCTCCATCTCCAAATGTCACAAAACTTGTGGCATAGGATTTTACTTCTTTTAAATATTTTTCAACACCAGTCATGTGTCTAGAACAACCACTATCAAAGTACCAATCTTCTTTTGATGAGGCTCTGAGAGACGTATGGGCAATCAAACCTTTCCCACTGCTTTCAGCTGTATACTCCTTGGTATTGGTTGCATCATCTTTTTGCTTCCATTCCATCTTTGTTTTAGTGATGGATTGATCAGGTTCTTGTGGAATTTCACTTGGATAACCATACAGTTTGTAGCAATAAGGCCTTATGTGCCCCTTTCTTCCACAGTGATGACATCTCCATGAATGGTACCTGCTTCTTGGTCTAGGTATAAACCTAGGTCTCTGCCATCTTTGCTGATGTGGTGCCATATGTGGCAACACTTGTCTCTGCTGTCTAGGAGACAGGTGTGGCGACATCCTGTCATGCATTTTTGGAGACGGTTGTTTACTCAACTCAGGCAAAAATTTCCCTTCTTTGTTGTAATCCATAATCCTATTAACATTTTTGTATTCATACCCAATGCCTGTTTTGGATCTACTAGGAGCAGGCAAAGTTTCCAGAATTTCATCTAGATCACTTCCTTTGAATAGCCTAAGAACATGCTTCTTTAAATTCTCAAGATGAGAGTTTAATTCAGTTACCTCTTCATTCAGATGGGCTATCTCA
The DNA here is from genome assembly GCF_020283565.1 of Trifolium pratense. Lineage (NCBI taxonomy): Eukaryota > Viridiplantae > Streptophyta > Magnoliopsida > Fabales > Fabaceae > Trifolium > Trifolium pratense. Next base: position 45,720,683 of record NC_060060.1, read on the forward strand.
GTCAGTTGTTTGATCTTGTCAGCTTCTAAGTTGATGATAGTTGCCTTCTGTTCCTCAATGATCTTTAAACTATCTTCCCATTTAGTACTAAATTCAGAGACTCTTGACAAATTAGCAGCTTTCTCAGTTTGCAACTTAGTGATTGTCTCTTTTTGCTCTTCAGAGACTCTGCAGACTTCTGTACTCTTCAGACACAGCTTTTTATATGATTCAGCAAGTTCATCAAAGGTTAGTTCTTCTTCACATGATTCAGTGTCAGATGTGCAAACACTTGTCAACACATGTATAGCTTTTGCAGTATCGGCTTCTCCTTCAGAATCTTCATCTGACCAAGTTACAGTTAACCCCTTCTTTTGTTTCTTCAGAAAGGTTCCACATTCACTTCTAATGTGACCAAACCCTTCACATTCATGACATTGAACACCTTTATTTGGAGCTGATTTCTCATCTGTTACAGGTTTTCTGAAATTCCTGTAAGTGTTGCGACCAATGTCAGCTGCACCTGTCTTAGAGCGTTTGTCCATTCTCTTTAGTACCTTATTAAATTGTTTTCCCAAAAGAACCATTGCATCAGAGATGCTTTGTTCAGATTCTGTGTCACTCAGTTGATCTTCTTCCTCAGCATTTGAAACAAAAGCAATACTTTTGTTTTTCTTATCCATCTTTTCATTTGTGGCTACCTCATAGGTTTGTAGTGAACCAACCAGTTCATCTAGCTTCATATCTGTGATATCCTTTGCTTCTTCTATAGCTGTGACTTTCATGTCAAACTTCTTAGGTAGAGACCTGAGCATTTTTCTTACCAGCTTTTCTTCAGGTATCTTTTCACCCAAGGCATCAAATTGATTGTCAAAATCAAGTATGGTCATGTGAAAATCCTGAATGGTTTCATCATCATTCATTCTCAGATTCTCAAACTTAGTTGTTAGGAGTTGTAGCTTAGACAGCTTCACTTTAGAGGTACCTTCATGAACAGTCTCAAGAATTGTCCAAGCTTCCTTAGCACAGACACACTTTTTGATGAGTCTGAATATGTGCTTGTCAACACCATTATATAGTGCATACAATGCTTTTGAGTTTGCAAGAGCAAGCTCATCTTCTTCTTTGGACCATTCTTCAGCAGATTTCAACTCAAGAGTTGGTTTACCATCTTTGTCCATCTTCACAGGTGGAGTCCATCCTCTCAGAATTGCCTTCCATGTCTTGCTATCAATTTGTTTTAGGAAGGCCATCATGCGGGACTTCCAATAGTCATAGTTTGAAGCGCCAACCAAGAGAGGTGGTCTGGTAACAAAACCTCCTTCTTTGTCCATCCTTGCCAGAAACGATTTCCCTGGAGCTCACCCTAAAATTCAGAACAGGGAACCAGGCTCTGATACCAATTGAAATTCCTGGCACACAGTGGACAGGTGTTGCTCAAGGTGTAGCAACACTTGTCTGTTGTAGACAGATGTTGTCACAGGTGCGCCAACACTTGTCTATAAACAGAGTAAATAACATCAAACAATACAAACAGTAAAGTAAATAACACACGAGAGTTGTTAACCCAGTTCAGCCTAAAGCCTACTCTGGGGGATACCAATCCAGGAATGAAGTCCACTATCAGCAGTATTACTTCGAAGCTAAACTCACCCGTTTACAACTTCTCACTTAATCCCTACCCAATGCAACTTCTACCTAGGAACTCCTAGATATGAGACCCCGTCTCACTTCCTACCTTAGCAACACAGACAGCGCTGCTATTCAATTCAGACGATTACAACGATTGGAGACACACTCCTAAAAACTAGGATTCACTCTTGCTTAAAAGCTTGCGAGTAAACCACACAACACAATAGAACAATCTCCGTACTTCAAAGCTTAGGAGAAGTTCACACTTACAACTCAATAACACTCAGGTCCTAAGCTTGCATCAATGAGACACAAGATAGGCTCACAAATAACACTCTAAAATCCCTAAAACACACGCTTTGTAAGAACACGATTTTAGATGCTTGAAACCATATGCTTGCCTTCGTATTTATAGTAGTAGAACGACTTGGGCTTCAAGACAAAATTAGGGCTTCTAGAATTGCGGCAGCAGTGATATATTTTTGAAAACAATAGTTATATTTTTGAAACCGCAAAAATATATTTTCCAAAAATATAATTCTTTTGGAAAATAAAACTAGGGTTTAGCTGCCTCATGAAACACATTAAACACGTGCGCCTTCTTCTGTAAGAAACCTTGACATAATTCTTCAAACAGATCTTCAAAAGATTGAGTAGAAAATAATAACATCCAGCTGGCGCGCGCAGAACAGAGTCAGGTGTTGTTCCAAAGTGTCACAACATTTGTCACAACACTTGGGGTCAGCACACTTGTCTCAACACTTGGCTAAAATATGTTTTTGCAAAATGTAGCCAATATACAAACACCCAACATGGATAAAAGTGAAAATCAATAATTTATAAGCTAATTGAACTAGCTTATCAAAATAAACCATAAGTTAGTATAATTTTGAGTTCTATATATTTTGGTTCAAGGTAGAATTTTTGAAACATCAAATAATAGTTATATGCATGATTGTTCAAGGAGTTGCGAGTGTAAGGTCTTGGGTTCAAATCTTGTCTTTTTGCAGTAAAAAAAGAAGTTATATGTATGATTTAACGATCATAGTCATTTCCTTAGTAATTAATTTTCACGTTTGTTGGTTTGTTGTTGTTCTTTTTGAAATTCTGGTATAGCAGAACCAGATGTTGTATAGAATGTCGAGACATCTGGTCTGACATGAATAACACGGCAAGGCATATAACATTAAAACGGATACTGAGAAATAATGTTTTATCAGATGTTCCAACATTCAATTTAAAGAGAATGTCATACTTAATGTTGTAACATCTTACGAAACATAATAAAATCAACAAGTAAATAAACTGCACAGGAAATTGTTAACCCAGTTCAGCCAACCTGCCTACTCTGGGGGATACCAATCCAGGAAGGAAATCCACTAATAGATCTAGTCACTAAGACCTCCAGCAAACCCTTTGAATTTACGTCTTACACTAAGACCTCCAGCAAACCCTCGGTTTACGTCTTACACTAAGACCTCCAGCAAATCCTAGGTTTACGCCTTATGACCTCGACCCTACTCATGCAACTTCTGCCTAGGAACTCCTAGACATGAGATCCCATCTCACTTCCACACAGCCAACACAACCTGTGTTGTTCATATAATGTTGAATAAAATGTGGCGACAATCACCGTGACATATTTTACTCTTGCTTAAAAGCTTCGAGTAAATCACACACAGTTAACTCCGTACTTCAAAGCTTAGGAGTAACCTTAAAACATTACAACTCAATAAAACACAGTCCTACTCAAGTATCAAATCAATACGTGAGAGGCTCACAAACACTATCTCCTTGCTTAAAAGCTTCGGAGATATTACAATACTCTACTCATTACCTAAAGGTTTCTGAGTGAGGACATAGTGACCATCTCACAACCCGAGTGGTTCACTTACACCAACTCTCCTAGAGAGTGGCTTAAAGACACGAAACCCTAAAGACTACATCTTTGATGAACAGTGGTTTCGGTTCATGAAATCTTGGCCTTGAGTCTTCTTTATATAGACAGAGCTAGCACGCTCCTGATCTTCCAAGATAAGCTTCAGAACACAGCTGGTCTTTGAGTCACGTCCAGCTAAGCAAATCAGACCTTAATAAAAACTTTCCTAAAATAGTTGATCCTCTTTAGGAAATAAACAATGTGTTGAATCATTCCATTAAGTCTTGATAAGAACATATCTGCACTAATAACGTCTTGATCAGATCAAATCTTGATATACACGTTTGTAGAGTGGATTTCCATATATAGCAGATACGTGTAATAAATGCGCGAGATTTGGGCAATCTGACTGTCGTACCCAAACATGTTACAACATTTGGTCCAACATCTTTTGTACCTAACATGTTGAAACATTTGGTCCAACATCTTGCTTGTATATTTGTTTTAGCAAAATGAGGCCAACACACAAATATCCAACAATCTCCCCCTTTGGCAATTTTTGGCTAAAACAACTTCAGCCCATTAATTAGCACAGAGAGATTTAAAAACCATACAATCCTTCAAGTCAACGTGAGCACACAAATATGAAGGAAGGTAGAACATCTTCTATGTTACTTCCAAAAGATTTCCTCAAATGAAAATAACGCACAGGATAAAGAAATAAACTTTACCATAAACCATCAGAGGCATACACAGCAGCGAAATCATAACCAACTTAGCTTCATCCTTCAGTAGAGAGAAATAAACTCTCACAAGCACACTTGGGAAAAATAAATTCCCACATCAGCATCAAGATGTTTCAACATTTTGTAGCGCATCATAACATCCATACACATAGGCAGAGAACTTGATATTGCATTACTCCCCCTTAATATCAGATCAGAGAAAAACATACTTTTGCTCCCCCTGAATACATCAGCTCATGCATCTCATCAGGCCATCAGAAAAAATGGTTCTTACTCCCCCTGAATTCATGCATGTCACAACACACACTACTACTTCTTCATAGACAGGCTAGACTAGCTTGTCACAACATCAGATACAACATTGTAAAGTAGCAGAAAAACACAAACAAACATACTACTCCCCCTTTTTAGCCACAAAATATGCCAAACAAAAACTTCGTGCATTAAGAGCAATAGTAATGAACATCACATAAATCCATAGTGCAGAATATCAGAGCATAACAGATCCATATATTAGTATCTAGCAATCCATAGTCTTGAAATAGCAGAAGCATTACATCACGTACCAACAAAAAGGCAAATGTCCTCAACATTATGCTCCACATCATATAATCATCAGATACCATACATCACATACTCATCAGATATAAATCAGCAGTGGAGTCATCATCAAATAGCCTAAAACAGATCACACTTCATCAGCACAAAATTTTCACCATGATGGCCAAGATGTTCCACCATCTAGTACCACATCAGATAGCACAGGTTCCTCCGGTATGATATCAGAGCATTGATAACAAAGATGTTTCAACACATGTTAGCACAACACATAGCATATGTTAGAAAAGATGTTTCAACATATGGTAGCACAGCTTCTAGCACAAGTTCTTCCAGCATGGTATCAAAGCACGTGGTCTTCCAATCAGGGCATGGAGCATCCATCTAGCAAAAACTCCTCTTGTACACATGATCCCATCTTTGTGCAAATGAATCACGATGAAAGGAAACATTGTCACAGGGAGCAACAGGCACATTCTGAGGGATCTTTTTCCCACCAGACTTTTTCTTTGAGGCAGAGGGTGTGATGTCTGGTACATCCTCCTCAACATTATACTCAGAGTTACTTGAAGGTGCTTCCTTTCTGTTCAGACTCTATCTCTTCTTACTAGCAGGCACAATAACCTCATACATGTTCTTCAACCACTTCTTCATTAAGTGGCACAGTTTGATGCCTTTCTTTAGACTGAGAGACCCTTCTTCAACCTCAGTAGAATTCTCTTCATCAGACCCTGTTTCTTCATCAGATGAGTCAGATGGGTCAACAGATGTCCCAACATCTTTCACCACAGCAGTTTCTTGAACAGGTTTCTGGACAATAGTAACATCAGCCTTAGGTTGGTCCACAGATGTGTCAACGTCTGTCACAACATCCTTTTCAGGAACAGTTTGTTTTGATTTATCAACAACAGAACCAATAGCATCTTTTGTCTGAGATACATCAGCAACAAGAACATCTATAATTGTGTTTGTGGAATCAACAACATTCACACCAGCAGAGATAATAATGTCAGGAGCTAGTAATACTTCTCATAGCTTCTTTCTCCTTTAAAGCACAAAGGGAGAAGTAAACTCCCATATACAGAGGAAAATGAATTCTCACACATCAGAGAAAAATAAATTCCCAAAAATTAGATCAGGATATGTAGACATCATGGATGACATCATAGCATAACATATTTCATGAGAAGATAAAGCTAGAGGTTTCAGAAGCAGATCTGAAACTATCACACATAGTAGTAGTAATCACATTTAAGTATCACATATCTGAGCATTATCACATCTGATTACAACACATCTGAACACATATAGTACTTCTCAACAGAATGCATATCCACACAAACAGTCATAGCATGACCAGTTCTCTTTCAGTCATACTTTGAGCAATAGCTTGGTCTCATGGAAGATCATCAAGATCAGTTTCTTCCACCACAGTCTAAACTTCAATACTCCAAACCACCATCTGGTTTAAGACTCTCAGAGCCATATTAACATCAGTTTGGGGAATTGTAGAACAGGTTTCAACAACACTATCAGGTTGGTCCAAGATGTTTCAACATCTAATGTGACATCAGACTCAGGTGAGGTTTCTTTGGGGGACACAACCACAATTTTAGTGGGGGATAACAAAGTGACAGAATCAACAACTTTGAAAGATGACACATGAAAAAATTAAAAAAAATGTCATCAACAACCACAACATTCATACTAGACTGACCTATGGTTTTAAGAGATCTTGGTTTATCTAGAATTCCAATTTCAAAGGCAGATCTCACAGATTTTTCAACACTACTCACAACATTTGAACTGACAAAAACCTTTAACAGATGTAACAACATTTGATTCAACATTAGGGGTAACAACTGAATCAATGAGGTTATCAAAACGAGTTTGGTAGGTTTATTAACATCATCAACAAACATAGATAGACTTTTCTAGGACCTTTTGAGAGATAAGATTAACCTGGATAATGGATTTAGAAATAGGTTTCCTAGATGATGCACATTTTGTTCACTAAGCAATATAGAAGTAGTTTCAGATGGATTCAAAGTATTCACAGACCTTTCATGCATTCCCTTCTGACACGTGGTTGATCACACTGTCCATTTCACTTCCTTGTTGATCTTACAGGAAACATGTCTCGAATAATGTTCTAACATTCTGTCAGACATTGTCTTCTTTTACTTGCATTGATCAACACATCTTCAAACATACTGTCTTCCACTTGATTCTAAGTGTTCTTCTTTCACTTAGATTTAGTGACACATATCAAGACATCTGAATATCACATTTGTGACATCTATCAATAATGAAGACTCTTGGAAAGTCCTTCCAAAAAAAAAATCTGTAGAGAAAAATAAATTCTCCCAGACTCAACCATTTAACCACTCGAGAGATATGTGGATAACTGATATAATTATTCAGCTTTACATGAATAGAATCAACCATGCCTTGTTAATAATTTCATAATGTCACAACATGTTGTCTGACATCATATTCTCATATGAGGCATAAGATCTCCACAAGCTTGTACAACACTCTAGACAATATATATGTATCAATGCAATCCACAGATAAACACAAGACTCTACTTGTCATAGATAATCAGGGCTCCAGCTGAAGACGAAAACTCGAGCACTTAATGAAAACATGTGAAAGACTTCATGCTTTCATGTTGAAGGGCAACACCAACTCCCTCAGTAGAGTCGATTCTGAGTCAGATACTCTCACTTCTTGAGAATACATCCAAGCATTCTGACCTCTTCACTTAACAAGGACACTTCTGAACAATGTCCTAGCAGAACCACACTATGTATCATGACCTTTTGAATAGGCAGGATGTCATGCATACAAGGTGTAAAGTCACTCACAAACTCCAAAACATCTTAGTTTGCTTAAAAGCTTGACTAAGATCCTGATTATCAACCCTTTTTCTAGAGTGACTTGCAACAGAAGAAAACCAAAGACAATTATCAAACCTCAGTATTTGACAATATTCTTCTGGCCTTACATTCACTAGTAGTTGTTGATACTAGTGGAATAAATAGTCATGCATTGCTAGAGCATACTATTAAAACAAGATCAGAACCTCCACATTCTGATTCACATAGTCAGAAACACGTCTTCTGACCACACAGCTTGAGCACTCCCATGCAAAGTCTCAAGCACCTTCCACAGAACAGCCATCAGTAAATATGATGTTACAACATCATTTGGGACATCAGCTTCTGATTTTGGAACCCAATTACATTGGTTCATAAATCATCATTCAAAAGGATTCATTGTGCATAGACATCCTTCAAGAAGCTCCCAATAGAGTACCATCAATGCAGATCATCCAGGTTTTTCAAAACACCTGAATACCATGAAGAGAAATATACTCTCCGAACAATAAAGTTCAGACTACATAATTGCATAGCTCTTCAGACATAATTGCACAGTTTTATGCGTAACTTCAACAAAGGATATACAGATACTTGGCTCCTATTAAAGTATTTATCATTTGTCAAATAGGATTACCTTCTCACACAAGGTAGGACATTAGATCTGACATCATTCTTCTGCACATATATGGCACCAACAGATAACATCCACTCATGACAGTTATTCTTACAAAAAAGTCATTCCAGATTAGGTCAGTTGCTTGACCTTGTACTCCACCCTGAGTAGAACCAGCTTCTTTGGCTGAAGGAGCAGATGTTGGAGAAGATGTTTCAACATTAATTCTGACATCAATCTCAATCCCATTGGTTTCATCCTGAACTATGATTTGAAGATACCATAGTAGTCCATAACTTTTGCAAGGGGACACAGGAGAATCAACCATCAGTAGTTGATCAACCTTCAATATCAAATCATCCACACATGTAGGGACGTGCATATTTTACATCTCAAAAACTTCTTCTAATGTTCCAACCCCTTGTCTTACTTTGAGATGTTTGATGCCATTCTTCTGAACTTATAGAGGAGATTCCCTCTAACAGGTATCTGGAACACTTTGATCCAACATAATATCAGGTACCACAGATGTGACAGTACTTAGCACAACATCAGTCTTAGGTGCCAAAGATGTACCAACATTCGACACAACATCATTTTCAAAGACAGATCCATTGAGAGACTTATCAACAAACACACTTGTGACCTTAGTGGAAGCATTAAATACATCAGATGGATTTCCCTTGATTAGTGTGCACCAGACAATGGAGAGAGGGATGCAACATATACTTCCTTTCACTTCAACACAAACACACATCTTGAAGGGAAGTAAAAACTTTGTCAATTTTAATTCAAAAGATATCTTTAACACACAAGGTAAAGAATTAACTTCACCAAAAATACCAGAGAACCATAATCCTTTGGTCCCAACAATAATAAATCCTCCTTGCTCAATCATGCATTCATACAACTAGATATTATCACACAAATATAACATGCATGGTTAAAACATCAGATAACACATCAACACTGCACACAACTTCAACTACCACTTACTTGGATCAGACATGAACTAACCCAAGAGGTCAACCATATGTTGATCATGTCCCAACAAACTTATCTAAGACATGTTTCTAGCGTAGAAACCATCTCAGACACAGATGCCTCCTCTTCCAAGTCAGGAGAAGGTTCCAAACATATGTAACCAACACACACATTTGTTTAGCACCCAAGCATCTGCCATGCCCTACTGTCATCCAACAAGATTCTGCAGAATCTGCTCGTCAGATGTTCCGTCAGATGTTCCAACATCTGGTAAGACATCAGTTCCCTTTTAACGGAACACACCAAGAAATCCTTTATCAAAGCCAATGGAGGTTAGCTTTTGGAAGCAAAAATAAATTGCTCATAACTTTCTTCAGATCCCTTTTCAACAAACTCATACATGAGTGCCTTTATGAGTGGACTTAAGATCACCCCCAAGTATCTTTGTCATCTCTAACAAAACTCTCCTCGAGCATCACCACACCAGGGCTTACATCATAGAACAGAGTGGTGTATCCTCAACAAACAAAACCACCAGGAGTTTTCCATCAGATATATATGCAGCGGAATTCAAACCACAAAACTCCTCAACAAACCTCAGGCACACTACAATAACACATGTTTGAAAATAAATCAAACCATACAGCAACTCATCACAAGATCTACACGCCTGACCAACAAAAGATAGGTCTAATACACACCCTATCATGAATAGTCCATCCTCCACTTCTAGGGACCATTCAATCAATGTGAACTTCTCCAAGTTCAAACAAATTTTCAGTATTCCTTACTTGCCCATAACCAGAAAGTATCTTCCCTAAGATCTCATCCAGAAAACAGATTTACAAAAATAACATTTCTGATTGTTCGTAGATGATAAAATTAAAACAAATTTAATCGTCGATGAAAAAAAATGTTATTTTTGAGTGCTCTTAAAGCCATCAATTGCATAGTAAATTCTATTACATAAAAATTACTTCAACTTAGTTCAAATCACTTGATACTACATTATGGCTCTAAACAACTTTACAAAGCCAAAACCACTAAACTACAAAGCCATTTGCAATTTGCAAGAAGCTCAAAACCATTAAACTACAAAGCCACTAAAACCCCTCCCTGTTACAAAAATTAGCACAAACCAAAATACTAAGAAAGAAACTCTAAAATGGCTTCAACCAAAACAAAAAGCATCTCACACAAACTGACGAGACACGTAGTCAACATATCACTAAGCACAGAACCAAAATATAACCTTGTAAGCCCTGAAGCGCACAAGAAGGCCAACAGATACATGCAGTTCTCAACAAAAGCAAAGCTAATGAACAACTTCCAAACACCGTGAAATTTAGCCAACATCCACACTGCAAGCACCAGCCGCACCAGCAAAAGAAACACAGCAGCAACATTAAAAAGCACCCGTCTGCTAAAGGTCCTTCGCTCCATTAGCAAAAACTGTACCATTTCTATCTTTCCAAATAGTCCAAATCCCATAGTCTTGTATTTATCCTTTGCCAGTGAGAAAACTTCAAATTCTTCATAGTAGTATCAATGCATATTTGCCTTTGAGTTGTGAAACCTTTGTTCGTCAACAATTGAGGGTGCTTGGTTTTGACATTTTCCTGAATTAAACAAAACAAACTTGAAACACCAAACAGCTCAACTGAACAAATGCTCAAAACAGAATCACAAATAGAGAAAAAATAGGCAGCATTGCATCTCAGGAATCCAAAACCAAGGTCAGGCTAAAAAATGGTTCCAAAACAAACCCAGAAGATACACTAGTCATCTAGCTAGACAACTCAAAATCCTTAAAAACAAAACACATTTTTCAACCAAGACACCTATAACAGTACTATACAACTTAAATTGAAACTCCCCTCTGATTTACACACTTTGATCCTCACACTGAGTACACTATAAATTAGCTTATGGTATCTAACACATTACTACGAGTACTCCAATTCTAATCATGACACACCAGACACCTAGAAACAAACAAAACAAAACCAAACCACCAGCAGGAAAATCCAAGCGATAAGACACCCACAAACAACACATTTAGTTCATGTAGCCTAACCTTTAAGCCATATACCATCACCAATATATACTCCACACCCAACCCTCACAAATATAGTCCACATACAAGATGGGAAGAATAAAAAAAAAATCCACTTAGTACTGAACTATGATTGTGGTATGAATCAGACCAACTTCAACTCCACAACAGATCCTCACAATCCAAGAAAATAGCAATTATATATCATGTCAATTGCTTCAAACCATTATCATTGCAGCACACAAAATTTAAAAGAAAATAAAAACAATTTTGTATAGTCATTCAATCATAGTTTTTCACAATTTAAAATATTGGTTGGATTTGAGTACTTACATCAAATAATTTGAAAGCTAGAAAAAGAGCTTAAAATCTTTCTTCTTCCAATTTAAACTTGTATAGTCTTTCTTTCAACTCTAAAAAAGAAAACAAGCGAAAATGTCATAAAATGGATAAGAGAGGGAGGGAGCAACTGAGTAAACAAGTTAATATTGCAGAAGCAGAAAACAAATTAATAAGAGAGAGAGCACGATTAGTAAGAATTAAGGTACCATATAGACAAGTGATAGCTAGCTTTACTTCAGCTATTGTTTCCTTTCATTCCATTGACTAAGACACGAGCTTTGCTTAATCTAAAACAATAGAATCAACAAAGAAAGCTAAAATCAGAACCAAGTTGATGATTATTCTTTAGTAGGTTTTAGTTACTTTGCTATGATAATTATAAAGAACATTTTCAAGTTGATGATTATGTAAAATGATAAGATAACTTCATTCTTTTTTTTTTTGTGAAATGACCCCTAATTTCAAAGATGTGTGTTGACCAAAAATGTAATAGTTTAATCTCTATAATTTCAGTTCGAGATTGATAAATTTAACTAAGAAAAGAGCATATAGATTATACAATCATGTTAATATGTATCATTCTTTAGCAGGATATTTAGTTAAGAAATTAAAATTCATGGTTCAGGTGCCTAACTTAAACATCATTGCAATTCTCATTCCCATTTCATCTCATGAATCACTTTTTATACAATCATATGGTGCAGGAAGCTAGGAGAATTCAATACATGCTCAATCAATGAAGCATATGGTGACTTAACATAAATTAAAATCAATAAGCAAAGTTAAGAATCAACTTAAAATCAAATCAAAAATATCAACTCCTAAACATGCACAACTGGATCGAAAATTTCAATCAGAAATATATCAAAATTAACCTATAAATATCAAAGTTAAGAATCAATCTAGCACCCAATCAGAGAATCAAAACCCTAAGCAAAGTCAATACCTTGAAATCGAAATTTGAGGTGAAGATGGCAAAGCGATTTATGCGGAATGAAATTGGAAATTTGAAATCGGAAACAAATTGAGATCGAAATTTGAAATTGAAATCGGAATGAAATTGAATCTTTTGTGTTGAAGCGATTTATGCGAGCAGCAAGGTGAAGATGGCGATGAATCGATGTTCTATGAAGGTGAAGAATGATGAAGATGTGTGAGCAAGATGAAGATGAAGATGAATCGATGAAGGTGGAGATTGATTACTCTTGGATACTGAAGGTGGAGAATTTGGAAGAATAACGAGAGAGGTTGCGATGAGAAGTGAGGTTTCTCGCGTGGTTTGCGCAGTAACTGGAAGTGAGAAAGAAAATAAAAATAAAAAAAACTAAAGGTATACTGAAAAGGAATTGACCATTATACCCCTTATTTGTTGTATTTTTGTTTGGATTTTGTGTCCCAATAGCATTTCTGTAAATCAAACTTGGCAACCATACCTTTGAAAGTGAACAAGTTTTTTACTCATTGATCAAATGAATGGACATGATGTTTCATATGAAAAGATTCCCAATTTATATATTTCCTCACTGATGTGCCTTCGCAACTTTGTTTCTTTTTGTCACTGTCATGCACCTTCCCAAATCACAACGTGGTTTTATTCCTCACTGTCGGGTACAATAATAATGTATACTAATACCAACATAGTGTGGCACAAGTGGTAGATACTCGGGTCCCTTAACCATTTCGTCCTGAGTTCGATCCCCGGCCGGTGCGTATGGAGAAACATTTGTTAGGAGATGTCAACCCATTAAATGGATCTCAGTTACCTCGAGGGTATTAGTGTTTGCGGTTGATAATGTATACTAATTGTTTGTATTGTTTAGCTAGAGGAGCCAACTTTGAAAAGTTATATGACAACTATAACCATTCATTTTATAGATAATCTTTGAAAACAAATAATATAGCAAATTCATCTTTCAAGAACAACGTTATCTCAAAGAATGCCTCACAAGTGACAACTTGTTTTTTAACTCTTTTCTCAACTTGTCTAACTTTGATACTAATCAGAGGAGCCAACTTTGAAAACTTACACAACAACTATAACCATTCATTTTATTGATAATATCTGAAAACAAATAATTTAGCATATTCATCTTTCAAGAGATAAACTTTGATTCATTCCAATTCTCATACACCTGAAAATGGCTTTTGATTTAGTAGGAACTTTGATTTCACAACTGACACCTTATGTCCAAGAGGAGTATGCAACATTTAAAGGTGTTAACAAACATGCTGAAAAGCTATTAAGTAATCTCGATGCCATTCGTGCTGTCCTAAAAGATGCTGATGAGAAGCAAATCACAAGTGATGCTGTGAAACATTGGCTGCAGAACCTGACTGATGCAGCACATGTTCTTGAAGATATATTGGACGAATGTTCAATAGTTTCCGAAGCTTACAAAGACAAATACTCCATCATCCATCCTAAGAAGCTATATGCGCGTCGTAGCATTGGAAAGAAGATGAAAAATGTTGCTGAAAGGATTGATGCTATTGCTGAAGAAAGGGTCAAGTTTGGATTAAATCCTGGAACCATGGAGCATCGTCTGGTAGATGATGTACGGCGCCAAACTACCTCTGTCATCACTGAACCCCAAATTCATGGAAGAGATGAGGATAGGAAGAAGGTTGTTGATTTTCTTGTCAATCATGCTTGTGACAGAGAAGAACTCTCTGTATATTCCATTGTTGGCCACGGTGGATATGGAAAAACAGCACTCGCTCAACTAGTTTTCAATGATGAAAGGGTAATTGCTCACTTTCCTGTGAAAATATGGGTTTGTGTTTCTGATGATTTCAATATCATGAAACTTTTCCGTTCCATCATAGAAATCGTAGACAGAAAAAATCCAGATCTCATTTCCTTGGAATCAATGCAAAAAAAGGTTCAACAAATTTTGCAAACCAAAAGGTATTTGCTTGTGCTTGATGATGTTTGGAGTGAAGACCCAGAGAATTGGAGCAGATTCAAGTATCTGTTGCCAAATGGAAATGGAACAAAAGGTGCATCAATTTTAGTCACTACACGACTTGAGACTGTTGCAAGCATTGTGGGACCTCATCCTGCTCATCATTTGGTAGGTTTATCGGATGATGATATTTGGTCAGTGTTTAGACAACAAGCTTGGTCATTGTTTGGACCAAACAGGGAAATGCGTGCGGAGCTTGTTAAGATTGGAAAGAATATTGTGAGAAAATGTGGTGGTTCACCTCTTGCCGCCAAAGCACTAGGAAGCCTTTTGCGTTCTAAAACTGAGGAACATCAATGGGATTCTATAGAGAAAAGTGAAATTTGGAAGTTGTATGATGATGCTAACAAGTCTGCTTTAACACTGAGCTACTACAATCTAAAATTATCGTTGAGGCCATGTTTTACCTTTTGTGCTATATTTCCTAAAGATTTTAAAATGGTGAAGGAAGATCTAATTCATCTTTGGATGGCCAATGAATTTATTTCGTCCAGAGGAAATTTAGAGGTGGAGCATGTAGGCAATGATGTGTGGAATGAACTATGCCAAAGATCATTTTTTCAAGAAGTTGAAACTGATGGAAAAGGTAAAGTTACATTCAAAATGCATGATATATTCCATGATATTGCTAGCGAAATTATGGGACAGCAATGCTTAGCTTTAGAAACTGCTAGCTTGACTACATTGTCAAAAAGAGTTCATCATATTAGTTGTTTCAATGTTGATGAAAAATTCAAACACAACTTGATTCCGTTCAAAACTGTGGAATCCTTGCGGACTGTTCTTCAATTTAATCAGCCTAAATCAAGTTTAAGTGTGTTTCCATCAATCACTCCTCTCCGAGTATTAAGTACAAACTGTTCTCAACTCTCAGCCTTGAAGAATTTTATCCATTTGAGGTACTTGGAACTTTATGATAGTACCATTGAAACTCTGCCTGAGTCTATTTGTAGCCTAAGAAAATTACAAACACTAAAACTTGAACGTTGTCACCGCCTTATTAGTCTTCCCAAGCAATTGACACAACTACAAGATCTCAGACATCTCATAATTAGACGGTGTCGCGCATTAAGATCAATGCCTTTTAATATTGGGGGGTTAACTCATTTGAGAACATTAAGCACTTTCATTGTTGGTTCGAAGGGTAGGTTCGGTTTAGCAGAGCTACATAACTTACAACTAGGAGGCAAGCTACACATCAAAGGCCTTGAGAATGTGTCGAATGAAACAGATGCTAGAGAAGCTAATTTAATTGGCAAGAAGGAATTAAGTCAGTTATACTTGTCATGGGGTGGTGATGTTAATTCAAAAGGTAGTGGTACTGGCGCTGAGCAAATCCTTGAAGCCCTTGAACCTCACAAAGGTCTCAAATATTTTGGGATGGAGGGTTATAAGGGAATAAATATTCCAAATTGGATGAGAAATACTTCTATTTTGGAAGGTCTGGTTGAGATTATACTTTACGACTGCAGAAACTGTGACCGACTTCCTCCACTTGGTAAATTACCATGTTTAACAACTCTTTATGTGTCTGGAATGAGAGAGGTGAAGTACATTGATGATGACTTGTATGAAGGTGCCACCAAGAAGGCTTTTCCATCATTAAAGAAAATGAAATTACATGATTTACCAAAGTTAGAGAGGGTGTTGAAAGCTGAAGGAGTAGAGATGCTATCACAACTGTCCAACTTGAGCATAAAGGGGACCCCAAAGCTTGCATTTCCAATATCCCTTCCATCTGTTGAGACTTTTAATGCTTATGGGAATACTGATAGAGATTCCATTGATGGTGGTGCATCTTTCCTGAGGGGAATTGCAGCTAGTATGCATAATCTCAAAAAACTTCTCATTGATGACTTTGATGAACTCAAGGTACTACCTAATGAACTCAACGGTCTCAGTTCCCTACAAGAACTACGCATTTTCAATTGTGATGAGCTTGAGTCTGTCCCCGAGTGTGTACTGCAAGGTTTGAGTTCTCTTCAAGTTTTGACATTTTTGTTTTGCAGTAGCTTAAAATCCTTGTCGGAAGGTATGAAAAACCTGACTTGTCTTGAGACTCTAGTATTTGGATTTTGCTATAGCTTAAAATCCTTGCCGAAAAGTATGAACAAGCTAACTTCCCTTCGTCAGTTGATAATCTTTAGCGGAGATGAAAATGGAACTTTACTAAATGGCTTAGAAGGTATTCCCTCGCTGCAAAGTTTGTATTTGTCATTTTTTCCTTCTCTTGTAACCTTGCCAGACTGGTTGGGGACCATGACTTCTCTTCAAACATTAGAAATCAGAGGGTGTCCGGAATTAACCGCATTACCAGCTAGCTTTAAAGAACTCAAAAACTTGCATGAATTACGTATTTATGGATGTCCTGAGCTGGTGAAGCGATGCAAGAAAGAAACAGGGGAAGATTGGCATAAGATAGCTCATGTACCAAAATTGGAATTCGATTTATCATCTAATGTGGATGGAGAGAAGGGGAATTTGACGATTTTGTTGATGACGAGATGGTATTTTGATACTGATCAATTTGACGAGTTGGTTGATGACGTGAAGTATGCTGGATTTAGCTCTTGGTCCAAGTTGTTTTAGAGCTTATGCTAACGGCTTATGTAATTTTTATATATTATGATAAGTTTGTCAAGGTAGTTTATAATAAAATAGTTTATAAAATTACAATTTTCACTAGTGTGAACTTATAAAATAGCATAAAACCTAATTTATATTGCATAAGTTGTTTGCATAAACTCTAAAAAAAGTTGGGCGAAACGTACCCTAATACCTATATTGCATTTATACTCAAAAAAAAGAATTATTGTGTTTATTTGAAAATAATTATGCATTTAATTAGAAAAAAATATAAATTATGCATTTTTTTACTGATAAAAAATTTTGATTCATTCACAAAATAATTCTAGATATATACATTTGGATAGAAACTATTTATAGCACAAAAAATTGGTGAGGGCGTTAATTGTAGATAGGAAACAATGTTTTGGTCTTTAGGACGCAGGTTTCAAACCCTTCTGCATATTAAAATTGATTTTTTTTATATAAAAAGAAAAAAAACAGAGCAAAATGGAAAATGACAAAAATGACAAAAATAATAACAAGTAAATTGAAAATACTGAAAATACTGAAAAATGACAAAAATAATAACAAGTAAATTGCAGTTGAAGTATAGTATAATAAAATTAAAAAAGAAAATTTAATTCAGAATCAAATTTATCCTTAAAGAGGACATTTATAATAACTGTATAGTTTTACCATATAAAATCAGGCAAAGCAGGTAAAAAAATATCACACAATTTGTGACAATAGATGCAAAAGATACAATAAGTTTAAAATTATCACTATATAATAGTGCTTACAACTTTTGTTGTTCCTATGTTAGTGGGGTTTTTTCTTTCTTTTGGATCTTTGTAGCAGTCCTTGTTGGATGTGCTAGTGGATTATTTTGTTTTTGTACTGCTTTGGCTGCTCATGTACTTCTTGTTATGGAGGAAGCTTTAATAAATTTTACCGATTCAAAAAAAAAAAAATAGTGCTTACAACTTAGGAGTGATAATATCAAGTTTTAATCAAATTTGAGCTATACTCCCATAGTTTCCTTGCAAGCTCTTGATCACCTGCTTGTGAACTTGTTTCAGCTAAATTACAGTCCACAAAGTAGCAACCGCTCAGCCCTTTAACTTGTGGATGCAATGCGACATAACATGTGGTTGCTGCTCCCTATGATAACAAGAATTAGAGGAACTTTTCTATGAATTTATTTACACATATCTTGCGCTAGACTGTGACCTGTAAGAAAAAAGAACTAAACAAATTCTTCAGTTAGATTATTACCTGTTGTATACTTTTCATTGCGTATCTACCAATTAGACCAACAAATCCTGCATAAGGAATACGCCCGAATTGTCAATATGTGCATTGTGCACCATCCATCAATGCGAACAAGAAGTTGAATGTTGATCTAGTTTTGGCATAAAATCTTTTTTGAGACGAAAAATAAAACAGGAAAGATGGAATTACCATCGATTAAACTGTGATAACGAAATAGATTGGTGGCAATCGCTCCTGGGTTCAGTGAGTTTGCAGTAATCATTGTGCCCTCCTCCTGTTATAAATAAATATCCATTAGCATAACGAAACCAACGGTGATAAATAGAAAAACATAAAAATAGCTCGCATTTCAAAACTTCGAAGTTGCTTAACATAAAAACCTCAAACAAGTGAGTCACCTTTAGATATCTTGCAAGTTCATTAGCATGCAAAACATTGGCAAGCTTTGACTGTCCATAGGCAGACAAACTGTTATACCTGAAAAATGTGAACATTATTGAAAATGTCAAATACTTGATTTTATATATCATACAATCACCGATGAGAATTAAAAGAGCTGAGGGGGAACATTTGCAAATATCATTAATATAAATGATTGTACTGAAATTTATGCCATTAAGAAATTGTTACCCTGATTCATCATTAATCTTATCGAATCTAATCCCTTCAGAATATGATAATTTATGACGTCTTGATGCAACATTTACAATCCTTCCTTCTTTCTTCTGTTTAATGGCAGTTTGTTTCATTGTTTCCAACAGTAAGTTTGTCAAAAGAAAATGACCTACATGGAAAGATCTTTATATATATCGTACTTTCTTAAAAAAACAATAAGGTACAATGATTATAAACAATACCAGTTATTATTTTCCAATATACAAATTTATAAATATCAAAGTATTTGATGTAGTAATATAAGTATCTTCACTCTGCTACAATTAACAATTTAATGGATTGATTGTTTTAGCACACTAAAGACTATAAGATTTATCAAATATTATTTGTGCATGAGTATGCATTGACAAATATTTAAGATGCAAATTTTACCTATATGGCTTGTTGCAAATTGTAATTCTATATTGTCTTTGGAAAGCTTGAATGGTGTTGCCATGATTCCTGCATTATTTCTTAGAACAGTGAAAGATGATCTTTTTATTATATACAACATCATATGTTGAAATTTTAATATCTAACATTCTTCTGGTGTAACACATTCATAAATAAAATTCTTAAGTAAAGTATCCATGGTAACTTACATAAGTATATTCAAAGGAAGACTACGAGAGTTAAACTGTGACGTGAATTTTCTCACAGATTCCATTGAGCTTAGGTCCAGCTCCATCATGTCGATTTTTGCAGTTGAATTATTTCTTAATATGGTTTCCTTGATCTCCTTACCAGCTTCCATATTCCTGACCCCCATAACTACATGGACACCGCGTAATGCAAGTACACGGGCAGTCTCAATACCAATACCACTAGTAGCCCCTACAGTAACATGGACCATATAATTAAAATAACTGGAATCAAAACGAGCACCAATGTGAATTCCACCAACATGTATCTGTAATCTACACAGAACATAGCCACTATTACCAAAAGAAATTCAAAAGAGAATGTGATATAAAGCACATTTGCAACATATCATAAGAACACCGTAGTTTAAATTTTCCTCTACATAATACGTACTATAATAGCATAGCGCCAACACCAATAAGATAATTCAAAACAAAGCAATCATGTATCAAGCATAAGAAAAATAGTAATCAAAAGTCCTAAATTTCAGCAATTGTTTGGCATGTAGAAGGAAAGAGTGCCGGTTTGGATATGTGTTCCCTCTAGGTTTCTCATATACCAATGTGATGTCGCCATGAATTTTGTAAAGCTTCAAATTCAAGCTTTTGAGTAGTCACGCACGTTACTCGCCTTCTTGCAGTGATTCTAAGAGCATCACCAATAGTAAACAACTCACAATTGAGGTTCTTAACTCTTCTTATATGGACTCAACTATGCTTCAAATTAAAGAACTCTCGGTAGTGCAATATAATTGTGTAAAAGGCAGTGTGTTTTTACTATTCCTTAACTTTACAGCATCCTAGGCTATTATTTAGTATTCCTAGTTATTACAACATCCTAGACATTTAATGTAATTATTGCAACTTCATTATAAATAGACGTTGTGTGTTCTTCTTTTAATATTTTACAATAATTATTTTCTGTCGGTGGTTGGTTCTGCGTTAATGTAATTATTTTATGATAAGAATCTAGTTCCTACAGAAGAATATTTCTTAGATTTTGTAGTACCCAAATCGACTTTGCTCCAACAGTGGAGCTATGGAAGAAAACATTCTTATCCTATGAAGCACTAACAAAAACATGGACACTAGACAGTAGACATGACAGTGACACATCAACACTGATAATAATTTGAGAAACTAAGAAAGAACTCATTTTTATCCTATTAAGCACAAGTACACCGAGTGAGGACAAAGGTGGAACCTCTATAAAAATTGTGTTTGTCTTTCTCTTTTCCTAATCTCTTTAATTTGTTCTTTGTGATTTTGGTTAGAATTAGATTGATCTTTGAAATTTGATAATTGGATAAATTGAATCACAGTGTTTTTTAATTTGTTTTGATCAAAAGATTTTAATTTCAAAATTGTATTCAAATTGATTCAACTATTCAATTAGCAAATTGAAGATTTTGTTACTTGATTTTAACCAAGTGTTTGATCAATTGCCTAAGTAAGAATTTTACTTGCACACCGCCAAGTGTTTGATAAAATTCCTCTTAAAGCAATTCTACGCATTTTAAACTCCCTCGAGAAAGTACCGCGTCAGACAAACCAACACTATGTGGGCATAGACCCAATCCAAAACACTTATAATTCACATTTTATTTTTTGTTGTTAGTGAGTTGTACCTAAGATGAATTGTTCAGAAGAACTAGAGTTTCATTTTTAATAGTTTTAGGGTCATGCTAAATAGTTTCCTGGACAATGGTTAATGAAACAAAATTGAAGATAAAAGCAAAAAATTTAAGTAGAAAAGATTGTTTTAAAAATTTTAACATATTGAATGCACTACATTCAAGATTTCCTTAACCATTATTTTGGAGACACTGTTTAACATTTCCTTTATTTTGATCCTTAAATATGTTTTTTGTTAGTCATTTTGATTCTCAAATTTATCTTTTATTTGTTATGTTAGTTTGGTCCTCAAATATGTTTTGTGTTAGTTAATTTTTCTAAAAAATACTACTAATAAACGCATTTTAGAATATTTTTATAATTTCAATACATTGTATTAACAACCTCTCATATAGTACTAAACTAAAGTATTGCGAATAGATAAACGAGACTTGATAATATATGTGAAAATAACTTATTTAGATTAAAAGTGAGAAAAAAAAGATGCAGATAGAGTGATTTTAGGCCAAAAATAATTTAAAAACACCCCACACCGGTGAAGTAAGAAGAAAACTCGATGAAAAGGAAATTAGGGCCGACAAGGAAGGAAGAGTTTGTAGAACAATGAACTTGTTAATTATTTAAAAACATCGTCAATGGCCAATCGATGATAGGTGCTAGAAATATGAACGACGACAGTGGTGTATATATTAATGGTGTTGTTGAACATTTGTGTGAGAGAGTGTGTTAATCTCAGCCCTTCATTTTAATCTAATGGTTTTTATTTTTCTGCAAAGGCCCAATACATGTTGCCCAAGTGCTTTAAATCTAGTTCAATACATGCTTCCCAAGTGCTTTAAATCCAGTCCAACCCCACTTCACCTCGGTGGCTTATGTTCTGGCGTAAGCTATTAGTATCGAACACCATTGTTCCAGTATACAACTTACATTACTATTAGGACCGTTGGATTCATCTCAACAGCTCCTCGATCGTGCTCTTTACCAACCGTTGTCAGCTGTCACAAACGGTTATAATCGCGTCCCTCTATAAAGGATAAGATTTTGGTGCCAAAGTACAAAATTCAATCACTTTTCACTTCGGTCCTCCAAGATCCACTCACTAACTTGAATGTTGGAATGTTAACCTGTTTTACACGAATATTTCCCCACCGTGAGTCTTCGTAACAAAAATCTAACGCCATCGTAATCACCTCAAACCTCACCGTCGAAGTCATCTGATTTTGATTTGTTCAGAATAGAAACCTTGCAAACTCTCAAATTTGTTTAATTGAATCATGAAAAATACGTTTGAGTACAAAGACATGTGAGCGATCAAGAAGAGTAAGAAACATAGTTCAAAAGAGAGGAGGAAGAAGAGCGTTTGCGTGTAATGCATATTTTGACCCTAATTAAATCATATTCGTTGATTTTAATATATTTTAATCTAACGATCAGTAATATTTGTTCTCATATCCTAGCACTGAGATCTCACATGAATCATCCCATATATATATATATATATATATATTGTTCTCTTTGTCATTATTGTACTTTGTTTTTCTGGCCAAATAATTTAGTGGTTAAAATTTTCACTCATAAAATGAATAAGTGGAATGATCGGAGTTTAAATCACGACCCTTTATATATAATGTAATATACCTGTCAACTGAGTTAAACTCACGGGAATGTCATTGTTGTACTTTTATTATTAACTCGTTGTGTACTCTTTGGTTTGCAAATTTTAATAGTATAATTTTGCCATTTAAGAAAATTTAACAACTTGTGGTGCGTGAAGCTTTCTAGCTAGCTTTTACTATATATATATATACAAAAAATTAAACACTCGATTTCAATGCCTATCTATGCTAATTTGACACAATGATTAGCAAGATGTAACACTTTTTTTCTCTTTCAAATTCGTGGTAGTTACGTAGTGAATATTTTACTCCACAAGTTGTACACCAATTCCACCAAAAGAATGAAAGAAACAAGAAATCACAGGTAACACTCTGTTTTTTAATTTTATTTCGTGCTCTAGAAATATTAATTTTATGATTAAGTGGCATAAACTAAAGCAAATTTGGATAAGTCAAAATTTTCCTTGCTGTTTTATGTACCATGGTTGTGAAGCCTTTACCTTGCTTCATTATTTTTATTTATAGTGGATATAAAAGTACCAATAATTTAATAATACACTTGATAATCTTTATAGATTTTATGATTTGTGTGGTTGTGTATACCAAATCTTGCATATGATCATCTATCTACAACCACTTCCAGCATAATTTAAGGCTCGAATATATAAATTAAAAAGATTTTTATTTATTACAATATATAGAAACGAAGATCAAGCTTAGGATCCGTTTGGATTATCTTATTTTTGAGCTTATACAATACAAACAACTTATGCAATTTTAATGTGTTATTATAAGTTTGTCAAGGTAGTTTATGATAAAATAGCTTATAAAAATAAGCAACTAGGTTTAGTCTAGTGGTAAGGGGTTTGGGTAATATGCTGCTATATAGGTCATGGGTTTGATCTCCAGCTAATTGTAAACAAAAAATAAAAGTTTATAAAACTACAATTTTCACCAATGTGAACTTATAAAATAGCATAAAACCTAATTTATATTGCATAAGCTGTTTGCATACTTGAAGACTCCACAACATTACTTAGAAAAAAAAATGTTGTTAGTTACTTCCTCTGTCCCTTATTATAAGCCCCTATTGGGGTTTTTCATGCATATTAAGAAAAGTTGGTAATGTAATTAATATGTACTTTTTGAGTGTTACAATTACTAGATTGTCCTTGTACAAAAATGTATTTGTAGTTGACTTTTCGGATTCCAATGTAAAGTAAGGTTATGTTTGGAAAAATGATAATAAATGTGTCTAGAAATTTGAAAAGAGACTTATATTTAGGCACAAATTTTATGTTTGAAAGAAGACTTATAATTAGGAACGGAGGGAGTATTTGTTAAAAAATGGATAGTTGGTTGGTTGATAGCTTCGCAAGTGTACAAGAGATTATTGTCGTAATAATAAGAGTATTTTTCAAAAATATAATTTATTTAAATAATTGTCTTGATTCTTGAGCACAATCATTGGTTCAAGCATGTGAGAGGTTGATAACCCTAAAATATGTCTAATATTTACTAAGGGCATAGATAGGCATAAATATGTCTAATATTTATTAACCCTTAGTATATATCTAAACATATTTATGCCCATAATATGTCTAATTTTGATAATGATACACGTATCAGAGAAATATCGTATCAAAGAAGTATCGGTAATTAATATTATTTTTTAAAATAAAATATAACCAATACTTGTCGGATACAATTCATATTTTCTCTTAAGTATTGAATGTTAGAGTATGATGTTACCAACTATATATCTTTATTAGTTTTTCTCCTTATCATGACCTAAACTCTGGACCTCCAACTCATTAACCCTTAGCTCAACTAGCTTAACCAATTAAGCTACCTATCCCACCCCCTTTTGGGTAGTACTTAACTTAATATATGTAATTGTCACTTGTTTTCTTATTTTGAGTAATTTGAATGTTAATTTTTATTATTATCGATTTTAGTTATGTTTATATATTGTGCATTTATATATTTAATTTTAAATTTAATTTTTAAATAACGTATCCCGGACGTATCTTATCGGGAATTTTGAAAATTTTCCCGTATCGGTGTCGTATCGTATCGGTATCGTATCACATATCAGGACTTAATAGGAAGAGAGGTTGTTCTTGTCTCCCTAGGTGAGTAAATGAGAAATATGAAATGAGTGAGTGATTTAGAAAAATGAAAGCCAAAAAATATATGAAAGAAATGGTAAGCTATGTGAAGAGAAGGTTCTGTTTGTCCATCCACTCGTCCTAGATCTGTGCTGTCCAAGTTACATGTAGTATCACACTGTTTTCAATCATAGACGTTGATTTGAGATCATATGGTTTAAATTATACATCAACGGTTACTGCGTCAAATCCAATTCTCACTCTTTTACATGTGTTACGTGTGTTGTGCGGTGAAGAAAGAGAGAGGGAAAGAAAATATTAAATAAATAAATAAATAAACTGGAAAAGGAGCAAGTAGTAGCCAAAAAAATAAAAATGGAAATTGGGGTATAAAGTAATTATATATGTGTTGTATTTATGTTTACAAAAATGTGTTCCTATAACATTTCTGATATGGATATATGCGAAGATTTTCTCAATCTTATTCTTTAATTAGAAAAAGCTTTCAAAAAGTTTATAGCTTATTAGAAAAAGCTTTCAAAAAGTTTATAGCTTTTCATGAAGATGACAAAACTCCAAATTTGGGGATAGGAAATAGACATGAGCTTAAACGAACGACTCAAGCAAAAAATATAGATTTTTCTTTTCAAGGTTTGCTTGAGGTACACGTTTCCATTTATGGGTTTTGTGAATAGTTTGATTCTCTTAAAAGTGTGTAGAGACTTGAATTTTGTGAAAAAAGTGGTTGAACTTTTTTGTTGTTGCAAGTTTATACTATATCTACTCCATCTTCTTGATGATCATCAATTTTTAATGATTTTAATGATTCACAATTTCCAATGGAGCATTCTCACAATTGTTGTTTAAATAAGTGCATTTTTGCTGAAATTCTAAATTCTAGTTTTTGTAAATTCACAGTGATTCTGACAAAACAATGAAGCATTTTTTGTAACCGATTTTTCTTTTTCTTGTTCAGGAAATTTCATTGTACCAAAGTAAAAGATTCTACGGTGTAGTTAATGTCAAAAAGGTGGAGATCTTCTTGTTTAATCAAAACAATGGCTTTATCTCCAATTCCAAAAGTTGTTTTAGGTTCAATAGCCTTTTCAATTTTCTGGATATTAGCAATTTTTCCAGCAGTTCCATTTCTACCAATTGGTAGAACAGCAGGTTCCCTTTTAGGTGCAATGCTTATGGTAATATTCCGAGTCATTTCTCCAGACGAAGCGTACGCTGCAATCGATCTTCCAATCCTCGGTCTTCTTTTCGGTACAATGGTTGTTAGTGTCTATCTTGAAAGAGCAGATATGTTCAAATACATCGGAAAATTACTTTCTTGGAAAAGTAAAGGACCAAAAGATTTACTTTGTAGAATCTGTTTGATTTCGGCTTTATCGAGTGCTCTTTTCACAAATGATACTTCTTGTGTTGTTTTGACTGAATTCATATTGAAAATTGCAAAACAGCAAAATTTACCACCTCTCCCTTTTTTGCTTGCACTTGCTTCAAGTGCTAATATTGGTTCCTCAGCTACACCAATTGGTAATCCTCAAAATCTTGTTATAGCTGTTTCGAGTAAAATTTTGTTCGGAGAGTTTTTGTTCGGTATTCTTCCAGCTATGCTTGTAGGAGTTGTAGTTAATGCTTTAATTCTTATAGCTATGTATTGGAAATTGTTATCTGGTCATAGAGAAGTCGAGGATCCTATCGCTGAAGTTGCGGCTGAAGAAGAGGTTATTAACTCTCATCAATTTTCCCCAGCTACAATGTCTCATTATTCATCATCACTTAATTCTCAAGTGTTGAATGGTTATTTACTAGAATCTTCTAGTATTCAAAACTCTCCTCAAGTTCAGAATCTACGAAACCGATTAGTTTTGAATGATAGTGAAATTCATAGGTTTCATGTTGGTAGCCTATTCGATTCGGCTAGAAACTCAAATGCATCAAAGGAAGGGACTTATAATGACTTGGCTTTGGAAAAAAACGTGGAAACTACTCCATCGAAAACTGTTGTCGAAATAGATAGAACAATGGACGTACCTGTTTTGGTGTCTTCGGATGGAAAGGACTGTTTATGTGCGAAGCGGAAACGTTTACTGTGGAAATCTTGTGTTTATATGATCACATTAGGAATGTTGATTGCAATGCTTCTTGGTTTGAATATGTCATGGACCACGATTTCGGCTGCATTAGCTTTGGTTGTTCTTGATTTCAAAGATGCTAGACCAAGTTTAGAGAAGGTACTAAAAAACTAAACACTTTGTTACTATATTCTTGTGCTAGTTGAAGATTGAACAAATGTCTTAAAATTGTTATTCTTCTTGTTCATACAGGTTTCATATTCACTTTTGATATTCTTTTGTGGAATGTTTATCACAGTAGATGGATTCAACAAAACTGGTATTCCAAGTGCTTTATGGGAGTTTATGGAGCCTTATTCGCGAGTTGATCGTTCTGGTGGAATAGTGATACTTGCTCTAGTTATACTCGTCCTATCAAATTTGGCTTCAAATGTACCAACCGGTAAGTGGATGATTTCATGTTCGAAAATAGTTAAATGTCAATATATACATTTTAGGATTTTTTTTTTTTGTCTGATATATGAATCTATGATTTACCAATCTTGTGTTCAACTGTTTATATTTTGTTTAGTTCTATTGCTTGGAGCAAGAGTTGCAGCCTCAGCGGCTGCAATTTCAAAAGAAGACCAGAAAAGGGCATGGCTCATATTGGCTTGGGTCAGCACTGTAGCAGGGAACCTGTCATTATTGGGATCAGCTGCAAACTTGATTGTTTGCGAACAAGCTCGCCGAGCTCCGAACATTTCATACACATTAACCTTCTGGAACCATCTCAAATTTGGCCTCCCTTCAACTATTATAATCACTGCTATTGGTTTGACACTCATAAGATGATAAGAATATTTTGAACTTGTAGAAATTTACATACACTATGTTTCTTGATATGCAAGTTAAAGGGTATAAAATATAAATATATGTAAATGAATGCTGAACTATGCTGAACTTTTTGTGTTTTGAGCATTTGTGCCAATGTGATGATGATTCTGAATTGATCAGGAGTTATTTCAAATTTCAAAGGAAATAGGAAGTAGTAGAGTTGATTTTGCCTTTGGCTGGGTATGTATGGACCCAGATTTCCTACGTTAGGAAAATTATGTTGTTACATGCAGTAAAGAATTTCGACTGTTGATTTAAGATCGGACGATCTAAAATTACACAATCTAGACTGTTGGTTATGAACGGACAGTCGACGCAGCACCTCTCCAAAATTAATATATTATTTAATTTTGTTAATCATGAAAGGTACACTATGGCAAGGAAATCTTTTTAGGTAAATTAAGATTATCATAAAACATTACAGTGACTAGTAATATTAGATGGACATTTAGTAATATTCACGGTTCCCATCGACCATGCTAATCACATGTCCTCATATGAGACAAACTGAAACTCAAAATCTCCGCCCTAAAGATACCATAGGGCACGTGAAACGCACCGTTTTACTTAAATCATAGAAAAAAACAAAATTTAAAATATTTTACTTCTTTCTTTTAAATCACCAAATTTCACCCTTAAACCATACACTCTTGAAGAAGATTGTACATCTAAGAAAAGTTATTAAATGAACCCCACATTCCTTAAAAGTTGCTCATTGAGACTCAAAGGCAAAATCAAGTCTACTACTTCATACTCCCTCCGGTTCTAAATATATAAACAAAAGTCACTTTTTAGGTTCATTAAATAACGGATGAATCTGGTTTATAATATAGGTCACATTCATTTATTATTCAATGAATCTAAAAAGTGACTTTTTGCTTATATTTAAAACCGGAGGGAGTATTTCCTTTCAAAGTTGAAATTTGAAATCACTCCTGGCCAATTCAGAATCATCACAAGCATTGACACAAATGCTCAAAACACAAAAAGTTCAGCATTCAAATACATATATTTATATTTTATACCCTTTAACTTGCATATCAAGAAACATAATGTATGTAAAATTCTACAAGTTCAAAAAATTCTTATCATCTTATTAGTGTCAAACCAATAGCAGTGACTATAATAGTTGAAGGGAGGCCAAATTTCAGATGGCTCCAGAACGTTAATGTGTACGAAATGTTGGGAGCTCGGCGAGCTTGTTCGCAAACAATCAAGTTTGCAGCCGATCCCAATAATGACAGGTTCCCTGCGACGGTGCTGACCCAAGCCAAGATGAGCCATGCCCTTTTCTCATCTTCTTTCGAAATTGCTGCAGCCGATGCTGCAACTCTTGCTCCAAGCAATAGAACTAGACAAATATGAACACAAGATTGGTAAATCATAGATCAGATAAAAAAATCCCTGCAAAAATCATAAAATGTATATATGGACATTTAACTAATTTTTTGGACTTCTAAAAATTTCAAGGAAAGAGAAGAAAAAATCTGATCAGAATAATTTATATGATAGATCTCATTATGTTGTACATAATTACTATTCCATTACATTTGAGGTGTTAGCTTAGCTCAGTTGGTATGAACATTGCATTTTATATGCAGGCGGCCGTGGTTCAAATCCCAAACATCTCACTTATTCACTTAAAGGGTAGAATAGCCATAGGCTACATGACAAACAAAAAATAGGAAAACTATAGAATGTAACAGAAAATGTTCCAAGCAAATGTTAAATCCTATGGTCCCAAATTAAAATCCCAATCTGATATGAAAAACATACTGAGTAACTACCCTGCATAAACAGACCTAGTCACCTAGGATCTTTTCTCTCTCTCCTGCAACATGTTGCATACAAGTTGATTCATCCCATAAATTGGATATTAATGATAGGCCTACAAAAATAAATCACTAGAACCTTATAGGGTCCATTTATGGGTCCAGGAAACTCAGAAATCAACATGGGAAAAAAAGACTTTACAAATTATACTCCTACATAACAACTTGATGCATTTAATTTCAAAAATCATGACATATAGAAGAGAAAAGCAAAAAGAGCAAAACATGAAGGATAATCACTAGTGTGGATCCTCTCCGGTTAATTACCGGATGGTTCTAGTAGGAAAGAGAAAGACACGATAAATAAAATAATAATATTTTTAAAATTATTTTATTGATTGTCATTTTTTCCTATTACTGGAACGACCCGGTAACTATAGAGGATCCGAATATGAAAACCATCCACTTACCGGTTGGTACATTTGAAGCCAAATTTGATAGGACTAGTATAACTAGAGCGAGTATCACTATTCCACTAGAACGATCAACTCGCGAATAAGGCTCCATAAACTCCCATAAAGCACTTGGAATACCAGTTTTGTTGAATCCATCTACTGTGATGAACATTCCACAAAAGAATATCAAAAGTGAATATGAAACCTGTATGAACAAGAAGAAAAATTCTAAGACATTTGTTCAATCTTCAACAAGCACAAGAATAATAGTAGTCGAAAAGTGTTTAGTTTTTTAGTACCTTCTCTAAACTTGGTCTAGCATCTTTGAAATCAAGAACAACCAAAGCTAATGCGGCCGAAATCGCAGTCCATGACATATTCAAACCAAGAAGCATTGCAATCAACATTCCTAATGTGATCAAATAAACACATGTTTTCCACAGTAAACGTTTCCGCTCAGCACCTAAACAGTCCTTTCCATCCGAAGACGCCAAAACATGTCCGTCCATTGTTCTATCTATTTCGACAACAGTTTTCGATGGACTAGTTTCCACTTTTGTTTCAGAAGCCAAGTCATTATTATTAGTCCCTTCCTTTGATGCACTAGAGTTTCTAGCGGAATTGATTGCACTTCCAACATGAAACCTATGAATTTCACTTTCAATCGAAACTAACCGGTTCCGTAGATTTTGAGCTTGGGGAGAGTTTTGAATACTAGAAGATTCTAGTAAGTAACCATTCAACTCTTGAGAATTAAATGATGATGAATAATGAGACATCGTAGCCGGCGAAAATTGATGAGAATTAACCTCTTCTTCAGCCGCAACTTCAGCGATAGGATCCTCGATATCTTTATGACCAGATAACAATTTCCAATACATAGCTATAAGAATTAAAGCATTCACCACAACTCCTATAAGCATAGCAGGAAGAATACCGAACAAAAAATCTCCGAACGAAATTTTACTTTCGACAGCTATAACAAGATTTTGAGGATTACCAATTGGTGTAGCTGAGGAACCAATATTAGCACTTGAAGCAAGTGCAAGCAAAAAAGGGTGAGGTGGTAAATTATGTTGTTTTGCAATTTTCAATATGAATTCAGTTAAAACAACACAAGAAGTATCATTTGTGAAAAGAGCACTCGATAAAGCCGAAATCAAACAGATTCTACAAAGTAAATCTTTTGGTCCTTTACTTTTCCAAGAAAGTAATTTTCCTATGTATTTGAACATGTCTGCTCTTTCAAGATAGACACTAACAACCATTGTGCCGAAAAGAAGACCGAGGATTGGAAGATCGATTGCAGCATATGCTTCGTCCGGAGAAATGACTCTGAATATTACCATAAGCATTGCACCTAAAAGGGAACCTGCTGTTCTACCAATTGGTAGAAATGGAACTGCTGGAAAAACTGCTAGTATCCAGAAAATTGCAAAGGCTATTGAACCTAAAACAACTTTTGGAATTGGAGCTAAAGCCATTGTTTTGATTCAACAAGAAAATCTTAGCTCCAATCAAAGATCATAAACAAAAACTTCACCTTTTGAACATTAACTATCCATAGAATCTTTACTTTGGTTGAAATGAATCTTCCTGAACAAGAAAAACACCATTGGTTAGAAAAAATTGCATGAAAATATAACTTTTTTAGACTACTTCATTGCTTTGTCAGAATCACGGTGTACTGCTGTGATTTTACAAAAGCTACAAATTCGAGCTTCAATAGAATCATGGTAATCTCAGTACTAAAGTGATTTTGTCAAACTCACTGTGAATCCAAACATGCATGTATTCAATCTATTGTTATGAGACTGAAATATTGGAAATTGTGAATCATTAACATCAATAAAGATCATTGATCATCAAAAAAATGAAGTAGATATGTTAAGTTTATGATATCTTACTAGATTCTAATAAACTCAAGCTATAGATGAATTAAGTATTTATAGATAGATAGATAGATAGATATAATTATAAGCTTGCAACAACAAAAAAAAGTTCAACCACTTTTTTCACAAAATTCAAGTCTCTACTCAACTTCTAAAAGAATCAAATTAATTCACAAAACCCATAAATGGAAAATAACTAGATCATATATATATATATATATATATATATATATATATATATATATATATATATATATATATATATATATATATATATATATATATGTATGTATGATAAACTTATTTTCAGTTAAATTAATGATAATATGCTACTAAGGTAAACTTGTGGAAATTATTAGCAAAGCTAATATATCATCTTAAATAGGATTTTAGTTAAGGAAAATGGAAGAGTAAAAGAGCATGAAACGTGTACCACACACAAACCTTGGAAAGAAGAATCTATTTTTGGTTGAGTCGTCTAACTTGGAAACTCATGTCAATTTCTTATCTCCAAATTGGATTTTTGTCATCTTCATCAAAAGCTATAAACTTTTTGAAAGTTTTTCTTTTTTTAAGGAATAAGAAGGAGAAAATTGTAGCATATATCCATGGATCATTGAGGTTTCTAGACACCTCATAGTCACATGATGAAACATGACACTAATATATATATGTAATATATGAATTGTGGGTTATAATAATTATTAAAATCCCTGTCAGAAAAAATAATAATAATAAATCGACTCTATAAAAAAATTAATAAAATCATGATTTGATCCCCGCAATTGTGATGGAGGAGATTAGAACCACATAATGTCAGAATTGACCTCCAAACTAGATTAAATGACTAAGTGGGCCGGATATTGTGATGAAAATAATTATAAAAAAATCATAAACGGCAACTTCAAACTTTAATGACTGGAATTATGGGAAAAGACAAATATTTCTTATTTTTTTATAGATAAATATTAATGATAAATTTCTAGACAAAAAAAAATATTAATGATACATTTTAATTATTTTTACAATATAAGATAAATAGGCAAACCACCATTTTAGTTCCTAAACTTATAAAAAAACCATTTTAATTATTTCCTAAAAATATAATCGTTAACATATTAGTTCTTAAGAACGCATTGAAATTATATTACTATGCATAATTTTTTGAACTCTAAACTTGTAAATCTATTTACAATTTTCATACATTTAAAGATTGATATGACACCTAATAAAAATCATTTATCCTTTATTTATCTTATATAGTCGGTTGTTTCACGCAAAAGTAGCTTGATAAAGTTGGAAACAATTTTTATTTTGGTTGGAATGACGCAGTTCCCTCAAGGCACCATGTATTCTTCTCGTGAATAAAAAGTTAAAAAGTTATCTAGCTACCAAAGAGATTGCAGTAATTCGATTTAGTCAAAATATGGGACTATTAAATTCTGGAATTTAAAATAAACAGGTCAAAATCTAAATTTAATAATCAAAATAAAGGAATTAAAGTTGTATTGTTTAAAAAGAATTAGTATTTTTAGCACTTCACATATAAAAATTACAACGTGAAACTCAAATCAAATTTGAGTATTGACTTCTTGCACTCCAGGTTTGTCATCTAGTTTGGTAGGTTTTAAGGACAAAATTGAGTCTCAGTTCTACGTCAACTTGTCCCTATCATCAGCTAAATTAATTTATATATATTGCATATTATTGAGACTCAACCTTAAATATATCTAATAGAAGGGATTATTAATAATATAAAGAAACTCCAAAGCAAAATAAATGCTTATATATTAATAATCAACCTCCAGAGATAGCGTAATGCATTTTTTTATCTATATACACATAGATTCCAAAACAACACCAGAAATGTCACATTAGACATTGTCTATTACAATAAGAGTTGCATTGCATAATTCCAATAATTTATATTAGGCTGATGATATGAAAATATTGGCAGAAATATTTTTACTTTGACCAGATCTTCATAATTGAATATTATAACCCATTGATTAACGTAAAAAAAATAAATAAATAAATAAATAAAGATTATAACCCATTGATATGTACTTTTTTATAAAACTATAAGACTTTAATTATTAATGTAGAAAAGAAAAACAATATGAGAACTATATACTAAAAGATTATTAGAATGAACGAGGAATATTTATTATATGTAGCTAGACCGTACCACGTGAATGAACGAGGAATATTTGGCTCTTGTGACTACACGTCTTGTTTTATGATCATACATTAGAAGCATGAATCACACCTTCCCCCGAATATATTTGTAGTTGATAGTTGAATATTGCATGAATTAATATCGATCATATCCAACGAAGATAGAAGAGTAAAAGAAGCCACGACACGAAGGTGGAATATCAATCATATAGAAAGCCTTCTCTTGTCATAATATTGAGCTACTTATTTAAGTGCTCACCCAAAAGAGAAAAGATATAAGAACAAAGAAATAAGTGGTGTGTATTTTTAAAGTAATTAAATTATGTGTATACTTTTTATGTCTAAATAATTTTTATTAAGAGTTGTGACTATTCATGATCATATATGTCAATAGTTGGGTTTTGTTTTGGTAATTTTTGTTTGCATATAATCTCTTATCTAGATATTTATCTTATTTGAAACAAAATACTAAAATGTGAATATCTCATCTCTCTAAATAAAAGATCGATGGTAGTATAAGAGATTTGATCCGTAATCCCCCGATATTCCGAAATTTTTTACATAAAGGTTCCTGCTTTCTACCCATAATTAGCATCTATCTCCCGGGGTCACGCATATATTGTTTAAAAAAAAATGGATATGGCATTTTCAAGGACTTAAGCCCTTATGTTGAGTATGACTCAGACACAAAAAGATGGGCAAGGAGTGGGAGAGTTGAGCGAGCGTAGTGAGTTCCATTCCATATATATTACACATGACACCACATCAATACATCATCTTTTTTATGAAAATAAACCCTATCTGATATCATTAGTAATAGTTTGTTCGATATAACCAGCCGTAGATGTGGCCGCTTAAGTTAGTTGATAGTCACTACAATAATTTGTCTCCTAATGAACTTTACTAAAAAATAAAACCAAAAATAAATTTTTTTGTCTCTTTTATTCTAATAGAAACTATTTACTAATCCAACTCAAAAATTACGTTATAGAAGAAGTCTAGCCCGCCGGTTCAATGGATAGTTTGACAAAGCCCGAAAGCGATCACTCCAAAATTATATAGAAAATTTCTCTTCCGATCCCCACGTTTCTTTTATACCCGCCTAACTGACGTTTTTGCCTTTGTAAGGTATTTCGATTTTTATGAATCAATTTTTTTTCATAGTTTAAAAATTTCGGTTAGTAGAAACCAAAATTTTGTATTCCATATTTTTTGAATTTACAATAGCAGAATGGGATTTTAAGGGAGTATAAAAGAAATGTGGGGGTCGGAAGAGAAATTTTCAACTTTATATATGAACCACTAAATTTTGATCAAACGGTGTTAGTGCATGACGGCGGTACAATTTAACCAAGGGTAGAGGAGGCTCGCATGCATGTGCGAGGTGTGCGACGGTATAGGGCCTCAAAATTTTTAGGGCCTCAACTCAAAATTTTGAGGTCCTATAATATTATTTATATATTATTTATACCTATAAAATATCATATGTATATTAATAGATTAATTTTTAGGCCCTAAAATAATAGTTATATATTGTTAATGTTCATAAATATCATGAGTATCAATATATTAGTTATCTATACTCGTAAATATAGTTCTAGTCCATTTTAATCTTTGCATAAAATTTAATCTTAGATTATGATGTTCCTTTTTGACGTTATATTCAAAGATAATTATTTTGTATTTCTTGTTCCATTTAATTTAATGTAAGGTTTAATATTGATAATTTATATGTTTACAAGAATGTTTTTTTTTTTATATTATATGCAATTTAAATCGATAATTTTTTTAATTTTTTTTATTAAGGGGCCACTTTTATATTTTGTACAGAGCCTCCTAAAACTCGGAGACGCCCCTGACCAAGGGTGTTGGGGTAGACCACGACCACCCCCAAAATATAAGAAATTATTGAAATACCCTGGTATTTTTATAAATTTATATTTTTATATTATATATTTGTTTGTGAACAAAATTAATTAATTGAATATGTAATCTAGTGGATAATAAGCTGCTTACAATGTGAAACTGTGATAGTATTTATAAATGATGTATTTTTTACAGGTATCAAATTTTAAATGTTCAAATAATAGTGCCCATATAAATACATTGTAATAATTTATTTATTTTTTATACCATATTATAAATACAAAGACAAAAAGTTTTGAATTCTGATAATTTGAAATTTAATTATCGAAACGTTATTTCAACTATGATTCGTGCACAATTTTTGCCAAAAATTTATCCCAAACATGTACCCTCCCAACTGGGCTTATACTCCCTGTACGGATATGCAAGAGCCCAAAAAGAAAAATATTACTTGCACGCATGCTCTACCTATATCTGAAAAATTGTTGTACTATTTTTTTTTTCGATAATTAAAATTGTTGTATGTATTTTATTTAATTTAATTTTTATCATATTATAGGTGTAATTTTTTTACCATCGGTGACTAATATCCTGACAAGCTTGAGTTATATCTTATATTGTTTAAAAAAATGGAGGTTGAATATTTTATAAGTGAGAGAACTTACAAACCTAACGCCACAAACCTAACGCCTTAAGATTTTGGGTAAAAGTGTGGTGTTCAACTCACTTGTATTGTTGTTCTTAATCCCAATGTAGATGATCCCCTATCTGCCCCCTCGTGACCCAACAATGGTATTAGAGTCGATGGTTCGACGAAAGGTTCGACCGGCTCCTTGTATCGAAAGTCTTCCTGACAAAGGTGGTTAGACGGTGTGTTCCGTTGAGCAGTAGCAACGGCGGTGCAAGTGTATGGATGAAAAATCTTCCGCTTGAGG
This sequence comes from Trifolium pratense, assembly GCF_020283565.1. Lineage (NCBI taxonomy): Eukaryota > Viridiplantae > Streptophyta > Magnoliopsida > Fabales > Fabaceae > Trifolium > Trifolium pratense. The sequence continues at coordinate 45,757,878 of NC_060060.1, forward strand.
GGGAGCGTAAAGTATTGGATGACTTACACCTGAGGGTAACAAGTGTGAGGTGTGTTAAGTCTCACATTGATTAGAAAAGTGGTAGTTGAACATTTTATAAGTGAGACGACCCATAAACCTAACGCCTTAAGGTTTTGGGTAAAAGTGTAGTGCTTAACTCACTTGTATTGTTATTCTTAAGCTCAATATGGATGATCCACCAGCTATCCCCTCGTGATCCAACAAGAATTTGTTGAACTTGTTTTACATGCTAATTTTTTTTATATGCAGTAGGGCTATAATGAACACATTGTTAGTAACTAGTATTGTATATCTATACAATATATAAAGGAAATACTTGAATTTGGTGTAGCCTTTTTTTAAAATACCATAAATACTCTTAGCAGTTTTTTTTCTTATTCTTTTTAACTTCCAAAACTAACCACACACAAACAGTTCCAATTCATTTGTTTCATTCTTAAAAAAAGAGATATATGAAAAATCTAGAATATATAAATTTACACAACTTAGTATAATAAAAAAATTGAATCACACAGACGAACATAGATAAATGTTTTTCTCCACTCCTGCATGAAGTCCTGAACATCCCAACCCAAGCACAAAACACACAACTGTACAAATGGTTTCAATTTTAGGGTGTGTTTGATTCGCAAAATAGCAAGTACTAGAACAAATAAAACTTAAAGGACTAATTTGTATCTAAGAAAACTTAGAAGACCTATTTGTACAAACATAAAACTTAAAGGGATATAGATACTTTGGTTTTATGGAACCAAGCTGCAAATTTTTTTTGACAATAAAGTAATAAGAGATAAAAATAGCTAAATACTTACTAAAAATATATATATAATTTTCAGTCGACATCATAGCGTTAACAAACCGAAATCTAAATCTTACCAATCAGACTAAATCGTTCCACATATGACCAAAGTTCAATAATAATTTGAGATCCACAACCTTTGATGACATTCAACTCCGAAAAAAAAGATATTTGCAAGTATTCGAAGCAAAAAATCGACTATAGATAGTCTCTGAGATGACCGATTTTATCACATACCGATAGGATATAATTGCAAGATTGATAGTAAATTAACCTTAGTGATAGCCATCCTAAACCCCTTACTTGAACTATAATGAGTATATCATTGTTAAAACATTTAATGTGTCAAAGTTGATATGCCACTCCGAACAAGCAAAACACCACCATGTAAGTCTCTGAACAAACCAACAACCCTGCACTTAGACAACAACTGCAAAATTGTTCTAAAATGACAAAATTTAATCATAATCTATGTTTTTTCGACATTTGAATGAGGACCTAGATATCAAAACAGGAAGATATGACACTCTAAAAAGAGTGTAAAACAAACATTTGTACTAATGAAATATATTGTCATAGTACTAGTGCAAACAACAATAAAATTAGTTCGGTTTCATTCATCAAAAGGAACACTAATGCTCAATATTTTAAAAGGCAATCTAATTTGAACCAAAGTTTGAATGAACTGGATTAAACTTAGATTGAATCAAATTAAATTGTGTGGTTGATTTAATTATTAGTTTTTCTTTTTATAAATTTTACTTTATAATTTAACTAAAAGTGATATGATTCAATTGTGATTGGACTAATTAAATTGAACAATAATTCAAAGTTTCAGAGGTCAGATCTTAGGTCCAATATTTTTAACACCAATTGCACTACACCTAATATCATTATCATAATCATATCAATGCTAATAAATTTTAAAACATAGAATTATAAAACTATAATTTATAATATCATAAACAAGGTGTTGCCACGTTTGGAGTAGATCTGAAACACAAGTAACATGTAACACTTTGCTTACAATTAATTGTTTGTTTCTTTGACCATATAATATAAGGTGTGAGATAGGGGTGAGCGGTTTAGACAAAATTGATTATTAAACCGAAGATTCAAATCACTCTAAATAAATAAATAAATAAAAATCAATATGTTCTAGTTTAGTTCAAAAATTGAACCGAACCAATAAAAAATTTCGATTTTATTTTTAAGAAGCGATGAGCCGAATGGAAATATATAATAGCTTTACTATTATGTTGTTCCTTCTTGGCTCAGTCCAACATGAAAATTTATTTAATCTTTGAATGAATGTATTTGATGGAGAACTATCATCATTTTAAATATATTGTATAAATTTATTTAATTTTGAGTATGTTGTAAAATTTATTTAATTTTGTAGTTTTTTATAAAATAGAGAGCATGCAATAGTTTGTATGAAAAAAGATACTGTAGTTTGAAAAAATAATAGCTGAAAATACATAAAAAAATGGTAAAGAAAATACAAATGATGAAAGTATTGTTTGACAAAAGAATGTCTGAAGAGTAAAATATCTTCCAAATACATTTATTTTTCACATGAAATCCAACAATTATCCAACCATGTTTATTTGTTCTTTACAAGTTTAATCCTCAAAATTATTAAAACAACATTCTTTTCAAAGGGTAACTTTTAACCTTGGAAAAGGGTCAAAAATTTCGGCAATCCCAATATTTGGGGGGTAAGTATAAAGCATCATATGAACTTCCCAAGTTTTAACTGCCACTATACAGATTTATCAGTGTTTATGAATATACACAAAACCATATTCACACGACTTTACCTTTTAAGACAATGTCAATGGAAAAGTTTAATCCTGCAGGTTGTTGAATGAAACATGTACCTACCTATCATTAAAGGCATTGAAATGAAAATGAAACATTTTGTCCAATAGGGAACTTATTGGTTAACTTAAGAGACAAGACAAGAAGAAACAACTAAGACAAACCCTTCATAGTGCATGTAGCCACTATATTAGGGTCCCCCCTCTTATCCCTCTCAATCATACGCTCCTTCCATATGATATGAAAAATTAAATAACTCAACAAACAATCTAGTCCATATAATTGTAGAGTTAAAAAACTTAATCCTTAAAATTAGCAAAGTTTGAAATGTCTTAATCACATCAGTCACTTCGAAACATTTCAGAGACAAAATTGTGTGGTGCAAATAAACTAATATGATCGCAAATTTATAATTCAGTAGTTGAATGACTGATGACGCTTATGATGAAAGGACTAAACATGCGATTTACTTAAAAATTAAATTGAACTATCGAGCAAATTATGAGCTAGAGACCTAGAGTGGCCTTTCAGCATCGCATATTGATATAAAAAGGACAGATTTGGATTTTGAGCAGGGTAGATGCACGGAGTTAGCCACATTTAGATTGTGTGATTAAGATCAGAAGGTCCAGATTTCAATGCACTACTGAACTTGAAATCTGGACCGTCCGGTCTTAATTGAATGGCCACAATGTGGTTGAGTTTGTCCAGTCACAGGATGTGACTGCGGGTTACTGCACACAACCCGGATCCAAAAGGGACCTTTCATCAGTTAATGGCAGATGAGTAGCCCTATAACAGTAGCTCCTCCTTTGAGACATTAAATAAAGGACATAAAAACATGTAAACGTGTAGCAATAGAGCTGTATAAGGAACCCACATAGAAGCACTATATGTAACGAGAGACCCCATCAAATATGTAGGTTCTGTATAATCCAACTGCTCAAAGAAAAAAGATATTATTTTTATTATTATTACACATGAAATGATACAAAAATACACAACAAGAAATACCTGTACTTTCCTATTTCTGTATACTAAAAATGATGAAATGAAATGCAAGGATTAATTGTTCCATAGAATTTTAAATCCATTATATATGTCCCTACCTACAAACTATGCTCCCCTAAGAGACTATATATATCCATATACCATTGAAAATAATGTCTTCAGTTATGCATTATATGCAAAATATTCTGCAGAGAAAAATGAAAAATTCTTTTGTTTCAAACCATAAGAGGTTGTTAAGTCATGTTGCAAATAAACAAAATCCTTAGCTGATATCTGGTTGTAACATTGGGAAGAACGCCCAACTATTGCCCGATCTACCACCTTTTTTGTTAGTCCACCACACAGAGCCATTCGAAGATGTTCCAGAAACATCGCCTTTTCTGCTGTCGAAATTGAATTCTTTGGAAGAACTAACAGAGTTACGCTTCTGACAACACTGCTCGCCTTCTATTGTTTTCCCTGAACAAACATCGCAACAAGTATTGGTGTCTTTTAGAATCTTTTCTCTGTCAATAGGGTCTTTGGCCAGTATACCCTGAGAAGAACTAGACATATTTCGAAGTAATGCTCCTGTTTTATTTGCAAGACATCGTGCAACATCTTCGCCAGTTAATTCAAACGAAACTCTGTGATCAACTAATGTTGGATTACTCTGATATCCGTGATCCGAGTTTGCAACAAATACACCCTCAGGAATCTGGTTTAGAACATTGAAGGTTTCTCGAGTAGTTGGACCAGCGCCATCAGGAGTCAAAGTGCCTGAACCTAATCTGGATTCCTGCCCTAGACCATCTGGTGTTGCACAGCCAGAACCCAATCGTGATGCATGTGAAGCACAGTCGGGTGTCAAAGATCCCGAACCTAGTCTTGAACCATGCCCTGCACCTTCTGGTGTCAACGATCCGGATCCCATCCTTGAACCACTCCATCTTCGAGTGGAGAAGTGCTCGAAACCCAAGATCTTTGGTGCTTCCCCTTTTTGGAATTCAAGTGATGAGCGTCTATCAGGGAAAGGCGAGGAGGTTCCAGAAGTTGAAATAACTGATCCAGGTGATACAAGTTGAGCACCGGGGCTTCCAGGATATTGTTGATAAGGCTGAAACTCGTAATTGTATAATGCAAACTTGTGTGTCCCGTTACCTTTAAGAGCCAGCGAAGATGCCAACAATTGAGCAAATGGAACCTCAGGAGACGACGGTGTTGTCATCTGTACAGATTCAGGTGGAGGAGTAAAATTAGCAGTTGACGGTTCAGTCGTGAAGTTGGAAAATACTGGGGGTGAAACTAACTGCGTCTCATAAGCATATGGACCTATGGTAAAAATCGATGCAGGGCCACAAGTAGAGTAAGCATTGACAGAGAGAGAACTGAGTGAAAGTAATCCAGCCGCTGGTGAGTGAGTTGAAGACGGTGGATCAGATTGGAGAAACGATGCAGGAGAAGACGGAGGAGCGATGAAAGGCATTACAATGGTAGGTGAAGGATTCGGTGCGGCGTTAGCAACTGGAACTGTCGGTGCAACAGGTTCAGGAACAAGGACAGCATGACCTATTCGCTTGCTGGTTTTATTATGAGATCCAAAGCAAGACGGCAGGCTAAAGCAGCTTCCCCATCGTTTCTTCTGCAGTTATCAAAGAAGCAATTGCAAGGCAAAAGTTAAAAACTAGACCGAAAGAAAAACCATATACTTAAGAGAGGGAATTTCATGTATTGATATTCAACAATCATATGAAACCAGCAAGGTTTCTTACTCGACCAAATATTACAGAATCTCTCTAAATTAAACATTAAATGATTTGAGATATTACTTTATTACCAATTTGGTAATGTTATAACACACCTATATTGAGAGAAATATTTCAGGGCATAAGAGTAATTTGACAATAAAAACCATTACGGATAATAAGTATAAAGAAATGAAAAGCACCGGTATGTCTGGATTGACTTATTTGAGCTTATCTACTGGCATAAGTTTTGTGGCATTGCTTGGGAAAACTTATCAAAACAGCTTATGACAATTTTCATAAGTGTTTTTCAGCTTATTTTCATAAGTTCACCAATATATAGAATATGAAAACAGCTTGTAGCATATATAATAACAATTTATCTTTTGTTATAAAAATAGCTTATGCAAGTTTATACAGCGCTTATCATGATAAGAGCTCGTGCTATAAGCTACAAATAAGTTATTTATCCAAACAGGTCCTGAAGTAGAAAACTAAGACTTCCTTGAGACAGCGAAATACATTTTCAAATGGATTCGACAGTGCAATACATTTCCAAATTTATTCTATTCTGTATTGATGAAAACTAAACTACAATGCCAGCAGGAATGGGAAGGTCAAGAATTCAGCGCAAATTCCAGACATAAATTCCTCTAAACTCATTAAATGATCTGTTTTCAGACCCGACAAAAGAGATTTGATATTGCAAACAGAAGTTTTGCAGTACGGATTTGCACGAAAACATCGCGACAACGGTTTAAATTTTTAAAAAACCAAAATCAATACAAAAACATAATACCGCTGAAATCAATTTGTCACTTTTCGCAACACGGTTGCATACAATTTATCGTTTTGCCAGCGAAAAACACGCAAGCATAATAAATACAGAACATAGATTACTGAAAGCATATCAAAGATGTCGCTTTTCGCAACACGGTTGCATACTGTTTATCAGTTCATTGGACTGAGAAGCATGTGAAGATTTAATTAAGGTGACTCCCCAGTGTTTATAATCAAAAAATTTAATCTGCATTAGAACTATGTCAATAATCAAAAATCAAAACACAAAGCTTAAAATTACATCAAATTATCATCAAGGTAATGAAACAAAATTCATTGAATCATTATGCATCAAAATTTTAACTCAGAATCTTCTCCAAAAGATCATATATCTTATTTAACTATAGTTCTATCATGAAAAAATCCCAATTATTAAAACTCAACACTAAAATTATGTACTACTAATAATAGAATTAAACCCCTTAGATATATAGCTGAATCAATCAAACTACACTAACATGGAATGCACAAAACATAAAAATAAAATAAATAATTATAATAATTCATGGTTGCTACTAATTATAGAATATGAGGGGAAAAAAGTTGCTACTAATAATTCAAGATCCAAATTCAGAAATTTCCTTGTTTTAACAATTTTGAGAAACCAAATCAGAACAGTATGAGGTATTAAAAAATAAAAACCATGAAAAGAAAAAAGTGATTCAAATCTTTCAACGCAAGTCAAAAAAGGAACTTTTACACAAATATGAAAATAAATAAAAAGAAAAAAAAAATTATACACAAAACACAAGATCCCATAATTTTCTAATTTTTGCACGTTGTTTTTCTCGGTAACCAAACAGAGCGTATCGAAAATCGAAACGAAACGAGGAAACTGGTCACACGTACGAGACAAAAAATATGAATATTTAGAGAGAGAGAGAGAGAGAGAGAGACGAACCGGTGCGGTGGTAGGTTGGACTCTGGATTCGGCGGTGACGATGGCGGTGGCAGCAGCGTTAACAGTATCGATGCTGTTGTTGTTGAGGCTTCCCATGGCGGGATTTGGAGGGAAACACGGTGAGGAAGTTATTTTCCGGTTACCGGAGTTTGAGGATCGACGGCGGTGGAATGATTATTCGGTGAGATGCAATCATGGAGTTTGGAGAAAACAGATATATAATATGAGAGAGAGAGAGAGAGAGAGAGAGAGAGAGAGAGAGAGAATAGAAGAAAATGGAAAGTAGTAGGAATTAGAGAGAGTGTTGTTTTGTGTGTGTCATGTGGTGTGGCTTTGTTTGTGCTTGTGTTTGTGTGATTCATCACTCAACATGAAAATTGGAAATGGACAATCAAATAGTACTACCATTTTAGATAGATATTGAATTATATATTATAGTATACTTTATATACTCTATTTATTATTACATTAAATATATTTTAATGATATGAAGATAATCTTACTTGATTATTGTTGAATATTATGAGTGAGTGAATGTTTCTCTTAGTCGAAATTTAAATTTAAACGAGAGTTTAGTCTCTTTTAATTAAACTAAGCATGTGTTTGTTTTTGCGGTAGGATATACTTAAATGTGTGTTTCAGTTCGAGCTTGAAAATATGACTTCGTAATATCATATTCAAATTGATATTGGGACGTGATATTATTGAAAATGATGTGGAACCAAACGAAGCATAAATCATGTTTGGAATTGCAGTAGATAGGGTACTTAATGTGCATCCAGGTTGAAGCAAGAATATATGTTTCCTAAGTCGTATTGAAGTGTCGTTAAGATGCGGGAAATCAACTGCAAAGGTCAAACGAAGTGAGTTTTAAACAAAAGAGAAACATCAAACATTCAATTGATGGAACTCCTCCTAATGATGTCAAAGTTGGTCTGCCTAATATGCAATTATACATGGATGTGCATGGAACTATCGAGAATTTTTTCTGAATGGTTCTTCTTGAAGCTAAATTTTTTCAGTCCTAGAATGTGGTTGGGAGAGTGTGACTCCTGAGGGTTGAGTAACAGACTCGTTGAAAGCTTTCAAAGGCCTTCTGATATATAGTGACAAGTGCTCCTTCTTTAGCTTTAATTTGTAAAATAACCCCTCCTACATATATAATGTTGTAGTTGCTTCCTTCGTCAATAAGGATTCTGGAAATGTCGTGGTCTACGACGGTGGCCATGATTAGGAGATGAAGTTTTTCATTAGGAACTCCATCTACCAATTCATGATCGCCAAACCCTAGGATTGGTCTCTTCATTGGTTTTGGATTTGTCTCAGGTGTTTTTTGTTTGGTAGCACTAGGTAGATCTTCGTGTTGGATCGTTCCTCCATATATGGTGGATATGACTCGGTATGGTTCAAAATCTTCATATACTGCCATTGGAACTTCAGAATTGAAGGAGGATGGTAGAGATGGTGAATTTGTGAAGGTTTTTTTAGGGAAAACTTTCCCACATACAACGCCGCTGCTCTAAACGGGCAAAATAGAATGTTCCTCTGGTGGATATGGAGCTTTGAGGCGTCATAACTTGTACTTCAGGTAAGTAGAGGAAATGTACCTACAATAATGCTAACACTTCAACGCTCAAGTCAGTATATGTTCAAGGTGAGAGATTATGAAATTGGATGAAAATGTGTGTACCTTAAAGATGTGTGTGTGCATATATAAAATAAAGACGTGTGTATAACCATTGTATAGGTCCCTCCATGTGAATGGAATGACTCACAAATATCTTATGAGGGGGTCAATTACTGGTGATGTATTGTAAGAGTACGTTGGACTTGTAGATTGGTCATTTATATGCTATGTATGGAGCTTCATTAAGAACGATATGCCTCAATAAAAAGTTGAGGAACTAGATCAGTTATGTCTTTGGATAATTGGGCTTTTGACCATTCCAAAGCAAAATGTAAAAATAAATCCTCGAAAGTCAAATTTTATAAAATTAAAAAAAGAGCATTTTAGTGCCCCCTTTAGCCCTAACACTTATTGCTACACTTCTTTTGTTTTTTTTACAAAAATTTTAGGTTAATTAATATTTTTAGTCCTTTTATTACTAATTTTTTACACTTGTTACAATTTTGGTCATACCTCATGTTTTTTTCCCTAAAAGTGATCCTTTTTTTATGCCAAGAGGTGAATTTTAGTCTCAAATATGATATTTAATCTTTAGATTCAATGTTGGAGACAATAAATCTCTTTTTAAATGCAAAAAATCACCATTTAAAAAAATTATACAAGTTAGAATCAAAATCGTAATAAATATAAAAATAGAGGACCATAAGGTTTGATTTTAAGATCACCAAATGTGTGACTAAATATAGATTAAAAAATGTATGATAGGTACAAAGATTTCATTATTTAAGCGATCAATTTGTACGATTATAGGCTATTGGGACAACTTTTTTTAAAATAAAAAAAAATCACTTTTATATATAAAAATATTGCATCTATTAGTTGCAGATTTTAAAAAAAAATAATAATATAATAATAATAATAATCAGAAAACAACTTTAAATGAGAAGTTGTTAAGATGACAAGTTTGTCTAGTGGTGACAGATTTGTGTAATATGTTAGAGGACCTGAGTTCGATTCTCAAATTCATTATAAAAAAAGAGAGAGAGAGAGAGAGAGAGAGAGAGAGAGAGAGAGAAAAGAGAAAAACACGTGTTAAAAAGGTGGAGGAAAAACTCACTTTCACACATACTAATCTGCTACTAATATATTTTGTAAAAAAAAAAAAATCAACTACTAATATATTAAAATCGATTACCACCAAATTTACTAATTTATTCTTATTAATTTTAACTACGTTGCAAGTTTTATATCCTTCATTGTAATTTCACTAATATATATATATATATATATACGCTTAAAAATATGAACAAAAAAAATTATAGATAGGAACAAAACAGAACAATCTATACATAAAAATAGGAAGAAAAAAAAAAGTAAAAAAATTATAGAAAGTTTAGTCAATAAAAAAGTTATAGAAAGAATATATAAAAAGTATGAAGAAACCACATAAAAATAGAAATATATAAATAAAAAAAAATACTCTACATAAAAAAAACATAAACAATATTTTTCATCAAAGAAAAGAAACATAAACAAATTTTTTTTTATAAACGAAACATAAACAACATTACTACAAAATTTATTACTAACCATTAATAATAATATACTAATAAAGTTAATTAGTATCAAACTTATTAAACTATCCTAAATATTCATAATAAAATTTCTAATTTTTGATTAAAAATACACACGTGACCGTTATTTGTCACTAAAACATAAAAAATCGAATAAATAAGTTTACAAAAATTAATTAACACAATAAGGGCCCGTTCGGATTCGGCTTATTTTTTAGCTTATGAAAATAGTTTATGCAAATAGAGTTTTATGTTAATTTATAAGTTTTCACTAACAAAATTGAATTTTTATAAACTATCTTCTCATAAACTAACTTGAAAAGTTTATAATGCATAAAAATTTATTTATTTACATAAGCTACTTTACATAAGCTAAAAAATAAGTCAATCCAAACGGACCCTAATTCCACTTATATTTTAACAATATTATATAACAAATTTTTAAATATTTAATTTGAAATAAATTTTCTACATTAATATAGTGACAAACTAAAATGTCGAATAAAAATTAATTGACCTTAAACTAGTGATTAAATAAATTCGTAACCAAAAAAATTCCTAATAATTAAATTATTGAATATTAAATTTATATTTTTTATTTAATCCCCAATAAATGGACCTTAAACTTGACAAATAAAAATGTTTGTACCAAAAAAAATCTTGACAAAAAAATATTTTGCTTGGATATATATTAACAGCATACTTTGTGGAAGATGTAGTACTTTTTCATATTTACAAGAAAAATAATCTCTTGTTCTTGACATTTTCAAAATAATTTCTTTCAAGTTATTAACGACAACATTTATTTTCTTTTTTTTTTTTTTTGAAGCAGACAACATTTATTTTCTATTTCTTTCAAGTTATTAAAGACAACATTTATTTTCTAATATTAGTAATATGACATATGACTAACTGCATTTTTGGATCTATTTAATATTTGACTAACTGCATTTTTGGAAACGGTGGGCGGTCGGTTCCCTCTTCACAAAAGTTTATCATTTTATATTTCTTTATGAAAATAAATTTATCATTTTTGTTCGGACTTTAATTATCTTGTGATTGAATTTGAAATTATCGGAGTTTCCGTCCCTTGACTAGAAAGTTAATACTAAAAAAAATAAATATATCATTCTAAAGCGTAGTTTCGTACTTATTGCGTGATTTCAACATAATGAATTCTGAAAAGAAAAAAAAAAATACTATTATATAGGTTACTTGACTTAAGAGTGTCCATTGTAGTGTAATCTATTTCTGATCTCTTGATTTTCTCATTTAAATTTTGTTGTTCTTTTTACATAAAAAAAATTGTATAGTTTCTGATAGAAATAATTTTTTATTATACTTTATTTTATTGTTGAATTCTAACTTATCAAGCCTCATTTCACTGAAAACATAGGGTTAACACAAAAAAAAAAAAAATTCATTCTTCAGTTATGATTTTGGTTTTTTTTTTTTTCAATTTTTTCTTCTTGTTTTTGGATTTCTATTTTGTTTTCAATGTTTTCAACTACCGAAAAATTATAGTATTGAGTTTTGAATTAGGTCGCTCTCTTTAAAATGTTTGATGGTCCTGCTACAAATTGTGCAATACAAACAATCAATCAAAACGTCTCCAAGAAAAAATAGTACAGATAAACTATATTGATTTTCTACTGCAATGTAGAAAACCGTTGTAGAAATATATCGTCTAAATATGGCAATTGTGGCCACTCATATGGTATATATAACGACCATTCGATTTTTTTCAAATAATGGATATAAATAAATAAAATAAAGACGGTGTAGAAAATAGGAGAATAGGAAAAACTCGAAAAAAAAATCCAAAGCTATGGCACAAATTGTGAGTTGAGTCGCATCCCCTACTAATATATGTGCAAATTTTGATTTAGAATGTTCATCCCAACAACATTCTGAAGTTGGCAGAGATCCGAAGCAAGTTCGGAAAGTTCATCCTATATCTTCATAAGTGAGAATATGAGCAAAGGATACGTGTCAAAATGTTACGATAGCTAATCTACAACGGTCACAAGGCCAAGAAACTTCTATAAATAGAAGACACCATTTAACGTTAAAAAGCAATAGATAAGGTAACAAGTCAAAGAATATATCAGTAAATATCAACAACTTCTCAAACTGTTTAACTCAACAATCTCTTCAAAACATCTCTCAACAAAACACAAAAGCTTAAGTAGTCTAGAACTCTTAGTATGTATCAATATTTAATTAACTTATCCATGAGATAAGCCACCCAAACATTTTCACCCTCGAAACTTTGTATACATTCTAATCTCTTTTTATTAGTGTTTAAAGGCTTGGGTTGTGTCAAAAAAAGAAGAAGGTGAGAGCCCACATTTGGTGAACTAGTATAAATTTTTGTGTGTTGATTTTTCTAACCCTTAACTCTTTGCCAAATTCTATGGTACATATGTTAATTTCTAATGCACCGGTACATTATATAATTAAATTAATAGATAAATGATTATTTTCTAAAGTAAATCATTTTTCTTATCATTAAAATAATTATAGTAACTACATATTATTCATCAAAACCGTCAAAAATATAAAATTCGATATTTTTTGGATTTTTATTCATCATAATAGTCAATATTGAATTTAAAAAAAAAATATTAGAAAAATTAGTATAATGCTTATAAACAATAAAATTGTGTTTTTTCTTGTGATATTATTATTTCTAAAATACAATAATCGACTAATAGTTATTTAATGCATAAAAATAATCGCTAATTTAACAATTTACTGACGTGATGTACCGGTACATTCAAATTATTCGAATGTACCGTAGAAGCCCCCTAACTCTTTATTTCAAGTATTTGTTTATATCACACACAAAATATTCACTTTGTTTTATTAACTTTTTTTTTTTTGATAAACAAATAATATTATTAAAAAGAGTACAAGGGGTACTCTAACCCATATACAAAAGTGAGAAGTCCAGACCCAGCATCATAGCAAGAGAAACTACCCACCTTCTATGAAGGGTTGTAGAATTCCGCCAAATCATGTGCTCGAAAATCGGACAGAACCCAACAAAGTAAACCGGACTAAATGATTACAATATAACAATAGAAAGCAAAAATAGCAGAGCACTGTTTGACAGAACAATCAATCCTCCAAAACTAAAACATGATGACAGACCCACTAAAGTAAACCCACATCAAGCACAATACAGTCTTAAGCTTTTGATACACACTAAGAGTTCTAGACTACTTAAGCTTTTGATACACACTAAGAGTTCTAGTACTACATCAAATTGAGAAATTAACTTGACAAGCACATCAAGTTAATTTCTCAATTTTTTTTTTAATCCGTAATAAATGGTCCTTAAACTTGACAAATAAAAATGTTTGTACCAAAAAAAATTGAGAAAAAAAATATTTTGCGTGGATTAAACAACATACTTTGTGGACGATGTAGCACTTTTTCATATTTACAAGAAAAATAATCTCTTGTTCTTGACATTTTCAAAATGATTTCTTTCAAGTTATTAAAGACAACATTTATTTTCTATTTATTTGACACTAATATTAGTAATATGACATATGACTAACGCATTTTTGGAAACCCTCTCCACAAAAGTTTATCAATTTTTTTTTATGAAAACAAATTTATAATTTTTATTTAGACTTTACTTACCTCACGATTGGATTTGAGATTATCGGAGTTTCCTTTTGCTAAAAACTAGAGAGTTAATACTAAAAAATTAAATTTATCATTCTAAAGCGTAACTTTGCACTTATCGCGTGATTACAACATAAATTCTGCCAAAAAAGAAGAAGAAGATACTATCATATAGGTTATTTGAGTGTAATCTATTTTGGGTCTCTTCATTTTCTCATTTAAATTTTATTGTTCTTTTTACATAAAAAGATGTACGATTTATAATAGAAATAATTTTTTTATTAGACTTATTTTATTGTTGAACTCTAAATTATCGAACCTCATTTCTCTGAAAACTATAGGATTAACACAAAAAATAAAAATAAAATAGTTGTTCTTCAATTATGATTGTTGTCATTTTTTTCTTGTTTCTGGATTTTAATTTTTTTTAAATGTTTTCAACTACCGAAGAAATTATAGTGTTGAGTTACAAATTAGGTCGCTCTTTTTCAGATGTTTGATGGTCCTATTAGAAATTGTGCAATACAAACAATCAATCAAGGCGTCTCCAAGAAAAAAAGTACAAATAAACTATATTGTTTTTTCTGCTGCAATGTAGAAAACTGTTGTAGAAATAATCGTCTAAATATGGCTATTGTGGCCATTCATATGGTATAACGACCATTCGATGCTATTGTGGCCATTCATATAGTATAACAACCATTCGATTTTCTTTCACTCGATATAAATAAATAAAATAGAGACGGCGTAGAAAATAGGAGACGAGGAAAAACTCAGAAAAATATCCATTGCTATGGTGCAAATTGAGAGTTTAGTCGCATCCTCTGAGGAAATTTGTAATTTACTGGAGTTAAAAACGCGGGAGCAAATTTGTAAGTAAATTTTTAATTTACTTATATATGTGCAAATTGTGGTTCAGAATATTCATCCCAGCAACATTCTGAAGTTGACGGAGATCCGAAGCAAGTTTGGAAAGTTTATTCTACATTTTCATAAAAATGATTCCCCCTCTAGTTCTTAATATATTAAAAAAAAAAAATTTTTTAGATTAATAGAATGTTTAATATATTTGAATTCTCTCCATGTTTAATGGAGTTGGATTTGGATCCATACATGGATTTGGATCATCTCTAATTTTCCCTCATATTTTCTATCATTTTTTTTAATCTAAGAATTAGTAAATTATAAAGAATAAAAATGAGAAAAAATTAATCCTTAAATTAAATAAAAAAAAAACATAATAAAAATTAGAGAGATCCAAATCCTTGATCTTTTGTTGAATCTAATAATTTAACTTCTTATACCATCGAGTTAAAAGGGTATAAAATGATGTTGTAATTATGAATTGTGTGAGATACTCGTGATTCACTGCGTAGGTTGTTGTTCTGTCTATGTTATGTTTGCTTTTCACGTGATAGTAATTGTACTGTATGGTGAGGACCACATGATACTTGTAGAATTCCATATTGGGCCAATCAGATACGTCGAATAAGTAGACTAGTCTGATATTTGACTATCTCACATGAATTGATTGAATTACTGTCATTAATGTTAAGGTTGAGAAAAACTCATACATTAAACTTAAAAGGGTCATGCTAACCGGTGTCCCGGGGCACTGGTTAAGGAAACCAAAAAAGAAAATTTTAAAATTGAAAATAACACTTTTTAGACTTTCGAGGCGTTGACTGCACAAACTTCAATATGATATTACTATATTTGGTTCCTTAAACAGTGCTAGCATTTTCCAACTTAAAATGGTAATAGTATAAGATAAAAAGAGATAGAGAGATAATTATAAAACTGTACCGGGAGAAATAAAGAGATGGTAATATTTTTTACATTCTAAATAAAATGAATATTTTTATATTTTTTATAGTTGTATAGTTGTACAATAGACAAAAAATTGTCATGCGGTTCGATGAGAGACAAAATTTTTTATTTTTGTTAGATCTCTTACTACCTATTTTGTCCAGTCCTAACAGGGTACAATAAAAGTTGTCCAATCCAGTCTCCTGTTTTTTAGCAGATCAAACACAACATAAGTTTAATTCATTTAGTAGAAATTAAATATCACACTTTAATTCATTAAGGATGACATTTTAGTTATTAAACTATTTGATAAAAAGGGTCTTATTGACGTTTGCTCTATAAGGGCATTTGTTAAAGAACCTAAAAGTAGAATAATTACATTCGAAAATACAACAATTTCATTTTTGAAAAATTGAATTTACAACTTTTGAGAGGAATATTTCTATATTAAGTTGTTTATCATGTGTCTTTAGGGCATATGTTACCGTTTGCCTTAAAACTATATATATTTAGTTTAATTTGGATGACACCTTTTTTTTTGGTGTAAACCGGATATCTTCTGCGCGCAACTGCGGAGACTAATCTCTCGAGCCTTGTAGGACTTAAATGGGTGGCGAACTCTCCCTAAGAATTTTAAGATTGTTGCATGCCCAGCTAGGGGATAGAGAATGATAACATGGGGAATGGATTCTCTCAAGTGTAATTTACACTTGAGAGAATAAAGTGTAGTTTGTTACCATTGATCAAGAGAGAGAAACATATAAAAATTTAGAAAAAATGAATTTAGATGGTGTTAGATTACACTTTATTCTCTCAAGTGTAAATCACACTTGAGAGAATCCATTCCCGATAACATGTGTTGTGACGATATTTGCTCTAGTTAAATACTCCCCTGGATCTTAATTATAAGCAAAAAAATTATTTTTATATTCATTAAATAATTGATGTATCTGATATATATATATTAAAGACAATACATCAGTTATCCAATGAATATTTTAAAAAAATATATTTTCTTATAATTAAAGTTGGAGAAAATATGGTTTAGATTGGATAAATTTTCGACTAATATACTTTAAAATTATACTAACATTTTTTATTGATAGTAATACTATAAACTAGTAGAAAGTAACAAGTTTAGTGTAAAATGTAACATATAATATATTAAAAATTAACATTGCAGAACAACAATAAATCAATAATAGATAATATTTGAAATAGTAAAAATATACCATTAAAAAAATATACCAATAAATCAATAAGGAATAAATTTTTTATTATAATATATTCTAGTTATATGCTGTTAGCTAGTGATTCATTTATCAATATGTTTTGGGTGCGTTTGATCCACTAAACAATGAAGGACAGGACAACAAACTTTGTTCACAGTTTGATCTGAATTCCAACACCGGAACAACACAAATGTGCTATGCAGGACTGGAAAATTCCCCCAAATCTTGTTACCCACCAAAGTGGAGTACAAGATTTTGTCCGCTGGATAGTAGAGAAAAAGACAATATTGCCCTATGATTGTCACTTTTTCAATACCACGGCTGCACAATTTTTTTTTTAAATAAAATTATTGTATAACCATGTATGTTTATTTTTTTAACGAAACCATGCTTTTGATCAGTACGTACTTGGTAATTGTTTCTAGTTTGTCCACTTATTTTAAATTAAAATTTTAGTTTGACATTTTGTGTGTTGCACAATAATATATTCAGATTTAACATATAATTATAATTTTATTTATGCATTAAAAAAATTATATAATTTTTTTTAATTTCATAATATCATAATAGATTTTTGATAAATAGAAAAAAAAAATTAACAGTTGTGAAATTTTGATATATTTATTTTTAATACTAGTTCTAATAAAACATTACACAATAGAGGATATTATATAGTAATTTTTCACATTTTTGTCTTGTGTTGTATATCGATTACCAAACAATGCTCAGAACAAAAAGTTGTTTTGTGGCTCACCTACATGTTCTGTTCTGTTTGTCCTGTCCTTTATTGCGAATCAAACACACCCTTAATTGACTTGGTGTGTTGTAGGTAAGAAGAGGATTGTGGTTCAAAACGTGTCTTCCAAACATGATTGCTTTTGGACTAAGCATTTAACCACTAAACCAATACGACATTTTTTTTTAATAACTTATGAAAGTGTTTGTATTTTAACAGTTTCAAATTGTCTCAAACTAATAAAGAATTATTTTCTTTCATCAAATAAAAGATAAATTTCTCTATAAATATGGACATTTTAAAGAAGAAAAAAAAACACGAAAATCATATTGTTATGACTTATGAGTCAAAATGTGAGGTGGCCAGGTGGGATTGATGTTTCATTGAATTATGAATCGAACCACAAAATCCATGTTATCGTTTGTTTCGGAGAGAAGTGAGAGTTTTTAGGGGGCCAAGTCCAACATCAACTACGCCGAACCATTAATGCTATGCAGCTAGGTTTAAATTTCTCTCTTCTTTGATCCAGCTCTTACTATACTTGTACTTGGTCTAAACTTAGCTCAAACTCCTCATTAAGGCCTAGCATAATACCATATGCTATGGTCTGGGTGCATAGAATTGCACCTAATAAAATTTCATGACAACCCATAAATTTCATGATAATGTTACCCATAAATTATTTATCTCACTAATTTACATAAAAAAAAAAAAAAATCATCCAAACTATATGTTTAGAAAGAGTAGTGGTATATGTATTATGTACAACTAATATTTGACAGCTGATAAAAAAAAAATATGACAATTTTGGGACAATTGTTTTGCTTTTTCTTCTTTTATGTGACAAAAAGAATACTAAAGCGAGAGATTAAGAGAGGTAGTAAAAACGAAATGTGATTATGAGAGAGAATTGTCTAAAAAGTATGTCACAATTTAGGTGTACATACAAATATCATTTTTCAATTAGGAATTAAATAAAATAATATCGACCTTTGAAAAGTCTAAATAAATATTGATTAAGATAAAATACTAGATGTTTATAAGAGCAACTCCAACGGCAGTTCGTTGAGAGTCCTTCAACACTAAAAGTGAGTCTTTCACGCGTTCTACTATTGGAGATGTCTGATGTGGCGAGGACCGTAACATCAGAAACCAACAAGTCTTTGTCTCTTACAACATATAAATATAATTTAGCTACGGTAAAAATGAAAAATTAGTTTTGCTTAAAATATTAATATATTGAATAAGTTATGGGGCTCATTGCAAGTTCTCGTAGTCATATCATTAAAGTAAAAAATTAGAGAGTTATATTTTAATGGTTTAATTAGTCTATTGGTCTTTTAAAGATATTTTAGGTTTTACAATGGTCTCTTAAAGAAAAAAAGGTCCGGATTGGTCCCTTAAAGAAAAAAAGACCCGGATTGATTCCTTAAAGACATATATTTTTGCCATATTGGTCATTTCCGTTAAATTTTAACTCCAAATATAACAAAAAATTCCAATGGTTAAAATTTTAAAAATTAATAAGGTTTTTGGTGGACCACTTACACTTAATGACATTCACAATTCAGTCTACTAAAACTAATATTTTTTGTAAAAAATTGACGGAAAGTACCAATTGAGAAATATACGTGTCTTTAAGGGACCAATCATGACATTTTTTTTCTTTAAGGGACCATTGTAAAACCTAAAATATCTTTAAGGAACAAAATGAGTAATTAAACCTACTTTAATAGTGATGTGGCAAGTTGAACCCACTCAAAGAACTTAGAGCATAATTATCGGTGGGTTTTTAACTGTTGCAAAACGTCCCTTGTCAGTGAAGGGCGATAATCCATAGCTAGGAAACGTTCATACACTTACCCACGTTGTTCCGTTCAGGTACGTGCTTTAAATGCCACAAAGGCATGACTTTTTTAGAGTGAGAGATATTTGACAAACTATGTGAGAGATATTGTGGGTCAAGTGGAACCCATTTTAGAGTGTTTGATGAGTTGTATGGATATTTAAAAAATATAGTTAAATTGTTTAAATAATTAAAAAATATAAAATAATATAAAATATTAAGTGGGTCCCATTTAAAGAACCCAAATAGGTTTGATGGATGTATATGCTCTTATAACGCTGTTGGAGTTGCTCTTATAAGCATTTAGTTTTTTATTTTAATAAATATTCATTTAGTACCACCAAATTCTCAAAGAAAAAGTAAAAAGGTAAAGTAATTTTCTTTTTAGAAAACTCCTTTGCATAAGAAAGTTGGGGGTATGCACGTGTGGGGATCCACTTGCATTTTGGTGACATTGTGAATGGTTTTTTGTGCCTATCATTCCCTCGTGTGTGAGAGACTGTGACATTCCCTAAACTAAAGCATCTATCTTTCTCTCTTTTATATTTGCACGGTTGGTTCACTTCACTCATTATATATATTTTCCTTTTTATCCATTGATATCTCTCTCTTTCTAACTAACTAAAAGTAACTTTTATTAACTTAATCAACACCCCTTTTGAAGAAGACAATATAATTGAACCTATAATTATTCAAAGATGTTGATCATTAATCCAAAGATACATTAAGATAACCACTAACTAAACTAAAAGATTATAAAAGACACCACAAAGATTGTCCTTTTAACGTCAATGTCAGTTTTATTTATCTACTTTATACTTTATTTCCCTTCAAAGCAATTTTTACCTAGTTATTTTTTCCCGCAAAACAAATCTAGCATACTTTTTTTTTTTTCTTGAAATTACAAATCTAGCTTACTTACCAATTATACTTAGTGGTAAAAAACTTAAAGATATTTTAACTTTGAGTACATTGTAATTTTTTTTTTTCAAATACAGTCGTAAAATGTATCACTTTAATTTTTTTTTGGAAAAGCAAAGAAAATAATAAATTAAAAAAATAAGTACAAGAAGTGCTATGAAACAATACAAGCAAGTCTATCACAATGAAGACTAAAAGAAGCACATCAAAGCTAGAATTATTAAGCCAAACTAGTGAAGCACCTAAACAAACAGCCTATGACCACAAAACTCAGTACCATCACAATAGGACAGCTATTCAAAGAAATGTATCACTTTAATTAATAGAATTATTAATGTCACTAAAGCAACAATAGCAGCCAAAATGAAAAGATACAGGGGTCGGTCCGGAATTTTTGTAGGCTAATGCAAATATAAAGTGATCCTTTGATGGTGGTTCTGCAAGTGCACAGAATCACAACCAAGTAATAAAGTGATAAGTTATCGTTCTCCACATGGATTGTGCCAAAATTACTAGTTTCGCTTAGGAATTTAGATAGTTTTGCATTCGCTTTGTTGTTTAGAGAGAGTTGTGCGGGTAAAAGTAAATTGCAGGAAAGTAAATGACTGAAAAATAAATAAAGTTGCGTGTGTGTCCACGCGGGGTGGTTAAGTGTTTTCAAATCCCTCATTTACTTCTGTTTGGTGGTTAATTCCCTTGTTCCCCTCAATCAGGATTAGTCTTATAAAATAGGTTCAGAAGCACTCGTTCTCTATTTCTATTACAAACTGGTCAGAGCCTAGTTAGGGTTGTCTTACTCTGCTTAAATGTTCTCGCCTAGTCGGTTCCACTTTTTCGTTTAAACTTTGGTTCCGTTACCCTTAAGGCTCAATGTATCGCAAGTTGTCACGTGTGCCTCAAACTAGTCTTAACTCTGACTTCAAGTAGAATTTATCGTTCTAGACTAAGCTTTAATCCTATACTAAGACCTCATATACTAAATTTAATGGTCTCATGTTCGACCTTAGCACACCGTCCTTCGTTCGGGATAATTAGCTTTGTTTCCTATCCGATATCCACTATCTTCCTTAGATTTTATTCTAATGTTATCAGTATTAAAATAAATATAAAAACCAGACAATAAAAGAGTTTTAATAGGAACAACTGAATTTATACCCAAATTATACAAAACCAAACATTCATAAAGGAGTTCATCGCGACTCCACCTAACCTAGGAAAAATAAATTACAAAGACAATAAAAAAAAGAACCTTATTAGCCTTGGAGTTCCTTGACCCTCTTTGCCTCCTCCTTAGAGTTCTCCTGACTCTCTTTTGAGTATCACTATTGTTGAGTGATTTCTGAATGAATAATAGTGAAGGAGGAATACTCTATTTATAGTTTTTCAGCTAGGTTTGAGTTTTTTCTGCGCGTCCATCGCACTCATCGTGGCCACGATGGCGTGTAATTTTGCCTCATCGTGCAACGATGGATCATATCGTTGGTATGATGGAAGATCTTCTCCAGATTTTCTGTTTTCTTCAACCGCCTTTCATCGTGCCACGATGACAAGTCATCATAGTACGATGGTAAAGATTTGTTGCAGATTTTCTTCAATTTAAACCGTCTTCTTATCGCGCCACACTAGATCTCATCGTAGGTACGATGGATTGCGCTGTTTATTACGTTTTTGCCCTTTTTTGCTGTTTTTTCCACTTTTCTTGCTTTTGGGCCAAGTAACTTCACTTTTTCAGGTATTTGCTTGATTTTGGGCTTCAATTGCTATTAGAACAACCCTAAATTACTACTAAAAACATCATATAATTGACTGTCATCACCCTTTAATAAATAAAAACGCAATTTTTTTTTTTAAAAAATTATCCTTGATTTCAGTTGCAAATAACATAAAAAAAAATGATAATCCATGTAATTA
Source organism: Trifolium pratense (assembly GCF_020283565.1). Taxonomy (NCBI): domain Eukaryota; kingdom Viridiplantae; phylum Streptophyta; class Magnoliopsida; order Fabales; family Fabaceae; genus Trifolium; species Trifolium pratense. The sequence goes on from NC_060060.1 coordinate 45,780,293, forward strand.
ACGTAAAAAGATTCATAGTCTAATCAATAACGATAAAATATTTTCTAGCTACTTAAGACGAATCACTTTTTGAACATTTTTTGAAACAAATTCATCAATTAAGTAATGTATTAAATTTTGGACCCTTAATTTATTAAGAGTTTTTCTTCTCGCACACTCTGGAACACATGCACGCCCCATGATATTCCAATTTACCCCTCTCGTTACTTAGACAATGAGTGTGTGTAAATTGTGGAAAATTGGAACACCATAGTTCGCATCATACATAGCAAACAATGTGGAATTAGATTTCGCTATCCAAATAACGAACATGTCGACAGTAAAAAAAACTCATACAGTCAAAACTGATTGCCACGTGGCTAAATGTGATTGGCCATGTGTGAGACAGTGACAATGCACCAGCCATTCAAAATTCGTGGAAAATTCTATATAGGGGGGACCAATGTGTGAAAAGTTCACACCAAATCTCTCTTTCTCTCCCTCCATCATTCTTCTGTTAATTTTATTTTTACTTATTTTTTTTTAAAATTAATTTTAGGCTTAAATGCACTTTTACCCCCCATGTTTTGAAAAATGCGGAATTTTACCCTCCTATTTTATAATTTGTTGGATTTTGCCCCCTACCAAAATTCTGCACAAAATCTGCTTCTGAGCCTCAAGTTCAAAGCTTCGCACAGAACTCAATTTGGATCCATAATTCACAAAAATGATACCGAAATGACCGTAATCGAGTTAGATTTCCACAGAATCAAAACTCCACTAAATTTGGAGTTACAGAGAGAGATTAATTACCGTTTTAGTGAAGATCTGTTCAAATTAATTATCGTATGAAAAAAAAGTAAAGTAATGTAATTATTAATGTAATTATTTTGTCTACTCCTTTAATACTTTTTTTTTTCTTGCATTCATTTTTCTGTCATTTAAGGTGTAACATAACGGGTACTCGTTTGCTTCCTAAAGAATGAATATTCAAGTAGGTCGCTTTCTGGAACGCGAAACAGGGGGTGTTCGATGTGTAGAAAGCGATTTCTTTAGTTGTTTAGTTGTTCGCTTCCTAGACCGAGATATAAGGAGTTGTTCACTTTCTACATGCTTACCTTATGTTAATATTGATTCTCTTGATGATTTCGACCACGAATTAGCAAGAATCAAGCGATTTTGACGAAGTTTGCACCAAATGGGATTTTTGAAGGGTTTTTGAGTATTTTTTCGTTTTTTTTTTGTAACTGCAGCAAATAGCAGGAAGAAGGTGAACACGCCTTATATATAAGGCATGTTCGCGTCCTAGGATGCAATTACTAAAGACGTGTTTTGTGTTTTCAAATTTTCCCTTCGGGGGTGGATGATTCTTAACGTTCACATTTTTTGTACACTCGCTTTCTATAATGCAAACAGAGTTCACTTTCCAGAATATGAGAGGGGCATTTCAGTCATTTCAGCAGATGACTGAAGTATTTCAAGGCGTGTGAAAAGTAATTCTCATTTATTAATACTACTACTTGGTAAAAGAGATTATGCATGGGCCTAACAATTGAGTTTTTTTTTTTTTACGCAAAAGAAGTTTGTAGCTTAGAGCTAATCAACCCAAAATATAATAAGAAAGAGTAAATAAAACAAAATGGAGGGGACATAGACCAAAACTCCATCAAGAGTTACAAATTCTGAAACTAGGGATATCTAACCGGTTTCTTCGAAAACTATCTTTTATAAATTCTGTAACCTGATGCCAAAAGGTAAATGAAATATATTAAGTTTTGCACCCTCTAATTTACTAATACTACTACTCTGTAAAAGCAATTCAAAGCCCTCATTTTTAGGAAGTTCGACGCCACAATACATATTACGACCGTAATATTTTTCATGTAATAATTTTCACCACATCATAATACTATATTTTCTATAGTAATTTTTATTACCGTAAAAAAATAGTAATTTTTTTTTATATTTTTAAAATGGTCATGCTAACTGGTGCGGTGCCCCCAGGACACTGGTTAAGGAAACAAAAAAAAGAAAGTTTTGAATAGAAAATAACATTTTTTAAATTTTTGAGAAGTTGACCGCACAAGTTTCAATGTCAAATTACTATTTTTATTTTCTTAACAAGTGTCTAGAACACGGTTTAACATTTTCCTTTTTAAAATTATTTTTACAAGTGGTCCAAAAGTAACAAATTATATATCCCTTTTCACTCAAATCGCATCACCACTTTTTTAAACTATAGGAAAATAAAAGTTACTTTCTAAAACTCAAGTATTTTTTTCTCCCTCTTTAATTTGATTGAACATTTTTTTGGCAATGTATTTTCATATAATATTCATGATGGGTTGTATCTGTTCTAAATTATTTGTTTGACTTTATAGGTTCACTTTCAATAATATATTTTTGGTACAATCACTTTCAATAATAAGAATCGAAGGCAAACAAATAAATGAAAAGGGGAATTATATTATATATATTTTTTTGACAAAAGGGAATTACCGAATTATATTATATATGTTTCTTTATTCACTTAGCAAAATAATAATTTGTGGGTCCATTAAGAGGTGGAAGTACTGATATTTGACAAGATGACCCTCATATGGGATGGTTCTGTATGGTCATGGTCCCACCAGTCAAAAGCTAAACCAACACACCACATGTTCCAATTAACAAGTAGGTGGTGGATCAAATATATATGAGGAGAAAAAAAAAACACTTGGTCATGGAGATTGTTTCAAGGCCATGATTCTCCTTTATGTATTCTCCTTTTGTTGTCCCTAGCTAGAGTAGAGGATAAAATGCACCATTCATTACATGTTTTAAAACAGCTTATCCCCAAAGCTAGATCAACAAGCCTTTTTAATGAAAGGTCCAAGGCTATTTAGTAGGATCTTGAATTTCTGTCACTATTGATAAATTTATTTTCTTATATCGTGTATTGTTAATGTGAGTTGTTAAGTTGCATATCAACTATGAATAAAAAAATGTTGAATTTATAAGAAAGATAATTCATGAACTTAATGTTTTAAACTTTTGGGTGGAGTTGAGATATATCTAGTTGTTTAGGCTCGTTGTTACTATCGTCACTACTTTGAACTCCAATTTAAATCTCATAATATGAATATAATTAAATATCTTTGAAATTCTTTTGCCACGATTAGTTTGCCTGTGTAGAGCGCGTAAAGCTGATGTGCATTTCAGAGATGTTGGATGTTCGTACAGAAAACGCGGAGTCAAAACAGTGCTGTCTTTGGAGACCATGTTCTTTGTTGCATGTTGTATTGGGTATATGTGTTGGATCTTAAAATCTCTCATGCGTAGTAAACGAAAATGAATTTAAATTTCTCGATTTCAATCTATAAAACTTGATTTCAAAACGTGTGTTATGAACGTAAGTGTTTTCGTAAGTTAACCTCCGAAGTTAATTTAATTTCGAATTGTAAAATCTAAACGTCTTTGGTCCCAAATTTAGGGGTATTTTGGAATTTTTGAGACTCTGGAACAACTAGGGGGCCCAAAGAGTAAAATTCAATAGAGGATTAAATAGGCAGGCCCGATGGGTTGGACTTGTTTTACCTGCCCTAGTGAATTTTTAAATTTTTAGAAGAGTTGTACTTCTCGCACCCCCTGGCATACATGCGCGCCCCCCCTGATATTCCGAATTTACCCCAATCACTATTTAGAAAGCGAGTGTGTAAATAGCAAAAAATGGGGGAAAAAGAGTTCGCTTTCTAGATAGCAAACTGCAAACTGAGTTCGTTTTTTAGGATGCGAACCATATAAAAATCAATTTTTTTGTCCTCTTCACAGCGCAACGTCTGCGCCCCCTAGAATAAAAAAAAAAAGTTCGCATTCTAGATATCAAACTACAACTGAGTTTGCTTTCTAGAATGCAAACTCTTTTTTTCATGATTTTTTTTCATTCTAGGGGGTGCATACGTTGGGTTTAAGTTAAAAATATTGCTACTCACTACTTAAAGTGCGAAAAAGTGCTCGTATCCTAAAAAGCGAGAATTAGTTTGGTCATTTCAGGAGATGACCGAGGATTTTCAGGATGCTCGAAAAGTACGATTCTTTTAAGAAAATAATAGGCCCAAAGGCCCAACCTAAAGTTGTGGAAAAATAAGTTTCAAGAAAAACCACTAAAGAGAAAGAAAAGTGCGAACAAAGTCTAATTATTGTCGGAAAAATTTCATTCCATCCTAACATTTAACCCATCACCCCTATAAACTATCAAATATTACTATCATTTTACCTTTTATTATTTGACTTCACTCCTATAATTTTTTTTTTTTAATAATTAGCCAAAGTTACAAACCTGAAAACTTAGAAAAATTAGCCACAGAAGCATATTTTTCAACTTTAACAATCATAATCTAGTCTAGAACTAAAAGAATAACAAACCGAAACAGTCTGCAAATAATTTGCAGTAAGTTTACCCACAATTTAACAGTAGGCTCCATAGCTACACCGAAGAATCTGAGATTTTTTTTTTTGTTTAAGGATGCAGAATTCTTTTTCAAATTTTCATTCATTACACATATCTATTTGATGATTTGTTCCGAAATTTATATTTAAGGCAAAAAAAAATTCGGAAAACGCGTTTCGAAAGGATGAGAATTTTCAAGAGATCACTCATCCTAATTTTCTCTACATACAAATTTAGCGTTTGTTTCAACGATTCTCAATAGTAATTCATACTAAATGAGTAGGAGATGGTCCATGTGAACTTGGTCAGGACATTGTTATATACAGGCGCTGAGATTCGAACCATAAACATTACACTTATTCAAGTGTCTTTGTAACTACCAACTAAATTGTATGGTAAGACTTGTACGCAAGCCATAGTTCACTTTAATTGTTTTTTACTTATGTAACACATCTAATTTGTGGTGTGGCCATGTAACTACTCCCTTCGTCTCAAAATAATTGTTACAATTTGACCGTGTGCATTATTCATATAAGCTACTTTGACCATATTTTTTTTACTAATGTATAAAGATAAATATTAATATATGAGATCTTGTTAGATTTGTCTCAATGAGTACAATCAAAATATCAGTTTTCATAATTTTTAATAATACACAACAAAAAATATTCATGATCAAAATTGTGTATCAGCAAGTATGCAGTAGTAAAATGTGACGATTATTTTGAGACGGAAGAAGTATTTTTTTCCGATTACTACATTGTCAATTTCTCTTGTGAGAAAATTAATATTAACCTACTCGTATGAAACATGTCCTATATGGCCCAGAAGTGACCCCTTATCTTAAAATTGTCTCCTACCAATCATCAAAAGCATCCATCCAATCCACCGATTGGTTAGTTATCTTCAGAAAACTCATTTAATCCACCGTATTATCTAGTACTAACGTACATAAACTGTTATTTTTTAACCAACCCATTTTGTTTTGAAGTTAAATTTGTACACTTTTTTGACCTATGGCTGTTCCCTACAATTAGTGGCCTTAAATGTTCTCTTTCTTTACCTACTCTGTTTATTACTGCATCTGTATATTTGACTATATGAACTTAGTATGTTGTATCAGGAATAAAACTGGTTGACTTCGACAACAAGACTCTAGAGTTGATACACCGAACTACCGAACTAAACCAAAACTAATTGAATTCATTTAGGAGTTGACGATCTGAATCTATGTTTCAAACATAGTTCATTAACCATAACTGAATTACAAATAACTATACCGAACCGTTAAGAATTGAATTTTACATGTTAGTATTAAAGTTCAATTTAAGTCCCTGATAAGAATTGAATTTTACATGTTAGGATCAAAGTTCAATTTAAGTCTCTGAAAAAATCAATCAGGCAATTTAGTCCCTACCTTGTTTTCATTTTTTTTACCATATTTATCTTTTATGAAAGGAAAAGAAAGTTAATAGAAGAGAAAAAAAATTAGATACTATCATTTAGTTGTTTGATATGAACGATAATAAAAAGACATTTATTTTCGGAACCATTATAAATCAAATGTAGTCTTCTCTACCAAAAAAAAATCAAATGTAGTCTTAATTTTTCTATTCTTAATAATAATAGGAAAAATAGTGTCAAAAAAGTAACAAAAATGGAAATAGAAATTATTTAGTGGATCACATACACTATCCAAACAACATTACCAAGTTCAAATTCAATCCAAGTACAAAACCACAAAATACAAAATCCTATTAAGCAACACACACCTAATTAAACAATAACATCATAGTTTTTTTATAAGAATAATCAAGCTAGAAGGATGAATCCTTTCAACAATCTAATAGTAGAAATTCCAAATTTCCTCACTACCAAACCTTTTATTGCAACAAACTCTAGTAGTTTAAATTATAATTCCATAAGAAATTCCTTATCTTGCTCCAACCTTCCCATGGCCTCAGGCTCCAATGTTAGCTCAACATCAATGCTCCTACCTCCACTCTTGCCAGGATACAAATAAATCATTCCATCAAATTTGTTATTAGTCCCACTCCTCACAATCTCTGGTGTTCCCCATCCAAAATCAATGTCATAAACCTTAAACCTTGGTGAACTTCCAACTGCCACACAATTCACTCCAGCATCTTTGAATTGAAAAATCTTGGGTTCACTCTCCCACTCATTGTTACGTCCATCAATAGCGTTAGCATCATGAGATTCAATTGCCTTTTGGATCAAAGAAGCGCCAAATTGTGGCGGGTGAGCTGACAAAAGTCCGGCGGCGGTGACAGTGAATATGGCTTGAATTAGGTTACCGAAGTACGCCTCTGGCATTGGTGGGTCCACTCGTTTTCGGCAGTCAGCAAAGACGGTGTATACTGTATATTCTTCGGGTTTTAGGTCACGTGCAAGGGTCACATGACGCCAAATATGAGCGGAGAGAGACTGGAATGTTGAGAATGGTTTTGAACCGTCTGATGGAAGAGTTTGGTTGACTGTTGACTTGATTTTGTCGATGGCTGACTCAGAAAATTTGAAGATCTTTTCCCTAAGTACAGGCTTTGCCCCGCCATTGGCTGATGGTGGTAGGCCTTCAGGCTCAGGCTTTGCCTCACCATTGGCCGATGGGGGAGGGCCTTCGGGCTCGAGCTTTGCCTCGCCATTGGTTGATGGGCTTTTGGGCTCGGGTAGGGAGAGGTCAAGCTTTACCCGTGTGTTTCGGGACTTGGTCCGTTCTAGGAATGGTCGGGGTGTTGTGGGGGGTGCACTGCTGCATTCCTCGGCCCATGAAGTCATGAAGTGCCATGTGGAAGTTCCATCAACAACAGCATGGTTAAAAGCCAAGCCCATTGCCAGCCCATCTTTGAGCTTTGTTAACTGTGAAAAGTCAAGATTGCAATCAAATTATAAATCATGACAAATGAAAAAGAAGAAATCACAAAAACGAGGAAAGAAAAGAATGTGATTAATGATTATGACATCTATAAGTGGAGGTCCTATAGAATGTGAAGACTCTTCCAACAACATTGGCAGCTATTTAATAACACACTCGTTTGTCAACTAAATTTGACAACCAAGTACACTTGTGTCCCTATAATCAAACATAATGTTGGTTAACTATTTTTATATTAAAAAAAAAAATTAGTTTCTTACATTATTAAATTAATTAATTTTACATTATATATTATTATTCTATACTATTAATTTAGCAAGTTGTGACAAATAATGGTCAATAATGTTGGTTAACTATACATTATATATTACTTGCTAAATTACATTATTATATTACTTAAATTTCGAAAAATAAAATTTTTTTCGATAATTATGAGTTAAAATTAAGGTAAGTAGCGTCTGATAAAAAATTATTTCCATCAAATACATAACTTGAATTCTTCCGCACAATTTATCATATACAAACTCATTAACCACTCGAGCCGAATAATATGGTTCACATGTCTCTAATTCTAGATAAGCATTTACCATTGAAAATAAATGACACATGCATACTTGGAGGGTGGGGTGTGGGGTGCTGTTTATCTTATCCCTTTGTTTTTTCTTGGCTGATAGTTATAAGTCATTTATGAATTACAATATCAAACTTTTACTCCAACTATTACTTGGGGTTTTTCAAGTAAAATAGTACATGCTCTACATCTCATTAGTCCCAAGTCCTAACTAATGATATTTCCTTAATGACAATTAATATAGGGCAAAAACAGGACTTACAAAAACAGAGCAAATCCTTAAACCTCTTTTCAGTTAGATTAAATTAATCTGATACAAATTTTACAGTATATTCTTTCAAAGACATTTAGAGAAGGAAAATAAAATGAATTTATATCTCTTAACAAGTGTGCTGATAACTTTGTGATCAAGACATGGATATCACATGCAAATTTGCATAAAACTTTATTTTGTGAGATACCAAAACCAAATAAGCGCAATTAATTGTCTTAATCAACAGTCACAAAAATTTAAGCTATCCTCAAATCATGCATTGATCTAGAGAGTTTAAGTTTTCAAATTTCATTATTATTTTTATGAGTTGAAAACAAATCTGATATCCAAGATTTCACACCAGGCGCGCAAACTGTGCACCAATCAATTGGCTAGATAAAATACATTATTTACACTTCTTTAAAAAAAATGACATCAGAACATCCACAATCGAGCTCACCTATAAAGATGTCTAAGTGATTTATGTTATAGTTTATTTAATAGAAAATGTTAAAGCGCGAAAAAAATTAGCTCAATAGATAGACAAGCATTTATCATTCACCAAAAAAATAGGCTTGCATACTTGGCTGTAATGATGTCCTATTTTCTTATCATTTTTTTTGGTTGAAATTTATGACACATTTATGAATTACAACTAGTTTTTTTTGGCACAATTTAGAGCATTTATTTGGTACAAGAATTACAACTAATTAAACATTAAAGTAAGTCTAAAATACACAAGATCTGATGATGCCTTTTACAAGTTTGTTGTATGTGTTTCTCAACTTCAGTAAAAATCTAGATGCCTTAATCAAAATATAAGGTAAAAATAGTGTTATAATGAATTGCTTCTTCAAATGCTTCAATGGGAATTTGGCAAAAGTCACAATTAACAAACTTTTCAAGCATGCTTTAAAAAAAAAAAACTTTTCAAGCTAAAATGTACTTGCTCTTCATCTCATTTTTATTTTTTACATTTTCTCAATCTGCCCCCTAAATGCGGAGTTGCCGGAAACACGTTTTTAGTAATGTATTTTTAAGTGTATTTTGATAAATTTGAACATATAAAGAGGCAGATTGAAAAACTGTATTTTTTTTATAATAGTCTTTTCATCTCATTTATAACGGAACAAAGAAAAACATAGCAAATCTCTATATTTATAGAAGTTTCATATGGGATGTAGACATCCAAAAACATCTTTTAAATTAGATATCGTACGAATTATATAAATTGTTTTCCTATTTTTTGGTTGCCCTTACTATTTTATGATTTCGACCCTTAAACTTTAATAACAAATTAATAGTATGAAATAAAAATTTGTTAGTTATGCACTAATACTTCTATTTTTAGGACCAAAGTTTTGACTCCCTACCCACAAATTCACTATAAGTGTTCAATAGAGCCACAACCATCACCATTGAGGCCACCCCTTTTATGACTTAGTATTAATTAGTGCATGTTTACCATCACATTAAGTTTATCAAAATTAGGGACATTTTTAACCAAAATATTGGGCTCAAGAGGTTAATAAGCTCTTCTAGGACAGATCATTCGAGAGAACCTGAGTTCGATTCTTGGTGGAAATAATTATTGGCCGGTGGGACATTTTGCTAAAGCTAAAGAGTATTACCATTAGTAGTATTCTTTACACATTTCATTAACAAGTTAAATGTTGACCCATTAGGCTATGATTTCAACTATTTAAAAGAGCGATAATATTTAGTTAAAGACAAATTATAAGAAAAATATATATGTAGAATGGAAAAAGTGAAAAATAATAAAGCAAAAATAAATAAAATCAACAAAAATAATCATATTTTAACAAACTAAATTACCTGAACAGCCAACAAAGGTCTATGCATGCCTTCCAAATTCAAGATTCCACTATAAGGAATCAATTCTTTCAAAATGGCACTACCTTCAGCAACAGTTAGATCTTCAACACTAATCTCATTAGCAACAGCTTCAATAACTTCAACACCAACCATGTCATCATCATATTCAACAAAAAACACACCCTCTTCATCTTTTCCTAATTTTCCAGCTAGTTGATGAAACTCTTTCAAAACCACACTAAGCCCATTTTTGAGTTTCTCAACATTTTCTTCAAAGTTTCCTCCTTTGTATAAAATTATTTTTTGGTTGTAATAAAAAGCTAAGTAAGGTAGATCAAATGTGACCAATTGACACTCTTTTTTCCCTATTTTTCCCTCAGGTTTCACATAGCTTTTTCTAGTGATTTTCAGATTTAGTGATTCTTCTTTCTTGACAACTTCACTTGACATTTTGATTAAAGGAAATTTTGAGAAGAATTTATTTATTTATTTATTGTTTGAATTTATTTGATGTGTGTGTGAGATGTGTGAGTTTTGAGGATTTTTATAGACAAGTGTTGTTGAGGTGCATTTAAGGAATTCATGGAAGCGGTTGTGACCAATTAATAGCCCTTACTAGCTAGCTATGTTGGTTTGGTTAGAGGTAATTATAGATGCGGCAATTGTTTGGTCAAAATAACCAAGACTTTCTTAGTGAGAAAATGTAACAAGTCCAACTTAGGGAGAATTTGTGTAGAAATATTCTTTAGTGGAAAATATACTTAATCAGTTAGATTTTCTCTCATATTCAAATTTAATGTGGTTATGTTAGAAATTTCAGCATTAAAATTGATTTATATCCTTACTCTATAAAGTTAGGTGTGAGTTTGAATATCAATTTTTTCATTTCTTCGTATTTATAGGTCACATGTTAAAGTATCTAAATATAGAAAATTAGTAGGAGTATTTAATAAGATAGAAAACATAACGCTTAAAACATAATTCTTAGATTTGGTCTAGTGATGAGAAATTTGAGTAGTATGTTAAAAGTTATAGGCTCGATCCTCAACTCCTTCGTAAATAAATAAAAAATGCTTAAAACATTGAATGCACAAGTTCTAAGATAATACTTCCACATTTGCTTCCTTAACATGTTCCCTTATAACACATGTTAACATTTTCCTATTTTATATATGGTGCGAGTCTCATTAATTATTAAGTTAATCAAGAAAAAATGGCGTGTAAGTTGTCCACAAATCCTATCTCAATTGCTAGAAATCTCGAAATTGTTAGGTTGAACACCATGATCGGGGTTCCAACCCCGATCACTCGACTTCAATTGTGTGTGACTTTTCAATAATTTATCATTTCATCTATGTACCACAAAGAAATAGCTTGTAAATTTTACTATTAAATTGCTTGACAAAAATTTGGATTTGTATATAATTCTCGTCTCACAATGTCATTTAAGGTTATAGTATACATTTATTTAGAAAATGATTGAGTGTATTTTATGATAAAGTGAGATTTATTTTTTTATAAGATGAAGTTCATCTAGACATCAAGAAACGAAGCAGGTGATGCCCTCATCGTTTGTCTATATCTCTTTAATATATTATAAAAGAAAAAAATATATATACAAAAATTGTGGGACATAAATCTGGCTCGGTGAATCCACACAAAAGCATGTAGGACAATAAAGCATACAAACTTCTAATTAATCCTAAAAAACAAAATAGAAGCCCATATAAATTCGAGGCGAATAAATCGATTGTCAATACAGAACGATCCATGTACTCACTACTCATATATATTTAAATATTTTCCATTTTATATTTATAATAAAAGTGAATATAATAAAAGTAAGGACAAAACTTATGTACAGTTCCTTAAATGCAATTTTTGTTGTTCCCCAATTAAAACAACACTTGTATAAGTATTCCACATCACTATTTGATTCGTGCATTCCTTCCCTATTTTTTCTCTTCCTCTATTGTTTCGTGCATTCTTTTCACTCTTCTTCTCTCTTTTACGAAAAATCAAACTGCAAAATTCTGAGTCTTTTGAAATTCTATGTTTCAAGTGCCCATTAGAAATTAGTATATTAAGGTTATTTTATTTTCCATTATCTCAACTCCACTCCTTTTTTCTCTCTGTTTAGTGTAAAGAAATGCTCCACAATTAGGATTTGAGAACAATATGTTGCCACTTTCATTTCCAATTTTCCTCACAACACACTTCAAACTTCAAAGCATTGGAGAGGCCGGCTTCCTTTAACAATCTATTTAATAACCGGGTTTTGAGAATGAGTTAAGAAGAAGATTCTAAAAAAAAAAGTTTATCCATTTAAAAATTCTGTAAAAATATTGTTTCATATATCTATGACTATGTGGTACCAACACTTTCGATCGAAGATGTGTTAGATTTTCAGCACGCGTCGGTGTTGGTATATGACGGGTGTCGACCCATACCGATGTCTGACACTCACACGACACATACACATGTGCTTCCATTCAATAAGTGAATTTTCTCAAATTAATATTAGCGTCATGTTCCATGTCTGATGTGTCTAAATCTCATTTTACTACTGATGTAAAATAGCTACTTACTTAATATAAAAATAAAATAAAATAGCTACTTACTTTTAAATTATGTATTAGATAAGAGTTAGGTTGCTGCTACCTTACATCTCTCAGTATTAGTTACAGTATTTGATAAACTCTAGTTGATAAGCTTTAGCATCATCATGAGTTTGTACGCTCCCTCAATGACAGGAACTGCAGCATGTCAATCCTCTCATCTATGTATCTATATAAATACTCTTGTAATCTTGAGACTGATTCAATTAAATAAAGTTTATTAAACCTTTTTAACGCGCATCAGAGACAAAACAAGCAATCCTAGACTCATAACCAAGACCAATACCTAGCACTCACAAATAATATACAAGACCAACAAAATACATCTACATGACCCGTTTGAGGAAAGGCAACACAACAAAACAAAATAACAGGCTGCAAGTAATTGTCAATTTGTCATAATCAATACCCAGACCACAATGCTTACCATTCAAATTCATACTCATAGGAGAATTATCGTCACTCCCTAATGGTTCACAGACATTGTTTGTGTAGCCAAATTTAAATTTTCCATGTTGGAGTACCTTCCTAAACTAAAAAAACAATGGTCTGAAGCAATTTTTATGGGTACATGAACAAAAGAAGGTATGAAATTGATGGCTGCAATGCAATGAACAGAAACAGAGAGGCTTTTTGCGGAAACCGCAGAGGAAGAGAAAAAATAGGGAAGGAATGCACGAATCAAGAGAGAGAAATGCAGTTATATATGAATAAGAGTAGGTGATGTGAAATACTATATAATATGTTATAAAGGAAAAGGAAAAGGGGAAGGGGAACCAACTCATTCCGGACTAGAGTCTTTCCACGATTAAATAATATCATTTTAATATCATCTTGTTGATTAATTAATCATTTTACATGAATCACCACAAAAAAAAAAAATCATTTACATGAAAAACGTTCCTTTCTTCGGCTAGATTGCCTTGTCTCAATTCTAAACCAAATAAGAGTGCAGGAGACTAGCTTAGAGGGTTTCTACACCTGACATGACATTTCCACGATTAAATAATATTTCATTCTGGTTGTTGCTGCCAAGTCTCTTGCTAAAGACTTGGAACAACCTCACCAAGAGTCTTCACAGGCCCATGAGTTCGATTTTTTTATCTACTTAGTGAGCGGAGAGCTCGTTGCACGTTGATTTGACCGGATCGGCCTATGTTATATACATTTTTTGTCAAGTAATTTAGTGGATAGAATTTTACCGTTAACTGTACATTAAAAAAAGAGTTTTATCTTTTAAGGTGAAATAGTAGATGTATCAGATTTCAAAATCTGATCTCTATGCAATACTCCATCCGGTCACTATTATAAGCAAAAAAAATAATTTATTTTTTAGGTTCATTAAAAAATTAATGTATCTGACCACTATTATAGATTAAATACATCAATTTTTCAATGAACCTAAAAAGTGATATTTTGCTTATAATAATAGTGACCGGAGGGAGTATATATTATTAATAATTTTATATTTCTTTAAAAATTTACATCAATAATTTATAAGAAAATGTTAATAAGTGCCCTCAAGACACATGTTAACGAATCTAATATAGAAATAATTTTTTTTGATAGAGTATAGAAATATTTTTTATACTTACATAATCAACATTTTTACATTAAATATTGTATTATTTAATGCTACGTTTTTTTATTTGGATAATTTATTATATATCTTAAGAGTATATGTTAACATGACCTTATTTTATAGTATATAAACTTTTAAATTGGTGTTGTGGTGTTCGCCGTGTATTGGCTGGATGAAGGTCAATATCGACGACTCTGTTTATAGTACCTCTGCAGCATGAGGGGGATTGTTCCACGATTATTTGGCAAATTTTCGTGGCGGAAATCTAAAAAAATCACTAGCTTGTCGGTGCTTCACGCCGAAATTATGGCATTGATCCTTGCAATGGAAGTGGCTCGCAGTAAGAACTGGAATCATCTTTGGTTAGAGAGTGATTCGACAATGCACTTCCGGCCTTTGATGATATGAATGCGGTTCCATGGGATTTATGAAATAGACGGTCGAATTGCTTGCATCTTGTCTTACTTTAAGGTGGTCTTGTATTTTTCGTGAAGGAAACGCGTGTGCGGACAAAATTGCAAATTTAGGACATGCTTACACACAAATGAGGTGGTGGAATTATTTACCGGCTACCCTCCGGGATGATTTTTTATGTGATAAGTTAGAACTTCCACAATAGCGTACCATGTAAAATAGTTTTTTTATCCCTGTTCCTTTGGGGTAAGGCCTAGTCGAATTTTTCTCTTTAAATCCCCCATGTTTCTTCTAGCCCCCATGAAATTCTGATTTTGCCCTCGGAGATTTTGGAAAATGTTTTCCAAAATTAATATTTCTTTGGAATCTATTTTCCAAAATATACTTAAATGTAATTTTCATTCACATTACAGTTTTCGTATTTTATTTTTCAAAAAGTTAACTATTTTGGAAAACGTTTTCCAAAAATTTAAATATTTCAGAATGCAGAATCCGAAATTGCTTTGGAAAATATTTTCCAAAGTAATATTGGAAAATGTTTTCCGAAATCCTGTTATTTGTGATCACAACAGCAAATTTGTTGTTATAACCTGATTTTTCACCAGTCCCAATAGTTTTTTATTCTATTTTTAACACTAATCAGTATCCAAACATAATCTATAAAATATAAACAAAATGATAGAGATAAAAGTTTGATAAACATTTTGACTAAAAGATGATTGAGACTGATGAAAAATCAGGTTATAGCAACAAATTTGCGGTTTTGATTACAAATAATAGGATTTCGGAAGATGTTTTTCCAAATCACTTTGGAAAATATTTTCCAAAACAATTTGGGATTATGCGTTCCGAAATATTTGAATTTTTGGAAAACAATTTTCAAAATAGTTAACTTTTTGGAAAATAGAATCCGAAACAATTGAATGTGTATGAAAAAAAAAATAGAGCTCAAAATTTAAGTCTATTTAGGAAAATAGATTCCGAAAAAATATAAATTTTGGAAAACGTTTTCCAAAAATTATTTATGAGGACAAAATTAGAATTTCAAGGGGTTTGGAAGAAATATGGGGGGTGGAAAGAGAAAAATAATATGGGTGCCAACATGGGTTATAGGTAGACGATAGAAACATCACGGGGTGCCAACATGATTGGGATGCCGCTTCGAACTTCTTTAAATTTATAAAAAAAAAATAACCAATGATTAATTATATAATAATATAATATTATTATTCAAACATTACACCGTCAAATTTAATTCGTGTAAATAGATCAATGTGTCGGTTATTATATATGCAACTGGAAGGAATATATTATATACGTAGCCATTAAATTCTTTAATTTTTTCAATACCATACAGTTTTGGAACTTATCGAATTTATTGTTACAGACAAATGTCAAATAAAATTGCCTTGAAATTTGAGGTTCTGCAAGCATTTAGCAATATAGAAGTAAAATACTCTCTCATGTCATTATTATAAGCAAAAAATCATTTTTAGATTTATTAAAAAGCTGATGTATTTAGTCTATAATATGAATCAAATACATCAATTTTTTTTCTGATAAGAAAATATATCAATTTTTCAATAAACATAAAAAATGATTTTTTTTATTTATAATGATGACTGAAGAAAGTATGTATTAGTTATGCTAGGTACTCCTAGTTTAAAAAAAGGGAAAGTAAATTTTATATTAAAAAGAATATTGTTTTTTTGTCAATTAATCTAGTGACTAGAAATTTCACCCAAGGTTGATAAGTGGAATGACCGGGATTCGAGCTCCGGCCCCATGCATATACTATAATTCAATGTCCTACCAACTCAGCTAAGTTCACGGGACAAAAAAAAACCGATGTATTTAATCTATAATATGAACCAGATACATCAATTTTTCAATAAACATAAAACTGGTTTTTTATTAATAATAATAACCGGAGAAAGTATGTATTAGTTATGCTAAATGTCTTTTTTTTTATTAAGGGGAAAATAAAAAACAACAACACAAACTAATGAGGACGTTGCCTCAAGACACGCGTTGCATCCGCAAGCAGCACATGCGCTATTTGCGGAGTCGGAGAAGTCCATAACTTAGTATTAACATCTTACTTAATATCATATTTAGCCAACCAATCAGCACATTCATTTCTTTCTCTAAGAGTTTGAGATTCTAAATGTCTCAAAGGTACTGCTAGTTAAACAAAAAGGAGAAGTAAATTTTATTTTAAAAAAATATATTGTTTATATATGTATATATATATTATAATTATTACCATATTTATTTTGTCGATTACTGCTTGAGGGACACGATATAAAGGGACAACGAAATATTTTAAAATGGCCTTATATTTGAAATGGCCATGTAATAGGAGTATATGAGTAACGATTTTTTTATTTTTATTTTTAAAAGCTCAGTATCTCGTTCAAGGATCAACTAATTTGAGGAGACTAAACTGTTTCGAACTGGACTAAAACTCACAATGCTTGACGGCCAAATACGTCCTAATGTCCATGGAAGTTCACCCCCAAGTTCTACACCAAAGCATTCCGTACTCTATTCTATCTGCCCATAGCATATAAATGACACTTGCATTGCATGGAATGGTGATCCCTCAATTGCACTCCCGTTGTGAGACCTACAAGATTGCTCTGCATATAATCCTCGTGTATATTCTCTATTATAAATACACACGTGCATTCATTCTCAAGGTACTCACATTTCACCCGGTTCATAAACACTCATCTTGAGTTGTTACTAAGTTGAGCGTTAAATGGGTAACATTTTTGCCAGAGGCGGCTCGCATGCATGTGCGAGGTGAGCGACGGCATAGGGCCTCAAAATTTTGAGGGCCTCAACTCAAAATTTTGAGGTCCTATAATATTACTTATATATTATTTATACCTATAAAATATCAGATGTATATTAATAGATTAATTTTTAGGCCCTAAAATAATAGTTATATATTGTTAATGTTCATAAATATCATGAGTATCAATATATTAGTTATCTATACTCGTAAATATAGTTCTAGTCCATTTTAATTTTTGCATAAAATTTAATCTTAGATTATGATGTTCCTTTTTGACGTTATATTCAAAGATAATTATTTTGTATTTCTTGTTCCATTTAATTTAATGTAAGATTTAATATTGATAATTTATATGTTTACAAGAATTTTTTTTATATTATATGCAATTTAAATCGATAATTTTTTTTTATTAAGGGGCCACTTTTATATTTTGCACAAAGCCTCCTAAAACTCGGAGACGCCCCTGATTTTTGCATGTACCCTTTCCCATCGTGCGTGAAGCTTATCACCACCATCAAATTATACCTTATCTTTTCAGAGGAACCAATTAAATAGTTCTGATTGCCCATATCACAATCCCACCGTCCACTTGTGGAGACCCATTTAAAGCCATTTTTTTTGTTCTATATGGACTAGCCCACCGAAATTGGCACCAGAAGGAATAGAAACCGAGGCCTTGAGAGGAACACACTCCAAGATCTCAAACCAACACCAGTAGGCCAACCGCGATAAATTGATAACATTTTTGCATGTACTCTTTCCCCATCGTGCCTGAAGCTTATCACCACCAACCTTCTCTTATCGGAGAAACCAACTAGTTCTGATTGCCCATATCACAATCCCACCATCCACTTGTGGAGGCTCATTTAAAGCAATTTTTGTTTTGCTCTATATGGACTAGCCCACCGAAATTGGCACCAGAAAGAATAGAAATTGAGACATTGAGAGGAGCACACTCCAAGATCTCAAGCCAACACCACATGGCCAACCGCATTAAAGGGGTAACATTTTTGCATGTACCTTTTCCCCATCGTGCCTGAAGCTTATCACCACCATCAAATTACACCTTATCTTATCGGAGAAACCAACTAGTTTTGATTGCCCATATCATAATCCCACGGTCCACTTGTGGAGGCCCATTTAAAGCCATTTTTTTTGCTCTATATGGAGTATCCCACCGATATTGTCACCGGAAGGAATAAAAACTGAGACCTTAAGAGAAACACACTCTAAGATCTCAAGCCAACACCACTAGGTCAACCTAAGAGAGTTATTTGGATAACTAGTGGCTCATAAAAAAAAATTAAAATTAAATTTTGTATCTAGTGAATGCACAATTTTTAAAAAAATATTTTTATAATTAATTTCTTATTTAGTATTCTTAGAGCATCTCCAATGGTGATACCACTTTGGGTATCATACATTACTAACGAGGTATCCCTACAATGTCATGTAATAATTATGCAACTCATTCATATTTTACTCCAATGATGATACCACTTTTTGAATATCATACATTAATGACAAACGATAATGTTTTGACATATATAGAAGATATTAAATTAGATTTATATACCAAAAATAAAAATAATAATAACATTAAATTGATGATACGGTATCATTAGTCTATGAAACTCTCTTAGATACCTTTATTAGAGATGCTCTTAGAACCTCTCCAATAGTAATATCACTTTGAGTTTCATATTTTACTAACAAATAATCTCTTCAATATCATGTAATAATATGCAATTCATATATATATTTTTGTTTCAATGATACAAAATTATGCAACTAATACCTTATGCTAGGCCAATATTATGTACCAAAAAATAAATAAGTCAATATTAAAATAACGTTAAAGACACATTTGTTTCTCAATTGGTCCTTTTTGTCAATTTTTTTACAAAAAACGTTAGTTTTAGTTGACTGGATTGTAGATGTCATTAAGTGTAAGTGATCCACCAAAAACCTTATTAATTTTTAAAATTTTAACCATTGGAATTTTTTGTTATATTTGAAGTTAAAATTTAACGGAAAGGACCAATATGACAAACATATATGTCTTTAAAGGACCAATCCGGACCTTTTTTTCTTTAAGGGACCAATCCGAGCCTTTTTTTCTTTAAAGGACCATTGTGAAACCTAAAATGTCTTTAAGAGACCAATAGATTAATTAAGCCTAATTAATATCATTGACAATTGCTAAAAAACTTATAAAAAGGACGGTTTTTTTCGTCAAACTAGATCTTAGAGCATCCACAAAGGGACACTCAATTTTTGAGTGCTTAAATTGTCCCACATAGACACATCATCAATTTATTATTTTTTTAATAATAGTACCTAATAGGCATTCAACCCCTCCAATGGAGCATTTCTTAAAAAGTTCTAAAATGGGTCCCACCAATAACTCCACATCATTAAAATTTGAAATTTAATTTAAAATAATATTGCCAAATTTTAAGAATTACATAATTAAAAAATAATTTAAAATAATTAATAAAATGGTAATTTTGAGAGGAGTAGAATCCTTCAATTTGGTTTTGATTTATATGATAGGAGTATTTATTAACGGTAAAAAGAAACAAACAATGACTACCAGGTCTATATATGGTTGACATTAAATTTTTATGCCAATTTAAAAATTGTGATTTTTTTTTTTTGAATATATTAAATAAAGTGGGTCCCATCAAAAGAAGAGAGAGAATTCTTATATTAGAAGTGATACCTATTAGGTACTAAAATGTGTTGTGCTCCAATGATAGTACCTAATAAGTACCATGAGTACCTAATAAGTACTACATTATTGGAGATGGTCTTATAAAAATATATCCGGGAGTAATTAACTTTCCAATCTATTGTCAAATCTATAATAGTCCAACATAGACTTTATGTTTTCTCTATTTTGGAGCAGGGTCCACTTTAGAATTAAACATGCCTCCCTCAAAATTAAAGTCTTATAATTCCGGCCGTCCATTCCGTTAAGCAAAATTAAAGACTTTATATTTATTAATCACCTACCGGTCTACTCCCTTTAGTTTTGTATATAAGTAAAAAAAAAAAAAAAAGAGCATACCTTTTATGAAAGTGGATAAATTGCATTGAATAATGAGAAAAAACTACTAGTACCATATTTCTACTTCTATTCTTATCTTTTGTTGAAAACCGTGAAAACAATGTAATCATTAGGGTAAACATGAAATATTGATAATAAACATAATAAATGTGATAGACTTTTGCTTATATTTGAGACTTTCAATATTTTTGTTTCGTTGCTTATATTCGAGATCGCAGGTAGTATCACATTATAGGTCAATATTTCAAGGATAAGTAACAGCAATGATGCAATTAATATGAATCTTGTGATTTTGTTTGTAGATTTATTTTTTTCATTTTAAACAATTTTTAATTTTAATAAATAAATATCATTTATTTTTAGTAAAAAAAGTAACGACGAAACAATTTTTTTTTTAATTTTAGTACTTTTTTTTATACATAAAGGGGCCAAAGCCCGGAAAAAAAAGAACAACTACCAAGAGATTATTTTATGGGTAGTTATTCTCGTAATATCAGCTAACAACAATAAGTCCACTCTAGGCGGACATTGTTCATACACATGTAGCTCCGGATCATGATCAACACCCAAATTAGCAAGGGCATCGGCACAATCATCCGCCTATGGCAAGAATGAGAAATCTTGACTTCCCAATCCATCTCTTGCACTATGTAATGTCTGCACCACTACATTAGAATCAATATGCAGCTCAATTTTTTTAAGATCACTTTCCAAAGTAAACTTAAGGCCATCAAGAACTCCCCAAAACTCCGCAAGATAAGTATTACACCGCTCCAAATGCCGCGAAAAACCACCAAGCCACTGCCCGTTGGAGTTTCTTCTAGTCTATTATTTTAGTAATTTTCTTTCTTTCATTTATCATATTTTCTTAATTTATGTAAAATAGTCAAATGGAACAAATATTATGAGAAAGAGTGAGTATTTATATATATATATTAAACAAAATTAAAATAATATTACGCGTTCACTCTCTTTTATTCCCTTTTGTCCTTTTCATAATAGATAGTTTGAATATTTATTTGGTCTATAATATAAAAATTAAAGAATAATTTCAAAGATGTGTTACTTAAATTCCAATATACAACTTAAATTTCAAAATGTCCTACTTTTTTGGATATAAGTAAGAAACTGCCACTTTATTTGGGTGAATTGTGGTGTTTTTCAATTTTATTGCCTACGGATTTTCTTGCGAACAAATCATAGGAAACTATATATATTTTTTATTAAAGTGTTTTACGGGCAGATTTACCTACGAAAATCTATTATAGTTTCTTGTGGATGTATTTGTAGAAAAATTTGCAGGAAATCAGTTTAATGAGTTGAACAAGAAGAATTCGGTTACTACGTATCATTCTCTTTGGAATTGGCGAAATAAAAAATCTCACAGTGATAATTTTTGTCGTCCTCCTAAAATGTGGAACTAATGATTTACTCCAAAATAGTTGTGCTTATGTTACAAGCAAATGGAAGTGTGAGCCATCTTGCTATAGATTATGCCTATAAATCACAAAGTTAATTTAGTTAGAGTGGGTAGTAAAGATCCAATATATGTATTGTGAAGCTAATATGTGTAGATGCTCTTGAAAACATATAGCGATCCTTAGGTCCAAATTTGATAATTTATGAGTCATGTCCCACTCATATTAGTCATTTATGTGCGGCTGATGTTGCAGTGATTAGTTTACCTCATGTGATTGTTGTGTAGTTTCTTCTCGATATCTTGATCTTAAGCCCTTTTAAAATTACAATATCTTCTTTAGTTGGTCAATCAAACTGGGACGGAGGGAGTAGTATTCTTTAGTTGGTCGCAGGGGCTGATCCACCACCCGGCATGCCCTGGCACGTGCCCGGGCTCGGCACCCAATTTTTTTTTTTTAGGGTTGTTACTTTAATCTGAAAATTCGAATGTTTGAGTAAGAATTAATAAAATTTAAGTGTATATTCATAATCCTCATGAAATTCTGAGCAAAATGGTATATTTACTTGTCCAATTTGGTGCTAGAATTGAAAAATTCGATTTATGATTTTGGTTGTTCTGGAGGTTGAAGATGATGAACAGTAGATTAAAGGGTTGTTTTAATATATATTTATATATATTAATGAAGCCTTATTTAGACAAAAGTGTGCGCACTAGCTCAGTGGCTGAGGGATGAATTTGTCACACAGGCGACCTGTGTTCAACTCCCAGCTTCCTATCATTTTTCAAAACTTAATGTTTATTTTGGTTTTGTTTTCTTTATTTGTTTACATATATATTATCAAAATTACCCTTTATTTCATTTAAGTTAATTTTATGTTATTTTCTTTATTAAACATATCTAAAAATCACAAAAAAATCTTTATAAAAAATACTAAAAATATCAATTTTGTTTCCCTTTTTATATATGGTAAAAATAGTAAACAAATGTATTATTATTGTTTTTATTTGATTTTAATTTTTTACCTCATGCTTAAGTATAACCCAAAATACCAAAAAAATATTATTCTTTTGTGTTAATCTCAAATATGTAAAATATGTTGTAATTCTACTTTTTTTTATATGTAGGATTGTGGGGAATTTATGACTTTTACTTATATAATTATTATGAATCAAATATTTAGATGAAATTCTTAAAATTAATTACTTTTATTATAATTTAAGTATATAAATAATATATATTATTAGTTTAAAACCATCTGATCGATCCGAAAACCTTAAACCAATAAATATTTGTGCATTTGTGGTTAAAATTGTGCCCGGGCTTAATACCATTTCTGGCTCCGCCACTGCTCTTCCTCTTTCCCCCCATATTATAACGTTGCTGAGGTCTAACGGAACCATACACCCGCGAAGAAGACGAATACTCCCTCAATTTAAATTCTTCATTTCCAAAATCCATACCCTGCGCAGGATAGCTAATCTCTCTAATCCCAACCTTAACATCAACCTTCCCTTGTGGTCTACCAGAAGGTCTTTCCAATGTAAGCATGCGACTCACACACTTACCAATTCCATTTTCAAAAACTTCAACTACCTTAAGCCGAGCCGAACCAATGAGTTTCTTAGTGTTTTCTTCAAATCCAGCATGAACAATTTGAATATATAAAATAAGATCTTTGATTGGTTTTGATGGTAAAGGGATAATGAATGTTTGATTTTTCCATTGAGATTATGTGTTACCGTTTTGATCTATGTTTGTTGTGAATTTGATTATTGGATCGATGTAAATGCCGGCGTATGGTGAGTTAGTACCGTGGCGCCAATTTACGTTTTTGAGTTGTTTGGCTGATGTGAGGGTTAGTTCAAGTTCGTAACGAGATGCCATTTGGTTGGGTTTTTTTTGGGTTGACTTTTTGAAGTTGAAGATGCTAATGTGGCTGTTACGGTTCTAGACTTCTAGTGTTTTCTACAAATGGTTGATCGAAGATGTACAGTTACACTGCACAGTATCCTACTTCCTCGGTCTCAATTTGATTGACACAGTTGACTGTATCACGCATGTCGATGCATAACTTTGACGATTAATATTTTTAATTATACAATAATAAAAATTTGATATTTTGACAATACTCATTGAGACGAATCAAACAATATCTTATATCCAATATTTATTTTTGTTTATTAGTAGAAAAATAAGATTAAAGCAATATGTGTGAATAGTGCACAACAGTCAACTGTGTCAATCAAACTGGGACGGAGGGAGTAGTATTCTTTAGTTGGTCGCAGGGGCGGATCCACCACCCGGCATGCCCTGGCACGTGCCCGGGCTCGGCACCCAATTTTTTTTTTTTAGGGTTGTTACTTTAATCTGAAAATTCGAATGTTTGAGTAAGAATTAATAAAATTTAAGTGTATATTCATAATCCTCATGAAATTCTGAGCAAAATGGTATATTTACTTGTCCAATTTGGTGCTAGAATTGAAAAATTCGATTTATGATTTTGGTTGTTCTGGAGGTTGAAGATGATGAACAGTAGATTAAAGGGTTGTTTTAATATATATTTATATATATTAATGAAGCCTTATTTAGACAAAAGCGTGCGCACTAGCTCAGTGGCTGAGGGATGAATTTGTCACACAGGCGACCTGTGTTCAACTCCCAGCTTCCTATCATTTTTCAAAACTTAATGTTTATTTTGGTTTTGTTTTCTTTATTTGTTTACATATATATTATCAAAATTACCCTTTATTTCATTTAAGTTAATTTTATGTTATTTTATTTATTAAACATATCTAAAAATCACAAAAAAATCTTTATAAAAAATACTAAAAATATCAATTTTGTTTCCCTTTTTATATATGGTAAAAATAGTAAACAAATGTATTATTATTGTTTTTATTTGATTTTAATTTTTTACCTCATGCTTAAGTATAACCCAAAATACCAAAAAAATATTATTCTTTTGTGTTAATCTCAAATATGTAAAATATGTTGTAATTCTACTTTTTTTTATATGTAGGATTGTGGGGAATTTATGACTTTTACTTATATAATTATTATGAATCAAATATTTAGATGAAATTCTTAAAATTAATTACTTTTATTATAATTTAAGTATATAAATAATATATATTATTAGTTTAAAACCATCTGATCGATCCGAAAACCTTAAACCAATAAATATTTGTGCATTTGTGGTTAAAATTGTGCCCGGGCTTAATACCATTTCTGGCTCCGCCACTGGTTGGTCGGTACTTGACTTATCGTCTAGACACTACCTGTGCAATCCTACCTAGGAACCTCCTAGATATGAGACTCCGTCCCAATTCCCTCTGACAACACGTATTGTGTTGCTGTCAACTTTATAACGATCAAAGATGAAGACACCCTCCTAAGAAACTAATACCTAGCCAACACTTACTAAGTTCACAATTTGGAGTTTCTTACAAGCTTCCTCCAAGTACAATACTCAACTCATTACCTCCAGGTTTCTGAGTGAGGACATAGTGACCATCTCACAACCCGAGTTACACCAACTCTCCTAGAGAGTGGCTCAAAGACACGAAACCCTAAAGACTACATCTTTGATGAACAATGGCTTCGGAGCGAAAATACCATTTAGGGGGCGTTTGTTTCAAGGTTGTTAATTTTACTCACAGGAATCATATTCCCAGGAAATAATAATGGGAACTTTATTCCCAGGTATTTTAGAAAAAACATGTTTGGTTCATATTAACTACATTCCTAGGAATTATTGATAAAAGTGGGTAAAAGAGAAGTTATTGGAAGTTATTTAAAATGTATTCCCATTTTCATGGGAACTTTTCTTTCCCACCCATTTCCTTGTGAATAAAATCATGGGAATAAGAGAAGTTATTGGAAGTTATTTTATTCCAAGGAAACTTCATATCCAGGAATAATTTAATGTCAACCTTGTAACAAACATGGGTATATTTATTCCAACCCATATATTCCCAGGAATATTATTCCTAACCTTGAAACAAACACCCCCTTAATGGCTGTCATCAGCACCCTTTGTTTTTTTTTCATCTTAGAGGGGTGGTTTTAGATTATTTTTTGGCCTAGAATCACCCCCTCTACACCCTTTTCATCTTCTTTTCATATAAATAAGTGATTTTTCACATATATCGTTTTTTGTTTTTATTTTTTCGTGTGGTCGTCGTCTAAGTGCGGCGTTGTGTTGATCGTCGTCTTGTGCGACGTTATTTGATTTCCCGTATTGTTGCGATGTCTGCTTATTCCTATTGAAAGATCAACTTCAGTCAATTGCAGATTCACTTAATGATTTGTGCATCAACGTTTCAGATCCGAAAGATTGGATATTCTGACGACTTTAGTTTTATCATATTATTTGTTGTAGGCAATTTGCGGATGTATGCTATTAATTTGGATGTTGTGAATTTGTTTGCAGATTTATCCTTTTACGTTTTTAGCGATGTTGAACTTGTAATTGTATTTGATGTATTTGTCGATTTGAATGAATGAATATCATTTTATTTTTTCAAAAAAAAAAACTTTTAATTTAAAATATAAAATAGATAAAGAAATATTCATAATTATTAAATGATTTTTTAATTTTGCATATAATTGATAATAGCTATGACATGAGTAATTAACCAGCAACTTTTTATTATATGCCAGGTAAAATCCAAAAAAACTATAACCATAAATTCCTATGCTGGATACAAAAAAGAAAAATACTTAAAAACTTATTCCAGCCATTAAAATATGGTTTTCCTTAAAAATTGCTCTAGGGGTTGCCTCCACTGCATTTTCAGTTCAGTGCAATCTCATCCATCTATTTTCATTTGCACAAAAAATTTTAATTATTAAACAAACAATCAAAGGCACAAATTCCACTGGACATTGCCCATTACGGGAGAAAATCCATCCCCATCATATGCATGTCCTCCTTTAAAACTCAAAACTCATGTCTTCAATTATCCATGTGCTTAAATCCAGCAAGACTAGTTTACCATCTTATGTTTTAAAGAATATATCACCATTCTTTCCCATTCCAATAACACGCTAAATGTTGGACAATGGTCCAACAACGAATAGTTTTTTTTTTTTTTTTTATGTATTCAACAACGAATAGTTTAGTCCATGATAATTCAGAAACTATTAAGTCAAAATTATCATAATGTATCTAATAGTTTATGAAGAACTAATAGTTTAATATTGGCTTAATTGCATATTTGGTCTCTTATATTTATTTTATATTTTAATGGAAAATGCTAAACAGTGCCTCCGAGGCACTAGAGGCACTAGTTAAGCATATTAATATGGAAGTTTTGCCTCGAAACTTGTGCATTTAACACATTAAAAACATAAAAAGTCGATTTTTGAGCATTAGCTTTATATTTTATTTTCCTTTTTTAGTATGCTTAACAAGTGCCCTGAGACTCTGGGAGCACTGTTTCGCATACTAATATGGAAGTTTTGTCTCGAAACTTGTGCATTTAACACATTAAAAGCATAAAAAACTCATTTTTTTAGCATTAATTTTATCTTTTATTTTTCTTTTCTAGTATGCAAAACAAGTGCCCCGGGGACACTGTTTAGCATGATCCTATTTTAATTTGGCCCCTTATGCTTAAAACGTTTCAAGTTAGTCATTTTGGTCGATTTTTTGTTTAAATCGCCTATGTGGCTAATGGATTTGCGTACGCAAACAACTTAGGAGGGTACTATGTGAAAGTTTTAAAAGAAATAACTCAAAATTTAACAAAAAGTTAGAAAAAATTAACTCAAAATTTAACAAAAAGGACGAACTTATATTGAAATCAATAACATAAAGGACCAATTTAAAACTTTTTAAATATAAGTGACCAAATTAAAACCTAAAATAAAGATAAAAGACTAAATATGCAATTAAACCTTTAATATTAAAGCATCCCAGAAGGATTGTTAAAATAATGAGAGTATAGTTATAGTTCCCAAAGAACTATGGAAGAAAAAAAAGAAAATCTTAATAGTGAAGCATCCTTAAAGGATTAGTAGAAGAATGAATTTTGTCATTGTTTTAAACATTTAGAACATACTTCTTGGAGAATTAGAAAGTTAATATCGCATATCTCTTAAGGATTGCACATAGAATGAATTACTCTGAACATTATGAATATTGTTGATATAGTTCTTGAAGAACTACTAATTTAATGTCAAGTATTCTAGAAGGATCGGAAAATTGTGATTTTCGATAATCGTTGTTGATAAGACATATTTGATTTTAGTATAAATTGGATGTTGGACCAAAGAAAATTAGAAGAATTTTTTTCTCTCTAGAATATGCTCCTAAAGTAGCAAAATTAAAATATAATCTCAGCTTATTTTCCACTTGAATATGTTCCTGGAATAGCTAAATTAAAATATTAAGCATTCTTGTAGAATTGCAAAAGTAAATTTTTTCTTTGACCAACTATTGCGATCAAGAAACAAACTGAATTTGTTGCATAAATTAGATGAATTTGTTTCATAATTCTCTCACTATCATTTGCCGCAACCCGCAAGGGAGTGATATTACAATCATTCTATAGAACCTACGCAGAGTAAAAGAATCTCTTTAAATAATCAGAGAAACAAATCTCTTCTTCATCGGTAAATAATTCTTCCAAATAATACTTCTGATATTTTCATAAAAGGGCGTAGGGTACTTTTGTATTTACAGGCTAAACTTTTAATACAAGAAAATATAATATACGAACCAAAGGGGTAGCGAAGAATGATCTATTAATTTTGGGATATCCATGTTATTTACATTAGACTACCATGTTCTCAATATACAAGCTAGTTCTACATAAAGTTAGAGACAATTAAAAAAAAGACCAGAAATATTCATAATTATCAAATGGTTGCTTATTTAATTTTTAAAATAATTATTTGATATATATAAGCAATAACATGGATGATTGACAACTAATATTTTATTACATACAAAGTAAAATCTTACAATCATTTTACCCAAAAAAAAAACACCTACAATAATAGATGAAAAAAAAATAATATTTAAAGATTTATTCCAGCCATTAAAATATTGTTTTCCTTAAAAATTGCTATATCATATGCATGTCCTCCTTTAAAACCCATGTCTTCAATTATCCCTGTACTTAAATCCAACAAGACTAGTTTACCATCTTTTGTTTTAAAGAATATATCACCATTCTTTCCCATTCCAACAACACGCTGAATGTTGAGCAATGGTCCAACAACGAATAATTTAGTCCATGATTCATTTACGCCAAGTTCACCCAAAATCGATATGTGAAAATAAGTCGTATACCATAAAATCGAAGCAATTGACCCATTAAGCATCGCCAAAAATTTTCTCAGCCAAAGATCGGGGTCTGTGTCGGATATGTCTAAGGGAATGGCTGTTGTAAAAAACATTTCATTTCTTAAGTCAAATGAAACCAATAAGTCTTCACGATCAGACCACCAATGACATACTCCTTCCGTGTACAACCGCTTATATGACCAACTATCATCCCAACAATTAGGCATATCAAAATCAAGTTTCTTCCAAGAGTTACATCTTAAGCTATAAATCTCCCACACAGGTTCACAAGATATTTCATTCCATGGCACATCTTCTCGTCGCACACCAAGCTGTTGAAGAAGTTGAAGACAACGAGGACTCTGCCATAAAGGTGCAAATGCTGTGAACGTAATAATCTTAATGTCGTCTCTTATATGATCATAACCAAACCCATGACAAAACACTTGGAACTCCCGATAAGGTGATACAGACTCAACAGGACTGGAAGGAATGAACTTAAATTCATGAGTAGTTGGTTTCCAAAGTACAATTGTGTTTCGTAATTTAAGGCAAACTGTCCCAGTAATAGTATCACAATAAATAAAATAATAGCTGTTTTCAACTTGAAAAGGACATGGAAAGTCTAATTTTACTCTATTCTCATACCTCTTACCAGAAAGCGAATAGAAAGAGAAATTTTCGGTATAATCATCATATCTTATAACCTCATATACGAGTAAAGATGTATCAATGTAATGAGAGTGACAATGAGATATGAAATTAGTGCGGAACTTGCTCATGAAATGTGGGTTTTCAAATAAGAGAGCCCATGTTTGGCATACGCATCCAAAACGTTTCAAAGATTTTAAAGGAAGTTTTGACAGTACAGAGAATGCAAGGTCATTGGGTATGTGATTCCTAACCTTTTCACTTCTCAATGAATTTTGGTTGCAATTGTTACCAAAATCAAGAGATTGCTTATGTTCTCTTGGTGACATCTCGCTTCCGTGAGAGTTCGATCCGCCGCCTTGAGAATCACCTCCAGAAATGTTGTCGGAGTCTATCATCGTTGAATTTCCGACGGTTCACCTGAAGATTGGAGTTGGATTGTGATAATTTGATAAAAATTAATTTTGAATTTGAGAATTGGTTTTTGGTGATAGAGAGTCAGGTTCTGCGTGAAAATGAATTCGGCGTATTGTGATCAGAACGGATTGGAGATTTGTTTCTACGGATGCGTTCATTTGTAACCCTTGAATTTAATTATGAGCATTTAATTCAAATATTTTATTTTATATTTTATAGTAAAATAGTAAAATAAAATAAAACGAGTAATAGAGGATACTTAATTCAGAAGTAATTGTATTTTTTATAATATATTTATTGTCTAAATTAAAATTATGATAGTTTTTTTTTTTCTTTTCTATTCTATTCATAACATTTTGAACTCAAGACTCAGAAGCTCTGGTGCGAAGAAGTCAAAAGTGTTAAATACAAATGGTATAAAAGTATGTTGATTGTCAATCAACATACTTTCTCATTTTTGGCCAATTTACTTAAAGCAGCTTTGAGAGCTAATAGAGATACTTGAATTTCTTAATTAAGAGTATTTAATTCAAACATTTTATAGTAAAACAAAACGAGTAATAGAGACACTTAATTCAAATGAAATGCAATTGAGAAACTTAATTCATAAGTAATTGTATTTTTTATAGTATATTTATTGTCTATCTAAATTAAAGTTATAATTATAATAGTTTTTTTTTTTCATAAATGCAGTTTTTTTTTTTTTTTTGAAAGTAAACACAATTCATTAGTATATTTATTGTCTATCTAAATTAAAGTTATAATTATAATAGTTTTTTTTTTTTCATAAATGCAGTTTACACCTAAGTAATAGAGGATACAATAATTAAGAGTATTTAATTCAAATATTTTATAATTAAGAGTATTTAATTATAATATATTGATTGTCAAAATTAAAATTATAAATATGATAGATTTTTTTTGCTATTCATAACTTTTTGAACTCAAGACTCAGAGGTTTTGATGCGAGGAAGTCAAAAGTGTCAAATACAAATAGTATGAAAGTATATTGATTGTCAAAACATACTTTCTCATGTTTGGACATTTTACTTAAAACAACTTCGACAGCATCATGTTCAACAGTAAAAATCTAATCCACACATATGCATGCATGTTTCAATTGCTCATCTCATTTATTTGACTTAACGTTAATATCTCTCCCTTTATTCCTATTAAATTATTTTAAAAATGGTACTTATTGACCGAATGTATTACTTGACTTATTTCATTCATTTCACATAATCTCCTTTTCCTAGACCACATACATGATGATGCTGATTTCCTTTCAAGCCAGTTTTATTACAAATACGTTTTGTTTTTGATAGGCATTCAATTCCAATAAATTTGTATATCTCTCTCTTTACTGTATGTTTAGAAGGTGTGCGCGTGAACCTTAGTCTAGGATACAATTCTTGTCTCTTTTATTTCATCAGGTTTTCTCAACCTTGTGAGGGAATTGTCAATATACTTATACCATTATTTACTGTATGTCCAAGTCCAGCCACTTTCTCTGAGTCATATAACTCTACCAAGAAATTTTAATTAGTATTTCAACTCGCACAACCGAGGGACTACCAAGCATTCCAATCTCTTTATTTTATTGGTACCATTAAGTGTCAAGTCATTCTTCTCACGAGTGATGCGAAAAACTTAAGGACTTTTGTGTTAGCGTAGAAAAGCGGTCAAGGTATGGGTTTTTTCCCCATACACTCATACTACATAAAGAAGTGTGAAGTTAATATGTTGCTTGTACGCGCTCGGGGATAAATAAATATGGATTTTCTCAATATGTAATTTAAATGAAATAATTTTGTCATTGTACAGTTATTATTTATAAGCCTAAATAATTATTATTCTTTAGAAAAATAAAGGAATGAAGTTTTTTAGTAATTTTTTTTATTAAAAATATGGGATGTTACAATCCATCACGGAGTTTATTTCCCACATGTAGGCCAAAAAACTTTAGTCTTCCGAATATTCAAAACAAGGCCTAATCTTGGCTCTATCTCCCGAATGATATATATCAAGTGCTTTAGCCACCTCCCATGAATCCCCTACAACAGTCCCATCATCGAGATACCAAGCATGGAGAAGAAACTTGCAATTGTCTCTGATCTTTTGAATAAGAGGGTGTAACACAAAAGAAAAAAGGAGTGGTCCCAACATATCGCCTTGTTGCAATCCAGTGGTTGACATGATATGTCCGTCCCGAAGTTACAACCTTGCTGATTGGCCATAAAGAAACTCCACTTATAGAGATATAGATGGACATCTCACTCTCAACTCATGCAGTAGTGCCAACCTGTCTACCATGTTTAAAGCATTTGAGAAATCTACTCTGAGCATAGCCAAAGAACCATCTCTATGTCGCTGACTCAACAATCTATTAGCACTATGCAAAATGGCTTATGCACCTCCTGATATCCCAATCCCAAACTGGAAGTCATTGAGATATTTAACCAGATTTTTACCGACACCTTTCATAGCGACCTTGGACACTAGCCGCCTCCAAATAGTGCCGACTGCAATAGGGCGTATTCCCCCATCAGACTTTAATAATGGTGTCAAGGATGCAAAAGCAACAAACTCTGTCAAACTCATTGGACATATTTGTTGAGGACAAACATATTAATTTTAATTATGATTATCTTGTTATCACTTCACATGAAATTCTATCTAGCATCATCGATGTTGTAGTTTCAGATTCATCAAACCTCCCAATAGACATGCCATCCATTTTCAATCAGTATAGAAGGTAAATCTTGAACATTAGGCAATTGAAGTGATACAAAAGCGCTGCTATCGTCATGTGGTTCTATCTGAAATTGCAACGTATATTTCAAGTCCCACAACACGTCAACCATTGTTGGCCTATCGCAACCATAATCCTGCAAGCATTTTTCCACGGTCTCACTAAATATTCTAAGTGAGTTTTGATTAATTTGTCTCGTGATGGATGGATCAATGATCTCTTCAAGTATTCCTTTGTTTTTGCAAAGCAATCCCCACTCAGCCAAATTGACTTGCTCACTTGGACAAGTCAGTTTGATGGCTGGTCTAGCACACAACACTTCAAGTAGAAACACCCCAAAAGAATAAACATCAGATTTTTCTGTAAGATGTTGTGTTCTAAAGTAATCAGGATCAAGATACCCAAAAGTTCCTTTAACACATGTGCTGACATAAGAATCTTGATCAAGAGGACCTGTCCTTGAAAGACCAAAATCAGCAACTTTAGCTACAAGATTCTCATCAAGCAATATGTTAGTCGATTTCACATCACGGTGAATTATTCCACCAGCTACTCCTTTGTGGGAAGGTAATGAAGACCTCTAGCAGCACCAATACAAATCTCAAGCCTTTGCTTCCAAGTCAAATAAGGCAAATTCGTATCGTACAAATTCTCTCTGAGTGTTCCCTTTTCCATGTACTCATAAACAAGTATCATCTCATGCCTTTCATCACAATACCCTATTAAAGAAACAAGATGTATGTGACGAATCTTGGACAAAATCATTACCTCAGTTTGAAATTCCGGAAATCCTTGACCAAACCCTGTCACACATCTTTTTACTGCTACACTCATTCCATTCTTGAGAACTCCCTTATAAACATTTCGAGAACCAGCAATTCCAATTATCCTCTTCACATCAAAATTCTCTGTTGCAAATTGAAGCTCAATCAAGGAGATTTTCAGGCCAAGGTTTATGTTAGGTAAAGGTGGGCCTTGAGTTTTTTTTCCATATGGTAATCTGATCTGCTATGAGAAAACCCTCTTGCAGTAGTTGGAATTGGAATCTTCAAAATATTGGAATTCTCAACAGGTTTTTGTTTCCCGATTTTACTAACCCAAAGAAACAAAACCACCACAATAGAAACCAAAACTAAACCTCCAACGACCGAACCCACCACCACAGGACTACTAATCTTCTTCGAATTGGAATCTGAATCATCTAAGGGAATCAAACCCGACGATTCAATAACTTTCATTAGTTCTAGCCCGTTTAAAAACGCATTCGGTTTAGCAGATGTTATATTAGGTACCACGCTAACCCTCAATAGTCCAGAGCTATCTGAACGAACCACAACATCATAATAATAAGGAGAAGATACATCTGCGTCTTTATTTACGGTTGAAATAACAAGGTTGTCATAAATGTAGAGAAATAAGTTTGTAATTAAACTCTGTTGATTAAAAATGTCACAAAAGTGAAGCCTAAGGAAATGATCTGTGTTCTTCTCCAAAGGAACACTCTAACTTATACTTAAACCGTTAGAACCGTTAAGAGTCTCTTTGGCAGTTTGATAAACAACATCTGGAGCAGTATATTGATTTGAATATGGACCATCAGATTCATCATCTGCTTTGCGTTTAATTGTACCTCCAAAATAGGTACCATTCTTAGCGTTTTGTGGATCAGTTATATAACTGTCATCTGGTAACCATTCTCTCGATAAGTTATCGATATCTCTATCAACAGAATTGCCACCAACATTAAGACGGTGTTTGATTTCCAAAGCACGTGACAGTAAACCTTGATTGAGATGTAGTTCAAATATTTACTTTGGAGAGTGTGAGTGTAATGGAGCATGGGGGTTGAGAGTGAAGTCTATGTGTTGTAACAATTTTCACATAGTGTTTATTCTCTAGTTGTCGGTTTAGACAACGCCCATGGTTTTTTCTCCGGTTTTGGAGTTTCCACGTTATATTCTTGTGTTGTTGATTGCGTTCTTTTATTTTCACTACGTCGGTTTTTCCCAACAACTGGTATCAGAACTCTTGGTTTGATTTAGGAGGATGGAGGAGTTCCGCTGTGAAGTTTAGGTTAGAGAAAATTGATGTTTGGCTTGTAGAAAATCAAGTCAAGGATGTGTTGATGCAATCACGGTTACACAAGGTCAGCCTGAAGAGGCGGTGGTAATAATACTCGATATCAGTCTGGAGAAAAGATTTTGTACTACGTTTATTTTAGTTTCTTTTAGGGTAAGGTCTAGCTAGTCCGAGAAAAGATTCTCTCAATTTTATTTTCCTCAATTTCCTCAACTTCTTAAATCTCTACCTTTTAATTCACTTATTCCTCCTTTTCTTTTCTCTCTCCTCACACATCAATGGCTAAGATACTACTATTTCTCTCAAGTAATTGAGAGAATCCATTCTGGTCTAGTCCCATGTGCATATTGTTTTCTAGTTTTATTTATATTATTATGAGCTATATGTATACAATGAGAGTGTTTAAATGTATCAACTCAATTGAAAGTCTACTCACACCTTGTTGTCTAGATGCTCTTAACTTATAAAAATATATATTAATAATGATAAGAGTAGATAGGTAAAATAAACACATATTTTAAACAAATTTAATTCAACAAGTTTTTGTTAAAGATTTCTATAATAAAGGATGGATGGAGGGAGTAAAAATTACTCATTATTTAAGTTGGTAAGCTATAGCCACAATGATTGAACATAAATTATCACAACCTTTATTTTATTTATTTTTATTTTATCACAAAATTTATTTAAATATCATAAATTATCAGAAATACACATCCTCATCCATACAATTTGTCGAAGAGCTATTACAATGTTGTAATTGTGGAGATTTGGTTGCCGTGAAACAAAATCTTATTTCAAGTAAATAATAATATTTTCCAATCTTCTCACATCGTATTTGTGGCATGAACATAGTGTGGTCCTTTACAGCTTGAACAACTTCATCTTTAGTTGCAGATTTTTTACGAAGTAGACCTGTTTTTTGAAGAAGCTTTTTTCCATCAATATCCTTGTAGAGTTTCAATGTCACTTCAAAGTATTCAACATTATCGAACAATGGGAATGAACATGTTCCATGTGTGTACCATTCTTTTTGCCAGAAGTTATTGTTGTCATCTAATTTGTGACTTCTTAATGATGGCCAAGCAGTTGTAAGTTGTCCTTTTAATTTAAGCACCTAGTTAAATTAAAAAAAAATATGCAAATTAAATAACAATTTATATATAATTGTTAAAATAATAATAATAAATAATAATATTAATAATATTTTATTTTAGTTGTTAGTATAAGATATATAATAATTACACATGAATAAAAAATGAATGTTTATGGGGGAATCGAACACGGAATATGCATGATATAAACTTAATGACATACCATTAGAAATGATGATACAAACTTAATGGCATGTAATATAACTTACTTCGAGCCAATTTGTCTTAATTTCGTTCTTTGGGTCACAATCTTTTAATTCACTATTTATGTTGTTAGGCCACAATCCATGTATTGTCAAGGAAAATGGCACTGGGTTGGCACAATTAATAGTAGGAAGCTTGCAATATATTGGTGGCCATGTTAAAGCCAATTTAAAGTGATCAAATGTAGGTACAGGAGGTGGTGGTGGATGGTGCGGTGCTGGTGGTGGGTGTCGTGGTTTTATTCGTGGAGGCTTATTTCTTCCCATAGGTTCTTCTAAAAGTGGTGAATCAAATTGATAATATAAGGGCGAGGGTGGGAGGAATGTTATTGGTGATTGTGGAAGCTGAGAGTTAGCTGCCACCCCACCAACAACCTGAAATAAAATATAAATTAGAGTCAGTGATATTATTGAACTCATGATGGTCATGATCATTAAGAATATTATTCTTTCAAGTTGTGATTTTTTGGTATCCCTACTATATCCTTTTATAGCCAGGTCTTGTTTCAATTTTAGCTTGTTTCTTTATGACCATCGATCATGGTGGGATGAGGAAATATTTGATGATGAATGTTTTGAAAAAATTCTTTTTGACTAAAATCTATTGAATATTGTATATGTTACAACATTGAATTTTAGAAAGAAAAAAAAAATTTCCTCTTACTTTTTCTCTTAAAATCACTAGTTTTTCTTTCTTGTTGTTGGAAAAAAATATTCTCATTTATATTTATATCATAAATTAGAACTTTGATTTTGAAAAGTGTTTTCAAAAATTATATTTTTAAATATAGATTTTTTTTGGAATTTATCTTTTTTTTCTTTTAAAATATTTTATACTTAAAAATGTATTAATTTTGTTTGAAAAAAACAAAGGATTTAAAATGTTTTTTATTATATTGAGAAAACGCTCTGACAATCAACATGTTTTTATAACATTTCTATTAGACACTTTTGGCTTCGTAACACCAAAGGATGTGGATCTCATAAAAAGATTTCAAAGGATTGTGCATAATCATATTTGTAAAACCAAAAGTGGTAATGACAATTACTCTGAAATATTGATGATGACAATGTATAAGAAACCAATTAAAGAAACTAATGTACATTCAAGTGTGCAGAACCTCAAAGAAATATGGTACTTTTGTATAGTAGAAATATCCATCTGATGAACATACTAAACACGCTTTGAAAACATACTCTGAAGGTCTAGTCAACTCTAACGTCCAACAAGTTCTGATGATACATGTGTTCTGAAGCAAAGAGAGTCAACAAAATTCAAGACTTTGAACAAGACATTCAAGAAGAATTAAGAGAGTCGTCTGCTATGAAGAACGAGCTCTGAAGACCGTTAAGTAGAAGACCATCTTTGAAGCTGAAGTGGATTTCTGAAGTACGTAAAAGTGTCA
This sequence comes from Trifolium pratense, assembly GCF_020283565.1. Classification (NCBI taxonomy): domain Eukaryota; kingdom Viridiplantae; phylum Streptophyta; class Magnoliopsida; order Fabales; family Fabaceae; genus Trifolium; species Trifolium pratense. The sequence goes on from NC_060060.1 coordinate 45,818,124, forward strand.
AGTACTATACTTCCCTGCAGAGCCTGCGCCCGAGACTAACACAGTTTTCCTATTGCTTTGGAATGTCAGCATTTGTGACCTACTACAAAGCGTTTTGTCCTTTCTGTATTAAATGCACTTAAGCATGCTCACAGTCATCTATGTTGCTTAGAGTGGAATCCCAAGAAAGCTTCAACGGATCTTTTCTTGTACGACAAAGGGTTATTTTATCAAGAAATTGATCTAATCAAATAGAGAAAGACTCACGTTCTTATTAGGTTTTCAACAGATCTATCCAAGCTAACAACGATCTTCGTTAAAGACTCTATTCAACTTGCCTATTTATATGAAACCTTGAGCAATTTTAATGACTATAAGAGTTGCAAGGATAAAGATAACAAGAAAAAAGAGCCTAAAAACTATGTGTAATATCTTGTCGGAAACACATAGATGGTTTGTTTACAAAACATGTATTTTAGAAAATAGAAATAGTTTCAATTTGCGCGTATTTAAAAGCATACCACTCTGAAAGAGTCTTCAAAGTAAGCAACCAAAATCAATCTCTGTAAATCTGATTGGAAGAAGTCCTTAGCTTGTAAGGCAAAGAAGTCTCTCAGCAATACCTCGAGTAAGGAAGTCTCATGATCAATAATATCTTGAGCAAGGGAAGTTTCTTTGACGGTCAAGTAGTACCTTGAGCAAGAAAGTCTTGAGATCAGTAATCTTCACTTGATATCTCATCGAAACACTCTCTTCCTATTCTCTTCATAAATTGAATCCTCAACACACCTACTCTTCCTTTTCTTCAGTGATTGTATTCACTCTTCAAATCACTCTTCATTCTCTTCATAGATTGCAACACTCAGGTTGAATCTTAAAACTCCAAATCGTTGAATCCTTCCTAATTCGTTCCAAAAACTCTTACGAGCAAAAATCGATGAATTCTAAATAATTGAATTTGTTGAACTCATAATGAACCCTTTCTTCTTACTCACTCTCTCACAAACAGATTTCTTCTTCTTACTTACTCATAAACTCGAGAACATTTTTCTCGGAAAGATTTCGACAATTTTTTCCACAAAACATTCCGAATATATTTTTCTATATTATCTTAGGATCATAGATTTCATGGTAAAAATATATTCCAAATTCTAATCTTTTTATTATGAAAAATTATTTTGAATATTATTTCAAATAAACAAGGTGTAACATTTGAGTAATGAAAACGATTAAAGAAACTAATGTACATTCAAGTGTGCAGGACCTCAAAGAAATATGGTACTTTTGTATAGTAGATATATGTATCTGATGAACATACTGAACAAGTTTTGAAAATATACTCTGAAGGTCTAGTCAACTCTAACGTCCAACAAGTTCTGATGATAAATGTGTTATGAAGCAAAGATGGTCAACAAAATCCAACACTTTGAACAAGACATTCAAGAAGAATTAAGAGAGTCGTCTGCTATGAAGAACGAGCTCTGAAGACTGTTAAGTAGAAGACCATCTCTGACGCTGAAGTGGATTTCTGAAGTACGTAAAAGTGTCGAGTACTATACTTCCCTTCATAGTCTGCGCCCAGGACTGACACAGTTTACCTATTGCTTTGGAATGTCAACATTTGTGACCTACTACAAAGCGTTTTGTCCTTTCTGTATTAAATGCACTTAAGCATGCTCATGGTCATCAATGTTGTTTAGAGTGGAATCCCAAGAAAACTTCAACGGATCTTTTCTTGTACGACAAAGGATTATTTTACCAAGAAATTGATCTAATCAAATAGAGAAAGAACTCCATTGTTCTTATTAGGTTTTCAACATATCTATCCAAGCTGACAACGATCTTCGTCAAAGACTCTATTCAACTTGCTTATTTATATGGAACCTTGAGCTATTTTAAAGACTATAAGGGTTGCAACGATCAAGATAACAAGCTAAACACATTTTAAATCAAAGAGCCTAAAAACTATGTGTAATATCTTGTCGGAAAGATTTAGATGGTTTGTTTACAAAATATGTATTTTAGAAAATCGAAGTAGTTTCAATTTGCGCTTATTTAAAACCATACCACTCTAAAAGAGTCTTCAAAGTAAGCAAACAAAATCAATCTCTGTAAATCTGATTGTAAGAAATCCTTAACTTGTAAGGCAAAGAAGTCTCTCAACAATACCTCGAGCAAGGAAATCTCATGATCAATAATATCTTGAGCAAGAGAAGTTTCTTGGACGGTCAGGTAGTACCTTGAGCAAGAAAGTCTTGAGATTAGTAATCTTCACATGATATCTCATTGAAACACTCTTCCTATTCTCTTCATAAATTGAATCCTCAACACACCTACTCTTCCTTTTCTTCAGTGATTGTAACGTTCACTCTTCGAACCACTCTTCATAGATTGCAACACTCGGGTTGAATCATAAAACTTCAAATCGTTGAATCCTTCCTAAATCGTTCCAAAAACTCTTTCGAGCTCAAATCGATGAATTCCAAATCATTGAACTTGTTGAACTCAAAATGAACCCTTTCTTCTTACTCACTCTCTCACGAACAGATTTCTTCTTCTTACGTACTTACTCATAAACTCGAGAACATTTATCTCGAGAATATTTCGACGATTTTTTCCCCAAAACATTCTGAATATATTTTTCTATATTATCTAGGATCATAGATTTTTCCCCATTAATTTTGATCGATTTCAATAACATATCCAACAATTTTAGATTTTTGTAAAATTTAACATAAATGATTTATACGATATGAACATTCAATCTAACGGTGGATTTTGTAAAATATGTATTCGTTAAAGTGTTATTGAGCGGTGTTACATTACTCAAATGTTACACAGGTGTAATTTGATCCCTCCCCATATATATATATAATAGATACAAGAAGTACCCAAAACCAATATCATGTACAACATATATAAAAGAGTAATAAAAGGATAACTAGCAAATTCTCGGCCGGCACGTTAACATTTGTTGGGAGAGGTCAACCCCTTAAATGGATCTCAGTTACTTCGAGGAGATTAGTCTTTACAGTAGCGCACGGAGAATACATTTAGTTTTAAATAAAAAAAGGATAACTAGCAAAATATTGAAAGCGAAAAAAACATGAGCAAAAAGAGTAGCTAGTGGAAATAAAGAAACAATCTCTACATTGTAAGGCTTCATAAACAGTCTCTACAGTCTATTGTATGCCTTCAAATTATTCTTACAAACAAAATTTACAATTAAAAAAATTACAGAATTTTATTATTTGAATTTTCACGATCAAGTATAAATAAAAAAAAACACACACACACATTTATATATTTTTTTCTAAAAATTGTGGCAACGTGCACCGTCTCTTTCCTCTCCATCGCCCGCGGTACATGGACGAGGTCGTTTTTTGACAAGGAGTACTCTTTCATTCAGACCCTTTTCATCTGAAATTACACAAAAATACAAAATATTAATATAATCAAACTTAATTATATATAAAACATTCTCTCCAATAACCAAAAAAAATAAAACATTCTCTCCATAATCTTATATTTAAATGAAATAAAAAAAAATTTGACAGGCAAGTTTACTTACATGTATGAGGTTTAGATGCATCAGCTGCAATGTTTCTTGCTAATGCCATGGATGAAAAACTCAACATACAAAAAAAAAGAAATACCAAAATAAGGGAACACTTCTTTGAAGCCATTATTCTTCGTTGCTTAGTATATTTCACAATGAACTCAATACATGCTAATTTATTTATATGATCCAAATTGGTTACTGCTTTCCTTTTCAAGCATTTTTTTTAGTTTAATTGAATTGCCACTTGTAATTTAATTTCTTGCAACCGCGTAGACTATGTCAAAATTGCACGGTGACATATAATACAATGTCCTCCTTCCAAACATTATTATAAGCACAAAAAAAACTATTTTTTAATTCATTAAAAAATTGATGTACTATGTTTCATAATATAAATCAGATACATCAGTTTTTCAATTAACCTAAAATATAATTTTTTTTGTTTATAATTAATAGCGATCAGAGAGAGTATTGTCATCAATATACTGTAGTAATTTCTAAATACTATCTCGTCCTTGATAGAAATTGCTTTTTAAATTTATTGAAAAATTAATATATTTATTCTATAATATCAATTTGATACATTAATTTTTGAATGAATCTAAATAATTTATATAAAAAACCCGGAGAAAGAAATAGATAAAGGAAGTAGAATGAGAATTTTTAATTCATATTTTCATTGACTGAGAATTCAGCATTATTCCACGAAGTTTCATTTCATTGGCCTTTTTCCAATCACAGGGAAGGAATGCTATATGGCAATTACAGGGAAATTCATAATCATTACACTATCAACAAAGCCTATTACTTATAACATCCTATTAAAAAATACATCTCCGACTATTTTGAGGTCCCGGTCAAATATTAACAATAAAGTCTATTAAAAATATAATTTTTTCTCTACCAAAAAAAAATACAACCTTTTCTTAAATTACAATAACATCCTATCAAAAAAAAAAAATATCAATAACATACGAAATAGTTATCTTATAACTAACATAAAAAATATCATGTTATAATCAATAACATGAACGTGACTCAAGGGCTGTTGGTATTTTTTAGACTTAATTACATTTTTTATCTCATGTATTTATTTTAGGTTTTAATTTGGTATTTTACGTTTAAAAAATTTTAAATTAGTTTTAAGTTTATTTTATGTTTCAATTTGATCCCTTACAATTAAATATCATATTTTGACATTTATTCTACAAATTCAATTTTTTTTTTAACAATCATTCTTCAAATATTAGATGTTTTAAAATGTAACTATTTTAGATTTTTAAACAATTTTTATATAAATGATTTTTAAACCATTATTTTAAATGATTTTAGATTTAAATATCTTTGATTTTTTTGTTTATTACTTATTGCTTTTTATTTTTTAATAAAATTTATTGTTTTGGTAACTTGTGCATTTCATCATACCATATCATCAATTGTGATTCTGGTACGCGATTCTTTCACCGTCAATCTCAAAAGCAATTTCGTCACCAACTTTTCTCAAATCCGAGTCCGTCACCGGTGAGTTATAGTTCTCTTCCTTGTTCTAAAACCTTATTCGTTATATAATTAACACCAAAAAAGTTCACACCAAATATCTCTGATAAATTTATTTTAAAATTTAGTTATAAAAAATATATGATTTATTTAATTTAATAGACACGAAAGCATGCACGCACGCACGCACGCACACTTAGTGCACACACATACAGACACCGAACAAAAAAATTGGTGCCCAAATTTTTGTTGTACACCATCTGAAACTATGGAGTTTTGGTCGCCATAAAACACAATTTTACTTTAAGTAAATATTCTTGTTGGCCTATCTTCTCACATTCGATTCGAGGATTGAACTTTGTTATGTCATGTATGGCTGGAACAACATCATTTTTAGGTGCAGATGGTTTACCAAGCAGTTGTGTGTTCTTAAGCAAATCTTGTACTTTCAAATTCAGGTAAAGCTTTAAGGTAATAGAAAAATATAGAATAGTGCTCCACAATTCCCTTTCATGTTCCCAAAATTTCTTGTTTTCTTGAGCAGTTAATGAAGGCCAAAAATGATTAAGTTGGTTTTCTGAAGTATCAAGGATCTGATTAAATAAAAAAATGTAAAAATTCAATTTCTATATCAATAATAATAATAATAATAACAAAAGCTATAATCAAACTTCTTCCCACTGTCCCTTTGTGACAACCCTTGTTTTATCACAATCAATTAGATCAGAGTTTCTGCCGCTAGGCCACAACCCGTGGATGGTCAGGTATGCTGGGTTGGGACATACTTTGACCTTGCAATAAACTAGAGGCCATGTTAAAACCAAGAGGGTTCAGGAGAGTGTTCGAGAGGAGCGAATGCACAGGGCCCCATAATATTATGGGCACCAATTTTTTTCAACTTAGTGTGTATTTATGTGCGTGCGTACATGTGCGTGCGTCCGTGTGTTAAAATAAATAAATTAAATAATTATTAAATTAAATTTTAAAATAAACTTAGATTCTTATAATCTTGGTAGTTAAATCTATTTAAAGAATGATAAGTTATCAGAGAAATTTTAACTATTAAAAGTATAATCTTTAACTTTTCTTTCATATTATATATTTTTATATGACTTATAAATTTACAAATGAGGCACCAAAATTATAAACTGCATATGGCATCCAAAATTTCAGGGATGGCCTCGATTAAAACATGTTTGAAATGATCATACATACAGAGGTACATATGGAGCTGGTTGTGGGATATTTGGAGGCCCTTTTCTTCCATTAGTTTCTACAAGCTGATCTCCCATAGTGAGTGTCGTTAGTGCAACAAAGAACAATAAAGAAAGAACAATGAATTTAGAGCCCATGTTTGAATTAAGTTTTTGGATTACTCGTAAATATTGTGAGTGTTTGTGCTTAGACACGAATCAAATGGATCTATTTATAATAAGTCAAGTAGTGTATAAATGAGTCAAGTCGTGTAAAGAGTCAAGTAGCTAGTGTATGTAAATTAATTTTTTACTGAATTGTTTTTATAAATTGGTTCTATGGAAAAGTTTATTTTATAATTCTATGTTTATTAGTTTTATCTCAAAAAAGGGAATTCAAATAGAACCACAGCTAGCCCGGCTAAAACTATAAAATAGAAATTTTTATTAAGGGAATTAAACAAAAACAACATTATCAATGGCATAGCTGTGTAGTATAGTAAATTAATTTTTACAGAATTGTTTTTATAAAATTAGGTTCATTTAAAATATGGAAAAGTTGATTTTATAATTCTGTGATCAATTTTATCTCAAAAGGGAATTCAAATAGAACCACATCTCTGGATTTCGTAATTGAGAACATTTTCATAAGGAAGTGTATTCATTTTTACTTTCTTTTTTTGGGAAAAAGAAAAGATATTATTTTCTCTTTGTAATTCTATTTTACTACTCCATAACAAATATAAGTGATGACAGTTAATTATACGTTGTTTTTAGTATTAATTTAGGTAGTTTTAATAGTAATTGAAACCCAAAAGCAAGCAAATATCTGGAAAATTGAAGTTACTTGGCCCAAAAGCAAGAAAAGCGGAAAAAACAACAATTTTAGATTTCGACGTTTTTTTCCCCCAAAACATTCTGAATATATTTTTCTATATTATCTAGGATCATAGATTTTTCCCCATTAATTTTGATCGATTTCAATAACATATCCAACAATTTTAGATTTTTATAAAACTTAACATAAATGATCTATACGATATGAACATTCAATCTAACGGTGGATTTTGTAAAATATGTATTCGTTAAAGTGTTATTGAGCGGTGTAACATTACTCAAATGTTACACAGCTGTAATTTGATCCCTCCCCATATATATATATATACAAGAAGTACCCAAAACCAATATCATGTTCAACATAAAAGAGTAATAAAAGGATAACTAGCAAATTCCCGGCCGGTACGTATGGAGAAACATTTGTTGGGAGAGGTCAGCCCCTTAAATGGATCTCAGTTACTTCTAGAAGATTAGTCTCTGCGGTAGCGCACAGAGAATACATTTAGTTTTAAATAAAAAAAGGATAACTAGCAAAATATTGAAAGCAAAAAAAACATGAGCAAAAAGAGTAGCTAGTGGAAATAAAGAAACAATCTCTACATTGTAAGGCTTCATAAATAGTCTCTACAGTCTACATTGTATGCCTTCAAATTATTCTTACAAACAAAATTTACAATTAAAAAAATTACAGAATTTTATTATTTGAATTTTCACGATCAAGTATAAATAATAAAAAAAAAAACATTTATATATTTTTTCTAAAAATTGTGGCAACGTGCACCGTCTCTTTCCTCTCCATCGCCCGCGGTACTTGGACGAGGTCGTTTTTTGACAAGGAGTACTCTTTCATTCAGACCCTTTTCATCTGAAATTACACAAAAATACAAAATATTAATATAATCAAACTTAATTATATATAAAACATTCTCTCCAATAACCAAAAAAAAAATAAAACATTCTCTCCATAATCTTATATTTAAATGAAATAAAAAAAAAAATTGACAGGCAAGTTTACTTACATGTATGAGGTTTAGATGCATCAGCTGCAATGTTTCTTGCTAATGCCATGGATGAAAAACTCAACATACAAAAAAAAAAGAAATACCAAAATAAGGGAACACTTCTTTGAAGCCATTATTCTTCGTTGCTTAGGGTCTGTTTGGTAAAAATAAGCTATAAGCTAGCTGATAGCTGATAAGCTAGCTGATAGCTGAAAAGCTAGCTTATAGCTGAAAGCTGAAAAGCTAGCTTATTGAAATCAAAGTGTTTGGTAAAATTAGCTTTTAAAGTGGTTATTAAATATAAAATTACATAATTGATAGTGGGTAGTTTATTTTTTAGAGTGGGTAGTTATTAAATTAAAGGGTAAAAATGGAATAAAGTGTAAAAAGCTATAAGCTATAAGCTCAAATGCTACTTGAAATAGCATCTGAAAAAAAGCTATAAGCTAGTACAAAAAGCTTGTTACCAAACACCTCTAATTTTTTGAAACAAGCTTATAAGCTCATATAATAAGCTATAAGCTAGCTTATTTGTGTTACCAAAATAAGGGAACACTTCTTTGAAGCCATTATTCTTCGTTGCTTAGTATATTTCACAATGAACTCAATACATGCTAATTTATTTATATGATCCAAATTGGTTACTGCTTTCCTTTTCAAGCATTTTTTTTAGTTTAATTGAATTGCCACTTGTAATTTAATTTCTTGCAACCGCGTAGACTATGTCAAAATTGCACGGTGACATATAATACAATGTCCTCCCTCCAAACATTATTATAAGCACAAAAAAAACTATTTTTTTAATTCATTAAAAAATTGATGTACTATGTTCCATAATATAAATCAGATACATCAGTTTTTCAATTAACCTAAAATATAATTTTTTTTTGTTTATAATTAATAGCGATCAGAGAGAGTATTGTCATCAATATACTATAGTAATTTCTAAATACTATCTCGTCCTTGATAGAAATTGCTTTTTAGATTTATTGAAAAATTAATATATTTATTCTATAATATCAATTTGATACATTAATTTTTGAATGAATCTAAATAATTTATATAAAAAACCCGGAGAAAGAAATAGATAAAGGAAGTAGAATGAGAATTTTTAATTCATATTTTCATTGACTGAGAATTCAGCATTATTCCACGAAGTTCATTTCATTGGCCTTTTTCCAATCACAGGGAAGGAATGCTATATGGCAATTACAGGGAAATTCATAATCATTACACTATCAACAAAGCCTATTACTTATAACATCCTATTAAAAAATACATCTCCGACTATTTTGAGGTCCCGGTCAAATATTAACAATAAAGTCTATTAAAAATATAATTTTTTTTCTACCAAAAATAAATGCAACCTTTTCTTAAATTACAATAACATCCTATCAAAAAAAATATATCAATATCATGTTATAATCAATAACATGAACGTGACTCAAGGGCTGTTGGTATTTTTTAGACTTAATTACATTTTTTATCTCATGTATTTATTTTAGGTTTTAATTTGGTATCTTACGTTTAAAAAATTTTAAATTAGTTTTAAATTTATTTTATGTTTCAATTTGATCCCTTACAATTAAATATCATATTTTGACAAATTTATTCTACAAATTCATTTTTTTTAACAATCATTCTTCAAATATTAGATGTTTTAAAATGTAACTATTTTAGATTTTTAAACAATTTTTATATAAATGATTTTTAAACCATTATTTTAAATGATTTTAGATTTAAATATCTTTGATTTTTTTGTTTATTACTTAATGCTTTTTATTTTTTAATAAAACTTATTGTTTTGGTAACTTGTGCATTTCATCATACCATATCATCAATTGTGATTCTGGTACGCGATTCTTTCACCGTCAATCTCAAAAGCAATTTCGTCACCAACTTTTCTCAAATCCGAGTCCGTCACCGGTGAGTTATAGTTCTCTTCCTTGTTCTAAAACCTTATTCGTTATATAATTAACACCAAAAAAGTTCACACCAAATATCTCTGATAAATTTATTTTAAAATTTAGTTATAAAAAATATATGATTTATTTAATTTAATAGACACGAAAGCATGCACGCATGCACGCACGCACGCACACTTAGTGCACACACATACAGACACCGGAAAAAAAATATTGGTGCCCAAAAATTTTATTGTACCCTATGCGGTTGTTCTTCTCGAACACCATCTGAAACTATGGAGTTTTGGTCGCCGTAAAACACAATTTTACTTTAAGTAAATATTCTTGTTGGCCTATCTTCTCACATTCGATTCGAGGATTGAACTTTGTTATGTCATGTATGGCTTGAACAACATCATTTTTAGGTGCAGATGGTTTACCAAGCAGTTGTGTGTTCTTAAGCAAATCTTGTACTTTCAAATTCAGGTGAAGCTTTAAGGTAACAGAAAAATATAGAATAGTGCTCCACAATTCCCTTTCATGTTCCCAAAATTTCTTGTTTTCTTGAGCAGTTAATGAAGGCCAAAAATGATTAAGTTGGTTTTCAGAAGTATCAAGGATCTGATTAAATAAAAAAATGTAAAAATTCAATTTCTATATCAATAATAATAATAATAATAATAATAATAATAATAATAACAAAAGCTATAATCAAACTTCTTCCCACCGTCCCGTTGTGACAACCCTTGTTTTAGATCAGAGTTTCTGCCGCTAGGCCACAACCCGTGGATGGTCAGGTATGCTGGGTTGGGACATACTTTGACTTTGCAATAAACTAGAGGCCATGTTAAAACCAAGAGGGTTCAGGAGGGGGTTTGAGAGGAGCTAATGCACAGGGCCCCATAATATTAGGGGCACCAATTTTTTTCAACTTAGTGTGTATTTATGTGCGTGCGTACAATTGTGCGTGCGTCCGTGTGTTAAAATAAATAAATTAAATAATTATTAAATTAAATTTTAAAATAAACTTAGATTCTTATGATCTTGGTAGTTAAATCTATTTAAAGAATCATAAGTTATCAGAGAAATTTTAACTATTAAAAGTATAAACTTTAATTTTTCTTTCATATTATATGTTTTTATATGACTTATAAATTCACAAATGAGTCACCAAATTTATAAGCTGGTGGTGGGACTTTTGGAGGCCATTTTCTTCCATTAGTTTCTACAAGCTGATCCCATAGTGAGTGTCGTTGGTGCAACAAAGAACAATAAAGAAAGAACAATGAATTTAGAGCCCATGTTTGAATTAAGTTTTTGGATTACTCGTAAATATTGTGAGTGTTTGTGCTTAGACACGAATCAAATGGATCTATTTATAATAAGTCAAGTAGTGTATAAATGAGTCAAAGTAGTGTAAAGAGTCAAGTAGCTAGTGTATGTAAATTAATTTTTTACTGAATTGTTTTTATAAATAGGTTCTATGGAAAAGTTTATTTTATAATTTTATGTTTATTAGTTTTATCTCAAAAAAGGGAATTCAAATAGAACCACAGCTGGCCCGGCTAAAACTATAAAATAGAAATTTTTATTAAGGGAATTCAACAAAAAACAACATTATCAATGGCATAGCTGTGTAGTAAATTAATTTTTACAGAATTGTTTTTATAAAATTAGGTTCATTTAAAATATGGAAAAGTTGATTTTATAATTCTGTGATCAATTTTATCTCAAAAGGGAATTCAAATAGAACCACATATCTGGATTTCGTAATTGAGAACATTTTCATAAGGAAGTGTATTCATTTTTACTTTCTTTTTTTGAGAAAAGGAAAAGATATTATTTTCTCTTTGTAATTCTATTTTACTACTCCATAACAAATATAAGTGATGACAATCAATTATATGTTGTTTTTAGTATTAATTTAGGTAGTTTTAATAGCAATTGAAGCCCAAAAGCAAGCAAATACTTGGAAAAGTGAAATTACTTGGCCCAAAAGCAAGAAAAGTGAAAAAAAAACAACAAAAAGGGCAAAAATGTAATAAAGCAGCACAACCATCGTACCCACGATGAATCCTGGCGTGGCGCGATGAGAAGGCGGTTAAATTGAAGAAAATCTGCAACAAATCTATTCCATCGTAGCACGCAGAAAATACTGAATAAATCTTCCATCGTACCACGATATGATCCATCGTGGCCACGATGAGGCGAAAATACATGTCATCGTGGCCACGATGGGTGCGATGGACGCGCTCAAAAAACCCAAACTCAGCTAAAAAACCATAAATAAAGTCTTCCTCCTTCAATATTATTCATTCAAAAATATTTAGAGACATTGAATATTCACCCTAGAGTTAGAAGAACTCTAAGGAGGAGGCAAGGAGGCCAAGGAACTCCAATGCCAATAAGGTTCTTTTCTTTCTTTCTTTGTAATTTACTTTTCCTAGGTTAGGTGGAGTCGATGAACTCCTTTACGAATGCTTGGTTTTGTATTTTGTACAATTTGGGTATAAATTCAATTGCTTTCTGATTGCAAACTCTTTTATTGTCCGGTTTTATATTTATTTTAATATTGATCACATTAGAATAAAATCTAAGGACCTAGTGGATATCGCATAAGAAACAAAACTAGTAATTCCGAACGAAGGACGGTATGCTAAGGTCAATATGACACCATTAAATTCAGTACCTGAGGTCTTAGTATAGGATTAGAAAGTACGATAATTTCTACCTGAGACAGAGTTAGAACTAGTTAGAGGCACACGTGACGGCTTATGACACATGGAGCTACTAAGGTAATGATACCAACGTTTTTAACAATAAAGTGGAACCCGGGGCGATGAAACTTAAATAGAGTAAGGGTAACCACTAACTAGGCTCTACACAGTTTGTAATAGAAATAGGTAATGATATTGCTTCTAACCTATTTTCAATAGTCTAATTCCTGATAGAGGGAAACAAGAGAATAACCACCAAGCAGGAGTAAGGGAGGGATCCGACCACACTTAACCACCCCTTGTGGTCACACACACACAATTTAATTTCTGTCATTTAAATTCTCTATTTAATTTCCTGTCATTTACTATTACCCGCAAAGATATCTTTCAAACAAACAAAGCGAAGACAACTTTCTATATTCCTAAGCGAAACTAGTAATTTTGGCACAATCCCTGTGGAGAACGGTAAACTTATCACTTTATTACTTGGTAGCGATTCTTTGTACTTGCAGAACCACCGTTAAGTTTTTGACGCCGTTGCCGGGGATTGTGATTATAAAGTTACTAGCGTAGTTTAGGAATTTGTAAATATATCATGAAAAAAAAATCAAAAAAATTTTAAAATCCGTTCTTGCAAAAATTAAACTAACAGACAATTCTGGCTAGGCAAGATATGGTACTTAAGGCTTAGTCCCCCTTGTAATTATTATTATTATTTTTTTTTAATAATAATATGAGGTATAGATGGAGGACGGAAAATGATAGGGTGTTAATTGTGTGCCTTGATATCTAGATGCTTTTAATTTATAAAAAAAAAAAACCCACTTGGGTTGGTGCATTGGTATTAGCTTGGGACCTGAGAGTGTGCTCATCTTGAGGTCTGAGGTTCGATTCTCTCTGGCGCCAATTTGGGCGGGCTAATTTAGCTTATTCAAAAAAAAATTATAAAAATAAAAGTTGAACATAGTTTGAAAGGACTACAACAAAATATTTTATATTTGCAAGGATTAAAAACAAAACAAAAATTATAATGACTAAAAAAAATAGAATATTTACATGGAGTAAAAAATATTTAAACCTAGATACATTTATATTTTATTTTTCAAATAAACTTTTTATCAATGTGACAAAATATCTTGAATATGAAAATTTAAAAGGAAAATACTAAAATATCTCAGAGTCTTCTAATCGTGCTTTGTTTTTTTTAACAAACTAAAATGAGATATGTATTAATAAAAAAATGGCCTACTTAGCACGAGATGTGCTAAGATAGACTATCAAAATTTACAAATAGTCACAGAAAGAAATACAAACAATCATACAAGGCCCAAACATAGCAAATGACTAGACCAGTTCGAGACTAAAGTAACACTCGTCGTCTGCAACAACTGATGAGGAGTACTGGTTGAACCTCCGAACAATCTGTGATTTTTTTCCGTCCACACAACCCAAACGCTAGCAAGCCAAATGAGTTGCAAAAAAGACCGACGTACGCGGTTTGGTCTCGGCCAAAGAAAATAGGCGCTTAAACTGCTCACACAGAGGAATCTCATCCAACTAGGGGTCTGTCCAGAAAAGAGTATCGGACCCGTCCCCCACCCTCTTGACAACATGACCTCCGAACCAATTGCCTCCTGGCTCTCCACCACAATAACCTTTTCCTCCCTCCATCTCGCAACCTCCCTCCCTGTGCCCCATACCGAGCTGACAACACTCTAAATCACATCCCCTCTCTATCCACTAACCTCCTCCAACACCATTTCTTCTAATCATGACAACACTCTAAATCACATCCCCTCTCTATCCACTAACATCCCCTCTCTATCCGCTTACATGGTCATTGGAAGTTAAGTTAATTAATTAGAAGCTCTTCTTCGTTACACGTCAGAGTCTGATCCTTCAGAATCTGATTCTTCAAATTGACGACTAACTTGAATATGTTGTAAAAGTGATGAGCAAATTGAAGAAAAAACCTGATTGATTATGAGCATTCAATTTAAGGAAGAGTGTTGTTTAAGTTAGTGGTCATTTATTTTACTTTTTTTTTTTCTTTTCTTTTCTTTCTGTTAATAAATCCTATTAATTAGGAAGTAAGGTTGTGTTGTTATCCTATCAATTAGTAGCAGTTGTTGTTAGGTTGATCTATTAAGATATCCCTTTTCGTAGGTAATTAAGTTTGGTTAGTATTTCATCCCATGTTTAAGGGTGGTAGTTGTGGTGTAAGCCTATTTAAAAAGACCGTTTGTTTTTTATTCATTAGAAGATAATTTTCCCTTCATATTACTTTGTTTTCCTCTCTTATACTCAACATATTTAATCTTGGTTTAGACAAAGGACTTTTGAGATGTTAATAGCTCAAAGCAACGTATGAACATGTTAATGAAAAGCAGTTTAATATAATGGAATAAATTTAAATAAAGGGTTTCTCAAAAAAATTATGAATAAAAACATGCTGAAATTATTAGAGAATTTGTCATGAACATATATGGCTTCAAATATTTGTGCAATTGTGTGCATATATCCCTAATTTGTGAAAAGATAGAAAATAATTATGGTAGTCTATTTTCTATAAACAGACAAATTCAATAATTATAATTATTTATTAATATTAGTATTTTTTTTTCTTTCATCGGACTTGAAACCTTAACTTCTTAACTCTTTTAATCCTTAATTCAAACCAATTGAGATACTTAGCCATTCAAAAATGACAATGTTATTGGTTGAATGTTTTTGTGTACTCTAAGATTTGTAGCCATTTTCATATAAGTGATGAACGTGATTTAAACATAATCTTTGCAAAATCACGATAACATACCCTTATTTCAACAAATTCACTGTAATACCAAACATGTATTAATTTGCACTAATTTCATGGCATTCGACACGGTCCTTTGCTCGAGTGCTTGGTAAGGTAATACAAAAAATTACATCTTTCTTTAAAGGACCAAGAAACTTCAATTGTAAAACCTTTGTTTGTTGCCCATGTAAAACATGACCAATATCTTTTGCAAAGGTTACTCAAACGAGAAATCAAATACTATATCATTGCGTTAAAACATTGTTTGAATCGATTCTTTTCTTGGTAGAAACATTATTCTTGAAGCATCCACTCACTTAATTAAACCGCATATTCCAGAAACATTACGTATAAATTCTTGCTTGTCCCTTTCAGCTTTAGTTATTATATATTCTTTTTAATAAAAAATTGAAAACAGCGTGTTTTTGGTCATTGGTAAAATTGGAACTTCTGGATTCGAATATAAATCACAGAGGGGAAGAACGTGAACTTTAGTCACTGAATTACTAACTAATCACCTTTCTTAAGGCTTTTAGCATTTAGTAAATAGTACAATTCTACATACTTAGTTTTCTACTTCACCTTATAATTTTTTTTTCATAGACGAAATGAAAAAGTCATTAAAAACTTACACATACAAAGTGGAGTGATCGGGTTTCAAAATCCGATCCCGACATCCGATACTAGCAATTTCGGCATTTTTGTCGGTTGAGCTAGGATGTTAGCTCAACTTATACAATTTATATGCAGAAAAACAAGACATTTGAATTTGAACCCAACTCCTCCAATAATATAGCGCAATTGACTTGACCAAAAATATATCGCAATTTTTTTTTTTTACACAAAAAATATAGCGCAATTGATTGACCAAGTTTTTGCTTAAAAATAAACATAGAAAATATGGATAACATTGTAAAAATGATAGAAAATCCAACAAAACTAAAATGCGAACAACATATCCAAATCTTGAACACAATTAATCAATTATCTTATGTATAAGCTCTTTTTTTCTTTTCCTTTTCCTTTATTGCCTTGGCAGAAAAACACTGATCTCTAAAATTTTCATCCACTAGAAATCATCCCCATCATAACCACCATCATCATAGCCAAGATCATCTTCAACTTTATCTGCAGCATCATCAGCAATCTTATCTTCAAGATACTCAGCACCTTCCACAAGCGCAACTCCACCTAACACCCCAGCAACAGCACCCACAGCCAATCCTGTCCCCATCCCACCAAACTTACTTTTCTTCTTTTCCTCCACTTGTCCATACCCATAACTACTCCCTTGTCCATACGATGTAGTTTGCGACCCGTACCCGGATCCATACCCTGCTGTTTGAGGCCCTGCATTATAAGGATACCCTCCAGGTGGCGCAGCAGAATAACCATAATTCTGCTGCGGTGCACCGTAGAGGTCTCCATACACAGGCGCAGAGGAATTATAATTATAATTATAATCCCTCGATGACGCCTGAGGTGGAGGAACACCATAAGGTGGAGCATAATAAGCACCTGGCGCTGGCGCACGGTAGCCGGGCTCTCTAATTGTTACCTTAACATCAACTTTACCTTGTGGTCTTCCTGACGGTCTTTTGAGCTTGAGGGATCGGCTAGTGCGCTCGCCGATCCCAACATCGTCGAGAATTTCGACTAATTTGAGTTTAGCCGAGCCAATGAGTGGCTTGGTATCTGGCTCTGAGCCGGCGTGAACGATGTCGATGTAAAGACTAAGATCTTCAATTGGTTGTGGTGGTAAAGGGATGATGAGAGTTTGATCCCAATTAGCTTCTGTGTCGCCGTTTTCATCTACTTTGGTTGAGAATTTGTTCTTTGGATCTATCCATACGACGGCGTATGGTTTGTTTGAGCCGTTACGCCAGTTCACGTTTTTGAGTCCATGAGCTGATGAAAGGTTCACTTCAGCTTCATAGCGTGATGCCATTTGTTTTTATATGTTTGTGTTTTGAGTTTGTGAATTTGATGAACTTTGGTGTCTAAAAATGGTTTTATAGGTGAAGAATGAGAATGGAGATTTGTTTTTTTAGTCCTAAGTTTTCTGTTTAATCACAAAGTTGCCATTTATATATTACATGAACCAAAATCATCTCCATTTTCTATTATTTTTATTTTTGTCATTACAAAAGTTTTTAAATATTAAAGTGCGTAAAAAATTTATTTATTTTTTACTAAATAAACAATATTAGATTATTTGGTGATTTGTATAAATTAATAGAGTATATGATGCAATACGAAATTTAAAATCACTAAAACTAAAATAGATGATTTAGGGAACAAACTCATAATATTCGGATTTGTGACATTGATGACACTGAAATCATTGATTGGATCTGCGGTAGATAGAACATAATCCTTCAACCTGAAATAAATGAACAACTTCACCAAGATAAGACAATAATACTCAATACTAAAACGGGAAAAACAAAATATACCGTTTTAAGATGAGAAATTAAAACAAACAAACGTTCTACTAAGACGACAAAATCACAATAATTATCAATATAATTTTTTTAGTCCTCATCTCATACATTTCTAAATTCGTCCCTGGTCACGTATGAATTGGTTCGGTGAATAAAAACTCGTAAAATATACTACTTAAACCATAATTACTAGGGGTAAACCCGTGCGTTGCACGGGTTCGATTAAATATATAATTAAAATATTTTTATAAATGAAAAATAATAGTTGTTATAAATATAATAATATCATATAGTTAAATGATAGATATTAAAATAGCATATTTAACTCATCTTCGATGTATTATTGGTCAAAAAAGAATAAGAAAATATGAGACATAAGAGCAATTTAAAGTTCGCTTATAGATATGTCGTAAAATAAATTATAACCTTTAACTTCTAAACTTTTGCATAGGTCATATACATTCAAATTATTTCTAATGTAGTTGAGACATACATTTTTTTTTTACAAAATATACCAAATCCATGGTTTAAATAGAAGGAAAACTTCCGATCAAATGGACGTGCTCCACAATCATCACACTGCAATGACCACATTTATTGCATAAAGCAATCTTTAAACTTCAGTCCTTAAAAAGATGAAAAATTGATATTGAAAATAGAATAACATTCATATATATAGACATAATTTGCTAAAATATCTATACATGGAAAACATACAAAATAATTTAAATACAAAAAATGAGAGAGCATGACTAAACAAAAAGTATGTGATACATGTGAATAGATATTAGTTATATAAGGATCATGGTTACATTGAGAAGCATTCCAACAGTCATAAGATTTAATTGTAATGAGTGTTTAGTTATCATTGCATTATATTTTTACAAATTAACTATGCAAATGTTAATTTATAGCATAAGAAATTAGATCTCTTTATGCAAAAATCACAATAACACATGAAGTTTAATTCTTTTCATTTTAGTGTGCTGTTTCTTTTGCAGATAATCAAAAGTCACACTATTAATTGGTGTTTCCAATTATTTGCAATTAAGCATAAAATAAATCTCATAACCGATTTCAATTATTTTTTCTTCTATGGACCAATAATAAACATGTTATTGTTCTCGTATTTATCAATTCTCTTTTCTAAAAAGTCCGGTATCAAATATAAAATTATATTCATAGTTATACAATAACTTTAGTAAAATTGCATATTATTAAAAAAAAATTCTAAGGAAGATTTATTTTATTTTTTTTATCAGAGAATTTTTTAGTAAAGTTGGACGCAAAAATGTCAATATGGCGCAATTCAGTTTTTTCTCAATTACATTATATACTATCATTTATCATTATAAGTCCAAATTTAGTAGAAAGCTGAGACAAATAATATAAGAATACATCATTGTTTGTTGTTATATCTTCTTGTGAGAATTTCATTTTAGAATTCTAACAATCATGAGAATTTGATGGTCATAGTATCATTTATGTCTCTCTCTAAACCATAACCGAGATATAAATTTGTAGGTCTTATAATATTAGTTGGTCACTTTTAATTAAATTTTTCATTTTTCATTATTGATATATTCTTTTGTAAGAAATTCTCTTAGAGGTGCCACATCATCACAAAGAAGGCCTGAAAGCAATTCAAGCTTCCTTTTAATAGTAAAAGATGTTATGTCAATTTTCAAGATATAATTTGGCCGATCAATATAATAGATATCCAACCATAAAAAATATGGATTAACATATATGAAGAATATGAAATACAAAATGGATAAATAATAAAAGGGTGAAACTGAATATACAATAGATGATAAGATATTCTTATATGAATGACTATTTGTTTTACAAATTTCTCGTAAGGATGCATGAAAATCAATAGATACTTTAGTCAATATTCTGCCATAGAAATCAATAAATTAATGAAGGCATACATGGAAAGTAAGAAAAGAACATAAGACATTATTAAAAGTTGAAGAATACGTACCTAAGAGTTATTTTGGAGAAAGTAAATGATGACTCAAACAAAAAATTTATAAATTAGTAAATACTTTTTTCTTCCTCTGGTTCTATCACATGGATCTGGAGTAAGTAGACTAAAATAATATAACGTTCTATGTTCTCGATTACAAATGAACAACCAATATCAATAAATAAATGAGAAAAATAAGATTGTTTACTTACAATCATTGTTATGATAAAAAATATATTTTAAAGATAACTTTTAAATGAACAATATAATTTGATAAAAGTAATTGAGTATACCGGCCTTTTCATCCATTAACATTCTATTGTAGTGAAAAATTATTTCTTTCAACCTACACATGAAGAACAAACACTAAACATTAGTACAAATGAATATTGTTGGATATCAATACATAGCACCATGGTAGAAATACGCTCAAAGATTGAGTGAAAATATCAATTATTAAGATTTAGAAATAATAAGTAGAAAAAGAATGTGGGGTGGTGGTTATAAAGAGTGAGAGTGAACCTATTAGTCACTAAACTTTCTCATTTTATAGTAAAGTGTTTTTCTAGCTCATACCACTTTCTAGCTCTAGAATTTGAAAGAAAAACCTATCATAATACATAGCACATACCACTTTTTTTCCTCTTAGTATTGAAAGAATATATTTTGTGGTTATATTGGTCCCTTTTAAATTTTTTTAGGAACCAATTAACTTGCAATGAAGAGAGACACACGTTTTTTTTTTATTAAATTCAGCTCTTTAAGGGATTAATCAAAGAGGTTTGGAATATCAAAGTGACTCACTTGCTTGAAATATAATGATTCCTTTTTTTATTAGTATTAGTATTGAAAGAATTCCAATAGTCATGAATTTTTGTGGTTATATAAATCTTATATATTAGTTGGTCCATTTTAATTTAATAATTTTTCATTTTAGTTAGTTAGTCCCTTTTAAGAAGTTATAAAGTGATAATTTGATATATTGATAATTAAAATTAAAATGATTTAATTAAAGATAATTAAAATTAAAATGATTTAATCAAAGGAGATGATGAAAAGGTTTTTTAATAGAGATTGTAAACTTGATAATTTGATATATTGATAATTAAAATTAAAATGATTTAATTAAAGGAGATGATGAAAAGGTTTTTTAATAGAGATTGTAAACTTTTCTTGTAGAGTGCCACATCATCAAAATACTTGATTGTGAGCAACTCAACATTCCTTTTACTTGTAAAAGATACTTTTTTCTTCCTCTGGTTCTATCACATGGATCTGGAGTAAGTAGACTAAAATAATATAACGTTCTATGTTCTCGATTACAAATGAACAACCAATATCAATAAATAAATGAGAAAAATAAGATTGTTTACTTACAATCATTGTTATGATAAAAAATATATTTTAAAGATAACTTTTAAATGAACAATATAATTTGATAAAAGTAATTGAGTATACCGGCCTTTTCATCCATTAACATTCTATTGTAGTGAAAAATTATTTCTTTCAACCTACACATGAAGAACAAACACTAAACATTAGTACAAATGAATATTGTTGGATATCAATACATAGCACCATGGTAGAAATACGCTCAAAGATTGAGTGAAAATATCAATTATTAAGATTTAGAAATAATAAGTAGAAAAAGAATGTGGGGTGGTGGTTATAAAGAGTGAGAGTGAACCTATTAGTCACTAAACTTTCTCATTTTATAGTAAAGTGTTTTTCTAGCTCATACCACTTTCTAGCTCTAGAATTTGAAAGAAAAACCTATCATAATACATAGCACATACCACTTTTTTTCCTCTTAGTATTGAAAGAATATATTTTGTGGTTATATTGGTCCCTTTTAATTCATTTAGGAACCAATTAACTTGCAATGAAGAGAGACACACGTTTTTTTTTTATTAAATTCAGCTCTTTAAGGGATTAATCAAAGAGGTTTGGAATATCAAAGTGACTCACTTGCTTGAAATATAATGATTCCTTTTTTTATTAGTATTAGTATTGAAAGAATTCCAATAGTCATGAATTTTTGTGGTTATATAAATCTTATATATTAGTTGGTCCATTTTAATTTAATAATTTTTCATTTTAGTTAGTTAGTCCCTTTTAAGAAGTTATAAAGTGATAATTTGATATATTGATAATTAAAATTAAAATGATTTAATTAAAGATAATTAAAATTAAAATGATTTAATCAAAGGAGATGATGAAAAGGTTTTTTAATAGAGATTGTAAACTTGATAATTTGATATATTGATAATTAAAATTAAAATGATTTAATTAAAGGAGATGATGAAAAGGTTTTTTAATAGAGATTGTAAACTTTTCTTGTAGAGTGCCACATCATCAAAATACTTGATTGTGAGCAACTCAACATTCCTTTTACTTGTAAAAGATAAGCAACAATTTATTGAAGTATATATCTAATCTATATTATAGGAGTTATGATCCTCTCCATTTGCTATTATTTCCATTTTATTTATTATTAAATAATTTAGAAAATATAAATACAAAAATGACATTAAAATTAGACTAGTAAATAAATTCACCCATTTCCTCATCTCTAAAAATAGTTTTCAAAATTTACATTACCAAATGACTTTTCTTATTTTCTCATCTATAAAACAGTTTTGAGAAACTAGACTGCCAAACAAATTTTATTTTTATTCTCTTCTTAAAAATACTTTTTAAAACAAATTTTAAAAACTAAAAACCAAAAGTCTTCCAAACATGCCCTAAGTTGGTCCAAATCTCTTTTATACACCCGGAAACATTTAAATTTTTTGATAATGGAATAAAATAAGAAATGGATATATATATATATATATATATATATATATATATATATATATATATATATATATATATATATATATATATATATATATATATATATATATATATATATATATATATATATATATATATATATATATATATATATATATATATATATATAAAATAAGAAAATATAGGCAAAGGATGGGGCAAAGTCTGTTTTGTCCCTTGATGTTTAGATGCTCCTCGCCTTATTAATATAAATTAGGTTTTATGTTATTTTATAAGTTCACACTAGTGAAAATTATATTTTTATAAGCTATTTTATCATAAACTACGTTGACAAACTTATAATAATGCATAAAAAATGCATAAGTCATTTGCATAAGCTAAAAAAATAAGCTAATTCAAACGGGCCCTATATATATTTCAAATTTCCAAAATTATTCTCTTCTAATTTGAATATAATTATTTTAAAATATCTTAATAATAAAAATTAATTTCTTTACATAAAGGTAATACCTTTTATTATTTTTGTATATAAATAAATTGTTCTTTGGGTTAAAAAAATAAATAAATAAATTGTTCTTTGGATTATTTTAAAACCTTTTTTATTATTTAAAAAATGAGTAATTTTTAAAACTATTTTTTTGTTTAAAATAAAGTACATAATTTTATTATAAAAAACAATATTATATTAATTAAAAAAAGTGATGGAAGGTGTTGGTCGGCCGCCGGAGCTCCTCCACAGACCGACGAAGCATTGCCATCTAATACTGTTGGTCCGTTGGAAAATTTGATTGCGCCGGTGCCGAAGGCCGGCCATTGACCGGGCACCACAACAATCTGCATTTATTATTTAAAAAAATTCTATCATTAAAGAAAAAAAACAGATTTGGGCTTATCATTTAGGCTTAGTCTTTGGGTTGGTTTTTAAAATTGAAAAACACAAATAGAAAATCAAAACACTACACTTTACGTGTTTCAGTTATTTAGTCCTCAAAACTGAAAAATTGAAAACAATTTTCAAAACTTATAATTTAGAAATAGTTTATCAAACAAGTTTTTAGTTTTTTATTTTTTTAAAACTAAAAAAGAATTTTAGCCTCGTGGTATTTCCCATAGACTAAAATGGTATTGTTGACCGGTGAGTACAGTGTCTATAGACAATTTGAATTTGGTGTGGGGTGGTTCAGTCAACTTGAACACTGATTTGGCTTGATTGGGTTCAGTTGTAACTGGGGAAAATATCATCTTGGGTGGAGAGAATAAACGATGCAAGTAGTAGAAGCTTGCTTTATTCGATGTGTAAAATATAATAACTTTTTAAGAAAACAAATGTCACCGTACAATACCTTATAATATTGAATGGTAGAGATTAAAAAAAAATCTCTAATATTATTTTCAATATGAAAATCCACATCAAGAATGAGATAAAGATATTGTCAATAAACTTCCACGGTTGAGCCCCTAAATTTGCATAACACTTGGCTTTTTAGGAGCATTTCAACTGTGTATTGATAGAGGAATTTTGTGTCTAGTTTTTTCTCATTTTTCTAATTCAACGATTGTTATGATTGAAACGATAACAGTAAAGAAAATATGAAAGAAAATAGAGAAAAAACTGGACACAAAGTTCCTAACCAATGTCAAATAAGAAGGTCGACTTATCATATTTCAACACAAATTACATTTACAAAGTTTCTAACTTTGGGAGTAAAAAAATAATTAACACTTTCTCAGTTATTAATCTCAAAAAATATGTGGCGCACAAAATTATTCTCACCTTTCAACTAAATTTTTTGCATAAATGAAAGCTAAAAATTGAGTCAACTTACTATAGTCTTCTTTCTATTTGTATAGAAAGATAATAAAGTGTACATTTCTCTTATAATAATAAAATAAAGAGTTCTCTGTCAAAAAAATAAAATTAAATAAAGAGTTGAATGAGATATTTCTGGCAGCTTCCTTAATTTTCTTGTATTTATTTATTTATTTATTTATTTTCTTTTTTCATAATATACTTTTTTGTCCAATAACCATTATGTGCATATTGTTAAATGTGTTTGGATCTTATTCCCAAAAGCTAGTTCAAAGGATGATATTGCTTTTGCGTATTTATACATTTCACATCCCGAAAACCTAAGCAACGTGAAACTTCAAACAAACCAAAAACAAAATTATGAAAACTTTTCTTGATAGTATATTTATATAATTTCTTTATTTAAAAACTAATCAATTAACCAATCGTTAGTTGGTTCAATAGTGACTGACGCTGAACTTGGTAGCAAGGACCGCGGTTCGATCCCCCGCAACTGCGATCGGAAGGGGGCTGAAACCACTTGATGTCAGAATTGACCCCCGAATCAGATTCAATTGGTGGTGAAAAACAAAAAAAAAAAGGTCTGAATATGTTCAGTTAATCAGTTTGGTCCTTAAAAAAAGTCCGAATATGATCAAACTGATTAACGGATATGTATTTAAGGACCTATTCGAACCTTTTTTTCTTTAAGAAACCTATTCAGATTTTTTTTTCTTTATGAGACCAATATAAAATAAAAAATATCTTCCAAGGACCATTTTAGCTTAAGTTTTATTTTATTCCTTTTCATAAAGAATGACGGCATGGGACATGCCCTGAGTGCGATTATTAGTTAAAGATAATAAACAAATAGTAAAAAAGTTTGGATTAGGCATTCCACCAAGTATATATGGTCCCGTTGCCACACGTAGAAAACGCGTTTCACGTAAGATGTTTCCTAGGGAACAAATCACTTGAGGAAGTATGAATATAAATAATATTATCGAAGATGACATCCATGGAATGGAAAACTAGAGAGAAAAGTAGAAAAATATGTACTCCATCCTCCTAAAATATACGAGACAGTTGGTCAAAGAAACTTGATGTATCTAGTCCAAATTTTTAACCAATTTATATCAATTTTTTTGACCAATTTTCCCTTATAATTTAGGACAGAAAAAGTATTGAAATTAGATACAAATACAAATGGTTATAGTAAAACTTATGTATATCTCAACTAACTAAACTAAATAATAACTAGAACAACTAACTATATCTCAATATAATAAAAACATACAAATTGATTTCGGAATCAACGCGATTTTTGTGTTTTGGACTGGCTAAAGTCCAATACAATGAAGGTTTATTGTGCCAATATATGTTACAAAATTGAATAAATGATACTACGAAAAAGATATTTATGACTCGTCCTATGTACATGGGAGACCCCACTATATGGTTATTCCTTAAAACCCACTATATATGCATTCATGTACTCACTCCAAAGCACACACATTTTATCCCAATTTAGCGCTTTCTCACCTTAAGTAAATACTAACTTGAGCGTTGGAGTGCTAACATTGTTGCAGATCTACTTCATCCTTGGCAGGACCTGGAACTCAAACACGTAGAAGATCTGCAGTTGCGAGCCTAAAGAATCTGCAAAAGAGTTTTTAGGTTCATAATACTCAATCTAGGGGTAGGCATCTATATTGAGTTTCTCTTGCTCTTTAATATTTATTATTAGTTTATTTTTATTTTGTTTATTTTTCTTTTTATGCTTATGAAACATCCTTAACATGTGCTCTAAGAGCACATGTTAGCATGACCCTTTCTCTTTTATGGTTTTGACTTTAGTCCCCAACTCTTTTGCTTTTCTTGTTGGAGAACATTTTGGTTTATGTTTCCCTTCTCTTTCTATTGTTGTTTGTTTTTATTTATATAATATAATATAATATATCCAGGGTGTTGGAGTTGTTTTGTTTTTTTTTTGTTTACAATGTTGTTAATAAGGATCGAATATAACACCTCATGAATACTATCTAAATCACTCACCATTAGATCAAATCTAGTGGCTTGGATGTTGGAGTTGATTTACCATCTGCTCCACATTTGCTTAAGAAAAAAAGATAAAATGAAGATTTAATTCAATTTCTAATTAAGAAAATAAAAAGGTTGTTTTAAGATAAAACTTTATTTTATTTTGTTAAATTACAAAGTTTATTTAATTTTTATTTTTGATAAAGAAAATTAATTGAATTTTAAAATAACTTCAAACTTTTCAATATAATTATTACATTTCTAATTTTCATTAAAGATTAATTAATTCATTTTCTAATTAAGACAATAAAAAGGAGCTTTTAAATAAAAATGAATCTATTCTGAAACTAATCTAAACATGAGGAAGAATAGAGAAGAGGTGATAAAGGAGAGAAAGAGAAAAGAGAACTCTTGTATTATTCTATGATTATTTCTCTTTCAACTCCTCGTGATTCTTTTTAACCCCCCAATATTTTAATTTTGCCTTGCAGAAAAATTCGGTTCGCAGAAACTGAATTTTTTCTAGTGCAAATTCAGAGAAAATTTCGGTTTCTAGAAACCAAAAAAAAATTCAAGGGAAAAAAAATTTCGATTTTTAGAAACCAAATTTTTTTTTAAGGACAAAATTGGAAATTCAAGGGGTAAAAAAGAAACACGAGGGGTCTGTAGAGAAATTATCTTATTCTATTCACAAGTGTTATTTACATTGTAACATAGTGATATTTACGGGGCAATATATGGGCAATGAATATGGGCCAAGACTAATGGACATCCACTATTACAGGGCAATACATGCCTCATTAAAAACCTTACTTGTAAAAACCCAGTAGGAAAAATCATAGTGAAGGAAAAAGAGTACAACATCCTTTTATGTTTAAACTGCCTCATTAAAAATCTTATCAGGAAAACCCAATGGGACAAAACCATGATGAAGGAAAAAAGAGTGTAGAACATATTTATGTCTTCCCCTCATAAAGACAATTATATATGAGACGAAGAAAATCAAATCATCTTCTGTAGTAGTTGCTTAAAAGTTTTACATGAAATTGAATTTGTAGAAAGACTTGTCTTATCTTCTTTATCATATTCTTCTCCAAATTTGTAGTTTGTGTGACATATTATCTTCATAATGAATTGTTGCAAAAAACCTTAGTATCTAATAAATCACATATTTCAACCAAATCACATTCTTGATTAATCTTGTGTAGTGCTAAACGTTACTCATCATTTTCTTTCATGAGATTGTTATTGTTGTTTGTTTCATAGATCTCCATGAGTAATTGTACTTCTTCATGTGAACATATAGTTTGTTTGTGATCTATACCTTTACGAGGATTAAACAAATTACCTGCATATCTAAAATAACAAAATATATATGTGATGATATATTGACAACAAATAGTAGGTTAATGATGAGTGTTAATTTTATACTTTAATTAACATTTGGTTTAATAATCATCAATTTTGTATAATTAATAGGTCTTAGATGTGTTTTATAATTATGGGTTCAATTTGGGCTTAATTGCTAAACATTATTAGTTTTTGGGTTTTTAATCAATTTGACCTTTCTAACTTCGGCAGCGCATATCTGAAGCTACGAATATCGGATTTTGATGATCTTTACGCCCCTGGAAATTTAAGACAAATTACTACGATTTTGGGTTTCACAAGCTTCGTCAAATTTGACTTAAATCCAGACGAAAGTGGGCTTCAAAGATTCTGATCGTGCTATCAAGTAGCCAAATACCTTTCTTCACTAATTGGGCCATAACTCTCTCATCAATATTCTAAATTATACAAAATTTGTAGCCCAAGTTAATTAAGAGATATAGCTGATAGCAGTAACAATGAAAAGTCTTTGGAAATTTGCTCTTTAGGCCCCATGTTGCTTTTAAACCCCCAAAAAATCTCAAAAAAAGTTTTATTTGGTTTCTATAATACGAAACTTCATCATTTTCCTATTCTAGGATACAAACCCACTATCATTCGTTTTTTAAAGAGCGGAGTCGTGTCTTATGCCTACAACATCAGAGAGATAATTGCAAAACACCAATATAACGCTAATCTCCGTATGCTACGAACAGAAAACGTTACGCTTCGAATCGTCGAAACTGGAAACACTGTGATTCGTATTCTACGAACTAAAATCGCTAGGATTCGTATTCTTCCCACCGAAGTCCTGTGTTATACCAGTAAAAGGCCAAACACTTCATCAGTATGAAGAAAACTGATTTTTTAGGGATGTGAAGGACGATTTTTTGGGTTTCTGGCAATCGACGAACAAGAATCTCAATCAATCATTTTCATTCAAGCCCCTTTGTCTCACTGAAACGCTTGTATCAGTCTCTGCTGAGGACTCTTAGCAACAACCAGAATGAAAAGGAGGATTGACTTATAGGCATCATGCATTTAATGAAGTGAATTGGATTTATTGTAGTTGTTTTGTTATTCTTGGCTTGATTGTTTTATCTAGTTTAATGAGTGCTTATCAATTATGTATCCAGTGTTACTAATACTAGTGGTGTGTAATTTGGTTGGGTAACCTTACCTTGTAATTTGTTAACTTTGGCATGTCTCATGCCATGCCAATTTTTTTTTTTGAGCAGCAAAAGCATTTATTGATATTACTCACTTAAAACATATATAAGGCATGTTTTAAAGGAGTACAAAGATAGATACAATAAGCACAACAATTAGAAAACTAGAAACAAGCCTAACAATTAGGCAACCGATCAGCAGCAAAAACAAACAGAAAACCAAGGAGAAGAAGCAAAATAGTAAACTTGTCCAGTGGTTATGAAATTATAGTTTATGTTATAAACC
Source organism: Trifolium pratense (assembly GCF_020283565.1). Classification (NCBI taxonomy): domain Eukaryota; kingdom Viridiplantae; phylum Streptophyta; class Magnoliopsida; order Fabales; family Fabaceae; genus Trifolium; species Trifolium pratense. The sequence continues at coordinate 45,847,478 of NC_060060.1, forward strand.
CTATATAACCTTGTTTTTGCGCACCAAGACTACCATGTTCGGTAGGTGCGAAACGAAACCGCGTTGCTTCTTAAGTTAGAATACGAACATACCTTACTTATGTGCAAGCATAGCTCGTTGGATCTGTCATTTTGCTTCGGTAGTTAGGATACGAACGTAAACAAATTCGGATTACAATTTCCAAATGGGTTTCAAGGGCTAAATGGTCCAGACGGGGGGCCTAAGAGTAATATAGGGGGCCTAAAAAGCAATTTTCAAGTCTTTGTACCTATAAGGAAATGAGTTGGATTCACGGAAACAAGAGGCAAGGCATATTAAGGATAAGTCAACTATGGTTTAATTAGGAGAATAATTGTGATTATGGCACATCATTGTATATAATTATTAGCTTACTGTCAGCATGAGTTGTCTATTAGAAATCAATAGCAATCTCTTATTTCTAACAATTTCTTTATATATCATTAGTAGTATCATTAGTGCTCAGGTTGTATATAAACAACACAATTGTAATGTAATGAAGAAGACAATTGGCAAAACCTTAAGAGGTAAGAAACTGAGCTGTAAAACAACCACAAGGCGGTGAAACACTCAAGAATGGTATAAATAGGGATGCAAGGGTCAACAACAAAGGAAGAAGAATTTTGGGAGCTTTCTCATTTTCTTACTTCATCTTTAGGTTTTCTTTTACTTACTTTTCTTTTGTAGTTTTGTATTGCATGAGTTCTATAAGCTCAATGGAAGACTAATTTTTTTAATCAATCCTTGAATGTAGATATTATTGAGGTTTGATTTATGAAACCTTGTTCTGTTTTGTTTGTTAATAAGAATTTTATTCTTCTTAGTTTTCTCTTCTTGAATATGATTTTATCTGCTTAAGTGAAATTAGATTCTTGAATGGTTGTGTTATTGATTTCATTAACTCAATTGTAGGAGAGGAAACAAGAACTAGATATTGCATTGAGGGTGTTTGATGTTATGTCTAGCTTGGTTAATTTTGGGTTTAAAGTTTATTCTTGGTTAAATGTTTGCTTAATTCATTTTCCTTGATTAATCTTCATCCTAGAAGCTTAGTATTAAAATTGTGGATTATGATCGAGCTTATCATCATAATTCAAGACCAAGAATGAGATTATCATATGCATATTTACTAGCAGTTAAGTATTAAATTAAACTCAATCATGTTGAACATCATGGATTGATCGTTTTAAATCATTGTTTTCAAATATATTTGCTTTTGTGTATGTTTATTTCTTCTTCAAACTAAACACCCCCCCCCCCCCCCCCCCAAAAAAAAAAAAACATTTTAATTTTGTTCCTAAATTTGGTTGGATTTCAAAGTTGGTCAATCGGGAAATGATTCAGGTTGTCACTAATACTATAAGCAGTGTTTTAACTCGGTTATATTAATTTTGGTGAGTTCGACACTCGTCAGTTAACAATGTATTTGTCCCCATTAGAACCAAAATATGGTACTCCAGGACCAATTAATTCATCATTTACTCGAACTCTAAAATGACATTTGTTTACATCAGCGATCTTACAAAAACTAGGGTATGTAACTTAACATATCTTTCATATAGAATCATTTTAGAACCTTTTGTATATAAGCTTCATGATTCACAAAATATTCTTCAAATACTTATTTTGTAAGAAATGAGAATATTTCAAGTTCGTCAAGAGTCTCTTGATGATATTTTTATCATCGACATAAATCTTAAATATAATAAATTCATCGCCAAATATTTTCTTAAAATCAACAAATTGTCATTTTCATATTTCTCACTTGAAAATATTCAACAAGAATATTATACAACATGCATGCATATATATATATATATATATATATATATATATATAGGGGCTGCTAACTTTAGATCCAGTTGGGTCTAAGTTAGCAAGGTGCACCTTTTTAGTTGGACCAAAATACTCATTCTTTTTAATTAATTAACCAAATTACCATCAATGGACGAGGATCCAGTGTCGCGCGCGTACCGCAGTACCATGGTTACAGGCCGTTGATTTCCATCAGACAGCCAAGATCTGATCTCATCAAGACAGTCTGATCAATCAGACAGCCCAGATCATCCGAATCCATCAGATTCCAGCGCGTGCACCACACTGGATTACACCCTGGAGAGAGAAGAATCTACTTTTTAAAAGCAGGACACGTGTCGCTGTCTGATTGGCTGGGCGTGATTTTTTTCCATTTAATACTTTGAACTCAATTATTTCGTTGTAAATTAATTTTTTATTTTTTTTTTTATACCAAAATTCATAATTTTTTTTTCTCTACAAATAGAGACTTGGTTCGTTTGATTTGGACACAGAAAAAAAAACCCAATTTTTCACTACCTTAATCTCATTTTTCACTACCTTACATCAACTCACTGAAACCATTCTACCAGCAAAATGGTTTCAGATTACAACTCTCTGAAACCATTGTACCAGATAAATGGTTTCAGAAGCAAACACAATTAATAAATTACTCACTGAAACCATTCTACCAGTAAAATGGTTTCAGAATACAACTATGTGCAACCATTCTACAAGCTAAATGGTTTCAGAAGCAAATAACTAATAATCAACTTACTGAAACCATTCTACCAGCAAAATGGTTTCCGATTACAACTCTCTGAAACCATTGTACCAGATAAATGGTTTCAGAAGCAAACACAATTAATAAATTACTCGTTGAAACCATTCTACCAGTAAAATGGTTTCAGAATACAACTATGTGCAACCATTCTACCAGTAAAATGGTTTCAGAAGCAAACATTAGTTTTTAATTACCGTTTTATCTCATTTAATTAACTAAAAATAGTTTCAGGTCTCCAAAAATTTCATAAAATATACCAAAAGTTCCAGAATATTATCTACTATTTTCCTGGTATAATGGTTTCAGTGAGTTGGTTGAGTGGTGCGTGTTAAATTACAACACACAAGTAACGTATTTAGTAGACAAAAAATGAGATTAAGGTAGTGAAAAATTGCGTTTTTTTTTCGGTGTCCAAATCAAACGAACCAAGTCTCTATTTGTAGACAAAAAAAAATTATGAATTTTGGTATAAAAATAAAAAAATAAAAAATTAATTTACAACGAAATAATTGAGTTCAAAGTATTAAATGAACAAAAATCACGCCCAGCCAACCATTGTGTGACACGTGTCCTACTTTTAAAAAGCAAATTTTTCTCTCTCCAGGTTGTAATCCAGTGTGGCGCAGGCGCTGGAATCTGATGGATCAGGATGATCTGGGCTGTCTGATTGATCAGACAGTCTTGATGAGATCAGATCTTGGCTGTCTGATGGAAATCAACGGTCTGTAACCATGGTCCTTCGGTACGCGCGCGACGCTGGATCTGCGTCTACTAATGGGTATTTTGGTTAATTAATTAAAAAGAATGGGTATTTTTGTCCAATTGAAAAGGTGCACCTTGCTAACTTAGACCTAACTAGGGTCTAAGTTAGAAAACCCCATATATATATATATATATATATTGCTCGAGTATATAAGAAGACTTATTCATGTTTATTAAGTCATCTCTCCAATAGTTTGATATATGCGTATCACGAAAATTAAATCCTTCTGAAATTTTTATATAATCATCATTATCAAGTGAGTCATGCAAACACATTGTAATACATATGTGCTACTAAACTTAACCAATTATAAAGAAGTTCTGAATTCACTTCAGGTGAATATGCCTCTTGAAAATTAATGGTAGACGTTTATCATTATTTTTTTTCGCGCGAAAACTAATTTGTGCTAATTATTTTTATCTTCAGGTGTATGGACTGCTGGTCCAACAACCTCTTGCTTTGTAAAGCTAGTTTAATATAATCTATTGTGTCTACCTATTTAGTCAATAATTTCATTGTCTATAATTTTAATAGACTTTGATCTATGATCCTCATTGTAATTTATCACATATATAACGCTTTATTATGTGCAAAAATATTGTCAACGTTGACTTCATCTCAATCTCATTGTATTTTATCCATGACATAATTTATTGATGTCTCTTTATTTTCATATCTTTCAGGTACCTGATAAGTTCTTCTGGAACTCGAAAAATCAATTATTCATATTCTCACTTGGGTCATCTTTCTTTTTAGCTCACTTTCTTATTTGAGGATTTTCATCTTTGGAACCGATTGGCCTACCAAACTTCAGGGTGGTTAAACTTCATTTGCTTGTCCAACAAGGACATCCATTTTGATTGGAGCATTAGTAGTTGTTGATTAATTTCATAGACTATGCAAATGAATTATCTTTAGAACTTCTGGTTCATAATAATTTGTAAGAGGATCAAGACGAGATAATAATAATAATAATAATTTATTTCAAGTGATTCAATTGAACTTCTGGTTCATAATTTCAGCTGCTTATTCTCTCTCCCCTAATATTGAAAAAACTAATTCATGACTTGAGAACCAGCCTACAGGGCTGAAAATAACTCAAATTTTTGGCTCAAGATACTTTATAATATATATCAAATACATTTTCCCAATATCCTTTAAGAACCGTTTAAATGCATTATATCGGAGCAATTACACATACACAACACATCCAAAATTGCTTATATATGGAAATCATGTTTATAAATCAATGTTCAAATTGTAAATTATGGTAGAACTTATAATAACTTGTTGGCTTGAAGCGAATCATTATCTCACATAAATATTTGAATGTTCCCAAAATATAAAATTAGAGGTCATGATCTCATCAGTATCGGTCATGTAATTAACTTTAGGCGTCTAAAGAATGGATCTTCAAGTCTATTTTTTTTGTATTATCATATTCTATTCGATATCAATTTCAAGTGACATACGATACTTATCAAATATTTTCTAAGAATTTAGAAAATGAGATCTTAGCAACACTATTTGAGAAAACAATCTCACAAACGTCTGGTTTGAGTAAACATGCAAATGACCAATTTAGTTGATGTATCAATTCAAGTAACAAAATGTCTAAATGGTCTAAATTCTCAAATTATCAATTTCTTTTGGGAACTAGTAACACATAAAAATTATTAGAATGAAGGAACTTCATGTCATTCAATACATATCTATAGTTGTTTTTCCACATCATAATAAATTCGGGATGACTTAACCGATCTTGCCAATTATAAATTTAATATGATTTGTAAACTTCTGGTTTACAATAATTTGTGTTATGAATCATCTGAATTCTTAGTTAAAGTACATCATATTATGGCTATTCTGGGCTCATAATTTAAAACTCAATAAATTTCTATTAGTTTTTGTAACAAAAAAAAAATCGATTAGCTTTTGATCAATCATATTGAAAAGTGCGTGAAAAATTTCATTTGGAGTGGAGATATTGAAAAATTTCAGGATAAATCAGTCACATGTTACTAGTACCGCACGTGAATTAACAAGATCTCATGGAACTACTTTTGGATGCTCATGGAAATTATTATTATATTATTCGATTATTCTATGAGTTTGTTATCTCTTTTCTTCATCCTCTGTGTCTATAGAGATCAGACTTCTTTATATATATATATATATATATATATATATATATATATATATATATATATATATATATATATATATATATATATATATATATATATATATAGGGGAGGGATCAAATTACACCGGTGTAACATTTGAGTAATGTTACACCGCTCAATAACGCTTTAACGAATACAAATTTTACAAAATTCACCGTTGGATTGAAAGCTTATATCGTATAGATCATCCGTGTTGAATTTTACAAAAATCTAAAATCGTTTGATATGTTATTGAGACCGATGAAGATTAATGGTTTATGTGTTTTTATTGAATACCGTTAATCTTGATCTATCTCAAAAACATATCAAACGATTTTAGATTTTTGTAAAATTAAACATATATGATCTATACGATATAAGCTTTCAATCCAACGGTGAATTTTGTAAAATTTTTATTCGTTAAAACGTTATTGAGCGGTGTAATATTACTCAAATGTTACACCGGTGTAATTTAATCCCTCCCCATATATATATATATATATATATGCATAATTCCTATTTATTAGGCTTAAAAGTAACGTTACAATGTTATCATCAAGCTTGAAATGCATAAACGAAAATCTTTTAATTAGGAATGATAACTAGGTTAATTGAAAGTGGACCAACAATACATAGGAATAAATAAAAAACGTGTGATGACTAATTTAAAGATAAATTAATTATATAATAATTAACTTTAAAATAAATTATTATATGAAAATATCTAACCGAAAATTGGTGACGGAAATAAAATCAATGTTTGGACTGATCCATATGAATCCGTACACACATTAATATGCGACCAACAACAGCTCCCTGTGAACATCATGTTTATCCGCAAGTATCTCAATTATTTGACCTTATCTCAAACACTTGGAATCATGCACAACTCAACATGCTATACAACGCGCAAGATATAACATATATTTGTAAAATACCAGTTATTCTAAAGCTTCTCAAGATACTATAATTTGGAAGGGAAAAATGTTATTTAAACACAAATTTTTAACAAAAATACAACAAAACTACACTTTTTGCTTTTTTTAATATTTGTTGCACGCCTTGATATTCATGCTGTGAGTAGTGAAGAAAAAATGTGTTGTATTTTTGTCCAACTTTTTTGTGTTTATATAACACACCTCTTTGGAAGGCCTCTTCTAATGGTATGTATTCTGTCCAAACTGCTTACCGCCTATGTTTGAACATTGTGTCGCATTATAGCTCCCTTAGCGTGACTGGTAATTGGCATAAATTATGGGACATGCAAATACCCCCTAAGTTGAAGCATTTTTGTTGGAGATTGTTCCGTGGTTGCATTCCTACTAGATTTAATCTCCATAAACTGTGTGTGCTTTATATAATGAGACAATTGAAGACGAACTCCACCTTTTTATTGATTGTCTACATGCTATTTGGTTGAATAAACAAGCCAATTCAGTCACTACATGCTATTTGGTCCAAACCACGCTTGCTGCATCTTTCATGCCTGATTATGAGACTACTTGGAAAAAACCAGGTGTTACATGGTTGAAATGCAATGTTGATGGAGCTTTACTCGCGTCAGAAGGAAAGTGTGGTATTGGTATATGCTTTCGAGATAGGTCAGGTTCACTAGTTCGAGCTCATACTATGGTGTTCCCTGTCGACGTTACAGCAGCCGAATGTGAAGCCACTGCCTTGAAGTATGCTATTACATTTGCCATGACGAATGGTTTTAAAAGAGTAAAATTTGAAAGTGACTGTCAACATGTTGTGAATGCTTTGATTAATGATCGCATGTATGAGAATGAGTTAGGAACTCTATTAGCCACTTGTAGGTCTATTCTTTCTTCAAATATTAGCTACAACATAGCGTTTATTCGGAGGCAAGCTAATAGAGTCGCTCACAATCTTGCTAGAGCGTCTTTGTCTCAATCTAGCCCCATTGTTCATTATTATTATCCTCCTAATTGTATTCCCTCTATATGAGTTCCTTTTGCCTAAAAAAATAATAATTGATAATGATTTCAATTAATGCAAATGTTCAAAATAGGCCACAAAATAACCATACATAACTAATAAGCAGTAAAGCCATAGTTCTCAATTTTGCTACTTCAAGAATATTGGTAAGAAGTTTTCACTGTCGTTAGCGATGATTAATCTCCGTTGGGAACCTGTGGGGCACACAAGGTGAGTTCTTCCCACCCAACCGAATTCTCTTCATACACATGAGCCAGGAATCGAACCTCTGACCACATGCTTAAGGGGACCAAGATCCTTACCACTTGGACCAATTCATTGTTGGTTTATCTACAATCAACTTTATAAACAATAATCAAGAAAATTTGTTTTATTTGAGCAATTCTTGAAGGATGCTATGAATTTTTTGTTCTTCATAACTATCTTACATGATTTTCATAATAATCAAGAAGAATTCATTCTTTGAAAAATCTTTTGCATTCCTTCAAGGAGGCGCGATATTAACTTTCAAGTTCTCCAAGAACTATATATGTCCAATATCATGAAAATAGCAATAGAAAATTTCATTCTTCAAGCAATCCTTCAAAGATGCTTCAATAAGTTTTTTTTTTCTTCTTTAGTTTTTCAGGAACTATATCACTATTGATTTTTATAAAAAAATCATTATTTGAACAATCCTTCGAGGATGCTTTAAAACAAAATAAGTTCTTCAAAAAATGTCTCACAAATGATCTTCAAAACGAGTATCATTTTTTTTTTTTGAGTAATCCTCCAAGGATACTTCAATCTTAGAATTTTCTTTGAGTAAACTGTCAAATATACCCCTAAAATTTTACAAAGTCAATCAAATTACCCCCTGACACTATCAGTCAAAGTCCACGCCAGAGGACTATATCACAATTGATCTTTATAAACAAAAACAAATATCAATATTTAAGTAGTCCTTGAAAGATGCTTTAATATTAAATTCTTGTAAAATTCATCAAAATTAAATATGATTTACATCAAAATATAGTGAATGATTAGGTACAAACAAGAGAAATATTAATGAATATAGAAAAGAATTATTAATAATTAATTAAATTGATTTATTTATGTTGGTTATTAGGGAGTAATCAGCTAGTTTATTCATTCATAATGGTGCCTTTTATAGGCAAGATACAACAGCTTGTAACACAAGCAAGCCAGTTGGCTAGGCAAGCACTACAAAAAAATAGGCAAGCGGCGACCACACAAAAAAACATTAGCGTCGGTTAAAATCGTCGCTAATTGCCTAATGCAGCGGTTGGGCGTCCGCCGCAACAAGAGGCGTCGCTAGGTCATACAGCGGCGTTTATCATGAACCGTTGGAATAACCGTCGCAAGGACGTTGGCGTCGGTTTAATTGATTTTCGCGGCTGTTACCAATCGTCGCTATTTGTAATTATTTGTTCAAGTTTTTTAAGCTCTTAGCATCTGTTGTAACCGCCGCTATTTGAATTTTTTTAAATAAAAAAAAATGTTTTTTTTTTTGGTTTCCCACAAAAAAAATTAAATGCTTTTTTTTTTCCACAATTTTTTTAAATGCTGTATTTAACACTCTTGATTCTCATTAATATCAATATAACAAAATCTAAAATACACAACATCCCCACACATTATTTTACTAAACATATCAAGTAATTGATTCTCACAATTCATCTAGAAAATAATACTCACAAGTTTACATCAAAATTGCGTTGAGTTAACACATTAAACATAAAACTATTACATGAAAGGGTTTGGAGATGCTTTGATGTAAACTTGTGAGTATCATTTTCTAGATGAATTGTGAGAATCAATTACTTGATATGTTTAGTAAAATAATGTGTGGGGATGTTGTGTGTTTTAGATTTTGTTATATTGATATTAATGGGAATCAAGAGTGTTAAATACAGCATTTAAAAAAATTGTGGAAAAAAAAAAGCATTTAATTTTTTTTGTGGGAAACCAAAAAAAAAAGCATTTTTTTTATTTAAAAAAATTCAAATAGCGGCGGTTACAACCGACACTAAGAGCTTAAAAAACTTGAACAAATAATTACAAATGGCGATGGTTGGTAACAGCCGCGAAAATCAATTAAACCGACGCCAACGTCCTTGCGGCGGTTATTCCAACGGTTCATGATAAACACCGCTGTATGACCTAGCGATGCCTCTTGTTGCGGCGGACGCCCAACCGCTGCATTAGGCAATTAGCGACGGTTTTAACCGACGCTAATGTTTTTTTTGTGTGGTCAATGCTTGCCTATTTTTTTGTAGTGGTAGTTCTTTACCTTCAAATCTTTCAATTTGAGTGTTTCAATTGCTTGTAGTTGCGCAGCCGTGGCATTAGGTGGCGCCACCGTGATACTTGGTTCAATCAAGGTCCAAAGTTCCTTCGATCGTATGAGATTCTTCATCAGCATTGTCCAATGCTCATAGTAGCCATCGAATTTGGGTACTTTGGTGTGGTTGTACTTGGTTTCCTCCGCCATTGATGAACGGAGAAGAAGCTTTAGAGGAAGAAACGAAAGAAATCTAACAGAAAACGGTTACAACTGATTTTTCGGTTTGGAAATTGCAATTTCTCTCTCCAGGTCCCAGGACGTGGAGAACCTAATACTAATTATTGGTTATTAGGGAGTAATCACTAATCAGCTAGTTTATTCATTCATAATGGTGCCTTTATAGGCAAGATACAACAGCTTGTAACACAAGCAAACCAGTTGGCTAGGCAAGCCTGCAGGCAAGGCAGGCAAGGCGCGCGCTTCCTGCAGACAAACAGGCCTGGCTTGGCTTGGTTACAACAAACCTATATACAAGCTTAACCAGTCCTAACAATTTAGACATGTCAACGTAAAAGCATAATATTAGTAATGAGTCATTAATAAAAACGTGTCAACGTAAAATTATAGTATGTGATTGGTTCAATTGAATTGAATTGATTAGTCAAATTAATAGAAGTATATGGTCATAACTAATAGAATTATATGGTCATAAATTCATAATTATTTACGCAATAATAATAATGATAATAAATTGCAATTGCGTCAAAAAAAAAAAAAAAAAATTGCAATTAAAACGATTAGTCAATCCTTCAGGGATGAGAAAAAAAAACCGAATTGATTTTAGTTCTTCACAAACTATTACTATTACCTCCGTCTCTAATTATAAGACTTTGTTTGATCACTGCATGTACGCTAATGCACAATTTTGATCCCTACTATGTTTAATTGTCTATTAGTAAAAATTTAATATTTTAAAAATTATTATCAAAACAAATTGAACAAGATCTTATATGTTAATTTTTTTTTTTTTGAAAACTTGGTATCCGGTCCTAGGACCGACTAATCGAAGGGGACTAATCTCACCGCCCACTTGCGGGGGCCCATTTAAAGCCAGAGAGTTTGTTGTTCTGTATGGACTTAGCCCACCGAAATTGGCACTAGGGGGAATCAATCCTGAGACCTTGAGAGCAGCATACTCCAAGGACTCAAATCAACACCACTAGACCAACCTTATTAAAAAAATACGGTCAAAACAAGGTAAATGAATAATACATATTTGTCAAACAGAATCTTATAATTAGGGATGGAGGTAGTCGAACATAACAACTCTTTGCAATCCTTCAGGGATACATAATTATTGAATTCTTCTAGAATTAATAATAAAATTGATATTTTTAAGTTCTTCAGAACTAAGTTTGTTGAATTATTCTTCGAGAATTCATAAATTAAATTTATTAGTTCCTCAGTTTTTCAGGAACTATATAATAATAATATATTTTGCGATCATTTAGGGATGCATGAATATATATTCTTCCGGAATATATAGAGATAAAATAAAATAAATTTATAATTAAAATTACATGTTTTTTTTTTAATAGCATTCTTTTAAAGAAAATAAAAAAATTCCATCATGTATCACTAACTTTGTTTTGTATTGTTTGAGTGTGTATTTTGGTATCATATTGTAACAAAATCAGTATGCGTATGGACGTAACAAAATGAAAAGAAGTTTTATGTACATGTACATAACTTTGTCATGATTATTTGGTAGAGTTTCGTGTTATAACGTGTTATGAAACTAATCTAAACATGAGGACGAATAGAAAAGAGGAGATGAAGGAGAGAAAGTGAAGAGAGAACTCTTGTATTATTTTATTCACAAGTGTCATTTACATTATAACATAGTGATATTTATAGGACAATATACGGGCCAATGAATATGAGCCAAAGACTAATGAAGATCCACTATATTATTCATAACAGAATCAGATATATTAAATTTTCACTTTCATTATTACATTTTATTCTAAGCAATTTGATTTATTTGCATAATTGCAATCACATTGAAATCTTATGGAAAATAATCCCTTAGTACTCATTATAATACTCTTCATAGTAGTCATCAATCTCTTGTTTCTCAACCACACGATCTGCAATCTTGTCCTCTATCGCATCAATACCCTTCTCTAATGCAAGTGCACCAATTCCACCCACAACAGCACCCATAACCAAACCTGTTCCCAATCCAAACTTGCTACTTTTTTTCTCTTGTTGCACTTCTTTTCCAACGATCACATTCACAGTTGATCCACTCTGCCCATAACCACTGCCTTGCGGCCCGCTTTGGCCGTATCCAAAGCTCTGTGGGGCGTTGTTCTTCTCCGGTGCCACCCCTCCCACAGTCACATTCACAGTTGGCCCACTTTGCTGACCACCTTGACCGTATCCATAACTCTGATTGTTCTTCTCCGGCGCCGCTGTCCCTCCAACAGTCACATTCACAGACGGCCCACTTCCTAGGCCATGCTGAGTGCTTTGATTGTACCCATATGTTGGTGCAACTACAGGGTAACCCAGAGGAGGTGGTGCAACATTGTATGGATTCCCGTATGTTACACTCACAGCTGTACCATATGAATTTCCATATGGTGAAGGTGGAGCACCATATGGAGCCCCATAAGGTGGAGGAACCCCATAAGGCGCACAATAGCCAGTATTTTTTACGATGACTTTAATGTCAATTGTACCTTGCGGGCGTCCAGAAGGACGCCTCAACTCCAAGGTACGACTTCCCCTTGATCCATCTTCAGTTTCCACTTTATCAAGTGGAAGCCGAGTTGACCCAATAATGAGTGGCTTGTTGTTCGGCTCAGAGTGAAGAACATCAATAAATAGGACAGAATTGTTGATGCTTGCTGATGGTGGTAAGGGGATTAAGAGTTTTTCATCCCATTTGGGTTGAGTGTCTCCAGACTCGTCAACGTTGGTTGAACGTTTTTGTGTTGGATCCACCCAAACAACAGCATATGGGCGGTTTGGACCGTTCCGCCAATTCACGTTCTTGAGGTTTTTGGCAGAGTGGAGTTTCACTTCAACATCAAAGGAAGACGCCATTGAAGAAAAATGAGGGGAGAAATGACAAGAAGAGCAAACCAATGATCTATGCAAAGGTTGAATTGTGGTGTTTGTTGTAATAGAGTTGGGTTTTATAAGAGAGGTTCAAGAGTTAATTAATGATTTTTGTTATTATTTTTGGTAAAAGCTGATTCATGAAGTTTACTTCTTGATTAAGGGATCTAATTGTTATACATTATTTCTCTTTTTTTAGGAAAAAATATTTTATTTTATTTTCAGAAAGAAAACGTATAAAAGTATTGTGTGAACATAAATATATTTAGCAAATTCCCTATTTTTCAATTAAACTAAAATAAAAAACAAAAGAAACTTCCCTTGGCTTATTTTTCTAGGTAGATTCATACTGTAATTAACAGTTTCACCTAACATCTATCTCTCTTAATCTTTTATGAGATTTTCCATTCCTAGAAATCAAATTCAACATTAATTCGATTTTGACTATAAAGTGATTATATATAAAAAAAATATGAAAATAAATTTTGAAAATAACTTTTTGTGCAAACTCTACTTTTTATTTTTTGAAAAATAAAATCGAGTTCTTTCGAACAATTCGTCATAAGACAAATTTATATGGACTTTAATATAAAGATAAACTAGTGTGTATATCGTGTCAAACACAGAATAATTTGCCTACCAGGCCTTAAGGCCTAGCCTACGTAGGCTCAGGCCAGACCAGCCTATTTCTTTAAATAGAGTAGACCAATGTTTTTTTATAAGTCTATTTAGCTAAGTAGGCTAGGCCGCAGGCCATTAAAAAAGCCTTTTAGCCTACTAGACCGACCTATTTAAGTTAATATGAATAATATTATTATTATTATTATTATTATTATTATTATTATTATTATTATTTATATATTACAATTTGCATTTTGATTAAATTATAAATTTATTAACTTTTTCGGTAGTTTAAGTTTATTAACCGACATTAGTTTTTCACATATATAAATTTATTATTATTAACTAGAATTGAAATATGATGACATATATAATCAAAGTCTCTAAAATATCATGCTAAATATCAAAAGCACATTGATTTATTAGTTCATAAGTATATTTAAAAATAAATTTAATTATTTATTTAAATATGTTCATGTGAAATAGGCTTTTAAACAAGCTAACAGGCCACATTAGACTTTCAATAGGTCAGACTCGGGCCTAAAATATAAGCCAATGATAGCCCACAGGCCAGGCTCGGGCCTTCAAATTTTTGACAAGTCAGCCTCAAGCTTGACAAAGTCTAGCTCGGTCTAGCCTATTCCCACCTCTATGTGTCACCATATAATTTTCTTTTACTTCTCAGAGCCGTCACCCCCGCCCCCTTAATCCTAGTTTTCTCTTTTGTTCATCCACAAAGGAGGGGTGGTTTTAGGATCAATTTTTTATCCAAAATCACCCATCTGAATTATTTTTTCTTTCATTTTCATTCAAATAAGTGATTATCCACACAGATTTGTTTCTTCGTTTTTGTTTTTTAAGTTTGTCGTCGTCTTGTGCGGCGTTGTGTTTGGTGTCGTCTTGTGCGGCTTTGTGTTTGGCGTCGTCTTGGGCGGCATTTGTTGGTGGTTCATTTTAGTACGGTATTTTGTTGATTCAAATTGACATATCTACCTCAATCCATTACAGATTTGATGAAGACTTGGACGTCAATGTTGCAGATCCGAGAGTATGAAGATTCGAATTAATTTTATTTTTGTCACTTTCATGATGCCGTTGTATGTTATTAATCTAGATGCTGCTTGTAGATTCACATTTTTCAGTTTTTAGCAATTTTGAATTTATAATGATCGATTTACTTTCAATTTGAATGAAATGAATCCATATTTTTTAGTAAAAAAAAAATGATATATTTTGTTGGAAATTATTAGATTAAAGGATACAAATTATTAGTGCAAAATTACCTTTTTTATGCTATTGGCCTAGTGGGCGCCAACATAACTAGAAGGAAAATGCGATGACCTGAATTTGAACCAAAATTTCACAAAATATCGTTGTTTCCATATGCATGTTACGCTCACACATGCACCCTAGGTAAAAAAATTATGATTTTCAATTTGTTTTGGAGATATTTTTTTATGCAAGCTAAACATTTCTTAAGAAGAAAATAAAAAACTGGACATACACTGTTGTTATTTTTGTTATTATTTTTTGATCAGATAGTTTAGTTTCTAAAAAATTCACCTTAAAAATGAATAAGTGGATTGTCCGGAGTTCGAAACTCAACTCCTGCGCATATACTACTACTAACTTCATAAAAGTTTGTATAACTATTTTTAT
This sequence comes from Trifolium pratense, assembly GCF_020283565.1. Lineage (NCBI taxonomy): Eukaryota > Viridiplantae > Streptophyta > Magnoliopsida > Fabales > Fabaceae > Trifolium > Trifolium pratense. The sequence goes on from NC_060060.1 coordinate 45,862,657, forward strand.
TTGTATCATATCTTTTTTTTACCAAAATTGTTATCATATCTTCAAATTTTTCAAAATGAACAAATTTCTAGAATTGTTGTGGTTAAATAAAATTTTATATTTTCAAATTTAAAGTAGTTTTTTTAAATTGTCGAATACATCTTATATAAGAATTTTATTTTGATGAACTAAGAGTGTGTTAAACATCAAGAAAAAACTTAGACCTCCAAACTAGATTGGTATCTCCAAAAAACACCTATGCCATGCCACACACTCATAAGAAAATAATATATGTGATTAAGGTGCTAGTTAAAATAATATATGTGAGGAAATCTAATTTTAAAATATTAACTTGCAATTGGAAATCTCAATTAAGGTGCTAGTTAATTTATTTGTAAGAATACAACCTTCTAAATTTTAAGGTGTCGCCGAGTTTAAATTTTCTCGGGAACAATTGTAAAATGAATAATAGTTCCACTTTGTCGAAATGGATAATAGCTCCCTTTTCTCGAAATGTGGTAATCGTGCAAATTTGTATCAACAAATTTTGACAAGGTTTTACTTACCTTAATTTTTTTTGACGAAGAATTTGAGTTTGATTGCTGGTGGAAACAATAAGTTTTACCACACTAGCAGCGCAACTTTCTTCTTCCCAAGCTTGACTGGTAAATGATGAGGGAATAGTCTGATTCAGTTTGACTTATCTTAATGGACGACCTCGATTAGGACCTCATCCTCGATTCAAGCTTGAGAAAGATGTCCATGATGGGTCTAGAATTTCTTCTGCAGATTTCAGTAAATAGTTAAAAGTTTTTAATTTGTAGTCATATTCCATAAATTTATAAAAATTTTGTTCTTAATTTTGTTTAGTTATAACTTATAACTTCTAAACAAATTTTCTCTTCTAATTTGTACAAAATTTCCTTGTAATTTTAGAATGCAGTATTATTTCCTTATTTTCCTTTTCATCCATCTCACTTATATTCCTCAATTTTGCTACATAGTATCAGAAAGCTTCAAATTACTTTATGAAGTTCAATAAACTATACATCTGTTTACTATATTTAGATGGTATAATATTAAACATTAAAAAAAAAGGAGAAAATGAAAATATGAATTTTTAATCATAAAAGTAGATGACCATAACAACTAAATAAATATCCATTTCATGCAAGTGTTTTGGTATTAGAAAATGGAGAAAATGAAAATAAGAAAGTAGACATTACCAATAATTGACATCTCTCTATGATTTCATTTCATCCTCAAACTATATAATGCACTTCTACATGATATATATATATATATATATATATATATATATATATATATATATATATATATATATATATATATATATATATATATATATATATATATATATATATATATATATATATATATATATATATATATATATATATATGCATGTTTAGAACTAATCTATCATAACAATAATGATAATGTGGCAAATCAAGCAACACCCTCAAGTCCTCAACTCAATCATACCACAAAAAAGAAAAATTAAGTCTAAAAAGGCGAAGCATGCTGAAGCATGAAAGCAATAAGAAAACTAACCACATAATTTTCTTAAGTAAGAAATGAAGCCTGTTAGAGCAGAGAACACTGTCAAAGGATATAGCTCAAATGCCATCTTTAATGCAACCTACAGATCATAAAGGATGTTTATTATTTGAATGGCAAATTTCAATTTTTTTTTATCAATGTAAAATTTAGGGTGAGGGGATGGTGCTCCAGTCCAAGGCAGGGAAGACCTTAGGGCTCTTAGAGCACTTACAAAGGTAATTACATTTACCTCCGAGCACCAGGTAAGGCCTGTCTTTTTACCACTAAACCAAAACCTTGGAGTTAACAAGTTTCATATTTTATAAAGAGAAAGATTGTTTCTTAGTGCTCACCATTATTGGCATTAGGGGTATTATTTATATGCCATCAAGTTCATTCAGAATGCATCGACCATCATGTTAAATTCATAATCTGAAAACAATCTATGAAACAAATGGACTTCCTTCTTCCAGCCTGAAAAACGCGCCCTGCATTCAGATTTCCAATATGTTAAAAATCATCATACATTTGGTGAGGAAAACACAATCTATGAGACACTGACTCAGACGTGCATACCGGATACGATTCTTACACAGACAAGTAGGCACTGATAATAATTTGAGAAAATAGAAGTGATTCAATGTAACTAAATATGCCGGTGTCAAGTGTCAGACACCGGACAAGCTTTAAATGTAAAGTGACAGTACTGCATAAAACTATATATAGTTAAAAAGAACAAGAAGCAAAAAGCAAGGGATTCAATAAATTACTTGTAAAGTATCTTTTTTCTGCAGTTAACTTAAAATAAGGAAGGTGAGCTATCTTTTTCCAATCTTCCCCAGTTCCTTTCTTGCATCGTTTCTCCAACGTAGGATATGCAAAAATAAGCAATGTATGCAAGTTTATGAGGTTTTGAAAGCTATTTGGTAGCGACCTTGCGTTAGTACACGAAAAGACTTCTATTCTTTGAAGAGATGTCATGGCTCCCAACGATTCTGGAAGGTCATCAAAGTGTGCTAGAGACCCTAGAGTCAAATTTTGTAGGGAGAGAATAACTCATAAGCCCTGTAATTCTGCTGTTTCCAATGAAGCACATAATTGTCATTTGACGAAGGGAAGTTAGCTTGTTCATATTACATGGTAAAACAAGTCGTGGACAACCTCGGATTACAAGTCTCTCAAGACAAGCCAAGTATCCCATTCCTTCTGACAAGGATATTAAGTTAGGACATGAAACAATGATCAAAGTTCGAAGAGACATCAAACCTTGCAATGCATGCATCGAAAAAGACTCTAGTGCACCACACCCTGAAATGTAAAGCTCCTCCAGGGCACTAAGAGAGTGTAGATCATCATGTAATACCACGAGTTCTATGAAGTCTATGATAAAAAGTCACTTATGCATATTACACACAATTCCCTTTGGGAATAAATCACAATATTCCTCGTTCAAGGCAGCCGGCATGCATTCAAAATTTCAAAGTCAGACACTGTCAGGCCAGCTACACAGTTGCTCTCCATCAATGATGTTACAATGTCAAATTTTGATGGCAGATAGATAGTTATGAAGTTTATATTTAAATTACAAAAATATTCCTCATTTATATATAATAGATTAATAATAGAATGATAAAAACTGCTACCAATTGATAAATTCACTGAATAACAACGATTTTATTGACGAATCTCTAAAGACATTGGTCTCAAACAGAGATTGAATACAAACATTTACACTGCTGCAGAATTGAAATATTACAATCCGAAAAAGGGGACACAGACACAGTTTAAAATTTAGTTGAAGTTAAAACTGAAAAGTAAGGATTCGTCCTAAGCATAAAGGATGTTGGTAATTACAAAGAAATAGCCAATTACATGAAAATTTTAATTACTCATTCCTTCCAGAGATGCTGTGTTGCTGTGAAGAAGATTCAGATGATGAAGCTTGAGAAAGATGTCAATGACCATGAGTCTAGAATTCTGCAGATTACAGTAAATAGCAATAAGTTATTAATTTGTTGTCATATGCCATAAATTTATATAATTTTTGTTCTTAATTTTCTTTAGTTTTAACTTCTAAACAAATTTTATTTTCTAATTTCTTTAAAATTCTAGAATGCAAGTATCCTTTAGCATAGCACATGTTAAGGAAATAACAAACATGGTATTCACAAAGGACAAGCTGATCCTTCTGAAACAAGGTACATATTCAAAATAGTTTTAAAACAGGATACTTAAATAACATGAAATATTTCAACAGAGTAAACAAAATAAAATTAATATCCTTTTCATGACGGTGTGTTGATCTTAGAAAATGGAGAAAATGAAAATAAGAAAGTACAAATTATCAATAATTGACATCTTTGTGAAGAATATATGAGATAATGTGGCAAATCAAGCAGGACCCTCAATCTCTCCCCACTTTGAATCTAAGACAAAAAAAAAATATCTAGAAAGTCGAAGCATGCTGAAGCCTAAATGCAATAAGAAAACTAACCACATACCTTCCTCTTTTTTTTTGACGCAACCACATACCTTCCTTAAGTAAGATACTGTCAAAGAATATAAAGAAAGGAGAAAGATATGATTCTTAGTGCTCACCATTTTTGCCATATAGGAGTGTTATCTATATGCCATTAAGTTCATTCAGAAAGCATCAACTATCCTGTCAAAATCCATGATTGAACCTCCTATATATATGTCCTCATCAAGACGGTGCAACAAATGCACTTCCATCTTCCATTCTGGAAAACCAGTCCCTGCATTTAGAGTTCCAATATGTCAAAAATAACCATACATTTGGAGACAAAAGCACAACCTATGTAGCACTAACTCAGATATAGATATCGGACACGATACTGACACAAACACGTAAACACCGATAATAATTTGAGAAAATAGAACGTTTCAATGTCACTAAATATGTTGGTGTCGTGCAGGTGTCAGATACCAGACAAGCTTTAAATTTGAAGTGCCGGTGCGACATAGAATTATATATAGTTAAAAGGAACAAGATGAAAAAAGCAAGGGATTCAGTAAATTACTAAATTGCCGTAATGTTTCTTTTGCAGTTAACTTCAATGAAGGAACGTGAGCTATCTTTTGCCAATCTTCCCCAGTTCTTTCTTTGCATCGCATCTCCAAAATAGGACTTTCAACAATAAGCAATGATTGCAAGTTTATGAGGTTCTGAAAGCTATTTGGTAGCGACCTTACGTTAGGACACCCAAAGATATGTACTGATTGAAGAGAATTCATGGCTCCCAACGATTCTGGCAGCTCATTAAAGTTTAATAGAGTCAAATTTTGTAGGGAGGGAATAACTTCTATGCCCTGTAGCATTCTGCTGTTTCCACCGTCACCCAGAATTTCCATTTGACGAAGGGAAGTTAGCTTGTTCATATTACTTGGTAAAACAAGTCGTGGACAACCTTGGATTTTCAATCTCTCAAGACAAGCCAAGTCTCCCATACTTTCTGACAAGGATATTAAGTTAGGACATGAAACAATGGTCAAAGTTCGAAGAGACTTCAAACCTTGCAATGCATGCATCGAAAATGACTCAAGTCCATCACACCCTGAAATGTAAAGCTCCTCCAGGGCACAAAGAGAGCGTAGATCATCAGGTAATACTTCGAGTCCTGTGAAGTGTATGATAAAAAGTGACTTAAGATTATGCATATTACACACAGTTTCCTTTGGGAATAAATCCCCAAATTCATCCCCACGGTACTCAGAAAAGTTATAAAAAAATTCGTAGTTTAATCCACCAGCATCAATGATTTCAAGAGATGGAAGGGATGGCAATGCCAACTTGGGAACACATGAAATTCTTAAGTAGGAAAGTTGTGGTAGCATCTCTACGCCTTCATCTTTCAACATCTTCTCTAAGTTTGGTAAACCACGCAGAGTCAATATCTTCAATGAAACGAAAGCCCTCTCAGATTTAGATTCATATGAGTCATCATCAATGTATTTTACATCTTTCATTCCAGATACATAAAGAGTGGTTAAATAAGGTAATTTACCAAGTGGAGGAAGCCGCTGACAGTTTTTACAGTTGTAGAGTATAACATCAACCAACCCTTCCAAAATAGAAGTATTTCTCATCCAATTGGGAAGATGTATTCCCAAATAACCCTTCATCCCAAAACCCTTGAGACCTATGGGAGGCTCAAGGACTTCGAGTACTCTCTCTACATTAGTATGGCCTTGTGACTTAGCGTAAATATCCCATGATAGGTATAACCGATTTAACTCCTTTTTACCAATCAAATTAGCTTCTTTAGCATCCCATTCACTTGATACATTCTCAAGGCCTTTGATGTGTAACTTGCCTCCTAGTTGTAAGCCACGTAACTCTGCTAAACCAAACCCCATCTTCGAACCCACAATGAAAGTGCTCAATGTTTTTAGAGAAGTTAACTTACTAATATTGGAAGGCATTGATACTAATGAAGTGCAATATTTAATCACAAGATGCCTAAGATCTTGTAATTTTGTCAATTGGTTGGGAAGACTAGATAAATTCGGACAAATATCAAGTTTTAGTATTTGCAAATTGTGCAACTTACAAACAGACCCAGGCAAGGATTTGATGGGACTTTCAAAAAGTTCCAAGTACCTCAGATGTGTTAAACTCTTTAGTGCTGAAAGTTGCAAAGAACTAGTACGTAATGCTCGAAGAGGAGTGATTGATGGCAGCGAACCTAACTGTCCAAAGGGAACAATATCTAACTCAAGAAAAGTTCGTAAAGACTCAACTTTCTTGAAAGGGATAGTGTTGTAGTTGAATGGTTTTTCAAACAACTCAGTAAAGGAACAACTTATATGATGAACTCTGCCAGACAAATTAGTCAAGCTTTCAGCATCAGAAGCAACACATTCTTCTCCCATTATAGACTGAGCTAAATCATGAAATAAATCATGCATTTTGAAAGTAACATTACCCTTTTCATCAGTTCTGACTTCTTGAAAGAATGACAACGCATATAACTCATTCCACACTTCCTGACCAACATGCTCCACGTCTAAATTTCCTCTGGAAGAGATAAATCCATTAGCCAACCAAAGATGGATTAGTTGTTCCTTCAGCATTTCAAAATCCTTAGGAAAAACAGCACAAAAAGTAAAACATGGCCTCAGTGATAATTTCAAATGAAAGTAGCTTAGTCTCAAAACAGACATGATACGATTATTACGATTATCCTCAGATAATTTCAAAAAGTTACTTTCCTTTATAGAAAGCCATTGATGTTCCTCACTTTTGAAGCGCAAAAGACTTCCCAGTACTTTGACAGCAAGAGGCGAACCCGCACACTTTCTCACAATCTCCTTGCCTATTGCTACAAGCTCTGCACGCTCTTCTCTATTAATTCCAAAAGCTTGTTGTTTAAACAAAGACCAGACGTCATCATCGGATAAACCTCCCAAGTGATGAGCAGGATAAGTTCCCATAATGGACGCAACAATGTCAAGTCGTGTAGTCACCAGAACGGATGACCCTTTCTTTCCATTTCCACCTTGCAACAAATACTTTAACTTATCCCATTTCTCTGGATCTTCACTCCACACATCATCAAGAACAAGTAAATACCTTTTGTTTTGCAAAATTTCTCGAACTGCTCTTTGCGTTGATTCTAAAGACGAGAGGTCTGAATTTTTTCCATTGGTGGATTCTATGATGGACTTCAAAATTGCCATCATGCTAAAATCATCAGAAACACAAACCCAAATTTTCAAGTCAAAATGGGTTTTTAACCTTTCATCGTCAAAAACCACTTGAGCAAGTGTTGTTTTTCCATGTCCGCCAATACCAACAATGGAATAGACAGAGAGTTCTTCACTATCAACTGCATGACTTAGAAGAAACTTAACAACTTGCTCTCTATCACCATCTCTTCCGTATACTTTTGGTTCAGCAACAACAGAAGTAGTTTGCCGCCATTCATCATCTCCTCGTTGATTCTCCTCCGCGACTCCCACTCGTAATTCATACTTCTGTCTTTCTGCAGCAATAACATCAATCTTTTCAGCAACCACTTTCATCCTCTTTCCAATGTTGCGACGAGCCAAAATCTTCTTAGGATGGAAACGTGTGATCCACTTCTTGTCTCCATGTGCTTTGGATGCTATTGAACATTCATCCAATATATCATCAAGAACATGAGCAGCATCAGCCAGATTTTGCAGCCAAACTTTCACAGATTTACTTTTAATTTGCTTCTCTTCAGCATCTTCCAGGACAGCTCGAATTGCGGTAAGATTTCGAAATAGCTTTTTGGTCAATTCATCAACACCCAAAAAGGTTGCAAGCTCCTCCCGAAGAAAAGATCCGAGATTTTCAATCACAATTCCAAGTAAAACATCAGCCATTTGCAGGTATGAGAATAGAAATGAATCAAAGTTTGAAAGATGAATATGCTAATTAAATTGTTTTGTTTTCAAAGATTATCAATTAAATGAATGGATAAAGTTGTTGTGTAACCTTTCAAAGTTGGCTCATCTAGCTAAACAATACACACAATTAGTATTATAATATAACATTATTATTGTACATGACATTGAAGAAAAAAACAAGTTGTGAACTGTACATGACAGTGAGAAAAAAAAAACAAGTTGTGAAGGTACATGACAATGAGGAAAAATACAAAATTGAGAATTTTTATTTATTTTTTTGAACAAGAAAATTGAGAATCTTTTCTTATGAAACATCATGTCCGTTCATTTGATAAGTGGATAGACTAAATTAATTATTGCCTCCGTCTCAAAAAGATTGTCCTTTTAAAAGAAATAATATTTTGAGCATTGCTATATGTCCCGAAAAATGAATTCCCGAATATCACGAATTGACTATTAATTGGATTGAAATCCTAAAACACGCTTAAGTAATACTCCGTACTAAATTTGCCACTCTCACTTTATTTTGTTTCCACTTTCCACCAACCTTCTGCAACCTTCTCTCCTTAAAACCAACCTCTCTGCTTGTTCTCTAATCCATTCTAGAAAATAAAATGCTTCCATGCTAAATTTGTTTTTTATGTTCAAAGCAATAGAATACCCTAAAAGAATTTCTATGATTTATTTGTGTTTTACCAGAAAAGAGTTTCTATGATTAACCATAGTTATAGAGAAAGACATAGCCCAAATTCTCCAGTAATAAACAAGTTCTATAAAATATTTTTTGCATCCCCTAGACTGACATAGGAACTAAGAAGTGCATGGTGAGTGTGTTGGGAGAGATGATTTTTGCATCTAACAAATTGTGGATGAGGATTAATTGTTTTCGGTGGATCCCATAGTGTGACGGTATGTGAACTGTGTAGACATTTTGCTGTGTTTACTGTCAGAGGGACCAAACACGCAATTCGTGAGTTTTCGGGAAAATAATTTCGGGACATCTAGCATTTCCGTAATAATTTTACTAAATTACCCTAATAAATTAGGCAAATGTTAACATGTGCACCTAAGGCACATGTTAAGAATACAAATATAGAAATATTTTTTTGAAACATGTGTATTATATCTTTTAAGACTTAATTGATAGTAAATTGTTAAAATATAAGACTTAATTGAAAGTAAGTGGTTAAATACATGACAAAAATTGCAAATTCAACAGAGTTGTTGACTTTTTTGAAATATTCATAATCTCATTTCATTACTCATTTGAGAGCACCTAAAATTAAAACAATTTTGTTAAATTTCAAAGGTATGATTCCCCAATTCAATTCCTAGTTATAGAATAATATTTTGTAAGACTTTATCTCACGCCCAAATTCTAAATTGTCAGAACCCCTTACCTACCTACGAATAGGAGGGTTAACACCAACTATGATAATGATAATATATAGTATAATTGTAATACTAATAATTTAACATTTCAAGTTGAATAAGGTTGGCTGAATTTCAATCAGTGGATAACCAAAACAATAATAGTTGTATTTAGGGTTATATATAACTAGACTCTTACCCGTACGATGCACGGGTTTTATGCGCTATTTTATACTATAAAATAATTTGCAAAAACATTTATTAAATTTTATCTTATCTATTTTTTTTATTAACATCAGTAAGTAGCTTTGACAATCGACCAACTTTTTATATACATAAAAATTGGATAAAAGATTATTAGGAAAACATTAACTATTTTGAATAAAATACACAAAATAATAAAATGAACAAAAAAAATTAAAATAATAATAACCCAAAATAATAATAATTATTATTATTTTTGAAGAAATAATAATTATTATTATTATTATTATTATAATTAGTATCACACATTAAATGCATGTAAGTGGATGATGTGGCTAAATGAAAGGTTTTCATTGGTTTGTGGATTAGGGTTTAGATAGACAACTGGACAACTATCTAAGATTTATATATATATATAGATATAGATATAGATAGATAGATAATTTTGATTGTTTTATGGCTTGAAAAGATAATAATTACGGTATATTGTAATTATCGCCGGAAAAGCATACCTGAAGTGCTCTTGAGTAATCTCTGGGAGGAGGAAAACAATCCCTCCACCATTGCACTAGCAGCAAGCTTTGTAGAAGTGCGAGTACTTTCCACATTCTGCATGGGGAAAGAATTTTTGCTTTGTGGTGTTTGGAATTATACTCCCTCCCATACTTATGTTACTACTCCACATTCTTTTATATAAGTCATCACCAATCTACATTACATCACTCATTCTAAATACATAGAGTGGTTAAACAAGGTATTTACCAAGTGGGGGAAGCCGCCGATAGATTTTTCGGTTGTAGAGTATAACATCAACTAAGCATTCCAAAATAGAAGTATTTCTAATCCATTGGAGAAAATGTATTCCTGCATAGCCCTTCATCCTGAAACACTTGAGTCTTGACTGAGGCTCAAGGGCTTCGAGTACTCACTCCACATTAGTATCAATGCCTTGTGAATTAGCGTAAATATCCGACGACAGGTATAATTGATTTAACTACTTTTTACCTATCAAATTAGCTTCTTTAGCGTCCCGCTCCCTCTGCACATTCTCAATGAAAGTACTTGATGTTTTCCGACAAGTCATATTTGCAAATTGGACTTGTGTGTGTGCAAGAACTTGTGAGAGACAGACCAATCATCGATGTACCTCATCGAAGGCAGCCGACACACATTCAAAGTCAGACACTATCAGCTACTCAGTTACTCTCCATCAATAATGTTACACTGTCAAATTTTGATGGCAGACAGATAGTTATAAAGTTTATATTTGCATTAGAAAAATATTGCTCATTTATATATACTAGATTAATAATAGAATGATAAAAACTGCTACCAATTGATAAATACACTGAATAACAACGATTTTATTGATGAATCTCTGAAGAAATTGGTCTCAAAAAGAGATTGAATAAAAACATTTACACTGCTGCAGAATTGAAATATTACACACATAAAACAGGACACAGGCACAGTTTAAAATTTAGTTGAAATTAAAACTGAAAAGCAAGGATTCATCCCAAGCATAAAGGATGTTGCTAATTACAAAGAAGGGGATTTATGTCAGAGATGTTGAGAGGAACATTCAGATGACGAAGCTTGAGAAAGATGTCCATGAGTCTAGAATTTCTTCTGCAGTTTTCAGCAAATAGCAGTAAGTTATTAATTTGATGACATATGCCATAAACTTATATAATATTTATTCTTAATTTTGTTCCAAATTTATATAAAATAAAATTTAGAATGCGGTATCCTTTAGCATTGCAAATGTTAAGGAAATAAAAAACATGGTATTAAAAAAGGACAAGCTAATCCTACATTGAATTGTTGAAAAGATTAGTTGAGTAATTAAGGATCTCAAACACACAACCAATAAAGAATTTTATGATAAGTCTGCAATAAGTTTTGTGAATGTCATGTATTAAACAAGGTACATGTTCAAAATAGTTTAAAAACAGGATATTTACATACCATTAAATATTTCAAAAGACTAAACAAAATAAAATTAATATCCTTTTCATGCAAGTAGTGTGTTGATCTTAGAAAATGGAGAAAATGAAAATAAGAAAGTACAGATTATCAATAATTGACATCTTTCTATGATTTCAGTTCATCCTTAAGCTATATAATGCACTTCTACATGATATGCATGTTTAGAACTAGTCTATCATGAGATTCATAACAGGAATGTAGTGTTTGTGAAGAATATGATATAATGTGGCAAATCAAGCAACACCCTCTCTCCATTCTGTATCTATTACAAAAAACAAAAATTGCCTTCCTTAAGTAAGATATGAAGCCTGTTACAGAAGAGAATACTGTCAAACAATATAAAGAAAGGAGAAAGATATGTTTCTTAGGTGTTCACCATTTTTCGCATATAGAAGTGTTATCTATATGCCGTTAAGTTCATTCAGAAAGCATTGACTATCCTGTCAAAATATCTAAATGAATCCTCATAATAGCCCTCATCATGAGGGTGCCACAAATCCACTTCCATCTTCCATTCAGCAAAATCATTCCCTGCGTTTAGAGTTCCCATATGTCAAAAATCAACATACATTTGGTGAGAAAAACACAATCTATGTAGCACTAACTCAAACATAGATATAGGACAGGATGCTGACAGAGACACGTAGACACCAATAATAATTTGAGAAAATAAAACGTTTCAATGTCACTAAATATATCGGTGTTGTGAAGGCGTCAGACACAAAGACAAATTTTCAATTTGAAGTGTCGGTGCTACATAGAATTATATATAGTTAAAAAGAACAAGATGAATAAAGCAAGGGATTCAGTAAATTACTAAAGTGTATTAATTTTTCTTTTGCAATTAACTTCAATTTAGGAACGTAAGCTATCGTTTGCCAATCTTCCCCAGTTCTTTTCTGGCATCGCTTCTACTATTTGAAGAGAAGTCATGGCTCCCAACGACTCTGGCAGCTCATTAAAGTAATGTAGAGTCAACTTTTGCAGGGAAGGAATAACTTGTATGCCCTGTAACATTCTGCTGTTTCCACCATCGCCTTGAATTGCCATTTGACAAAGGGAAGTTAGCTTGGTCATATTAGCTTGGCTCAACTATTATTTTGTAGAGTATAACATCAACCAAGCCTTCCAAAATAGAAGTATTTCTCATCCAATGGGTAAGATGTATTCCCAAATAACCCTTCATCCCAAAACCCTTGAGACCTATGGGAGGCTCAGGGACTTCAAGTACTCCCTCCACATTAGTATCAATGCCTTGTGAATTAGCCAACCAAAGATGGATTAGTTGTTCCTTCACCATTTCAAAATCCTTAGCAATAACAGCGCAAAATGTAAAACATGGCCTCGGTGAAAATTTCAAATGAAAGTAGCTTAGTCTCAAAAGTCAAAACAGACATAATATCCTCAGATAAATTCAAAAAGTTACTTTCTTTTATAGAAAGCCATTGATGTTTGTTCCTCAGATAAATTCAAAAAGTTACTTTCTTTTATAGTTACTTCCTATGTGAAATGAGGAAAATCAGCAAAGAAAAGAAGGCTCGAGGAAGGAGATAGACATCACAGAGTAAGGCTGGAGAAACAATAATAATCTTCATTAAAATTTAAAATGCATCATGGAAATAAAATATATAGCCTATAGATACAATAAACCTGTTAAAGAACAAGACAAAGAAACCTTTGTTCATTGTGCAAGTCTACATATCTAGTATACAGGTGTTCACTTTGTTTGAATCCAAACTTACTAGGTAGGTAAGGAGACATATTGTCCCAACAATGATGTCCTTCCTTCACTGTATCATCCACTGCATCCGCTACTCAAAAACACAACATAAAGAGGTTTCACACAGCGTCTAGGGCCTCTACACACAGCCACAAATGTCAACATAATAAATAAGTCATGAAACCTACCTAGTATTATGTAAAAATTCCTGCCAAGAGATGCACAAAACCAAGAGTAGATTAAAAAATCCTTAAATTCATACATCAAATCAAATACTATGATGACAGAAACAATAATTGTAAATATCAAAAGTCAAAACTCACAACAATGCTAGGAGATGAAATTTGACACATTATAAAGTATTAAAAAATCAAACTAGAATAATAGAAAAGTTCTGAAGTAGTGAAGTCAGAAATGTATAACAAATTATTAGGAAGGTACAAATAGGAAGACAATGAATTGCAACAATTCATCTGAAAATCCTGCGGAATTCATACATCTTAGTAAACCAGCTTTCTAGCATCCCCTTTGGTCAATTTTTCTCTCAATTAAAAACTCAAGTCTTGAAATGGGTTGAGTGAATGCAAGCTTGCTCCAGGAACCCTTTTTGACCAGGAAAATGACTTGATTTATGTTCCGCTACCCTTTCTGACCGGGAAAATGAAAAACTGGTGTATAAGATCCTGATAAACCACTTGTGCATCCTTAAGTCTTACATTTTTGCATAGTCCATCGACAAGTATAGTGTATGTATACATATCTAGCTGAATTCCTGGTCTTTGATCTTTGCTAATAATTCAATTGCCTTGTCAAACTGATGGTTTTTCCACAAAGTACCCAATAAAGAATTGTAAGTAACAACATCTGGTTTCACACCCTGTTTTATCATAACAGCTAACACATTTCTAGCTTTTCTCAACTCTCCTTCCTTAGATAAACCATCAATAAGTGTATTAAAAGTATAAACATCTGGGCTGATGTTTTTTAAATGCATTTCTTTGAAGAGATTTGTTGCTTCATCCACCATTTTATTCTTGCATAATCCATTAAGCATGACATTATAGCTACAAACATCAGGAATCACTCCCCGTTGAGCAATAGTGTTGAATACATATTTGGCCTTGTTTACTTCTTTAACCAAGAAATACCCATCTATTAAAGAAGTATAAGTAACAACATCTGGTTTCACACCTTGTTTTATCATAACAGCTAAGACATCTATTGCTTTTCTCACCTCTCCTGCCTTAGATAAACCATCAATCAATTGATTAAAAGTATGAACACCCGGGCTGATGTTTTTCAACAACATTTCATTTAACAAACTAACAGCTTCTATGAATTGACCGACAATACAAAGGCCATATATTAAAGTATTGTAAGTGACAACATTAGGATAAATATTCTTGACAATCATTTCAGAATATAAATGAAAAGCATCACTCACAAGTTTATCCTTGCAAAGACTATTAATGACTATACTGTACATTACCACGTTTGGTTTAACCATTAACGCTTCAATCTTTCTAAGCAACCGGAGGGCAGCTGTTGTTTCTCCTTTTTTACATAACCCATCAATCAAGATTCCATAACTAATTTGATCAAGCTGAAATCCCTTTGATATAACATTGTCATGAAAATCCAAAGCTTTAATAACCTGACCACTAAGACACATGCCTTTCATAAGTGTATTTATTGTTATCGTATCAAGCTGATAACCTAGCTTGAGAATTTTTGCTAATACAGAAAATGCAAAATTGAGTTGACTAAGGTGGCAGAAACAATTGAGCAAGATGTTCAAAGTAACAAAGTTAGGTTGAATTCCATTGAGTTCCATTTGATGAGAGAGGGAAATAGCAGTGTGAAACTGCTTGGTTTTAACAAGGGAAGTTAACATCTTATTGAATTCGAAGACGGATGATGGGGTAGGGTTGACATCGAGAATTCCATTGAATGAAAAACCAGCATCATCATCAACAACAAGATTGTGATTTTTGCACAAAGTACCCAATAAAGAATTGTAAGTAAAAACATCTGGTTTCACACCTTCTTTTATCATAACAGCTAAGACATTTTTAGCTTTTCTCACCTCTCCTTCCTTTGATAAACCATCAATCAATAATAGTAAAAGTAACAACATCCGGGCTGATGTTTTTCAACAACATTTCATTTAACAAACCAACAGCTTCTTTGAATTGACACACAATGCAAAGGCCATATATTAAAGTATTGTAAGTGACAACAGTAGGATAAATATTGTTGACAATCATTTCAGAATATAAATGAAAGGCATCACTCACAAGTTTATCCTCGCAAAGACTATTAATGACTGTGTTGTACATTACCACGCTTGGTTCAACCATTAACTCTTCAATCCTTCTAAGCAACTGCAGGGCAGCTGTTGTTTCTCCTTTTTTACATAAGCCATCAATCAAGATTCCATAACTAATTTGATCAAGCTGAAATCCCTTTGATATAACATCGTCATGAAAATCCAAAGCTTTAATAACCTGACCACTAAGACACATGCCTTTCATAAGTGTGTTCATTGTTATCGTATCAGGCTGATAACCTAGCTTGAGAATTTTTGCTAATACAGAAAATGCAAAATTAAGTTGACTAAGGTGGCAGAAACAATTGAGCAAGATGTTCAAAGTAACGATGTCAGTTTGAATTCCTTTGAGTTCCATTTGTTGAGAAAATGAAATAACAGTAGTGTAATTGTTGATCTTAGCAAGGGAAGTTAATATCTTGTTAAATTGGAATATGGATGGGGTAGGATTGATATATAGCATTCGATTGAATGAAGAAATAGCATTAGTATCATCAACATCAACAACAAGATTGTGATTTTGATGAAATTGGGAATTGGAATGAGCTTGAGAGTTAAATCGACTACGATTGAAATTGGGAATTGGAAAACAGAAATTGTTGGGAGTAGAAAGAGAGATAGCACCGTAACAATTCAACACTGAAAATGACATTCTAACGGCTGTTGGGAGTTGAATGAGATGCTGCTGCTGCTGTGGTTGTTGTAACAAAAGCAACTCAATTTTGGTCTTTTGGATTAGATTTTGATTTTTCACTTTATCCATTAATGGGAGGATGAATATCTCTAAATAAAATTCAATAAAATTTTATGTCATATTTTCATATTAATTTATATTTTAAATAAATTTTGTTTATTGTTTGAGGTAAGGTTTTTTTTTTTTTTTTGAAGAGGCCAAAATGGAGGTAAGGGTTAAAGGAGGTAATGAGTTTAAGGTTTAAATTTCAAATTTCGAGCACATGATTTTGGCGAAACTCTTCAACCCTTCATAGAAGGTGGTTAGTGTATCTTGTTATGATGCTGGGTCCGGACCTCACACTTTGTACATGGATTAGAGTGCTTCTTGTACTCTCTTTAATAATATTATTTTGCTTATAAAAAAAAAGGTTTAAATTTCAATGAGGGTGAAAAAAAAATACTAACATTAACAACAAATTCCTAATTTTTTCGGTTAAAGAGAAATAAATAACATACTTAGAATAAGGCCCGAATATCTTAAAGAGATAATTATCCTAATAATAACAAACTTAAGGGGCCAAAATATCTTTTTGTTTTAAAATCAAAATTTCAGTTTTTTTTTTTTTTTACATTTTTTTAAAATTCTTTCAGGAGCTGGCCCAAAAGCCTGTGGGCCGGCCCATGTCGGCCCATGAAAAAACCTGGTCGATAAGGCTCGGCTCACTATTTTTGAAGCCCGGCACGTGTAAATATATAGGGCTAATGGGCCGGCCCGATAGCCCGACCCATTTTGACAGCAATACAGTAGTTTTTTTTTTTTTTTTACAATAGTTATTTCCTTCAAATTGAACTATTACAAAAAATAACACTGATCCTAATCCCCACAGCCAAATTAACTTGCCAAAATGAGCATGTGATGGTTTTCTCATATTCACATAATTCGGTCTCAATAATGATAGATAGCAATGAAATCTACATATGTTAGATAAGAAATCATGTGTTGATTCTCTCCACATGATTCTCTCCTCAATCCAACTTTTCTTTGCTGCAACACTCTTACTTGATCTGAATGACTGAATGTTAGTAATCATTCTGTAAGTGGTTAAAACCATAGTGAATATGTGAAAAAGAAAAGGCATATATACAGTTTGTTTAAATGTCATTTTGCTTTGACAAGCTTTCATCCATTATTTTTATCCAATATGAATATGTGATTAAAATTAACTAATGAAAGATTAAGATCTTTTTTTTTTTTTGTCAAAGTAGCCTAGTGGCTAGACTCTCACACATTTAAATGTGGAGAAGTGTGGAATTCGGGGTTCGAACCCCGGCCACTCCAATAATATCTCTGGTAGCTACCATTTTAGTTACATTTATGGGACGAAAGATTGAGCTTTTAAGTTGGGATTTAGTTAAAAGATTTTGTGCGGGTCCAAAAACAAATGTAACACATTTTTCACAAACTCGAAGAATTTTACAGATAAACCTGTTGGGATATGAAAGGAAAGCCATAGAAACAATTTCAACAAAGAGATAAGATAGAGCAATAGAAATAAAAAATGCAGCAGAGCACATGTAAGCAACCAATTCTAAGTGCTACAAGTGCTTGTTTTGCGAGGAGCTGTTTGTCGTAAGAACGAAACATTTTGCAAGTGCTTTCTTGTTTTGTGCGAAGCATAATTGGATCATACCTTGGTAGTGGAATCATTGGAGTCTTCCATGCAACACTTGAAATAATTGGACACCAACTCTGCGATCAAATGTTCAGCTTAGTACAATCCTCACTAGTTCTATTGAAACGAGAAAACAAAATTGGCCACGTAATAAAGAGAAAAATCCAGAATCAACTCAACTCCAGAAATTTACAACCAGCTCTTTTGAAATTAAGCTATATCTTACACACATCTTTAAAATACACTGTCAAAAAGGCAAAGAGAGTTATCAGCTTTTGGTAAATGAAATGCCATATGAAGAACTGAAGAAAAGCAAACAACAATTAAGAAAATAACAGACAAAGAAAGAACAGAATGATATGAGTGTGAAGGAGTAAGGGGAAGCACAATCAAGGCAAGAAGGTAAGTGATTAGGCATGTAATTAAGTTTTAGGCTAAATTATATTTTTGGTCCCTTAAGTTTTTTTTTTGTTTCATTTTAGTCTCTTAAGTTACAAACATTTACAATTTGGTTCTTTAAGTTTTTTTTGTTTCATTTTGGTCCCTAAGTTATGAATGCCGTGGAATTTGATCCTTTAATTTACAAAACTTATACAATTTAGTCCTTCAATTAGAGATCAAAATATCTTAATATTTGTAATTTAAGGGACCAAAGTGTTCAAAATTCATAACTTAAGAGAGCAAAATTAAACGAAAAAAACTTTGTTTTTTTGAAGAAGCTAAAATGATATTAACAAACAGCCTCCTCAGCACAAGGTGTGACAAGGTAGACACTACCAAAGTTTACAAATAATCACAGAAGAAAATCAATCATACAAGGCCCAAACATAACAAAGGACTAGACCACCAACTATGGTAGTTTAAGACTAAAGTAACACTCGTCGTCTTCAACCACCGATAAGTAAAGAGTTTGATCTTGTCCAACATCTGATGAAGGGACTAACTTATCAAAATTTAACAATTTGGTTCTTTAGGTTTTTTTCATTTCATTTTGGTCCCTTGAGTTATGAATGCTGCACTCTTTGATCCTTTAATTTACAAAACTTATACAATTTAGTCCTTCAATTAGAGACCAAAATATCTTAACATTTATAATATAAGCGACCAAAGTGTTCAAAATTCATAACTTAACGGACCAAAATTAAACGAAAAAACTTAAGGGACTAACTTATTACATTTACCAAAATGAAATTAAAAAAACTTAAGAGACCTGAAACTTAAAATTAACCTAAGGGACCAAAAGTATAATTTAGCCTAAGTTTTATTTTAAAAAAACAACCATATTCTTAGAAGTGGGGAATACATGGTTCGAACTCCGACCCCTCCAATAATAAGTAAATAGTCATTTATATAAGTAAACATAAAGGTTAAATTGTTCTTTATATGTACTTCTTGAGTACTTCTAGTTTATTTGTACATTCAATCATGATATATAATTAAACATTGCAGACAACGAAGCCTAGAGCTGCAATTAAAATGTCTAAGAAAAGGGTTGGAAAAGTAAAACAATACAGGATGAGCACATGTACAGGTTCTATCAACAGACTTACAAAATGATAACAGGGCTGATATTAACAGACTGTAGCTGCTGCAATACGTCCAGACTAGAAAAAATAGAAGATAAATTAATCACTACTATTCTTTCAATAACAATAGTGTGGTAGTCATGAAAAGGAAATAAACATAGTGTGGTAGTCATGAAAATTCAAATAACTTAATTTGTAACTAGAAAGGATCTCACCTTGTTTTACTCTTATGATAGACCCCTAGCCATCATTTCACAAAGAAGTTTCTCTGTTATATCAAATAGCAGCCATCATTTCACAGAGTGAGCACATATGTTAGTATGACATTTTCTAGATTATGACGACATAATAAGTAAATCATGAAACGATAATAAACTAATAGTCAATTCTATTAGGTAAAAAGTCCTTCCAAGAGACACATTAAGACCAAGAGTAGATTCAAAAAATCCTTAAATTCACACATCAAATCAAACACTATGATGACAGAAACCATAATTGTATATATCAAAGCTCACAACAATGCTAGAATTTACTAAGAATTTAGCTACTAGTAGAAAATCAAACTAGAATGATAGAAAGGTGCTGAAGTAGTGAAGTCAGAACACGACCATAGAATTTACTAAGTATTTAGCTCAGAAAATAAATTATTTAATAACCATTGTAGAACAGAATTACCAGATATCTTAGAAATCATTTAGTTTGAGAAATGGATAGATTGGAATTTCTCAGTATTACATCACTACCTCAGATACATAAAGCTTGTTTGATCTCAACTATTAGGAGGATACTCTAAAATCTACTAAGCACAAATGTATAACAAAACATTAGCAACAATTCATTGAAATGTATGGTCATACATCATAACAAACCAGTTTTCTAGCATCATCTTTGGTCAATTTGACAAACCATGAAAGTAAGTTCCAATGTTGTCGGAAATCACAAGCATAACAAGACATACAGAACCTAGTTAACTTAGTTATCTTTCAGATGTTTCTTTTGGTGCATTCAACGAAGTTTCCCCATGATGAACTGTCTAGGCAAGTGAAGATCAAACTCCTCAGTTGTATGCATGTAACTATTCCAGCATATGAAGTGCGCAGAACTGGTTTGCTTTTACACATGCTACCAACGTAAATTCTATCTCTTTCGTTTCCAATGTATAAGATTAAATTAAATATTATATTCAGAAGTACAAAGGAGAGGAAGTGAAACAAGCCTAGACATTTATTACAACAAATCATCATGTAGATCTAAAAGACATAAGACATTAAAACCTTTGAAACAGAAAAAAAAAAAAAAAAAAAAAAGATGCTTATAATCTAAAAGACACAAGACATTAAGACCTTTGAAAAAGAAAAAACAGAAACTTATTATAAATAACTTCATTTATGTCCGGCTACCCTTTTCGATCAGGAAAATGAAAAACTGGTGTATGCAAGCTTGCTCTGGCAGTTGAAGTTTAAATGCAAATCCTAATGTTGCAAGATAAAAAATGAACTGAATACCTCGCAACTAGATAAAGGTGCATTGCAGCCTGCTAGACCTATCAGTAATACTTACAACATGCCTCCTCGGATCATGTACTCTAAAGATGCAACGTCTTTCGTTTCATCTATTCTATTAAATATAAATTGAACTCAAACAATCACAGTGAATGGAAAATATCCTTGAAAAAATATGATGCAGATTCACACAAAATTGGGAAGAAAAGGATAGCTATTAAGGAATTAAAAAGACAAACACAATTGCTGTTACAAATATCATAATGAAACTACCAAAGTATAACTTTTAATTAAAATTAAAACAAATGTAATAGTGAACCAATTCCACCAACCATCTTTTACAAATATGAAAGGAAATAAAAATTAGATGGTCGTTTTACTCTTACAAAAGACCTCTAGCAATCATTTCACGATGAAGTTTCACCGCCTTCTCATTCTTGCCATTTTTTGACAAAGCATGAATAAGAGTTGTGTAAGTTATGCCGTTAGGGGTGCAACCGTAATCTTCCATTTTTGACATTAAGGACAATGCTTCATCAAGCAAGCCCTCTTTACAAAGCCCATCAATCATAACATTATACATCGTCACATTAAAATGGTAGCCTTTAATCAAAATATCCTGATAAATCTCTAGTGCATCCTTCAGTCTTCCATTTTTGCATAGTGCATCGACAAGTATAGTGTAAGTATACATATCTAGCTGAATTCCTTGTTCATTGATCTTCACAAATAATTCAATTGTTTTGTCAATCTGATGGCTTTTGCACAAAGCATCCAATATAGAATTGTAAGTGATGACATTAGCATGTAGGCCTCTATCATGCATCTCATCAACAAGATCCCAAGCATCAGGGATTCTCCCCGATTTGCAAAGCCCATCAATAAGTGAATTGTATGTTCTAGTATTAGGAGCTATGTTTTTTAAATGCATTTCTTTGAAGAGATCCATGGCTTCATCCACCATTTTATTCTTGTATAAACCATTAATCATGACATTGTAGTTAACAACATCTGGTTTCACTTCCGTTTGAGCAAATGTATTGAATACATATGTGGCCTTGTTCACTTCTTTAACCAAAAAATACCCCTCCATTAAAGAATTATAAGTAACAACATCTGGTTTCACACCTTGTTTTATCATAATAGCCAAGACATTTTTAGCTTTTCTCAACTCTCCTTCCTTAGATAAACCATCAATCAATATATTAAAAGTAACAACATTCGGGCTGATGTTTTTCAACAACATTTCATTTAACAAACCAACAGCTTCTTTGAATTGACACACAATGCAAAGGCCATATATTAAATTAGTGTAAGTGACAACATCAGGATAAATATTCTTGACAATCATTTCAGAATATAAATGCAAAGCATCACTCACAAGTTTATCCTGGCAAAGACTATTAATGACTATACTGTACATTACCACGTTTGGTTTAACCATTAACTCTTCAATCCTTCTAAGCAACTGCAGGGCAGCTGTTGTTTCTCCTTTTTTACATAAGCCATCAATCAAGATTCCATAACTAACTTGATTAAGCTGAAATCCCTTTGATATAACATCGTCATGAAAATCCAAAGCTTTAATAACCTGACCACTAAGACACATGCCTTTCATAAGTGTAGTCATTGTTATGGTATCAGGCTGATAACCTAGCTTGAGAATTTTTGCTAATACAGAAAATGCAAAATTAAGTTGACTAATGTGGCAGAAACAATTGAGCAAGATGTTCAAAGTAACAAAGTTAGGTTGAATTCCTTTGAGTTCCATTTGATGAGAGAGGGAAATAGCAGTGTCAAACTGTTTGTTTTTAACAAGGGAAGTTAACATCTTATTGAATTTGACGATGGGTGGGGTAGGGTTGATATTGAGCATTCGATTGAATGAAGAATCAACATTAACAACAAGATTTTGATGTATTTGGGAATTGGAATGAGCTTGAGAGTAAAATCGGCGACAATTGAAATTGTTGGAAGGAGAAAGAGTGATAGCAGCAGCAGCACCGTGACTTAACACTGAAAATGACATTTTAATGGTTGAGATTGAAGAATGAAAATTGTTGCGACTGTGGTATTAGTGATTCACTTTTATGATGCTGCAACTGCCACTCAGTTTTGGATAAGATTGATAATCCTCTGCAGTCAAAATCTCTCTAGTGCTCTTTACTGCTCTATTTTCAGCCACTTGATTAAATCAAACGGCACAAATATAAACTGAAAAAAGAAAATAATAAAAAAATAAAATAACTGAAAAAAGTAATGGTGAAACGGAAGTAATTAACAGACACGACGGCATCATCGTGGCTGACGATGGCAGCGACTACTCCGGTTGATTTTGCAGAAGTGGCGGAGAAGGCTCTCTTTTGAATTGATTCCACTGCTTACTGTAATTGGTGCAACGGAAGCGGCTGTGACTTCTTTTATCTAATTTAATCTATATAAGAATATTAGTTGGCATAACTATAAACTACTCTCGGTTAAATTGTTGCCACGCCATGTGTCATAAATAAGAGTAATTGATGTCCCAAAATTTAATAACGGAACTAAAAGTACATATCATTTCTGATGGAATCAAGTCATATGAGCCATTTTTTTAGTTTGTGAGTGAAAAAGTGTTTTATCAAACTAGTTTTTACATTGTAACTAAGTCTGCCACATTTTGCACTTTTTGAGTGAAAATTCGGTTTGTGGAACTAAATCGTATAAGCCATCTGAATAAGTCACTTTCAAACTTTTTTGGGTTCCAAATGTCTCAAATCAAATTTCAAATATATTTTATTCAAATTTCTACTTTCTTTCTCAAACTCACGTAGTTCCTTTAAATCTTACATTTCTCTCTCTCTTCCTACCCTAAATTTTAATTAATATATAAATTTTAACTATCGTATACGGGATAAATTATCACCGATAAAAAATTTAAAATAAATATCATTTGTGAGACAAATTATAACTAATAAAAATTTCAAAAAAAACTAATTGACACGGGATAAGTTTTAACTGATATATAAATTTAACTATCTTATACGGGATAAATTATTACTGATAAAATATTCAAAGTACTTATCATATGTGACACAAGTTATTACTAATAAAAATTAAAAAAAAAAAAATAAATCAAAAAAACTATTTTATACGGGTTAAGTTCTAACTAATGTAAATTTCAAACTAACTATGATATATGGGGCAATTGTAATTGATAAAATTTTTAAAATAATTATCAAATGTGAGAAAGTTCTAACCAATTACAATTTGTTTTAAAAAAAAAAAAAAAAAACTATCTTATACGGGATAAGTTCTGACTTATATAAATTTCAAATTAAATATCATATACGAGACAATTTCTAACTGATAAAAATTTCAAAATGATTATCAAATATATGAGACAGATTCTTGCTATTAAAAAATTTAACATTTTTGGTATCCAAAATAACTATCATACCTGGGGCAAATTATACTACTAAATTTCAAATATCTTTTGCAACTTTACCTTTGGTCAAACATATTTTTGGTGAAATTTTTTCTAGATAGATAAAATGGTAAAATTAGAATAAACCTTCAATTTGATCCTTAAATTAATGATATATCTTTAATTTAGTTTTCAAACTATCAAAATATACTAAACAATCCCTAAATTATTGTTAATACATCAATTTAACCCCTCAATTCTTTTAAAAACATGTGAGAAAATCATAGTTTAAGGACCAAAATGATGGATTATTAACGGTTTAAGGATCATTTAATATATTTTTATAGTGTAAGGAGGACCATTAAAGAGAGATTGATGGTTCTCGAACTAAATTGAATGTTTATTCGATAAAATTATTATAAAGTGATACACATAATGACTACTTTAGTGAGGGAATCGAAGTTTAAACCTTAGTCATAACATTCTCTTTAATAATTTGGATATTTTTTGTCAGTTAAATTAGAATATGTGGACATTTTTTAATCATGTAATTATTCAAAATAGGTAATCAATATATTATTTCAGACCAATTGTCTCTGAAAAAAAAAGAAACAAAATGCTAAGTTTGAAAATTCTTTTTTGACAATTGTTAAGATTGAAAATTGAAATCTATATATTATATGAAAATGAGTGTAGGAGAGTAGTGCTATTTAGCACAACTTTAACCAACGAAATTTAACTATACAAAATTGTATATGGAGAATCAATGAAAAAAAAAAATTGTATATGGAGAAATTCTATGTTCAAATGTACACGTAAATTAAGTCAATAAATTAATTAATAAATGATAATTTACTCTATTAGTCTTAGTTAGTAGTCCCCCGTTCTAAAACTTTGGTTTTTTAGAGTTTTGCACATGCATTAAGAAATAAGAGTTAAATATGTTTTTAATTTTTATAAATATCTCAAATGAAGGAAAATCAACGAAGAAAAGAAGGCTCAAGGAAGGAGATAGACATCACAGAGTAAGGCTGGAGAAACAATAATAATCTTCCTTAAAATTTAAAATGCATTATGGAAATAAAACATATACAGGTGTTCAAGTCTACAAATCTAATGCATTAGGTAAGAAGAGATATTGTCTCAACAATGAAGTCATTCCTTCACTGCATCAGCTACTCAAAAACACAACATAACCAGGTTTCGCACAGCATCTAAGGCCTCTACGCAGTGTTTTAAAAACCGGACCGGTCATCGAACCGGTGAGGGTATTGGGTCACTGGTTCATTGGTCGAACCACTGGGTCACTGGTCGAACCGCATGACAAACCGGATTAAATCGGATTAAACCGATTGAATAAACCGGTCTATATAATAAAACTATGTAGTTATTAAACCTATATAAAAAATCATATAATTAATAAACCTATATAAAAAATCATCACAACTAAAAAAAATTGAAAATCTTTCAAAGAAAAAACAATAGCTAACCTTTTTTTTTTTTAAAGAATCTACAATATAATGAATGTGTAGCTATTCTTTTTCTTAAATGTTCTCTACATTATAATATTTTTTGATGCAATACATTATAATATTTGATCTACAATAAGTTATTTTAATGGAGTTTTATATTATTATTATTGTTATTATTATGTTTATGTGACACTTTGTAAAATAAAAAATAAAAAATCACACTATGTTTAAGTGTTATTGGGCCAAGCCCATATTAAATGCAAAGTAACCCTAGATTGTGTGTTTCTTTGTTTCTTCTAGCATAGCAGCATTAGTAGCAAGCGCCGTTTTGCTTTCATTTTGGCAACAGTACAACACAATTCTTTCATTTTTTTTTTTCCTTTCATTTTCTCTATAACATGTAAATAAACAACTGTAAAGTTTTCTTCTTGATTCTTGAGAGTATGTATGGCAGAGATATTGTTCTTTCTTCTCTACCTGAATTTTTTTTTCTAGATCTTCATCTTCTTTATTCTCACTCTCTCTGTGTGGTCGAAAATATCCTTCAAATCTTGTCATTGATGATTCTCTGGTTCCAATCCAACTGAGATGACCATTGCTCACCTTCTCTATTCTCACTTCTATTTTCATCTATTTTCTATTTATTTTTTTAAGAAACGGAAGAAAAAAATGGGTGCAAGCATTTAACCCGGCGGTTTTTGAAAACCGCCGGTTCGCCGGTTTTGTCCGGTTCTGCCGGTTCTTACCGGTTCTTGCCGGGTCAATAGCATGAACGATCCGACACTTGAACCAGACCGGCGATCCCTCCGGTTCACGGTTGAACCGGTTGAACCGGCCGGTCCGGTCCGGTTTTTAAAACACTGCCTCTACGCATCGCCACTATAGCAGCCACAAATGTCAACATAATAAATAAGTCATGAAACCTACCTAGTATTAGGTAAAAATTCCTGCCAAGAGATGTACCAAGACTAAGAGTAGATTCAAAAAATCCTTACATTCATACATCAAATCAAATACTATGATGACAGATACAATAATTGTAAATATCAAAGCTCACAACAATGCTAGATGAAGTTTGACACACTATATAGTATTAAAAAATCAAACTAGAATAATAGAAAAGTTGTGAAGTAGTGAAGTCATAAATGTATAACAAATTATTAGCAAGGTACAAAGAGGAAGACAATGAATTGCAACAATTCATCTGAAAATCCTGTGGAATTCGTACATCTTAATAAACCGGCTTTCTAGCATCACCTTTGTGAGTGAATGCAAGCTTGCTCCAGCAACCCTTTTTGACCAGGAAAATGACTTGATTTATGTTCCGCTACCCTTTCCGGCCAGGAAAATGAAAAACTGGTGTATGCCAATCTTGCTCTGGCAGTTGGAGTTTAAATGCATCTAATCCTAAAGTTGCAAGACAAAAAATGAACCAAATACCTCGCAACTAGCTAAAGGTGCAGCCTACTAAACACAAACCATTGTTTATGGGGTCTAATATTTGGACCTGGTCCTCTGCAGCATATGCAGAGATGGTAGATCAACTCTACCATAGCTGCTCCTAAGTAGATGAATGAACTGTAGAGGGTCTCCATTATCTACAAATTGCTTCATGTGTGTCAGCTATACTCTTTTATTTACATTGTAATTACCCTTCCATATTCTGCAATATAACAGTGTTACAACATCTTTCATTTCATTGAATTTATTAAATATAAATTGAACTCTGACAATGCCAGTGAAACACAATTGTTGTTACTAAGGAACAAAAAAAGTCAAACACAATTGTTGTTATAAATATCATTTTGAAACTACCAAAGTATAACTTTTAAATAAGATTAAAACAAATGTAATAGTGAGTCAATTGCACTAACCTTTTTCTTTATAACTAGGAAAAGAAATAAAGATTAGATGGTAGTTTTCAAATTCAAAATAACAAATTGTAACTTGAAAGCATCTCACCCAGTTTCGCTCTTATAAAAGAGCTCTAGCAATCATTTTACGATGAAGTTTCACTCACCGCCTTCTCATTTTTCAACAAAGCACGAATAAGAGTGAATGCAAGCTTGAAATGGGTTGAGTGAATGCAAGCTTGCTCCAGCAACCCTTTTTGACCGGGAAAATGACTTGATTTATGTTCCGCTACCCTTTCAGACCGGGAAAATGAAAAACTGGTGTATAAGATCCAGATAAACCACTTGTGCATCCTTAAGTTTTCCATTTCTTCATAGTCCATCAACAAGTACAGTGTATGTATACATATCTAGCTGAATTCCTTGGTAATTGATCTTCGCAAATAATTCAATCGCCTTGTGAAACTGATGGTTTTTGCACAATCAATCCAATATAGAAGTGCAGGTGATCTGATGGGTTTTATGTGAATAAAACTGTAATAAACGATAAAGAGGTTTGTATTACTCTGAAAAGAACGGAATACAAGCAAAGGAAAATAGAATGTGCTGATAGCTACGGCTATCAACCCTAAAAAGCGCTACGGCTTCCCAATCACAAAGTGTGACCCTAATTCTCTTTTTCTTACGCAAAATCAGAGATGATTCTCACCAATCCTAATACTCCTCTTATATAGTAACTAACTCTGATTCTATCCCTCACATAGCTGCCACCTCAGCATCTTTTATTAAATCTTTACCACGCTTCCTCCTGTAAACCCTCCACACTTTGGGCTTATTATCATTCACATCAAGGCCCACTTCAGCATCTCTAACAATTCCCTCCTCCTCAATAAAAGTCTTGTCCTCAAGACTGAAATCAGGGAACTGCCCTTTGAGAAACACATCGTCCTCCCAAGTAACATCATCATTGGGTTTGTTTTTCCATTTAACAAGACTCTGAGATACAGATACTCCGCCACGTGTGATAGTCCTAGCACCAATAACCTTTTCAGGATAATTATCATCATCAGGACCAATTTCTAACTCTTGTGGGAGTTCTCCCTGATTCCCTGCACAGAATAATCTCCAATGGCTTTTTTAAGTAGAGAGACATAGAAAACTGGATGAATACGAGATTGTGCAGGTAATTGTAACTTGTAAGCAACTTCTCCCATCTTAGCAATGATTTGAAAAGGCCCATAAAACCTCGCAGCCAACTTAGGATTAATTCTTCTTGCCACAGCACTTGTCTATGAGGTCTTAGCTTCAAAAAAACCCATTCTCCCACAGCAAACTGAACATCTCTTCTCTTAGAATCAGCATACTTCTTCATTTGTTGTTGTGCACGCAACAAATGACCCTTAAGCTGATTTAAGGTTTCATCCCTTTCGCTTAATTCTAAGTCGACAGCAGCTACCTTTGTTTCATTACTCAAAAACCTTAGTAAGCTAGGAGGTGATCTGCCATATACCACCTCAAAGGGTGCTTGCCGATAGATACATGGTACGTAGTGTTGTACCAATATTCTGCCCATGGAATCCAGTGAGACCAATTCCTTGGTTGCTCCGAAGCAAAACATCTCAAGTAACTCTCCAAGCATCTGTTCAAGACCTCAGTTTGACCATCCGTTTCCGGATGATAGGCAGAACTCATCTTCAGTTTGGTACCTTGTAACTTGAACAACTCCATCCAAAAATGACTAACAAATAAAGGATCTCTATCACTAATGATAGAACTTGGAATACCATGGAGCCTAACAATTTCTTTCACAAATAGTTCTGCTATAGATTTTGCAGTATAAGGATGCTTCAAAAGAATGAAATGACTATACTTCGACAGCCTGTCAACAAACACTAACACTGCTGTATAGCCCTTTGATTTAGGCAATCCCGTTATAAAGTCCAAGGACAAGTCTTCCCAAATGGCATTAGGAATGGGAAGAGGTTGTAAGAGACCTCCAGGCGTTGTAGCTGCATATTTTTGCCGCTGACAGATGTCACAAGATCTTACAAAATCCCTGACCTGTTTCTGCATGCCTATCCAGTAGAGATTTTCTGCTAACCTTATATAGGTCCTAAGGTACCCAGAATGACCTCCGGTAGGTGTATTGTGAAATTCTTGCTGCAATAAAGGAATTGAAGGAGACATTGGAGATAATACCAACCTACCATGATAAAATAAAGTATCCTGATGCACAGTATAACCAGGCTTAGCATCAGGTGAGATCAATAATTCAGCAACGAGCTTCTGAATATCTGAATCTTGATGAACTTCCTGCAACAGTTTCTGACCTTCTAACCATTTAGGATAAGATACAATAGCATTCAGCTCCCCATCTCCATAACATCTAGACAAGGCATCAGCAGCCTTATTGTCACCTCCTGGTTTGTAAAGAACATCAAATTGATACCCAAGCAATTTAGCAAGCCAACATTGTTGGTCAGGTGAGGAAATCCGTTGTTGAAGAAAATGTTTTAAACTCTTATGGTCCGTATAAACAGTGAATTGTTTACCCAAAAGATAGTGTCTCCAATGCTGAATAGCCAACACTAATGCCATAAGCTCTTTTCATAAACAGATTTTGACAAATTACTGTCACACAAAGCCTTGCTAAAATAGGCTATGGGTTGCCTATTTTGCATCAATACTGCACCAAGCCCCCTCCCAGCTGCATCACACTCCACTTCAAAAGGAAGAGAAAAATTGGGCAGAACTAACACGGGGGAAGTAGTCATGACGGTTTTGAGCTTGCTGAAAGCTTCAGCAGCTGCTGACCCCCATTTAAAATTGTAATTCTTTGTCATTTCAGTCAAAGGTTTGGCCAATTTACCATAATCTTTGATAAATTTCCTATAGTATCCTGTAAGACCCAAAAATCCACGTACACCCTTCACATTTTTGGGTTCAGGCCAATCCAATATACACTGAATCTTGTTAGGATCAACAGACACCCCTGCACCAGAAATTATGTGTCCTAAATAGTCAATTTCTTGACAACCAAACTTGCACTTAGATTGATTTGCAACAAAACTATTAGTCAACAGAATATGCAACACTTGCTTTAGATGAATTTCATGATCAGACAGATTGTTGCTAAAGACCAAAATGTCATAAAAAAATACCAATACGAATTTCCTCAAAAATGGTCTAAAAAGATCATTCATAGTAGCTTGAAACGTGGCTGGGGCGTTCATTAGCCCAAATGGCATCACTAAATACTCATAGTGTCCATTATGGGTCCTAAAAGCAGTTTTATGTATATCCTCATCAGCTACCCTGATTTGGTGATAACCAGAATTCAAATCAATTTTAGAAAAAATGGTGGCTCCATATAACTCATCAAGCAATTCTTCTACTACAGGAATAGGATACTTATCTGGTATTGTCGCCTTATTAAGAGCTCTATAATCCACACACATGCACCAACTTCCATCTTTTTTCTTAACCAATATGACAGGACTTGAAAAGGAACTCATACTAGGACGAATCACACCAGCTTCCAACAATTCAAACACTTGCCTTTCAATTTCTTCCTTTTGATGGTGAGGGTACCTATAAGGTCTCACATTAACAGGGATATCTGAGAATAATTTGATATGGTGCTCTTGTGTATGTGTTCTTGGAAAATGCTTTGAAACTGACTCAAAATAATCCTCAATCCGGCTTGATTTAATTCTGCTCCATTAACTTGCTGCTCATCTTTGGACCATTGCCACACTTCACCCCTCCTCTCATGTCTATCTTCAAGGAAACTATTGAGAAAACCTTGTTGTTCTTGGTTTCCTCCCAGACCTTGTAAAGCCACCATCTCATCGTTATGCCAAAATTGCATAGAAAGAGCCTTCCAATCTATCACAACCTTCCCAAGTGTACTCAACCAAGAGACTCCAAGTACTACATCCAGCCCTCCTAAATCCAAAACCAGTGCATCTACAACCACAATCATAGTTCCCAAGTTAATACTCACACCTTTGCACACTCCCTGAGAGATTACCTTGTGCCCATCTCCAAGCTTAATGTTCTTGGCAGAAATAGGAGTGACTTGCAAACCCAAAGCAGCAGTGATTTTGGGTGAAATAAAGTTGTGGCTAGCACCACTATCTACTAACACAACCACATCCACATCTTGTAGCCTGCCCTTAATCTTCATGGTTCGATACTCACCCATACTTCCTAACACTCCAATAATCTTGCACTCAGCATCTTCTTCTTCATCACTAGTTGGGACTTGAGCTTCCATAGACACAATTTCACCTTCCTCATTCAATTCCTCACCATCCCCCAAAATCAGGACCCTAATAGATCTTTCAGGGCATTTGTGAAGAGTCGGATGGAACTTACCACCGCATTTGAAACAAAGCCCTTTTGCTCTTCTCTCCTCCACCTCATCACTGTGCATACTCCGAACTCCCTTCCATCGCTCAAAATTATTGTTACGACGGTTGCTTTCCCTTTTATTCCCAATAGAAAGTAAAGACGAAGAAGAATTTTGTGCAGAACCTGTCGAACCCGTTTTCTGATTCGCGTTGGACTAACCCAAATTAGTGGGTCGGGTTAAATCCTTGGAATTGTAATTTGTCCCGCTACGATATTTGGGTTGAGAAGCCCAATCTTTTCAGCCCAATCCATCTTTAGTGAATGTCTTCTTCCCGTAATAACGTTCACCATTATCATCTTCTTCCCTCATCTCATCTTCGACGTCCCTGGCCATTCTCATCATCTGCATTCTCACTCATGAAATAACCCAAGTACTGCTCCTCAGGTAATCGCCCCACTTGCGATGATAGAAGCTCAAAAGCTTCCACATAATCTTCTACACTTCCGGTCTGTCGTAACGTCGATAACTCTTCGAACGGATTCTCTAAACGCTGACCGCCATAGCGCGCGATCAGGGCTTTCTTCAGCTTCTCCCAAGAGAGATTGTCCTCTGTTTCAAGCAGCAAGTTGAACCAATGAATCGTCGAACCCTCCATACTCAAACGTGAAAGCTTAACACGCATCTCATCAGGAGTGTTCTGTACATCAAAGTAGATCTCGGCCCTTGTGATCCATGCAACAGGATCGTCACCCTCAAAAACTGGTAGTTTCACCTTTTTACCAGCTAAGCGTGATTCGTTGTAAGATGAACCTCCAGTGGACGTTTCACTCTCTGCTGAGGTTTTCTGCTTTCCCAATTGCTTGCTCATCTCACTGATTGCAAGACTCTGGATCTGCATCTGCGCAACCAACGATTGCAGAGTAGTTTGCACTTCATCAACGCGTCCTTCTAATATGTCAACACGATCTCCCATTGTTGGTTTGTTTGACTTTATTGGCATCTACAATCAGAACAGTGTGGGTTTTGATCCGGCAGGTCGGACCAATTGATGGGTTTTATGTGAATAAAACTGTAATAAACGATAAAGAGGTTTGTATTACTCTGAAAAGAACGGAATACAAGCAAAGGAAAATAGAATGTGCTGATAGCAACGGCTATCAACCCTAAAAAGCGCTACGGCTTCCCAATCACAAAGTGTGACCCTAATTCTCTTTTTCTTACGCAAAATCAGAGATGATTCTCACCAATCCTAATACTCCTCTTATATAGTAACTAACTCTGATTCTATCCCTCACTAGCTGCCACCTCAGCATCTTTTATTAAATCTTTACCACGCTTCATCCTATAAACCCTCCACACTTTGGGCTTATTATCATTCACATCAAGGCCCACTTCAGCATCTCTAACATGATCACATCAGCAGGTTGGCGTCTATCATGCATCTCATCAAGAAGGTACCAAACATTAGAGATTATCCCCGATTTGCAAAGTCCATCAATAAGTGAATTGTATGTTACAATATCAGGAAACTTGTTTTTTAAATACATTTCTTTGAAGAGATTCATTGCTTCATCCACCATTTTATTCTTGCATAATCCATTCATCATGACAATGTAGCTACTAACACTAGGAACTACTCCCCTTTGAGCAAGAGTGTTGAACACATATTTGGCCATGTTCACTTCATTAACCAAGAAATACCCCTCCATTAAAGAATTATAAGTAACAACATCTGGTTTCACACCTTGTTTTATCATAACAGCTAAGACATTTGTAGCTTTTCTGACCTCTCCTTCCTTAGATAAACCATCAATCAGTATAGTAAAAGTAAGAACATCTGGGCTGATGTTTTTCAACAACATTTCATTTAACAAACCAACAGCTTCTTTGAATTGACCCACATTATAAAGGCCATATAGTAAATATGTGCAAGTGACAACATCAGGAGTAACAAAGTCAGGTTGAATTCCTTTAAATTCCATTTGATGAGAGAGGGAAATAGCAGTGTGAAAATGTTTGTTTTTAACAAGGGAACTTGAGATCTTACCGAATTCGAATATGGGTGGGGTAGGGTTGATACAGAGCATTCGATTGAACGAAGAAACAGCTTCATCAACAACAATATTGTGATTGTGATGTAATTGGGAATGAGCTGAGAGTAAAATCGGCGACGATTGAAATTGTTGTGAGTGGAAAGATCGATAGCACCGCCGACGCCGTAACTTAACACTGAAAATGACATTCTAACGGTTTTGAGTGAAGAATGAGATGCTGCGAGTGACTCAGGTTTCTGCTGCAACTTAGTTTTGGATTACAAGGAAATGAATGAATAATTGGGAGCGACTCAGGTTTATGCTGCAACTCAGTTTTCGATAAGAAGGAAATCAATGGGGGGATGGGTTTCATTTAGGTTAATGTTGCAACATTTAATCAACACATAACTAATACATTGAGTTCAAGTGGTTAATATGTAACTATTCTATTTTCAATCAAAATTGTTTAGTATTTATCAAACAAGAAAAATTGTTGCGGATAACTCTTTAGGGCATGTTTGATCCGTTAATAATACGAGATTAGGTAGGATAATTTTAGATTAGGTAGAATTTCAAGTCTCTCAAGACAAGTCAGGTTTGTTGGATGTTGGAGCAAGGATTTTAAACTACTGCAACATTGAAAGCTCAAAACTCGAAGAGAACTCAAACCTTGCAGTACACACTCGGGGACAGACTCAGGCTTATAACAACATGAAATGTGTAGTTCTTGTATGGAACTGAGAGTGTTGAGTTCATTTGGTAGTACCTTGAGTTCAACAAAATGTTTGATGGAAAGTATCTTGAGATTATACATCATATGCGGCAATTTCCGTCAGGAAAGATGGAAAATAGTTCTTATATTAACAGTTTCCCAACAAGCATAAACAATCTCAACAGATGGAAGGGATGACAATGCAAGCTTGGGCATACCCTTTATGATGAAGATTCATAAATATAAATCCTTGAAAAATATAAATTGAACACTAACAAATGACAAGGAATAAAAAAAATCCTTGAAAAATATGATGCAGATTCATAAAAAAATTGGGAAGAAAAGTATAGTTATTAAAGAATGAAAAAAATCTAACACAATTGTGTTAACAAATATCATAAAGAAATCACCAAAGTATAACTTTTAATTAAAATTGAAACAAATGTAATAGCGAGTCAATTGCACCAACCATCTTTTATAAATACGAAAAAGAAATAAAAATTAGATGGTTGTTTTCTAATTCAAAATAACAAATTGTAGCTTGCAAGCATCTCACCTAGTTCGACTCTTATAAAAGACCTCTAGCAATCATTTCACGATAAAGTTTCATCGCCTTCTCATTCTTTCCATTTTTGGACAAAGCATCAATAAGAGTTGTGTAAGTTATGCCGTCAGGGGTGCAACCATTATCTTCCATTTTTGACATTAAGGACAATGCTTCATCAATCAAGCCCTCTTTACAAAGCCCGTTAATCATAACAGTATACATCGTCACATCTAAATGGTAGCCTTTAATCAAAAGATCCTGATAAACCACTAGTGCATCCTTAAGTCTTCCATTTTTGCATAGTCCATCGACAAGTATAGTGTATGTATGCATATTTAGCTGAATTTGTTGGTCTTTGATCTTCGCCAATAATTCAATTGTCTTGTCAAACTGATGGTTTTTGCACAATGCATCCAATATAGAAGTGTAGGTGATCACATTAGCAGGATGGCCTCTATCATGCATCTCATCAACAAGATCCCAAGCATCAGGGATTCTCCCCGATTTGCAAAGCCCATCAATAAGTGAATTGTATGTTCTAGTATTAGGAGCTATGTTTTTTAAATGCATTTCTTTGACGAGATCCACGGCTTCATCCACCATTTTATTCTTGCATAAACCATTAATCATGACACTGTAGCTAACAACATCAGGAATCACTCCCCTTTGAGCAAATGTATTGAATACATATGTGGCCTTGTTCACTTCTTTAACCAAAAAATACCCGTCCATTAAAGAATTATAAGTAACAACATCTGGTTTCACACCTTGTTTTATCATAATAGCCAAGACATTTTTAGCTTTTCTCAAATCTCCTTCCTTAGATAAACCATCAATCAATATATTAAAAGTAACAACATCTGGGCTGATGTTTTTCAACAACATTTCATTTAACAAACCAACAGCTTCTTTGAATTGACACACAATGCAAAGACCATATATTAAAGTATTGCAAGTGACAACATTAGGATAAATATTCTTGACAATCATTTCAGAATATAAATGAAAAGCATCACTCACAAGCTTATCCTTGCAAAGACTATTAATGACTATACTGTACATTACCACGTTTGGTTTAACCATTAACTCTTCAATCCTTCTAAGCAACTGTAGGGCAGCTGTTGTTTGTCCTTTTTTACATAAGCCATCAATCAAGATTCCATAACTAATTTGATCAAGCTGAAATCCCTTTGATATAACATCGTCATGAAAATCCAAAGCTTTAATAACCTGACCACTAAGACACATGCCTTTCATAAGTGTATTTATTGTTATCGTATCAAGCTGATAACCTAGCTTGAGAATTTTTGCTAATACAGAAAATGCAAAATTGAGTTGACCAATGCGGCAGAAACAATTGAGTAAGATGCTCAAAGTAACAGAGTTAGGTTGAATTCCTTTAAACTCCATTTGATGAGAGAGGGAAATAGCAGTGTAAAACTGATTATTTTTAACAAGGGAAGTTAACATCTTATTGAATTTGACGATGGGTGGGGTAGGGTTGATACATAGCATTTGATTGAATGAAGAAATAGCATCATCAACAACGAGATTGTGACGTAATTGGGAATTGGAATGAGCTTGAGAGTAAAACCGTCGACGATTGAAATTGTGAATTGGAAAACAGAAATTGTTGGAAGGAAAGAGAGTGATAGCAGAAACAGCACCGTTACTTAACACTGAAAATGACATTTTAACGGTTGAGAGTGAAGAATGAGATGTTGCGTTGCGACGGTGGTAGTGATTCAATTATGGTTATGGCGAGTGCTTCCATGGACTGCTATTTCAAATGGTCCATCATGGACCATGACATTATAACATGAGCTCACGTAAAACCATCCGCATCTAATCAATCTGCCATAGCCCTCTCTCCAAATTTTTCACTTTTTGACTACTTCGCATTTACTTATTATTTTTATTTATTTTTTTCAAAATATATTTTGATCTTACAAACTATTCAATCTCGTACTATATATAAGAAACACATTGAGAAAAACATACATATCAATGAGACTTATTTATTTAATTAAAAATTCTAAAATGTTATGAGTTATTCCAAAACTAACTTTGGGAATATGTCTGTATAATTAATGCATAACATTGAAATATGTTACATTTTATAAAGAATAAATTTAAAGAGTATTTTTTATAAAATTTACAAAAAAATTCCAAAGTGTTCGTTATATATAGGATCGGAGGGAGTGATAACTTTCTAAATTTATTCCTTATTTAAGTTTTATTAATTTTTTAGTCCTTGAAAAATTATCTGCACTCAATTTTTGTTCTTACTATTAAAGGAGTGTGTAATTTTACTCAAAAACACTTAGATAAGATGACGCGGGTTTCTTCTATCTTAACCAATGTCCTGGGTTCGATCTCTAGCTTGGGCATGTAGCGGTGTTAAAACTCTTAGGAAGAGTTTGCTACCCATTTGGGTCCACAAGACTCGAGAGATTTGTCTCTGCAATTACGCGCAGATGATAACCGATTTACACCAAAGGAGTGAGTAATTTTAAATGATTTTTTTTTGCTTGTATGTTAAAAATATAATAAAAAAATGTTCAAGAAAAAACGAGCTTAAAATTTGATTTTTATGTCATAATTTTTGTTACTTTTATTTTTACTTTTACCTTTTAAAACATTCGCATTTAATTCTTCTCATGTTAAGAAAATCTAATTTTAATAAATAAATTTTATATGATACTTTAAAGATGTTTATAAAAAAAATATTCAAAAATTTAAGAGTTTAATGCTAATTAAACAAATTTAGTGTTAGCATGGACTAAAGCTATCTGGGGACTCATCTCCCTGTACCCCTAGTTTTTTTTTTATTTCCGTAATACCCCTGTTTTCAAAATAATTTCGGTAATACCCCTCTTTAGGGACAAAATCTGTCACGTGCAGGTACAGGCTGATGGCGGAATCAAGGCTGACGCCATGCATGCAGGAATGGCGGAAATGGCAGACCTGCCATGTGCAGGTGATGGCGGAAAAGAGGAATACGCCATTGACCAGACTTGTTTTCCGTGCCTACGTTAGACAGCAGGTTAATTTTTTGTTTTCAAAAAAATGTAACATCCATAGTGACATACATTTTCTTGTTTTTTGGATCAAAACATTTATATCCCTTCTGGGTTGGGGAGTATCCAACAAAAACATATTTTATAGCACGTGGTTCAAGTTTTCCAACATTCTTATGTTCATGTACAAAGGTTGTGCAACCAAAATTTTTTAATGTCAAATCATTTGAAACACGAGTATTAGGAAAACATTCTTTGAAAGTATCAATTGGAGTTTGAAAATTGAGAACTTTTGAAGGCATTCTGTTAATTAAATAGGCAGCAGTTAAAACCGCTTCACCCCACAAATAGTTTGGTACTTTACTTGAGAAAGTAAAGCTCTAGCTACCTCCAATAAATGTCTATTTTTTTCTTTCTGCAACTCCATTTTGTCGGGGAGTATTAGGACATGAACTTTGATGTATAATTCCATTTTCAAGAAATAAATCACTCAAATTAATGTTAAAATATTCTTTGTCATTATCACTTCCAAAGATTTGAATATTAGTTTGATATTGGTTTTGCACCATTGTACAAAAATCTTTTACAGCCTGACAAACATTAGATTTCCCCTTTAACAAGTACACCCAACATACCCTTGAATGGTCATCGATAAAGGTGATAAACCATTTCTTAAGAGATAGTGTACTTGTACGGTTAGGGCCCCAAACATCACTGTGAATAATAGAAAAAGGTTTTGTTGGTTTGTAAGGCTGTATTGCAAAATGGGAACGATGATGTTTTGCAAATTCACATGCTTCACATTTAAACAAAGAAATATCCTTATTACGAAATAACTTTGGAAACAGGTGTTTTAAATAGGGAAAACTAGGATTAGGGGTGCTCGCGGTTCGGTTTGGATCGGTTTTGAGGCAAAAACTCATCCGATCCAAAAATAAATTCATTTGCGGTTTGGTTCGGTTTTGGATGACAAATAAAAAAAATCCGATCCAATCCGATCCAATATTATGCGGTTTAATTTGGATCGGTTTTTGGATATCCAAATTATAAATTGTAATTTTTTTTAATAAATATAAATATTATAAAAATGCTACAAAATAATAGTTTGACATTTTTGACAAAATAAATATTAAGTTTGATGTAAAATATAACATATAATATATTGAAAATTAATATTTTGGAAAGACAATTATCAATTATATTCGAAACATATAAAAAGTAAAAAAAATTAAATTAAATTAAACTAACATATAGTATTAACAAAATTTAAAATAGATTAAATTAAACTAACATATAGTATTAACAAAATTTAAAATGAAAAAAAAAGGTTAATGCAATATATATTTATACTAATAAAAAGATAAATAAATATGAAAATATATATATATGCGGTTTGGTTCGGTTTGGATTGGTTTTAAGAAATCAATCCGAAATCCGATCCGATCCAGCAGTTTTCACAAAAGAACATCCAAACACATCCAAAAAACTTCGGTTTTTTGCGGTTTTCGGTTTTTTTGGATCGATTTTCGGTTTTTATTTGGATTGGTTTGGATTTGAGCACCCCTAACTAGGATGACCTAATCGTAAATGCCATAACATAATATTGTCATCATGATTATTCAAAACAGAAAAAGACTCAAAGCAGGAACTTATTGTTTCAGAAGGTAGTTGTGAGGCAGATCCAATGTCAAAGTAGTAGAGTCCTCCACTCTCTTCAGCGCTGCCAATCATCTTTCCCGAGTTCAAATCCTGAAAGACGCAATGAGATCGGAAAAAATTAGTTTGACAATTTATATCTTGGGCTAAGTTACTAACGGACGTTAGACTACATGACAAGTTTGGAACATGAAGGACATTTTTAAGAGTTAACATTGGAGACAACACAATTGACCCTTTGCCGACGATGGCTGAAAAGGAGCCATATGCGACTTTTAATTTTTGATTACCTGCACATGGACTATATGAAGAGAACAAAGTGGATTCACCTATCATGTGATCAGAGGCACCTGAATCTACTATCCAAGTATGATTGGGACTGACATGAAGAAAACAGAGTTACCTTTTGTTGCTACAGAGGAAGGAGTTTGAGACTCGAGGAGTTTGAACAGTTTCTCTAGTTGTTCCGTAGTGAATGGACCCTGAGTTAAAGTAGATTGTCGTCCTTGATCAGAATTACTGGCTTGGAATGCACGACCACCTTTCTTCTTCTTCTTCCAATTAGGAGTCCAGTTAGGAGGTTTGCCTTTGAGCTTCCAACAATCTTCATGTGTATGCCATTCGCGGTTGCAGTAATCACACCGAGGAACTTCGTCTGATTTTTTTTTCCTTCGTAGGGGTTTCTAGTTGCCAAAGCCGAGCCTTCAGATTTAGAGCTTCGAGGTGTCTTGCCTTGTCGTGCCTCCTCCCTTTTTATTTTTGCAAAAGTCTCACGAAGAGTTAGCAATGGAACCTTTCCCAAAACTCGACCTCTTACGTCATCAAGATCTTTATTCAGCCCAGCGAGAAACATGAACACACGATCATTCTCTTGCCTCTTTAGAAATAAAACACTATCTTCTGCGCATTTCCAATTGTCATCATAACAAAGATCCAACTCTTGCCACAAGGTCAACAACTCATTGTAATAAGTAGTTACATTCCGGTCACCTTGCTTAGCATGCCATAACTGTGACTTTAAACCAAAGATTTGAGAGGCGTTTTGGATATCAGAGTATGTTTCCTTAACAGCTTCCCACACATCCTTTGCGGAAGGCAAAAACATGTAAGGCTTGCCTATGCCAGTTTCCATAGTGCTTACTAACCAAGCAATAATCATGGAGTTTTCAGACTTCCATTGTTGGTGAAGTGGGTCTCCTTGTGCCGGTTCAGCGAATGCTCCTGTCAAACATCCAAGTTTTCCTTTGCCATCCAATACCAAGCGAACAGTTTGGGCCCATTGATTATAGTTATTCTCGTTCATCTTAGGAATATCGACGTTGAGGGAGGTACCCTCTTTGTCTTTGAAGCCTGTGTTGAAATCGTTGTCACCATAAACAGTTTTGTTCATGTTTCCGTTGTTTCCGCCATTACCGCTACTGTTAGCGATAAAGTCTGGTATCTTTCCGATGTCTGGTATCCCACCACCACGGCCACCACCGTCTCCGCGGCCAGCTCCGTCTACGCGGCCACCTCCTCCGTTTCCGCGGCCAGCACTTGGTGGTTGGCCATCGTTATTGACCGAGGATCCGGTATAGGCCTGGCCGAGGGAAGGCCACTTGTTGTAGTCGGCCATGAGAGACTAAACGGGTATGAGAATGGGTCGGGTAAAAGAACGGGTCGAACATATATTTTTTACAGTAGAACTCTAACCCTAACCTAGGTCTCGTGATACCATGTTAAAAAAATATGTGTGAATGCTTAATGATTTTATTCCTCGACTCAAGGCTGATATTTATAATAAAAGTACAACTGACTAGAAGGAAATAATGATATGTTTAGAATCTTCTAGAAATAACAAATTAGGGAACTAAATATATTCCAACATTATTGATACTATCATCCTTTAAATACATGAAAAACGTAACACAAAAAAACATAAACATAAATCAGAATTAAACTACCTTAATTTGTAACATACCCACTAATACTCATAATTCCTATAGTTAAAACTTGTAAGAATAGGAATCCTAAGAAACTCAATAAATTCTATTAAACTATAAGGGTCCGTTTGGTGCGCAGGATAAGAGACATGATAGGATAACTATATCATATCATGTCTCAATCCAGTGTTTGGTGACACAACAGGATATGATAAGTTAATCCTGAAGCTTATCCTATTCTGTTTCTCTAGTTAAAATCTTTATCCTGAATTTGAGCTGGGTTACCAGCAGGATAGGATAAGAAAAAAAAAATCGTTGATTTATTCTATAAAATATATTTTAAAATAAAAAATTGAAAATTAATAAAATAATCTGATAGTAAATTAATAATAAAATAATTAATTTTTAAATATATATGTGATTTTCTCACAAGGGTAATTTTGTAATTTATATAATCTAAAAAATCAAAATTCTCCTAAAATTACAATATTTTAAATTAAAATAATTATTAAAA
Organism: Trifolium pratense; assembly: GCF_020283565.1. NCBI lineage: Eukaryota > Viridiplantae > Streptophyta > Magnoliopsida > Fabales > Fabaceae > Trifolium > Trifolium pratense. The sequence continues at coordinate 45,905,076 of NC_060060.1, forward strand.
AATTGCAAAATAAGAATATTAATTTAAATTTAATAACAACTTAAATATAATTCTTTTGCAATGGTAGTTTTATTATTTACATATATCATATATTTATTTAGCTTATCTAACATGTATAATTGAGTTATTTATTTGATCATGATTCATATAAAAAACTTAATTTGTTTATTTTCTCATGATTTGTATTTAAAATTTAAAGTTATTTGATTACTTTTTCTTTTTGTACAATTACTTATTTATATTTTTATTTATAAAATTCAAAGTATTACAATATAATTTTTAACAAATAACAATTGTTTTACGAGGGTAATTTTGTCATTTAAATATGTTATGTATCTTATCATATTGGTATGAACAAATATGTATTAAAAATATGATATTATAATTATCATGTTTGTTATCCTGTGTGCACCAAACACAGGATAGGATAACTGTTATCCTACTGATATTTTATCCTATCACTATCCTGTTGTATATCCTATTCTGTCACTATCCTATCCTGCGCACCAAACGGGCCCTAATAATAATAATAATAATATTGATTCAAATTTTCCACAGAACCCACAATGAAAATGCTCAATGTTGTCAAATGAGTTAGCCCCCTGATAATAGAAGGCATTGATGTTAATGACCAATACAGTTGAATCACGAGATGTCTGAGATCTTGTAGTTGTATCAATTGTTTCGGAAGACTAATTAGCTTGGCACAATGAACAAGTTTTAGTGTCACGTTTGTAAAGTTCTAAGTACCTCAAATGGATAAAATTCTTCAAGGCTGAAAGTTGAGAACAGTTCGTACTTAATACTCGGAGAGGTGATGGAAACACACATAAATTTGATTTAGGCGGATAAAATTGAAGAACAGACCGCAAGGATTCAACTCTTTTGAACGGAATCAAACTGTATTTGAATTGTGCATCAACATTAAAAAAACTAATATGATGAACTCTTTTTGGCATATTAGTTAAGCCAACAGTTTGTAAGGTGCCAGTTGTTGAATCACAGCACCAACTAAAGGGAGAACAATGGCCATTTTCAGGTGTATCAGAATTGGAATGTATTAAAATCTGGAGATGATATTAATTAATTCAGATTGCTAGATTCTAATTCCAGTAAAGTTCAAACAATGATTCTGATTCATGGTCACCATCAGAGGCAGAAGGTGGAGAAGAAGAAGGCCCTCTGTAATCTATACACTTCTTCAACAACTGATCCCCACACAGACCTTGGTTAACCTTAAATGAATTATCATGAAATGTAGCAAACTGCTCATTGTGAGATATAGGACATTGAGAGATTGTTGAAGGACAAATTAAGAAACTCCAAAAAAGTAAGTTGTGCCAACTGTTGGGGGAATGTGTCAAAATTGGAACCATGAAATCAGAAATGTATAGAGCAGGGAAATATAGGCCACGACAGGAGAATCAATTATGCATTAAGATGTTACTTTGTGATTGAAATTGTTGATGATATGGGTGCCAAGGCAAATTACTATATTTTGGAAAAATGGGAAGACTCTGGTGATTACACATCACAAGAATAAATTAAAGGAAGGGAGCATTACCTGGTGAGTACACATCACAATTTGATCATTAATTACTACAATGTGCGAGTATTCAGCAGTACCTCATATGGTTGCCACTATAGCAATATGGTAATAAAACATATAGACATCACAAAGTAAGGTTGGAGAGACAATAACAATCTTCATTAAAATTTAAAATGCACTATGGTAATAAAACATATAGATAAAATAAACCTCTTTAAGGAACAAGACAAAGAAACCTTTGTTCATTGTGCAAGTCTACAAAACTAGTATACAGGTGTTCACTGTGTTTGAATCAAAACTTACTAGGGAGGTAAGAATACATGTTCAACTATGAAGTGCTTCTTTCACTGTATCATCCGCTAATCATAAGTCATAAAGAGGTTTTGCACAGCGTCTAAGGGTCTCTACACATTTCCACTATAGCATCCGCAGTTAACTACAGAGTGGCCACAAATGTCAGTATGCCATTTTCTAGGTCATTACAACATAATAAATAAATCAAACTAGAATAATAGAAAAGTTCTGAAGTAGTGAAGTCAGAACACGACCATAGAATTTAGCACAGGAAATAAATTAGTTAAAAACCATTGTAGAATAGCACTACCAGATATCTTAAAAATCATTTAGTTTGAGAAATGGATACATTGGAATTCTCAGTATTACATCGCTACCTCAGATACAAGAAGCATGTTTTATCTCTACTATTAGGATACCCTGAAATCTACTAAGCACAAATCTATAACAAATTTTTAGCAAGGCACAAAGGAGAAGACAATGAATTTCAACAATTCATTGAAATGTATGGTCATACGTCTTAATAAACCAGCTTTCTAGCTTCATCTTTCAACAATTTTCCTCTCGGTTACAACCTCAAGTTTTGAAATGGGTTGAGTGTATGGAAGCTTGCTTCAGCAACCTTTTTCGACCAGAAAAATGACTTGATTTATGTCCCGCAACCCTTTCCGTCCGGGAAAATGAAAAACAGGTGTATGCAATCTTGCTCCATCAGTTGGAGTTTAAATGTATCTGTTGAAATCCGCAGATTTGTTTTCTGTCTTCAGAAGTCAGGTTCTGCCTCTGCACGAGGCGCAGGGAGGGCTGCGCGAGGCGCAGACGCGTGATGCAGTTATGCAGATTTTTTGTGAAAATATATTTTCTTGGAGGGCACTCTGACTTGGATTTGTTTTATTTTAAAACAGATTTGTTACTAGTTTTTTGGCATATATTTTTCTATAAATAGGGAGTGCTTTATTCATAGAAAAATAAGAGAACACCATGTGAGGAGTTACTGAATAAGGATTTGCCGCAACACCAAGGCTAGGGTTTTAGGGAGAAACAAGAGGGTTGTCTCTTGGTATAACTCTAGGGTTGGGCAAAGGGTTATTCAATTCACCTTGGGAAACACTTATCAAATTGAGTCTCTTGGCCACGGGAAGAGATTCGGGTTTTGGATAGAATTAGGATTAATTCTTGTAACCCAATTGGGAATTTCTTGTAAAGTTACTTATTTGATATAGTGGAACGGAGGGGCTGCTATCTTCCCCAGAGTAGGTCATTGTTGGACTGAGCTGGGTAAACAAACATTGTGTTCTTTCTTCTCCTTTATCTTCTTTATCGGTGTTGTTATTATTATTGCTTATTCCGCTTAATTATGGTTTCCGTTCTATTGCTCCACACATCAAGTTTTCATTGGTGTGATTTTATTGACGAATTCACAACACAGTATCTAATCTTAATGTTGGAAGACCAAAAATGAACCGAATACCTCGCAACTAGCTAAAGGTGCAGCCTATTAAACACAAACCATTGTTTATGAGGTCTAATATTTGGACCTGATCCTCTGTAGGATTTGTAGAGATGGTAGATCCAACTACACTTCCTTGCTCCCAGATCCAACAGCTCTACCATAGTTGCTCGACAGTAGAGGGTCTGCTTTATCTACAAATTGCTTCATGTGTGCCTGCTCTACTACTTTATTAATACATTGTAATTACCCTTCCATATTCTGCATTATAACAGTGTTACAACATCATTCATTTCATCCATTCTATTAAATATAAATTGAATTCTGACAATGACAATGAATGAAAAAAACTCCTTGAAAAATATGATGCGGATTCACAGAAAATTTGGAAGAAAAGGATAGTTACTGATGACGAATCGTCACACTCTCTAATCCGTGCCTATTTTAGCAACATTAGATGCATTTTAGTAGGTTTTTAGCAATAAATATAAGAGAAATCTAACCATAAGCTTGATTACTTGATTTGCAAGAAAACAGGAAAAATTGCAGGAAATGGAGGATTTTCACTACGCTGGGGGCGTAGCCCATCACGCGCCGCGTGATGGAGCTCACAGGGAGCCAAGATTTTTACTCTGATCACGCGCGGCGTGATGCCTTACCACGCGCGGCGTGAAGCTTTGTTGAAGATGAAGATTGCTCTCTGACTTGATCACGCGCCGCGTGATTCTGTTACCACGCGCGGCGTAGTTGATGGATTTGCAACCACGCGCGGCGTGATAGATCTGGCGCGCGGCGTGGTTGCGTTCTGCATATATAATTTCTGCATAATTCTGTTTTCTGGTGGGAAAATTCTGCAAATTTGATCTACATTCTGGGTTTTGAAACTTCAAGATTGGGATTCAAGACTCCGAAGGAAGCTCCAAGCACATCGATAGCATGGATTCACAAGCCATGACATTGAAGCTCGGACGCGGACAAAGGGAGATGAGGAGCTAAGTTCTTCGGAGGTAGGATCTAGGATAGCCTAGAATGTAGATAGACTTCATGTAATCTGCTATATGTGTAAGAAACTACTCTGTTATAGTGTTGATTTAATGCAATTCGATGTTTAATGCTTTATAATCCTTCATTAGTGTTGTAATGATTTCGAGTTAAGTCACGTGCGAGAGTATTGATTTAATTTCTGAACTGAATTGCATTAAGCGCTCGAGTGTCTCCGGTCGAGAGATTGAGGCATAGAGTGTAGCGAACGATTGACGCGCGTTAATATCATTCGTTGTAGGTAGCTTCCGCCCGAGAGATCGGGGGAGTATCGACAACGAATAGAGTGGATTTTGACAAGAGATTGCGATTCACTAATTTGTCGATCTAGTTGTTAACACTTGAGTAGATTCCTATGATATAGTAGATTGCATGTTGTTTAGCTATAGACTAGGCGATTCCGATGATTCTACCTCGTTTTTCCATTATATCAAAGCACGTTTTCTAGCAATTCATAACTCAACATACCCCCAATTTATGTGTATTTCTTGCATAATGTCTATGAGCACTATTCGACTAGTTTGATCACACAATCCCTGTGGATCGATATTTTTATTACTACGTGGTAATTCGTTCACTTGCGAAATAATCCATCAAGTTTTTGGCGCCGTTGCCGGGGATTGTGATTGATTCGACAAGGCGACAGTGTTCATATTTTCTGTGTTTTCTTTATTTTTCTGTTTTATATTTTTCTCCCGGAGCGTTCTACTTGTGTGTTTCATTGTGCATGCGGAGAACAGGTCCTCAAGAGCTGCAATTTGATCCAGAGATTGAAAAGACAGCTCGCGCAATTCGAAAGGCAACAAGGGAAGCTCAAGCTTCAAGGGGAACAGCTTTGCTAAGGGATACACCGGACTGTCAAGGACAGACTGCAGCAACAATGGAAGAAGAACAGATTCCACCGGTTCCTCAACCGCCAAGGCGTACCCTTGGTGATTATGGGAGGAGAGACAATGACGCGTTGGCAAATCAAGGCTTTCAGCCGGCGAATCCTGTCTCATTCGACATCAAGAACACGGTCCTCTCCGCCCTAAAGGAAAATCCGTATTCAGGATCGGAAGCTCAATGCCCGAATTTACACTTGTCTCACTTCTATGAAGCCTGCGACTATACCGATCCACCGGGGGTGAGCGAATCGGACAAAAGACTTAGGTTATTCAAGCATTCTCTCACCGGCCGTGCTAAAGATTGGTTGGACACAATACCCGCCGGAACTATTGAGACTTGGAGACAGCTGGAGCGGAAGTTCTTAGATCGTTACTTCCCTATTCATAAGTTCCTAGAAAGAAGGGCTGAAATTAGCAACTTCGAACAAGCGGATGGTGAAACGTTGTATGATGCTTGGGAGAGGTTCAAAGTTTGTCTTAAAAGGTGTCCGAATCACGGTTTCGATGGCCACAATCAGATGCAAATGTTTACCCAAGGTTTGAGGGCTCAAACGCGAATGATACTTGACGCATCAGCCGGTGGTTCGTTGAAGAACCGTGACGAAACTGAAGCAAGAGAATTGGTGGAAAGCATGGCTCAAAACGAGTATAGAGCTACTAATGATAGAGGAGCCAAGAAGAAAGGCGGAGTGTTGGAATTGGATACTCAAACAGCGCTATTGGCACAGCAAAAGCTCATGACTAGCCAAATGGAAGCAATGATGAAGCTGCTGTCCAATCCGCAAGTTCAATCTTCTCCAATAGGTAAAATTGACAATGTGCGCTGTGATTTTTGTTTGCAGGATCACCCAAATGGCGGATGCTTCCCGGAGGGTTCAGAGGAGGCTCGCTACCTAGCCAATTTCCGGAAGCCGTACAACAACAATAACAACGGTTCCGGGTGGGGGAACGGTATGCAAGGTCAAGGTGCACCGCAACAGCAGCAAAGGCCTCCATCAAGGATGGAAGAGACTCTAAACCAGTTCATGCTCATGACCCAAAGCAACTTTGAAGCGATGAAATCGAGTCAAGCAACCTCTAACAAGAATCATGAAGCTTCTATAAAGAATCTTGAGGTGCAAATGGGTCAGCTGTCAAGACAGTTTTCTATGTTGCAAAACCAAGGAGGTTTCGGTGGAAACACTCATGATAATCCGAAAAATGAAACTTGCAATGGAATCACTTTGAGGAGTAGAGAGATACCGGAAAGGCCAGCTGTGGAGAAGCCCTTGAAAAAGAAGGTCCATGAGGGAGAAGTTGAAAATAAGCAAGAGGTCGTAGTTGAAAATGAGAGACGTGAGGGAGAAGTAGAAAATGAAAATATGTCTAAGGAAGTTGAGATTAGTGAGGATGAAGTAGAAGAAGTTGAAAAACAGAGGGAGATAAAAGAAAAAGAGAGTAAGAAGGTTGAGAAAGGTAAAGGAGTTGATGAATCGCCATATGCTAGGATGCCTTTTCCTAGGAGAAAGAAAGTTAAGAATCTTGAGCGAGAGAAGGAGTTCAAAAAGTTCATGAAGGTGTTGAACAAGCTTGAGATGGCTATACCATTGGTTGAGGCATTGGAGCAAATGCCGAGTTATGCAAAGTTTTTGAAGGAGCTGCTCACAAAGAAAAGAAAACCATTAGATGATGAAATGGTAAGTATGACGGAAGAATGCAGCGCCATCATTCAGCGGAAGCTACCTCAGAAAAAGAAAGATCCGGGGAGCTTTACAATCCCTTGTTCCATTGGGGATCTTACTATTGGACAGGCTTTGTGTGACTTGGGTGCTAGTGTAAATTTGATGCCGTTATCAATCATGAAGAAGATACCGGGGGCTGTAGCAAAGCCGACAAAGATGAGTCTCTCTCTGGCAGATAGGTCCGTCGTGTATCCGGAAGGGATCTTACATGATGTTCTAGTTCGAGTCGGCGGATTTGTGTTTCCAGCGGACTTTGTTGTCTTAGACATGGAGGAAGACAAGAATTGGGAACCATTGCTGTTAGGAAGACCATTCTTAGCTACCGGACGCGCCCTTATCGATGTGGAGTTGGGAGAACTAATGTTCCGGACTGACGGTGAACAAATCCTCTTTAATGTGTTTGAAGCTATGAAACAACACGACGATGACACTCAATGTTTCAGAATTGAATTGGTTGACGAGGTCATTGAAGATATCTTTAAGGTTCAACACTCCTCCTCCACTCTTGAAAAGGTGTTAGTTAACTCATTGGATAATGTGGAAGACGAATGGGAGCGAGAAATTGAGTTATGTCTTAGCAATTTGAATGCTAATCGGATAGATGAAAGTCCTAAGTTTGAAAACCTCCTTGAAGTGAATGATAAGGATCAAAGGGAAGAAGAGAGGAAAGTTCCCGAACTGAAGCAACTCCCTTCACATCTGAAGTATGTGTTCTTAAGTGACGATGCTTCGTTTCCAGCCATCATTAGCAGCAAACTCACTCATTTGGAAGAGGAGAAACTGTTGAGAGTTTTGAAGTCCAACAAAGCCGCAATGGGGTGGACTATCTCCGATCTGAAAGGAATAAGTCCCACTTTTTGCATGCATAAAATCAAGTTGGAAGCTGAGTTTAAACCAGTTGTGCAGCCTCAACGAAGACTCAATCCTACCATGAAGGAAGTTGTGAAGAAAGAGGTGCTGAAACTATTGGAGGCCGGCATGATATACCCTATCTCCGATAGTGCTTGGGTATCTCCGGTGCATGTGGTTCCGAAAAAGGGGGGGATGACTGTGGTGAAAAACGATAAGAATGAGCTTATTCCATCTCGGACTGTTACGGGATGGCGTATGTGCATTGACTATCGCCGACTTAACACCGCTACTAGGAAGGATCACTTTCCCTTGCCATTCATGGATCAGATGTTGGAACGGTTAGCGGGGCAGGAGTTCTACTGCTTTCTTGATGGTTACTCCGGTTACAATCAGATCACCGTCGATCCGGAAGATCAAGAAAAAACTGCATTCACTTGTCCTTTTGGGGTGTTCGCATATCGAAGAATGCCATTTGGGTTATGTAATGCCCCAGCGACGTTTCAAAGATGTATGCTTGCCATCTTCTCCGATATGATGGAGGATACTATGGAGGTATTTATGGATGACTTTTCGGTTTTCGGTAAGTCTTTCGATTTTTGCCTTTCTAATTTGAATGATGTGCTGAAAAGATGTATAAGTACCAATTTGGTTTTAAATTGGGAAAAATGTCACTTCATGGTAAGAGAAGGAATTGTTCTCGGCCACAAAATCTCCTCAAAGGGGATTGAAGTAGACCAAGCCAAAATTGAGGTAATCAAAGAGCTACCTCCACCGTTAAATGTAAAGGGGGTAAGGAGTTTTCTCGGACATGCCGGGTTCTACCGGCGGTTCATTAAGGATTTTTCAAAAATTGCAAAACCCTTATCATCCTTACTAGTCAAAGATACGGTGTTTCTTTTTGATGAGGCTTGTGTGACTGCGTTTAATTGTCTTAAAACTAAGTTGGTCACTGCTCCCGTGATCGTTGCGCCACAATGGGACCTCCCTTTTGAATTGATGTGCGATGCAAGTGATTACGCGGTTGGTGCAGTCCTAGGCCAACACCATAACAAACTTTTCCATGTGATATACTACTCTAGCAAGGTCCTTAATGAGAATCAAATTAACTACACCACAACGGAGAAGGAATTGCTAGCAGTGGTGTTCGCTTTGGAAAAGTTTCGTTCCTATCTAATTGGGTCAAAAGTGATTGTTTTTACAGATCATTCAGCTTTGAAGTACTTATTGACAAAGGGCGATTCCAAGCCGCGATTGTTGCGATGGATGTTGCTCTTGCAGGAGTTTGATTTGGAAATTCGAGACAAGAAGGGGGTAGAGAATGTGGTGGCTGACCACCTCTCAAGGCTAAGCAACCTGGATGTTACTAATAAGGAAGAAGCTATTAAGTGTGAATTCCCGGATGAAAAACTACTTGAAATCTCCGAGTTTCCATGGTTCGGTGACATTGCCAACCTCAAGGCTAGTGGATTCATTCCGGAAGAAATGACGGCACAACAGAAGAAGAAGCTCTTCGCGGACTCGCGACATTATTTCTGGGATGATCCATTTTTGTTCAAGATGAGCAATGATGGCATGATTCGTCGATGTGTGGCTGATAGTGAGATCCGAGGTATTATGTGGCATTGCCATAACTCACCTTGTGGAGGGCATCATAGTGGCCCAAGAACAGCCGCGAAGGTTTTACAATGTGGATTCTTTTGGCCAACGATCTTTCAAGATTGTATGGAGTTTGTAAAAGCTTGTGATGCGTGTCAAAGATCGGGGAGTGTTTCTAAAAGAGATGAAATGCCTCAGCATGGGCTAACTGAAGTCGAACCATTTGATGTATGGGGGATCGATTTCATGGGGCCATTTCCGTCGTCCCAATCTAATGTGCACATTTTGGTTTGTGTGGATTATGTTACAAAGTGGGTCGAAGCTACAGCCTGCCAAGCCAATGATTCAGCCACTGTGGTGCGGTTTCTCAAAAAGAACATATTTACAAGGTTTGGGGTTCCAAGGATCTTAATTAGTGATGGTGGGAAGCACTTCATTAATCAGCATCTTGAAAATTTGTTGAGAAAGTATAATGTTAAGCACAAGGTTGCTACTCCTTATCATCCTCAAACTTCCGGACAAGTTGAAGTGTCCAATCGCCAATTGAAACAGATTCTTGAGAAGACGGTTTCCTCCTCTAGGAAGGATTGGTCACTCAAACTCGATGATGCGTTATGGGCATACCGTACTGCATTTAAAACCCACCTCGGTTTTTCCCCGTATCAGTTGGTTTATGGAAAAGCATGTCATTTACCCGTAGAGCTTGAGCATAAAGCATACTGGGCTGTTAAGCAACTGAACATGGATGCCACTCTCGCCGGTAGAGCTCGGTTGTTGAAACTCAATGAGTTAGAAGAATGGCGCGAAAGGGCATATGAGAATGCGGTACTATACAAGGCAAGGACTAAACGCTATCATGATGCGAAATTAATTCCAAAAGAGTTTCACGAAGGACAGTTGGTGTTGCTGTTTAACTCCCGTTTCAAGTTATTCCCCGGTAAACTCAAGTCCAAGTGGTCTGGTCCTTTTGTAGTTAAGGAAGTGTTTCCACATGGGGCAGTGGAAATTTTCAAATCAGGGGAGGAGAATCAGAGTTTTAAGGTGAATGGTCAAAGGTTGAAAGTTTATCGTGGTGGAGAGCTCGTTCGGCACAATGTGGCCCTTTTCTTCCACGACCCCTAGGGGCATGGAACGTCAAGCATCGGGACGTTAAACAAGCGCTGGTTGGGAGGCAACCCAACGATTTCTTATGATTAGTTGTTTTGTTTTGCAATATGTTGGTAGGTGCGCAGCAGTCAGCAGCAAACAGAGCGAAAACAGAGGACTGTTAAAGTGAACTACGCTGGGGGCGTAGTGCAATCACGCGCGGCGTAGTGTAAGTTGAGGAGAAGGGTGCCTCTGGAGTAGCGATCACGCGCGGCGTGAAGGCTTCCTACGCGCGGCGTGATGATGGATGTGGATTAGTGAGCTCCCTGACTAGTGATCACGCGCGGCATGGTATCTTTTCACGCGCCGCGTGAACAAGGCAGAGAGGAAAGTGGTTTTGCTAAAGTGATCACGCGCCGCGTGAGGAGAGCTACGCGCGGCGTGATCAAGTCAACTTGACCGTTTGATTTTGGTCAACATGACCGTTGGATTTTGGGGGCCATAGAGAAATTTTGAAATAGATCACGCGCGGCGTGGAGTAAGTCACGCGCGGCGTCATCAGGTGACTCTGTTCTGATTATTTAAACTCTCACGTTCTAGCTAAAGACTCACCATTCATCAAGGTTCAGATTCATCTGCTTGGTTTTAGGCTTCAGATCTATCAATTTCACTAAAGTCTTAAGTGCGATGTGAAGCCTAAAATCAGTGCAAGTGAATTCAGTAACCTTCATTTCATTAAATCAATCTCATGAGGGTTTTCGCAGGTATTAAGATTTTGCACTTTTGTTGGTAAGAAGTTTCAAAAACTGTGAAGTAAGGGCTTCTCTGCGTTAGGATGTTCTACTGCTGCTGCTACTATTCTACTACTCTACCACTCTATCTTTCCTTAATTGTCTTTTACTTTCGTTGGTTTGTAATAATATTTGATGTTGCTTGGATAGTGGCTGGATATTTTATTTGTGTACTCTGAATTTGAATCTTCTCTTGTTTAATGGTGGAATGGTTTTTACTTTTAGAGTTTGTTTCAATACTTTGGCATGTTCTTTCTAGTTACTTGAGTATCAATTACTTGATTTTCTCCGTGTGTGATTTGTGAAACTTGCAGTGCAATAGCTTGTTGCACTCATGTGATCAAGAGGCAAAGGACGGGAACGCACACTTTTTGACCGGCTCTTTGATTCGACCCAACCGTGAGGTATTGAGCCAAACACTTCTCATCCTTTCTATGTGTGATATCCACTCGTGTATTGTCTCTCGATTTTGCTTGTCGTCTCTTTAGTTGATTGGTAATTTTGTCGCACACACGAGGCATGTTGTTTTGGTACCTTTGAGCCTTTCTATCCACCCTTACATATATATCATTTGCTTAACCAATTTGAGCTGAAAGAAAATATGTTATTTTTGCAAAACCTTAAGAAATTTTTGAAAAAAAAAGGAATGACTTTCTTGGAGGTTAGGCACCTAATTAGTGGTTGATGCGCAATGCTCACCACTAAGTTTGGGGTTGCTCTTTGGAATTAGCAAACAATGAAGTTTGGGGTGAGGGTACTAGAGAACTTACAAAAAGTTTTTAGAGAACTTACAAAAAGTTTTTGGTTGAAAAAATTGAAAATTAATTTTTCAAAGATTCAAGGCTTTAGAGAAAGATATGTTGAAAAGAAATGAAAAAATGAAAAAAGAGATGAAATGTGAAAAAAATAGAAAAGAAATGCAAAAAGAAGTGATAGCCTTGAGTACAAAGAGAATTGCAAACTTTGTTTGATGATGTGAAAAAAGTTCTCTAGTCCACTATAGTTCAAAAGAAAAGGGTTGGTTTATGAATTTTTGACCTTAGGGGGATCTAACTCCAAGTTTTTCTACTACTTATCCAAAAATGTCACCATCCACCCTAGCCAAGCCACGTTATAACCCTAAAAGACCTCTAATGTGTGTGCACAAAGTGAACCGAATGAATTCTTAGACTACTTGCAAAATTATTGTTGACTTGCATTGATGTGTTGATTTGAGTGAATTACCCATATTGAAGAGTGCATGTGAGTAGTGTGATGAAATCATAAGAGCCGTGGTCGAAAAGTGTGAACTACTTGAAAATGTCTTGCGAGAACGGTTGTGCAATTGAGCATTGTTTGCAGGTGGATCATTGATCATCAGGTGAGTCTCACGTATGTATGATTCGAGTAAATTTAAGGAAAATGCCAAGGTCTTGACACAAAAGCTTGAGGTAAAAGTTGTTTCCTTGAGGACAAGGAAAGGTTTAAGTTTGGGGTTGTGATGACGAATCGTCACACTCTCTAATCCGTGCCTATTTTAGCAACATTAGATGCATTTTAGTAGGTTTTTAGCAATAAATATAAGAGAAATCTAACCATAAGCTTGATTACTTGATTTGCAAGAAAACAGAAAAAATTGCAGGGAATGGAGGATTTTCACTACGCTGGGGGCGTAGCCCATCACGCGCCGCGTGATGGAGCTCACAGAGAGCCAAGATTTTTACTCTGATCACGCGCGGCGTGATGCCTTACCACGCGCGGCGTGAAGCTTTGTTGAAGATGAAGATTGCTCTCTGACTTGATCACGCGCCGCGTGATTCTGTTACCACGCGCGGCGTAGTTGATGGATTTGCAACCACGCGCGGCGTGATAGATCTGGCGCGCGGCGTGGTTGCGTTCTGTATATATAATTTCTGCATAATTCTGTTTTCTGGTGGGAAAATTCTGCAAATTTGATCTACATTCTGGGTTTTGAAACTTCAAGATTGGGATTCAAGACTCCGAAGGAAGCTCCAAGCACATCGATAGCATGGATTCACAAGCCATGACATTGAAGCTCGGACGCGGACAAAGGGAGATGAGGAGCTAAGTTCTTCGGAGGTAGGATCTAGGATAGCCTAGAATGTAGATAGACTTCATGTAATCTGCTATATGTGTAAGAAACTACTCTGTTATAGTGTTGATTTAATGCAATTCGATGTTTAATGCTTTATAATCCTTCATTAGTGTTGTAATGATTTCGAGTTAAGTCACGTGCGAGAGTATTGATTTAATTTCTGAACTGAATTGCATTAAGCGCTCGAGTGTCTCCGGTCGAGAGATTGAGGCATAGAGTGTAGCGAACGATTGACGCGCGTTAATATCATTCGTTGTAGGTAGCTTCCGCCCGAGAGATCGGGGGAGTATCGACAACGAATAGAGTGGATTTTGACAAGAGATTGCGATTCACTAATTTGTGGATCTAGTTGTTAACACTTGAGTAGATTCCTATGATATAGTAGATTGCATGTTGTTTAGCTATAGACTAGGCGATTCCGATGATTCTACCTCGTTTTTCCATTATATCAAAGCACGTTTTCTAGCAATTCATAACTCAACATACCCCCAATTTATGTGTATTTCTTGCATAATGTCTATGAGCACTATTCGACTAGTTTGATCACACAATCCCTGTGGATCGATATTTTTATTACTACGTGGTAATTCGTTCACTTGCGAAATAATCCATCAGTTACAAACACAATTGTTGTTACAAATATCATAATGAAACAACCAAAGTATAACTTTTAATTAAAATTAAAACAAATGTAATAGTGAGCCAATTGCACCGACCATCTTTTATAAATATGAAAAGAAATAAAAGTTAGATGGTCATTTTTTAATTCAAAATAACAAATTGTAGCTTTAAAGCATCTCACCTAGTTTTATTCATATGAAAGACCTCTAACAATCATTTCACGATGAAGTTTCACCGCCTTCTCATTCTTGCCATTTTTTGACAGAGCATGAATAAGAGTTGTGTAAGTTATGCCATTAGGGGTGCAACCGTTATCTTCCATTTTTGACATTAAGAACAATGCTTCATCAAGAAAGCCCTCTTTACAAAGCCCATCAATCATAACAGTATACATCGTCACATCTAAATGGTAGCCTTTAATCAAAAGATCTTGATAAACCTCTAGTGCATCCATAAGTCTTCCATTTTTGCATAGTGCATCGACAAGTATAGTGTATGTATACATATTTAGCTGAATTCCTTGGTCTTTGATCTTCGCCAATAATTCAATTGCCTTGTCAAACTGATGGTTTTTGCACAATGCATCCAATATAGAAGTGTAAGTGATCGCATTAGCAGGATGGCCTCTATCATGCATCTCATCAAGAAAATACCAAACATTAGAGATTCTCCCCGATTTGCAAAGCCCATCAATAAGCGAACTGTATGTTATAGTATCAGGAGAGATGTTTTTTAAATACATTTCTTTGAAGAGATTCATGGCTTCATCCAACATTTTATTCTTGCATAATCCATTAATCATGACATTGTAGGTACAAATATTAGGTTTCACTTCCGTTTGAGCAATAGTGTTGAATACATATGTGGCCTCGTTCACTTCTTTAACCAAAAAATACCCATCTATTAAAGAAGTATAAGTAACAACATCTGGTTTCACACCTTGTTTTATCATAACAGCTAAGACATTTTTAGCTTTTCTCAACTCTCCTTCCTTAGATAAACCACCAATCAGTATATTAAAAGTAAGAACATTTGGGCTGATGTTTTTCAACAACATTTTATTTAACAAACCAATAGCTTCTTTGAATTGACGCACAATGCAAAGGCCGTATATTAAATTAGTGTAAGTGACAACATCAGGATAAATATTCTTGACAATCATTTCAGAATATAAATGAAGGGCATCACTCACAAGTTCATCCTTGGAAAGTCTATGAATGACTATGTTGTACATTACCATGTCCGGTTTAACCATTAACGCTTCAATCTTTCTAAGCAACCGGAGGGCAGCTGTTGTTTCTCCTCTTTTACATAAGCCATCAATCAAGATTCCATAACTAACTTGATTAAGCTGAAATCCCTTTGATATAATGTCGTCATGAAAATCCAAAGCTTTATTAACCTGACCACTAAGACACATGCCTTTCATAAGTGTAGTCATTGTTACCGTATTAGGCTGATAACCTAGCTTGAGAATTTTTGCTAATACAGAAAATGCAAAATTGAGTTGACTAAGGTGGCAGAAACAATTGAGCAAGATGTTCAAAGTAACAAAGTTAGGTTGAATTCCATTGAGCTCCATTTGATGAGAGAGTGAAATAGCAGTGTGAAACTGCTTGTTTCTAACAAGGGAAGTTAACATCTTACCGAGTTCGAAGACGGATGATGGGATAGGGTTGACATCGAGAATTCTATTGAATGAAGAATCAGCATCAACAAGATTGTGATTTTGATGAAATTGGGAATTGGAATGAGCATGAGAGTAAAATCGGCGACGATTGAAATTGTTGGAAGGAGAAAGAGTGATAGCAGAAGCAGCACCGTTACTTAACACTGAAAATGACATTCTAACGGTTGAGATGCCGGGACTGTGGGTTTTTTGTAACAAAATCAACTCAGTTTTGGATTAGAAGGAAATGAATGAATGAATGATTGGCAGCGAGTCAGGTTTATAGTGCAACTCAGTTTCGGATAAGGAGGAGATGAGTGAAGGATGGGAGGCGATTTACGTTTATGCTTCAACTCAGTTTTGGATTATATCTAATTTTGATTTTCACTTTCTCTAAGAATGGGATGAAAAGTTAGGCTCTGTAGATAGATACTCCCGCCTCCAAAATTCTCTTTTGCACAATATTTATTTAGGAGTAGTTTTTTTGGTTTAATTTAATGTAATATTTTTATTAAAATTTTTAAAATGACTTTTTAATTTGTATTGGAACTTTACAATTATGTTCAAAAAATTAGAACAATTAATAAGAGTACTTTTGAAAGAATATACATCATCAGAAAATCCACTGTCAAAAAAATTAATAATAATAATAATAATAATAAACCCACGGTCAAAAAAATTAAATTCTTTGATTAATGGACTTTTTTATGGACTTTTATCAAAAAAAAAAACCTATTTTGACCTATAAAATACCTTTTTCTGCAGCATAAACCCTTTTTGTCACTGTTAGTCAATTCACTTTACTTTTATAAACCCTTTTTGTCGCCGTTAGTTCCCATCTCTTTGGAATCTCTTCAACATGTCTCCTCCTCGAGGTATCACAAAACTCTACTAACCTTTCTCTGATCATACACACTTCTTAATTATTTGTTTATTTATTTTGAATACAAGAGTACCCTTTTGTTTATTTTCCAATATATCAATTGAGTTTGTTAAATTATTAGTTAATTCAAAAGAAATTTTGGATTTTGGACTCTTTGATGATGTTTTTGTTGTATTTCACTCCTTAAAAT
The DNA here is from genome assembly GCF_020283565.1 of Trifolium pratense. NCBI lineage: Eukaryota > Viridiplantae > Streptophyta > Magnoliopsida > Fabales > Fabaceae > Trifolium > Trifolium pratense. The sequence continues at coordinate 45,921,801 of NC_060060.1, forward strand.
CAAGGGCTTAAATATGATTTTTGTCCCTGCATGTATGCCTCGTTTTGGATTAATTAATTAACTATGTTTTTATAGTAATAGGCTCAAATGAATGATTTTTACTGTTTTTTAATGAAGTGTGTAGTGTTTGAATAATGTGTATAGTAGTGCACTAGCTGGTTTTTCTTGTTGGATTTGTGAAGGTCGTGGTGGTTCTGGACGAGGAGGTGACAGAGGCGGTCGAGGCAATGGTGGAGGTCGAGGCTTTGGTGGTGGAAGAGGAGGAGATTTTAAACCTCGTGGTAAGGTTAGAGGTGTAGGAGGAAGAGGACCCCGTGGAAGACCAATGAATCGTTGTCATGGTAGTGTCAAAAGTGGAATGAAAGGAGGAAGCAAGGTTGTTCTTGAGCCTCATAGACATGAAGGTATTTTCCGTCCCTGTTAGGGATAGTAAAGGAGATGCTCTCGTTACTAAGAATCTTGTTCCTGGTGAAGCTGTTTACAATGAGAAGAGAGTTAATGTGCACGTAATTTTATTTCTCCTCTCTTTAGCAGTTTATGGTTTTAATTTATTTAGAACTTCTTATATATGAGTATAGTTGTAGTTATATGGAATCTTGTAGTTTTAAGTTTTAACATATCTTGCAACGTCTTAGGTTAATTGGAATATTCTGTTCTGTTTATGTAGACTGGAGTTGTGTATGCATGCAGTAGAATTCTCCCACGAAAGTGGACGTGATTTGGTAAATATGGCGAAGAAACGTACTAATGTTATTCCCATTATTGAAGATGCTAGACATCCAGAAAAGTATAAAGAGTTAGTTGGCATTGTAGATGTCATATTTTCTGATGTTGCTCAGCCTGATCAGGTTTGGTTTAAGTTTTCGCTAATTTATCATAAAGGAGGATGTTACAATATCAGTGCATATGATGAGTTGCTCGGATTCCCCTTCAAGACTTCTTGAATGATGTAGACCCGAGATACTGATGCACATAAAAAAATTTGTTTGTTTTTCTTTTTCTATATTTCTAAATTGTGTTGTTATTTTTTATTTATACTGAAGAAAAGTTTTGAAAAATACACTGCTACCAAAATAGTAGTGGGTTGAACCTTGATGTATTAGAAGAGTATTGCAGGCAAGAATTTTAGGGCTAAATGCTTCTTATTATCTTAAAGCTGGAGGGCATTTTGTTATATCCATCAAGGTTTGTTCAGAAACCAAATTTGAAATCACTTTTATCACAATAATTTATTAGCTCAAGAATTCCTTAGTGGCTGTTTAGTTTTGCCAAAGTTATCACAAATTTGATGACTTTTATCATAACTATATCGCTTTTCAACATGTTTCTTGTTTACTTTTCTGTTGGAAACATTAATATTGAAAACAAAATTGTTTTTCTATTTTTTTCCTTCTACATATGTATTTCAAATACAATAAAAAAGATCATATTCAAATAAATACACTAGAATTTTCTATAAGGCTTAGCTTATTGGCAATGTCGATATTGCTAGGCTGAACGGCTGAACCTGTGTTATCAAATATTTGCCGTTGTGGATATTGAGGCGGGTTTTGGCTCTCTCCCATTGCGAATTTCGGCCGATATTGATGGCAGGATTTAAGGCTCTCCGCCATTTTCCATCGAACACTGGGTTGGACACCTTCAATTGGATTCGAATTCTAGGCCTCACACAGTTGTGTGTGATTTTCATCTAAAATCAAGCTGACTCGATTTATTTTGTTGTATGATAGGCAAATTGCATAGATTCGACAATACCTGCAGATGCAGTGTTCCACAGTGAAGTGAACAAGTTGAGGGCAGATCAATTTAAGCCATTTGAGCAAGGTACTATTGAACCATTTGAGACGGACCATGCTTTTGTTGTAGGTGGATACAGAATGCCTACGAAGAAAAACGACTCTGAATAGCTTGTTTTTGCGAAGGCATGTACTATTTACCAATATATGGCATGCCAATAACTTAGGATTTAATTATGTTTCTCTTTGATTAAACTATATATACTCGGTGATATATTTATTCGTTAGAAGTTTTTGTCCTAGAATGCGTTGCTTCTAAACGATAAACTATGTGATTTATATATTTGCTGCCAATGCAAGTGATTAGACTAAAGTTATATGTGAACATGACTTGGTCATTTAAGTACAACACCCTTTGACACCACACCAAGGGATAAGAGCTGATTACTGGCTATGACTTGGTGAAAAGAATCTATGAGAGAAGGTTCTCAAACCATGTTCCAACCGACTTTAGGTGGACGCGCAGAGCCAATGAGTCTTTAAGTAAGTGGGCGTTAAGCGTAACGAGTCTAAGGGTGGGATAAAGCTTGAAAGGAATTGATGGACAGCTCAAATTTGTGAAATTCAAAGTAGGGAGTTGTATTCGAATGCTTTCACAACCCCAATGTCATATTTTGTGTGTCTAAGTAATACAAACTCATAAATTTCAGCTCAAATTTGTGAAATTTAAAGAAAGGAGTTGTATTTGAATGCTTCATTTTCATGCCCTGAAACTTGAAAGTGAATTCTGAACTTCATTTTAAATCACATCCTTTTTAACGTTGTTAGAGCTCCATATTCGCATGCGATCAGCTGTTTGTTCTACCTGCAATCATTTTCCATAAATTACACACAAAATTCTAACAAATACTTTAACATTGATTTTTTCTTAAAAAATACTTAAGCATTGCACAACTAAAGTGATTTGATTTGTTGATTAAAATAAAAACTAAAGTGATTAATTTGTCAATTTTATTATACAACTTTAATACGTGGATCTAAAATTTATATAACATCAACAATTTTACAAAGGGTTGAAATATTAACAGGTTTGTAGGATAGAATTAATAAAAATCAATAAACTCCACTACAAAAACTTGGACTTGGATTTTTATTAAAAAACAAAATAAACATAATTACCTCTTTGGTCCAGTTTGTCTTATAAATAATGACTACAAGGACTAAAATCTGAAGAACACTGCCACACATTGTGCCTCCCCAGAGACCCTAATGCCACAAAGATGTAATTTTTCAAGATAGGAAAATTGATAAGATAGAATGACAAATTTAAATGTAACTATTCTAATTATAATTAAGCAGCCAAATCAGTAACCTATTAAAACTTGTCTCCATGAGCTTAGCTCAGTCGGTAGAGACATCGCAAGATTCAGGATTCGAACTCCAAACACTCCACCTATCCACCTCAAGGGTGGAATTTATAGCCACCAGGCTATCTAACCAAAATAATAAACCTATCTATTTGAGGCAGCCACCATATTATTTATGAACTGCGACAAATAGTGCTGAGTATGGGGAAATGTAAATATTAAAAAGAAAAAAACTAAAGTCTATTATAAAAATAATGTTTTTAAAATGTGGCACGTCTTATCTAATAACCCGATTTTATAAGGATGAATTCAAACTCAGAATAAAAATAGTTTAGGAAATATATATTTTCTAGAGCAATAATAATATTTATACCTTAACTCCTAAATGCTGGTTGAAACCAAGGAAAAGTCCAATAGGGAGTCCAACAATGTAAAAACATGCCAAGTTTATGTAACCAACCATAACTTGCCATCCACATCCAACTACCAAACCTATATGAATGTCCTCACAATTAGAAGTTATAATTAAAATTGAAATATATATAATGGTTCAATAATGTAGCACTCATGATGAGAATGAGATTAAAGTGTAAATCACCTGATATAGTTTGTGAAACACTATTGAGAACCATGGTTATACCAAGAAGATATGCTAATTCACTTGCAGCATGAATCATATCCTCACTCTTGGTAAAGATCATAGGAAAATCTTGTTTACTCAAGAAAATAACAGTCATGAAAATAATTCCAAGGAGAAGAGTCTGAGATATTGTCACCAAGAAAGAGTATTTGGCTGCTCTTGGATGTGACATGCCAAGTGTATTAGAGATTCGAACACTTGCAATGCATCAGATATCAATCAATAATCAGCATTGAAAACACACACACACACACACATATATATATATATATATATATATATATATATATATATATATATATATATATATATATATATATGGTAAAATATATTATTTTCTAATATATATATATATATATATTTTTGAATAAAAGTAATATGTACATATGTTGGTTTTTTTATTTTTTACTTTTAAATTTGGGAATGATGAATTATTAAGAAATAAAATAACAATAATAATTATTTTACAACTGTTTTTGAAGAAATTTAAAGTGTCTATTAAAATTATAAGACCAAATTCTAATAAGCTGACACTTCATAAACAACATTTAAAATGTATATATTGAGATAATATTTCACCAAATTTAAAGTTCCCTCATAGAGTAATGGATTTAGTTAATAGTCACTCACCATAGTGCTGTACTTGTTCCAAGAAGAAGCATGATGTTCCAACCCTGAATATTAAGGCTAAACATGCATATAAATTATAAAGTTAAAATATATGAAGAAAACCAAAAACATCCAGAACAGTTTAAAAGTAGCATTGCTAAATAAAAGTGTAAGTATGTATGAAAAGGTCCATAATTCTGTCAACTTTTACTACTCATATTAGTCCTTGGTTTTCTAGGGGGTTCTTAAATAGATTTATGACTTTATGAATATTTTAAAAAGGGCGGAGCAGTTTTCAAACAAACCCGTATTTTAGGACTGGCCCTCACTCTTTGTACATCTGTTTTGTATGGGGTTTGTTTTTATGGTTAGCTAACGAAATTTCGGTCGTTTTGAAGCCAATTTCATGAATTTTGGAGCAGTATTTAGTTTAGGAGACGCATCTGAAGTTCAGGGTCTGATGCAGAATTTTGGGCCACAGGTTTGAAGCGTTGTGGCTGCAAATTCCGTTATTCGGCAAGCTTCGAAGATGTTGTTAACACGTTTCAAACGTCATGTTCAGGTGGGTTCCTTTAAGTAAACTTTCACTTGATAGACTAGTTTCCCCAAATTACCATCTTTGCATGACAACATAGGTTTAAATTAGGATTTTAGGAATTAGTCGTTAATTGGATTAATTGACTATTTGATTTAACTCCATACATGTCTGAAATGTTAGAAGTTCATGGAATCTAATGCAAATACATTATTTACAACCTGTTTTGGGAAGTTTCTGTCTTACAAATTATGCAGGAAATTCGTGTATGAATCAGTTCATAAGAGTATGAATCGGTGCATAGGCCTCCCTGGCTCGAACAAATGCACGTCTGGAACCTTATGAGTAGGTGCATACATTCTGCGAATCTGTGCATAAAGCTCCAGGATGCAGTTTTTATAAAACTGGGACCCTATGAATCGATACATGCTACACGAACTAATTCATGCACGAGGAACATAGTTATGCATTGATACATGAGTAGTATGCACCAGTACCTATTTTTGCTAAAATCTTGATTTAAAGACACCGGTGCATGCCTTCTTGAACTGATGCATACTGATACAAATTATATATTTTCAAAGTAATTAGATTCCATGGTTTCATAACTTTCGTACATGTATTAAAATTTGTAGACATAGGAATTGAATCATGATATTCAGGATAGTTAGAATTGCCCCGGGAAGGTCTTCTTTTCTTTGGGTAGGAAAACAATCAGGTTCAGGATTAGATACCAGGATTATGAATTATTTATCAGTATTTATCTAGATGCTTGGTCATTAGTACCAATGTCAGGTTGCTTGGTCACTGAGGCTTAGTAGTCTCATCCCACGCCTTTCAATTTTTTTTAGACAAGTTAACCGGAGCAAGGACCAGGCAGGAACTGATGATCGAGGCCGAGCTTGGATTATCGGATTAGAAGACTTTCGTCTTCTTCTTTGTTTTTATGTTAATCTGTTAAGTTAGAATTTAATTCTCTTCCGCTGTATTTGTACCGAATTATCACGTTATTCTTGTGATATCTTGTAATTCAATCAATTTATTCTGTAATTTTAATGTACTCAAATTCAATTATTAATATCTCGACTAAATATTCTAGACAATTTAGTTGGGGTGTTACAAATATAGAGACTAATTACTTGATAGTAAGTGGTTAAATATAGAGACCAAGTTGTCAGTTTAACAAAGTCAGATACCTTTTTAAATTATATATTTAAAAAGTTATTTGAGAGTGCCCTACATAGTCATGGACTAATTTGGTGCTGCACTCAAATAATTTTAAAAAGGTATCTAGCGGCAAAGCTCACACATAAAGTGGTGAGAAGTAAAGAATTGCATATTCAAATCTGCGCCCCAACATATTAAATGTTCATGCAACCTTTTACCATTTGAGCTAAAAAGAAAAGAGTACACCACTAAATTTGTCCCAGGCTTTCTAGGGCACTCTCAAATAGATCCCTGAATTTATGAATATTTTAAAAAGTCTATGATTCTGCCAACTTTTACGTATATTAGTCCATCTCAGAGTCTGATAGAGACTAAATTAGCAGTTGACACTTTAACAAAATCAGATACTTTTTTAAAATATTTATAAAGTTATTTGAGAATGCCCTACATAGTCATGGACTAATTTGGTGCTGCACTCAAAATGAAAATGTGGTATATTTGTAGGTATCCATACCAAATTTTTTATAAACCAAAAACTTATTCATCATGATCTTACCAAATTGAATAGGAACCAAGAGCAATGACAGGATTATCAAGGTGACCAGCTAGAAGCATAATGCAAACAGAATACCATTGTTCCAAACAGATCATTACAGATGAACCAAGACTTAGTTTAGTAAATTCCCATAATTCCTTAAATGCCTTCATAGATAACCCATTCCATCCTTCTTTGCACCAACCAATGGCATAAATTACTAATGCAATAGAATATAACCATCCTGAGATATTACTTGCCATGGCTAAGCCAGTCATTCCCCAATGAAATACATTGATGAAGATGTAAAGTAAACCATTTTGTGTAAGCAATGCCACCATTGATATGTACATAATAACATTAACTTTGCTTTGTGCTTGAAGAAATTTCTTGATGGGTAAATTGATAGCATAGGAAAACATGTAGGGAATTATTAGTATAGAAAATTTGCCAGTTAGATCAGCTATTTCTTTTTCTTCGCCAAGAAATTTTAAGATTGGAGTTGCATATATATGAATAGGTAAAAGGAGTATGCAAGTGGTGAAGAGTATAATCCAAGATCTTTGAAGATAAATACCAGCATTTTGAAATTGTCCTGCACCATAGGCTTGGCCACATAATGTTGCTAGTGCATTTGACATACCAAACTGCAATTTTACATTTGAAATTTAGTTAGTTATATATCTTTTTTATAAACCGATGACACTGGTTAATTTGTTTGAAGACGAAAGAATTTGTTAACTGCAAAAATCGAACTCTGGACTTCCTTCGTAGACAAATTCATCACATATTATTGATTGTTGGGGAGTTTGGGGAGCACTAGGAGTAACAACGGATCAATACTCCTAGACAACAAGGGTGGAAGACACTACATTTCTATCTAACATCTTAAAACATTACATATATTACACCACCAGGAAAACTTTTGATAACAAAAATTAACAACAGACCAATGCTCTTTTACCACTCGAGAAGGGGACACCGCATCTCAACTTAAAATCTTAAGACATTAGGTAAATAAGTCACTTCTCTTATATATCAAACGTTTTACCTATTGATACCCGATGTGATGAGACTAACTGCTCACACTTGAATCCAACAATCTCACCCACAAGTGTGAATCTCCTGTATTCTATACTTAATTCAAACACCAGGATGCAACTCTCACTCTCCCACCAAGCCGAATCGGGGCTCTGATACCACTTGTTGGGGTTTCTGGAAGAGTGTCGAGAGCAACAACATTTGCTCCAGAGGCATAAGAGAGAGAGACACCACATTTCCATCTAAAACTTTAAGACATTAAGTATATGAGTTATCTATATTTCATATCCAATATTTTGCCCACACCGTGCACACATAGATTAATCACTCAAAGTAGAGTATAACATAACATGCAGTAAAGATCTCCCTTAAGAGTTTAAATACCGCTGCAATCTCTAAGTTGGTTTGGAACCCAAGACCTCTGATTAAGCTAAGAGACTCGTACCATCTGCCTACATTTACTCTTTCTTGTTAATTTTCTTTACATAGTGTTTGGTTGGAGGGATCACAATGAAGGAAATAGAAGGGGATCAAAATTTCTCATGAGACAATTTTAACTCAGTTTCAATATTAATGGCAAGGAAAGATAGGTTAGTAATAATAAGGCCAAATATATTTAGAGGTCATTTAAGTTTTTTGTTTGCAACAGATGAGTCTTTTAAGTTTTCTAGGCAACAAATAGATCATTTAAGTTTATAATTTATTGCATTATTACCTTTTAAGTTATTCTCCGTTACAAAAGCGCTCAAGTAACTTAGTGATGTAGGAGTGAACACTGTATTTTGGCTTCCTGGCTTCCAAATAACAAGGAGCAGCATTCAATGCCAACTCACTAAGTTAATAGTTATGTCAACGCTTTTGTAACGGGGTTGGAAAGGTAACGGTGCAATAAATTTGAAATTTAAAAGACCTATTTATTACTTAAAAATCTTAAAGGACATATTTGTTGCCTAAAACACTTAACGGATCAATCTGTTACAAACTCCGATCAATGTTAAGTTATTGAGAAAGTTAAGTTATTAACTAACCAGCAAGGAGAAATAGATAGAATTGATGACACTTTGATAAACAGAGAAAGTAGAAAGCTCAATGTCTCCAAGATGACCAGCATAGATTGAAGATGAAGAGTTATTTAGATACTGAAACAGTGAACACAAAGCCACTGGAAATGCTATCTTCCATATCTTCTCTGTCTCACTCCACAAAACATATTTAATATCCTTCAAATTTTTCACTGCCAAGTAATCACTTTCTGAATTAAAGCTTTTGATCAACAATGGTGTTTCCATATCAAAATCAAACACACAAATTTGTTATGAACTTCTAAATCAAACACAAATGTGACATGTAGTATATTGTGTAAGACTTTGTTTTGTTCTTATGCTAATAATAGCTGTCACACCGATAAAATCATAAAAGCAAAGTGGGACTAATAAAGTCTTGTTCTTTAATATACGTTGCATTGCACATATATAGTAATAAGTTTGATCATGAATGTTAGCCATATATATTGTCTTATTTCTTGAGATGTGCCACATAAATTTATTAATTAATAAATATAACTTGAATATGTGATGTGATAAAAAAAAATTGGTTTACAAAAAAAAAATAAAATTAAGTGACACTTCAAATAATTTTACCAAGTTAGATATTGATCTCCTTAAGCATGTAGTTAGAGGTTTGATTTCTGACTTATGCGTAGCGAGAAAATTCGATTGGAAGAGGAAAATCCACCCGTGTGCCCTATAGATTCCCAGACGAAGATCAGTCAACGCTAACAGTGATGGAAACTTCATGCCAATATAATGGTAAAAAAATGAATTAACTTATTTTTTAGGTTATAAAAAATAGTTTATATAAATAAATAAATTTTTATGTTAATTTTAAGTTCTTGCTGATTAAATTGTTGCAGTTATTAGGTGGGTTACAATTGCACACATCTTTGGTGCATTTTGAAGCTCTAGAGTGTGTTTGGATGGAGGAATTTTTTAAGGTAAAGTAATGTTTTGAGGGAATTCAAACGATTTGAGGTGAATTCCATTGTTTGGATGATAATTTGAAGAATTTTTTAAAGGCAAATGCTAACATGTGCCCAAAGGGCACATTTTAAGATGCATTTAATGAACTAATATCCTACTTAATTTATTTCAAAAATAGCAATAATCAACTTTATTAATTAAAAGATATAGTCCACTATATTTATTACCTATTTAAAAGAATTGAAAATGCAAAATATGATATGCTGCCAAATTTGATTTATGATCACGCGCATGGTAATACGACCATAATTATATGCATCCAATTTTTTCTTGGTTTGTTAACAATCGGGCTTATAGTACTCCAGGTAATACTTGATTTATGCTAACTTGTGTTTTTTGTTTTTTTTTCGGTGAACAAAATCGAGTATTATAATATTATGTTGTAATGGTAACGATTGTTAGTACTATTTTAGCTTTTAAATTGCTAATATATTTTAGAATTTTATAATACTTCCTATAATTTGTTTTCACTTAAAAAGAAAAGTTTTGTAGCAAAAAAAGTATTTGGCAAGTATTTTTTTTTTTTAATTAGGCAAGTATTATATTTTGTCTATGCAATTTTCTTAAAAGGGTAATAAATATAGTGAACCATGTTTTTTAATTAATAAAATTGATTATTGTTATTTTTGAAGTAAATTAAATGGGATATTAGTTAATTAAATGCACCTTAAAATGTGCCCTTAGGGCACATGTTAGCAGAACCCTTTTTTAAATGATGAAAATTTATGAAGTATTTTGTTCAAGTTAAATTTAGAGAATTTCAAAAGGACACCTAAAACCAAAGAATTTGAAATTTTTTCTTCTCTATAAACTTTTAAAAAATAATAATTGATCGTAACACCTAAAATTAGCCGAAACACCTAAAATCAACGATAAACGCTAAATCGGCTGAAAATACAAAAAATCGGCAGAAAAAACTTAAAATCGGCCAAAAGCCCAAAAATCAACTATAAACCCTAAAATTGGCCGAAAACCCAAAAAATCGGCAGAAAAACCTAAAATCGACCAAAATTCCAAAAATTGACTATAAACCCAAAATATTGGCCAAAATCGCAAAATTTGACTTTAAACCCTAAAATCGGCCAATTTTATGATTTTTGGCCGATTTTCGGTTTTCAGCCGATTTTATGGTTTATAGTCGATTATAGTCGATTTATGGTTTTTGACCGATTTTTTGTTTTTCTGCCGATTTTTCGGTTTTTCGGCCGATTTAATGGTTGATAGTGATTTTAGGTTTTTGTCGGTTTTATGGTTTTGGCCGATTTTAAGTTTTTCGGCCGATTTTTTCGGCCAATTTTTGGGATTTAGGGTCAATTTTATTAAAATAAATAAAATTAAATGAAGAAAATTCAATTACATTACCCAAACAAAGAATTTTACAATTGATGGAATTTGAACACTTTTTCCAAACACCGGAATTTGAAAATCATGGGAATTCAATTGAATCAATTGAATTGCCTAGTATTTAAAATCCATTGAATTTCTAGAATCTCTTATTGAATTTCTAGAATCTCTCATCCAAACACACTCCTATGTGTGGTGGTTGATAGCACTTCATCTCACTTAGGGACAGATGATGTGGAATTATCTAAATTAAGTGAATGATCTATTTATCATGAGTCGTTGCAAAACTAACCATTGTGAGGTTTACTCATTGTACTCTATCTACTTCGTACTTTCTTGACATTCACAATTGTATGATTTGAGCTGACAACATTTGACTGTAATAATTCATTTGAGTTGGTTTGGTGGTATTGACTTGGGACCTGAGAGTGTGTTCTTCCTTAAAGACTCAGGTTCGATTCTCTCCAGTGTCAATTTGGATAAGCTGATTTAGCTTCTTAAAAAAAAAATATTTGATCGTAATTCGCCACTTATTTACATTAAATGATGAATTCCTACTCTAGTAAATACTACTTAACAAAAAAACTAAAGAGATGTAACATTTAGGGTAATGAATAAGTTTTGCTCACCCGTACTTCCGATCACCTAATATGTATAAAGAAAAATATCGCGGACACATAATTTGACATCCGACATGTGTATAAACAAACATATATACAATTCATATATGATTCGAATTCCAAACATTTTAAATCACATCCGTTTTAAGGTTGTTGTTAGTGCTCCACAGATTCCCATAATTCCTTAAATAAATGCCTTCCAAGATAATCCATTCCATCCTTCTTTGCACCAACCAATAGCATAAATTACTAATGCAATAGAAAATATCCATCCTGAGATTGAGATATTACTTGTCATGGCTAAACCAATTATACCAAAATCAAATACATTGATGAAGATGTAAAGTAGATCATTTTGTATTAGCAATGCCACCATTGATATGTACATAATAACATTAACTTTGCTTTGTGCTTGAAGAAATTTCTTGAGGGGTAAATTGATAGCATAGGAAAACATGTTGCGAATTATTATAATAGAAAATTTGCCAGTTAGATCAGCTATTTCTTGTTCTTGGCCAAGAAATTTTAAGATTGGAGTTGCATATATATGAATAGGCAAAAGGATTATGCAAGTGGTGAAGAGTATAATCCATGATCTTTGAAGATAAATACCAGCATTTTGAAATTGTCCTGAACCATAAGCTTGGCCACATAGTGTTGCTAGTGCATTTGACCTACCAAACTGCAATTTTACATTTGAAATTTAGTTAGTTATATAGCTTTTTATAAACCAATGACACTGGTTAATTTGTTTGAAGTAGAGAGAATTTGTTAACAGCAAAAATCGATCTCTGGAACTCCATCGTAGACCATTTTATCACATTGTACTGAGGGAATTTTCCAGTGCCCAGTGGACCGCCGAGTACCTTGAGAATTGGGCCGCACCCTTAAAGATGGACTCAAGGTGAACATCCAACAGCTAGCGCCGGCTTAGGCCCCATGGATCCACGTGCTTCACTCGCCCGAACGAGACGGAATCCTAGGGAGAACGGGTCTCGCCTAGGACCCAGTTAAAATTTCTGAATAGGAATTCAGTGAGACATAGCGTCGAACACATAGAAGACTGAAATGAAAAAAGACCTTCTTCTGTTACATCTCCAAAGGAAGAGAAAGCATCTTTGAGAGATTTTTCATCAACTAAACATGATAGACCTCCTACAAAGAGCTTGTTAGAGGAAGGTGATGATAATGGTGAGGAAGAAGAATTGAAGAAACTTCATCGAGAGTGAAGAATACATCGCGCCACCGTATTCTTCGCTCTCACTGACTTCTCACTCTCCAGAACAATGAAAGGATTAATAAATAACCAGGACAGGACTGAGAACAATGATATCAAACTCGTTGTTTGTTCCTTTCATTCAATCAAATGATCTGTCGTTAGTTTGGATTAATAAATTAAGAAAAGATATTAGAGTGAAATAAACAAGTACCACATCGATTAACATGAAAAGTGTGTGAGTGTTTATATTTGAGGGATGAGAATATTGAGATACCGGGCTTGGTTACGCAAGCCTGTTACCCAAGTGGGGGTATTAAAGTAGCGGGAATTATTGACAATCGGATGAACAGTTGAACGCTTATAAAGTTAGCAGCAGGGCTTTATAGGGAAGTTTCAAGACACATATGGGTTAAATTTAATTTGCCTGCATTTGTAGGGAAGTTTAAAGTTTCCGATGACACTTGGAGTTAATTAACTGTGTTAATTATACTGGCTTAACAGAGCAGTTCTTGTCTATTACACATGCCTAAGCAACTAAAGTGGTTCTATTCGATAATGATAATTAGACCGTTACTTTTTTCATTTTTGTGCGTTAATTGGGAGGTGGTTTATAAATGTTGGATGATTAATTAAAAAAACGCTTATAAAGTTAGCAGCAGGGCTTTGTTTAGTGTTTTGACCAAACAATAAACCCTATATATATTACCTGAGCATCTCTAGCGTAGGCAATATATAAAATGATATAAGAGATCTTAATGACGTATCCAACGGCGTTTATCGAACTAATTTAAACGCCTTCTGTCAATAGAAAACCGTAATATAACCAAAGCGTACATGAAAATAATGCTACCAAGTACAGTAGCGACCGTAAGCTTTTTGTGCTCCTTCTTCCATATATTCTTATAAATGTCGGTTTGCAATATATATATTTGCAGCAAATTTTATTATTATAATGTTCATATATTAAATGAATTTAATTTATATGCACCGTCAGTGTAAATTTTTTTTACACGTGCGTCCAATAATATACCGACACATCATGTACTATATTTAAAAACACATGATGTGTCATATTCATTAAATGATGCCGCAAAGCATCATTGGATGTATGTGTAAGAAATCTTTATACTGACGGTGCACAACAATTAAACTCTTATTAAATTGATAAATTCAAAATATATTGTAATATAATTTAACATATATATTATAATTATTAAAATTACTTATATCGAGCCAAAAATACTTCGAAAGAAATAAAATTCCTTACACAACAAAAGTAATATGTTACTAATAATTAGTAAAAAAAAATAAAAATAACCGGTGAATAGTAAAGATACAGTGTTAAATTTATCAATAAAATGCTTCAGATTCATTAGATTTCTTCAATTAGTTTTTTTCGTTCTTCATCTATAGATGTATTACTTAAACATACTTAAATTTAGTAAGGAAATTTTAAAATTTAGTTATAATAATTATTTAATTTATTTATTTTAACACACGCACGCACGCACACGGGAGTGCACGCACGCACATACACACATTAAGTAAAAAAATAAAATTGGTGTCCCTCAAATTTTGATGCCCTATGCCGTCGCTCTTCTCGAACACCCTTCAGAATCCTCCCGGTGGATGTTAAATGTATTTCTAATTAATTTTGTTTTTTGACGCATTCTATTCATTAATTAATGTCCCAACAAATTGTGAGTTACATATTAGAAATAAAATATAGGGGTGGTAGTTTTAAATGCATATGACATATAACACCAACTATAGCTTAGAAAAAAGGAAAATAATATGCAATCAAAGCTAGACTCTTCAATTATTTGTATTCTAAGTTTATCTAAAAATTATTTGTATTCTAAGTTTGTTACAAATTATTAAGATGTTTTTAATTTGTTTTTAATTACAGTGATTAACCCTCATATTGCTTATGGCAATGAACATATCGTGTCTTGGTACTCAGATGGATTTGTACTTCTGTGTCCATTGTCGTTTTTGCAGCACCTCTCAACGTTATGGTAAGTTAATTACCTTTATACTTTACTATTACTATTTTTTTTTAATTGTTAATCCGTTGCATGATTCATTAATAACATGTGTCTAGGTCCAAGTCATTCGAACTAAGAGTGTAAGATCCATGCCACATGCACTTACAATTTGTCTTATAGTGAGCATGACGGTATGGTTTTTCTACGCGATTTTGCCAGGAGATATGAACATCAATGTAAGTATAAAATAAATTAAACTAATTGCTTTATATATTAATTATAATACATATATATTGATTAAATTTTTTTCCCAGCTCCTCAATGTGATCGGACTCGCACTGAGAACTATTCAGGTTCTCTTGTACAACTACTATTCACGGACTGGTAGGAAAACCGACGTTGAGAGAACTGTTGTCCAGGAGGATTTGAGAGGAGGCGGGGAGAATTTAATAGGCAGTGTTCCTGTCATTGAGCAGGTGGAGGTAGCGACTGAAAGCTTTTTGTGCTCTTCTTCTATATATTCTAATAAATGTCGATCTGCAATATATATTTGCAGTGATTTTTTTAATCATAATTTTCATATATTAAATTGATAAATTCAAAATATATTGTAATATAATTTAACACACACACACAACAAAAGTAATATGTTACTAATAATTAGTAAAAAAAAAAAATACGGTGAAGAGTAAAGATACAATGTTAAATTTATCAATCAAATGCTTCAGATTCATTAGATTAATTCAATTAGTTTTCTTCATTCTTCATCTATAGATATACTGTATTACTTAAACAGACTTAAATTTAGTAAAGATATTTTAAAATTTAGTTATAATAATTATTTAATTTATTTATTTTAACACATGCATGCACGCACGCACACTGGAGCGCACGCACGCACACGTACACACTAAAAAATAAAAGGGTAAATAGGTTTTTTACCCCGTGCAAAGTATGCGAGTTTTGGTTTACCCGTGCAAATTTGTTTTCTTGGATTACCCCCTGTAATGTGAAGATTTCCTTGTTTACCCCCTGATGGAAAATGTTGACTAAGATTCCACAAAAATGATGACGTGGCATGGTCAGTCGGGGGGTAAACCAAAACTCACCAACATTACAGGGGGCAAAAGGACAGAATCTTAAGTCAACATTTTTCATGAGGGGGTAAATCATAGAATCTTCACATTACATGGGGGTAATCCAATATTATTATTTTTTTTTTTTGCAGGGGTAAACCAAAATTCGCCTACTTTGCGTGGGATAAAAATCTATTTAGCCTTAAATATGTTACACCACCAGGAAAACTTTCGATAACCAAAATTAATAACAGGCCAATGCTCTTGTACCAGAGAGGGAAAAACCACATCTCAACTTATAAAATCTTAAGACATTAGGTACATAAGTTACTTCTCTTATATATCGAACATTTTACCTATTCATATCCGATGTGAGAGTAACTGCTCACATATCCTATATACTTAAATCCAAATACTAGGGTGCTACTCTCACCCTCCGACCAAGCCGAACCGGGGCTCTAATACCACTTGTTGGGGAGTCTGGGGAATGTTGGGAGCAATAATAGGTCAGAGTCGCAAGAAAGGGAGACGCCACATTTTTTCATCTAAAACTTATATTAAGTATACGAGTCACCTCTCTTTTGTATTATTTTGCCCACAACATGCGCACATAGACTAATCACTCAAAGCATGTATGAAATAACACACAGTAAAGATCTCCTTAAGAGTTTTAACCCAAGACCTCTGATTAAGCTATTAGAGGCTCGTACCATCTGCCTACATTTACTCTTTCTTGTTAATTTTCTTTACTTAGTGTTTGGTTGGAGAGATCACAATGAATGAAATAGAAGGGGAGCAAACTTTCCCTTCTTCCAACATGTACATAGTGCAAAAAAGCTTTGAATGAATGAAAGGGATGAGTAAAGGTATTAACTAACCAGCAAGGAGAAATAGATAGAATTGATGAAACTTTGATAAACAGAGAAAGTAGAAAGCTCAATGTCTCCAAGATGATCAGCATAGATTGAATTTGAAGAGTTATTGGGATACTGAAACAGTGAACACAATGCCACTGGAAATGCTATATCTTCCATATCTTCACTGTCACACCACACAAAACATATTTAATATCCTTCAAATTTTTCACTGCCAAATAATAGCTTTCTATATCAAACACACAAATTTGATATGGAAACACAAATTTGTTCTGAACTTCGAAATCAAACACAAATGTGACATGTAGTAATATATTGTGTAAGACTGTTTTGAATCATAAAGGCAAAGTGGGACTAATAAAGTTTTGTTCTTTATTATACGTTGCATTGCACATATAAGTTTGATCATGAATGTTAGCCATGAATATTGTTGTCAATTATTTCTTGAGATGTCTCACATTAATTATTAATAAATATAACTTGAATATGTAATGTGATAAAAAAGTTTCTTAAGTGACACTTCAAAATGTCTAGTTTTGAATGTGTAACGTGTGCGGTGGTCTTAGATTTATAGTGGTATATAGGTACAATTTTTTTTGTTACAAAGTTAAACAAAAAAGAAAGAAAAATAGGCAAAAGAAAAGAAAAAAGAAGAGTATTATTCCTTAAGAAAAAAAGTTTCAGCCGCGTCGATTCTTAGAAGATCAAGAATTTTTTTTGGAGGAGAAGCATGAATAAACATATCAGTATCTGAGGAGGCTCCAAGTTTTGCGAAGAAATTTGTGCATTAATTTCTCTCTCTACGGCTGTGACAAAGAGATACATTATTGTGAGAAAACAACTCATTTATCATGGATCAACACTGTGTGGACATTATACTTGATATTGAAACTAGTGATGAGGTTATACAGTGTAAGAGCATCCACAATGGAGCACTTCATTTTTGAGTACTTAAATGGTCTCACATAGACACATCATCAATTTATTATTTTTTTAATAATAGTACCTAATAGGTACTCAACCCCTCCAATGGAGCATTTCTTAAAAAGTTCTAAAATGGGTGCCATCAATAACTCCACATCATTAAAATTTGAAATTTAATTTAAAATAATATTGCCAAATTAATTTTTTTGAATATATTAAATAAAGTGAGTCTCATAAAAAGAAGAGAGAGAGTTCTTATATTAGAAGTGGTACCTATTAGGTACTAAAATGTGTTGTGCTCCAATGGTAGTACCTAATAAGTACCATGAGTACCTAATAGGTACTACACCATCGGAGATGGTCTAAGTAGCAAACAAGCTCATTGATTTCCATGTCTTTAGCCAATGAGAATCCTATGTAGATATCATAAAGTTCAGCAAGCATTAGCATAAAAATTTAGCTTATTTTTGAGGTTATAAAAAATAATTTATATAAACAAATAAATTTTTACGTTAATTTAGAAGTTTTCATTAGTAGATATTGTATAAATTGTATTTTTTTAAGCTTATAAATAATACATAAAATTTTATTTATTTGTATTTCACACATTTAAAACATCTTCCTTAATTTCATATCATTTGTGTATTAAGTATTAGAGTTTAATGGACATACATCATTTGTGTAAAATAGTTTTATACTGACAACCAATAAATCACGTCCGTTTTAAGGTCGTTGTTACTTGTTAGTGCTCCAAGTTCGCATGCGATCAGCAGTTTGCTCTACCTGCAACAATCATATATATATATATATATTCCAGAAATTACACTAAAAAATGCTAGCAAATACTTCAACAAAAAAAAAAAAACTTAAAACGATCATTGTTGTAAAGAGAAGAAATTATAAATGAAAGAAAGAAAATAATAATTTTATAAAGAAAGAGAATAATAATTTTACAGAGTTGACAGGTAAAATATATAAATCACTGCTGGGATATATAAAATTAATAAAAATCACTGCTGGGATAATTTATATGCAAATCATTCAATAATTTTAGACCAGATTTTACTTATCTCGTGGCCGAAGTCTGAATCATCAAGCCACCACTCTCTGAAGAACTATGGGTTAATACCAAAAATAAAACTTGGACTTTGGTGTTTATTAAGAAAAGATCAAAACATGATTACCTCCTTAGTCCAATTGGTCTTATAAATAATGACTGCAAGGACTAAAATCTGAAGAACACTGCCACACATTGTGCCTCCCCAGAGACCCTAATGCCACAAAGATGTAAATTTTCAAGGGAAATCATAACATGATATAAGCTGGACATCAAAGCTATAGTACTATTTATTCCAAGCAAAGTAAAGGTAGATTGACAAACTTTAATGTAAAAATTCTAAACATAAGCACTTTTTTTATGCCTACTTGGCAACGATTCATAAATATATATTGTACACCAAAATTATTAATTTCTTAAAGTTTTAACTCAACATTCTTAATATTCATTCGAGACTCCTGAAAGTGATATGTCTTATTTCATCTAAATGTTTCTTTTGTAGGTTTTGAAAAAAATCCAAATCTCACATTGAAAAAGAAACAATTTCAACATTTAAAAAGAGTAAGCGATATCTTCACCTTAATTACAATCTAGTTTTGAAAAAATGAGTCAGGTTTAATGCAAAATCCTATCCTATATATTATAGTATGAGAGTATATTGATTCAGGGTCAACCACCATATATTATTCACGCATGCCTAATAGAGTAATAGTATGTAGCGTTTAGTTGTAAATATTAGTGAAAATTCAAGTATCGATCACATTGAAAATAGAAAAGATCTAAAAGAGGTTTTACATAGTCACACTCTTCACATTATTAACCGATTTTATAAGATGAGAAAGACATAATGCAAAAAAATAAAACTATTGAATAATTTAGGGAAGAAACATTTTCTAGATCAAGAAAATTTTATACCTTGACCCCTAAATGCTGGTTGAAACCAAGGAAAATTCCAATAGGGAGTCCAACAATGTAATAACATGCCAAGTTTATGTAACCAACCATAACTTGCCATCCACAACCAATGACCACACCTATATAAATGTCCTCAAAAAAATTTTAAAAAAAAAGTTATTAAAATGTAAATAAATTAAACTTTTTAATTCCAGTCACCAAAGCAAGTAATTAATCACCTGATATAGTTTGTGCAACACTATTGAGAATCATGGTTATACCAAGAAGGTATGCCAATTCACTAGCAGCATGTATCATATCCTCACTCTTTGTAAAGATCATAGGAAATTCTTGTTTACTCAAGAAAATTACAGTCATGAAAATGATTCCAAGGAGAAGAGACTGAAACATTGTCACCAAGAAAGAGTATTTGGCTGCTCTTGGATGTGACATGCCAAGTGTATTTGAGACACGAACACTTGCAAGGCATTAAAGTCAACAAATAATCAATGTAAACAATGAAAAAAGATATAGAAAAATATAGGTCAAATGCATCTGAGGTCATTTAAGTTTTGTGTTTATAGATATGTCAGTAAGTCTTTTAGGTAACAAATATGTTCTTTAAATTTTTTAAGTTTTTAATTTCGAAGACTTATTTGTTACCTAAAATCTTAAAGATCTATATATGACAAACGCGAAACTTAAATGATCCCTGAATGTATTTGGCCAAAAATATATAATCATTTTAAAAGAAAAATTATATTTTGGAGAATAAAAGTTTAGTTGAGTCTTAGAGTTCACCAGAAAAAGGACAAGCTTCAATATTTAATGAGTGCTTAAATAGGAACTAAGATTATTAGGGACAAACCTTTGTTGGTATTTTGAATAAACAATAGTCTATATATATTGACCTAATATTTCACCAAATTTCAAGTACCCATAAAGTCAATCTCAAAGGATCTTACTTTGGTCCTATTTTTGTTATTCTGTCCGATTTTTATAAAAGTCTAATATGATATTAGAGTCTATCCAATATTCATTAGCCCACATGCTATCAAGTATTTGTTATTGGGTCACTCAAGTCATGCTCGTCCTACATTGATTGAGATATGGTCTGAACATAAGTGTTATAAGTAGAAGAAGTCGTCACCTTATTACAAGTCGATTTTGTAAAGATGAGTGATAGAGACTTGAATGTGAAAGTGGGCTTTGACTTTGGGCCCAAGACTAAGGTGTGGAAAGGAAGAGCGAAAGGAAATGAAAGGATGATGAGGTGGATGTTTTCTCTCCCCACCCCCCGTGATTCTTTTATACCCCCCAATATTCCGATTTTGTCCTTGCAAAAAACTTCGGTTCGCAGAAACCGAATTTTTTCTAGTACAAATTCAGAGTAAATTTCGGTTTTCAAGGCAAAAAAAACTTCGGTTTCTATAAACCAAAGTTTTTTGCAAGGGTAAAATTGGAAATTCAGGGGGTATAAAAGAATCACGGGGGGTGGGGAGAGAAAACATCGATGAGGTGGCATGGGTGCATGGAGAGCATGAGGACTTACTCCACTATATAAAGAGTTTTATGAAGACCGAATAATTTAGCTAGAATTTCAGTTGAAATTTGTGGGATCACTTAGTAGACTTTCTCTCTGCTAGTTTGTTATTTCCTTATTTTCATTACTCTTTTGTAATTGTTTTCTTCCATTAATACAACTAAGAGCTTACATCCATATCATTATTCATTTCATTGCTGTTTCATTACAAAATCACGCTCACACACCCATCAATGAGTTAGGCTTAATTAATATAAAAAACCTAATAGAAACCTTTGTTGACAATGTTTCAAAAATCAGACAGAACCGATTGAATTGGGAATCGGCCAATTCATCGAACGATTTGATCCAAATTATACCACAATCTGGTGGAACCAGATTCAACTACAATTGAACCTTAATCCCAAGGTCTCACCGATTCAATCTCGTATCCGATTTTTAAAACATTGCCAACAAACTACAACTTCAACCATAATGTGTTCAGTTTATAGTCACTCACCTTACTGCTGAACTTACTCCAAGAAGCAGCATCAAGTTCCAACCCTGAATATTAAGGCTAAAAACATAAAAGTAAAAAATATGAAAAATAAAAATAGAAAAAAAAATCAAGAAACCAAGAAAATTTAAATGTATCAGAGACAAATAAATATGAAAAAATTATTTATCATCTTAATCTTACCAAATTGAAAAGGAACCAACAGCAATGACAGGATTATCAAGGTGACCAGCAAGAAGCATAATGCAAGCAGAATACCATTGTTCTAAACATATCATTACAGATGAACCAAGACTTAGTTTAGTAAATTCCCATAATTCCTTAAATGCCTTCAAAGATAATCCATTCCAACCTTCTTTACACCAACCAATTGCATAAATTACTAATGCAACAGAAAATATCCATCCTGAGATATTACTTGCCATGGCTAAACCAATTATTCCAAAATCAAATACATTGATGAATATATAAAGTAGACCATTTTGTATTAACAATGTCACAACTGATATGTACATAATCACATTAACTTTGCTTTGTGCTTGAAGAAATTTCATAAGGGGTAAATTGATAGCATAGGAAAACATGTAGGGAATTACGAGAATAGCATATTTGCCTGCTAGATCGGTTATTTCTTTTTCTTGGCCAAAAAATTTTAAGATTGGAGTTGCATATAGTTGAATTGGCAAGAGGAGTATGCAAGTTGTTAAGAGTACTATCCATGATCTTTGAAGATAAATTCCAGCATTTCGAAATTGTCCTGCGCCATAAGCTTGACCACATAGTGTTGCTAGTGCATTTGACATGCCATACTGCAATGTTACATGTGAAATTTAGTTTATAATGGATGACAGGAAGATGTAATTGTGCCATAAAAATGAATGACAGGACTCTATAAGGTTGATAATCCCTTTATTCTCTTCTCATCTCTATTGAACTAAGTAGACCTATATTTTTTTGGTAAACAAAAAGTATCTCCATTCGGGCTTTAGCCCCTTTGTATTCCCAAAAAAAAAAAAAGTATCTCTATTCACAACTGTGAAAACCAATCTCTTTGAGGTAACTGAGATGCACTGGGCACACTGGGTTGGATTGACACATTGAGCTAAGAGTAACCAAGCAAGTGAGGTTGAACGCCATATTTTCACCAAAGAGATTAAATCGACACATGGAGCTAAAAACAAACATACAAGTGAGATTGGTGACCACATCTTCACTCAAAATCTTAAGGCACTGTGTTTATGGATCCTCTCACTTATACATTGTTCAACACCAACTCTTCCATCTAACGTGAGACTTTAAATGGTCCTACAAATAATTCTAGAATTTTCCAAATGTACCTATAATGATCTAATCGCCATAATTTTGACAAAAACTATATTCTAGAGCTCAACAATCACAGTGTCACTCTGATCTTGTGAAACTCACTTCATGATCCTATCACTCACTACTCACTGTTATTCCAAACATAACTTAGAAACACTTTCCCTTCCTCCAACAAAAACATAGTACAATTACTAACAATTTAATTTAATGAAAAATCAATAGAAAAGACAAATCAATTTGGATAAATAAAAGTGACATAAGCAAGGTACGTACTAATTACTAACCAGCATAGAGAAATAAATAGAATTGATGACACTTTGATAAACAGAGAAAGAAGAGAGTTCAATATCTCCAAGATGACCAGCATAAATTGAAGTTGAAGAGTTGTTGAGATTTTGAAACAGTAAAGAAAGTGCCACTGGAAGTGCTATCTTCCATATCTTCACTGTTTCATTCCACAAAACATATTTAACATCTTTCAAGCTTTTCACTGCCAAATAATCACTTTCTGAATTAAAGCTTTTAATTATCAATGGTGTTTCCATGTCTGTTAGATTCTACTCCCCAAAATGGATTCGAACTTCAAATTATTTAACGTGCGAGTCTAACCACAAAATTATTACACACAAAAAATCATGCTAACGACCGACAAAAAACTATTGCTAGTAACTTGCAAAATATCACGATGACATGTGCCCTTTTCAAATAGTAACCGACAGAACTTGACAACACTGTTTGATCTCCTAAAACATAAAGGACTGGACAGGACAACCCAAGTTGTACTGTGTTTGATTGTAAAACTGTTTTGGGGACTGGACAAACTGGGAGGCAAGGACAGGACAAAAACAGAAATTTTTGTCCCTAACTAAACCACAGCAAAAATTTTTGTCCCAAGTACAATTCTTCTAAAATACCAAAATATCATTTTATTCACCAAATAGTGTTGAGACAAAAAAAATGTTCAATATATAAAAGTTTGTTCTGTGTTGTTCTGTCATGTGCTGTGCTGTTCTGTCTTGTGCTGTTCTGTCTAGTACTTTTCCTTTAACAAATCAAACGCACATATTTGGAATACTTCTTGTATAGTGATTTTGGGCATAATTAGTTTCTTTTTATGGAGCTTGTAATTCATGTATTTTTATTTACAAGCCTTTAAACTTTGCTAATTTAAGTTTTCTACAAATTTACTTTTAAAAGAATCTTTTACCTTACTTGTTTGACAAGTTTCATGCATTTAGTGTGTTTAATCTGCTAAAAAATAGGGGACTGGACTGGACAACTTTTATTGTATCCTATTTGATTTGAAACTGGTTATGAGACTGGACAAATTAGGTAGCAAGGGACAGGACAAAAACAAGATTTTTTGTCCCTCACTGAACCGCAGGACAACTTTTTGTCCACAGTACAACTATAAAATATACGAAAATACTCATTTTATTTTCGAATATAAAAATATTATCGCCCTATATCTCTCCGTTACAGTTTTGTCCTGTCCTGTATTATCTTGTTCTATTCTGTACCGTTCTGTCCAATTTTTGCTATTTTACGAATCAAACGCACCCTTAATGCTTTGAACATCATAAATTCTTGAGTAAAAATGATGAACATTAATAACTTTCTAGAAAACAATGCACAAAATATTTTCCAGGATTCACTAGTTGATCCTTCAAGTAATTAAATTTAAACATGCGCTTGTTTATCAAATTTCACGGTAAACAACAAGTCGATTTTGTGAGGTTGAGTTAGGCTCAATCTAAAATAATATCAGAGCGGAGAAACAATCTTCGTAATAGAGGTCGGGGTTCCGACAGAGGCAGGAGTAGTGGACGTAGTGCTGTACACAGTGGTGGACGCAGTGCTCAGAACCCCAATGGCAATAACCTCATCCTTGGCTACAATGGCAACAAAATCCTTATGGGCCTCCTCCTCCATGTCCTTATCCCTTCTATGAAAATTTCTTTTTAGGCCCCTTATATTGCTTTTTGGCTCCTCAAACTGACAAAATTACCCCTAAGACATTTTGGAACATAGGATACGAACTCGATTAATGTGGGAATGTAGGTTCCGAAGTGAGATTTTTTTTGTTTTCTTTTACATTTCGAATCTTAAGCTCTGAATTTAAATTTGTATCTTTTTTTATCATTATAGTTGTTGACAGGGACGAAGCTAGAAGGGGGACCAACATAGCCCACGGTCCCCTTAAATATTTTTGAATATCTTTTTATACTACTATACGATATTATATTATTGGCTTAATTTCTCTTTTGGTCTCTATTTTATTAAACTCCGAAAAATGGTCCCTTTTTTTATTCAAATTTTTGGCTCTGTTTTTATACTTGGTCTATATTTGATCCCAGCATATGTTTTTCCAACTAAAAATAGTAGTTTTGTACCCAAAAAAATGATTTATTGCCCCCAATAATGAATTCAATAAAAAAAATCTTTTTTGAGATTAGAACTCGCTTTTAATGTTGTAAAAAGTCGCAATTTTTATGGCAAAGTGCATAAATTAAGACCAAAATTACAATACATATAAAAATAAAGGCAAAAAAGTTTGACTTCAAAAAAATAGTCTATAAAATGTGATACACAATATTTAAAAAATGGTTATATATTATTGTTAAAATATAAGTGAAACTATTGTGTTATTTAAAGTGACGGACCAAAACTCAAGAAAAATTGAAATATGGGGCCCAAAATATTGGTTTTTAAAATAAGGAGATCAAAATTTCAAAAAATTGAAAATAGAGGATCAAAATTGTATTTAAGCCGAATATTTATTATTTTTCTCACTAATAGTATCCGGCTCACTAGACCGTTTAATTTGATCTGGAGGTCAGTTCTGACATTAAGTGGTTCCAGCTCCCTCTCAAGCGCAATTGTGAGGATCGAACAGTGGTTCTTCCTACCAAATTCAGCATCAATCACCACTAAACCAACTAATTGTTGGTATTTATTTATAGTCCGTAGGGAAAAAGATAATCAAGTAATTATTCAATTAATTGTTAAGATGGTTTTGGTTTTGAAATAGACTAATCTTTTTTATGTATGTATAAAGTAGGGCGAAGGCTAGCATGAGAGAGCAAATCATGTCTCTCACCGGTAGAAACTTACTTTCAACCATAGGATGTGCTGAAAATTAGTAAACGGCTTAGATGAAGTACAGTAAACTTATTTCTACAGTACAATAGCAAATTTAATTTTTTACTTTTACTTAAATCATCTATTTCACTTAAATTAAATAACAGTTTTTATAAAAAATTTAAAATAAAGAAATATATGATATGTTTTTACATTTACCAACTGAAAATACTTAAATGATTCGTTTTTGTTTTTTTAAATCTGCCAAAAAACAAAAATGAGGGAAACAGGAAGAAGATGAACTCAGTAAACCCAGATCTCATCATCATCTCTATGAAGTCCAACTTTGAAAAAGCTTAATTCCAAATTTCAAAAAGCTTCAGAAACGTTTTTTTTTTCTTTTTCTTTTTCTCTACAAGACAAATAAAACACTTCATGGATTATTATTTTTTGACAAATAAAACACTTCATGAATTTAATTTAAGGAGAAATTGATTTTGCGCCTTCTGCAATTTGCCCCTTCACACTTGGCTGCAACAAGGCTTCACATAGAAAAGTGATTTTGCTGCGATGATGATGATATATGAGATTTGGGTTTACAGAGAAAGTGATGTTGGATTTGGATTTTGCTGAAAGTGATTTTGGATAATAAGACACAAAGATGATGATGTCAAAAAAAAAAAAAAAAAAAAGAAGATGATGATGAAAAAAAATAATTACTTAAAAAAAAAAACAGGAGCAACCTGTAATAGCCGGTAAAAATAACTCTTCACCAGTGGGAGACATGTTGCAGTGACCCACACTAGAATCCGCCATAAAGTAGTACTAATAAACTAATCTTCAGTGTGGCCCTTGCACCATGCATAAGGCCAAATAAGAATATTACGCAAGAATCTTCTCAAGTCCCACTAAATTTTCTCTTCTCCCGCAAGTCAAATGAGCTTTTTTATCATATAATTAAAGAAACAAGTACCTTTTAGAAGACCAATTCCTTTTCAAAATTTCAAAGCGTTTCTCTCCTTCCATTGATTTTATTTCTATAGGTTTTTTTTCTTGACGAATTTTCTATAGTTGAAAGTTTACTTTTTATTTTTTTCTTGGCTTTTAGGGTGAGGGCCCTATCAAGTCTCTCACCGGTGTACGGTGTACCACTTAACTTAACCGTTAGATTAGTCAAGTGTATATTATACAATTAGATATTACCACACTGGATCAAAGCATTTCTTACATTCATGAAACTTCAACCGAGATTAAAACCCAAAAGAAAAACACACAAACACAACCAGACTTTGTTCATTAGAAAATCAGTAAGTAAATAGGGAGTTTTGTGATTCGAAAGAAATGGATTTTGGGAGATAAACTCCACATTTTAACACCTTCAATCTTATTT
This sequence comes from Trifolium pratense, assembly GCF_020283565.1. Taxonomy (NCBI): domain Eukaryota; kingdom Viridiplantae; phylum Streptophyta; class Magnoliopsida; order Fabales; family Fabaceae; genus Trifolium; species Trifolium pratense. The sequence goes on from NC_060060.1 coordinate 45,949,300, forward strand.
CAATTTCTCATGCCAAGAGATATAAGAGCCCTAAAACAATTTCACCATTTAAGTGCTTCGCAATTTCTTTTTTATTACATCCACTCTTTTTTTAATCAGAATTTTATACATTTGATGATGAAATTGAAGATAAAAACATGACAATATTACTGGTACAAGTGTTTTGAAACTTTGAAACTATTGGCAGTTATTGTCCTCATATTAAATTTTCAGTTGTGTTTTGTTTTGAAATTTTTTCAATGTAAAATCCATGATGATTGGAAATTTGATGTTAAAAATCATTTTCCTGCATATTTTGAGTTAGAGCGTGGACATAAATGAGGAAGATGATGGGGAATGATTGCATGTCACAATGAGTAAACGCTCTCAATTTTATTTCCAACAAATCTGAACCGTCCATTTTATCTCCCGTGAAGTATACTATTAAAATATCACTCACACCCCTCTATTAATACAGGACTTTATTGACTATTCATAGAAATTAAGAAAGTTGGAAGTGATAATAAATTTATTGATGGTGAAAGTTGTTTTTGCAAGTTTATATATCCTTTTTTTTTACACAAAGTTTATATATCCTTTATTTATTAAGCGATAAAATTTATTTATGTTATTATCATAATATCTATTGTAAATTGTAGAAAAAGAGATAAAATAATTAGGATATATTAGTAAAGAAATAATTAATGTGGTTGAAAATTTAAATAGAAATCTTAGAAATAAAGAGGGATAAAAAATTATGAGCGTTATATTTAAGGACGGAAGTAGTAAGAGAGTAGGAGAGTAGAGTAAAAAGAATGGGGAAGGATGGGGATGGAGAAAATCCAGTGTTTATATTTGTCTTCAATTTTTTTATTGATTGAACCACTTGTAAAAAAAATGCACGAGTTGATTGAAAAGTAAGGACTAAAAACATTGACGAAAAAACTTTAAGGATTAAAAAGTGTGAAAAAAATTTCAAAAACTAAAATGAAAATTCTGAGAAACTATAGTGACAAAAAACATATTTAATCTATCTTTTTTTTTGAAGAAGCTAAATTACTCCACCCAAATTGGCGCCAGAGAGAATCGAACCTCAGACCTCAAGAGGAGCACACTCTCGGGTCCCAAGTCAATACCAATGCACCAACCCAAGTGGGTTTATTTAATTTAATCTATCTTTTAAAGATGAAATATCATATTTAAAACTAAAATTCACATTTTTTTGACTTCAAAAGTCGCAACTATTAGGACAAAAAACTTAAATTATAAACCAAAATTACAACAAATATAAAAATAGATAACCAAAAAATTCGAATTCAAAAGTGCAATTAAATCTAAAAAAAATAGTCTGTTAAGATTCAATTGGAAAAAAAATTAATAGGGGAGGATTCCTTCTAAAAAAACACTTAGGCCATGTTTGGATTAATTTATTTTTTAGCTTAATTATGCAAACAGCCTATGTAATTTTTATGTATTATTATAAATTTGTCAAGGTAGTTTATGATAAAATAACTTATAAAAATACTATTTTCACTAGTGTGAACTTATAAAATAGCATATAACCTAATTTATATTGCATAAGCTGTTTGCAAAAGCTAAAAATAAGCTAATCCGAACGGATCATTAATATATAATTAAGCCAAATGAAATATAAAAAATAAAAAAAAAAAAAAAAAATACTAACCTACCTATGCTTGAGCCGTTGGTTTTATTGACCTTGGCAATATGAATCACATCACATGCATACAATTTCCCTATTTTCTTTCTAAACACGCGACATCAAATTGAAAGCTGGAAATGGAGTGTGGATTTCGTGTGGTGTGGTAGGCGCGTATAATTCCCTCTCTCTATTTCTGCGCGTTGGGGTCTATGCGTCGGCACAGGTGTAACTGTGTAACCAACCCCGTTACATGGGAACTGATTCTGGTTATTGCAGTACCAAACATGAGTTTCTTTTGATGTCTACTCTATCCCGCCACAAATATAAGTAAAAGTACATTTTTTAGATTTATTGAATATCAGGTGTATCTGGTCTATATTATAGTCCAGATATATCAATTACTCAATAAATCTAAAAAATATAATTTTACTTATAATTGTGGCTAGAGGAAGTATATTTCTCGTGTATTAGTAGTAAATGTTATAAAAATAAAAAATTTAGAAAAATTTGAAACCACAGTCTACAATTTAAGTTGCGGATGAGGTTTGTGGTCAAATCTTCGGCACTAATTAAAGTTATATCAAGGGATCAATTTTGATTGGCCCTTTGTAAGATCATGACATGACATTAACTAATATTTCTATAAATTGCTCTCCCTTTCTCTTCTATTCGTAATTCACTTCTCTTCTTTTTTCTTTTGATTTTTTTTTCTTTCATTTTAGTTTGTGTATTTTTGTTAGTTTTTGTAATTTTGTACGTATACGACTGTATAGTTTATCGTCGGTCACTCATATTATTTCTATCGGTGTTCTTTAGTCACCATGGTTGAAAATAATATGAAAATCGATGAAAAAAATTTTGTAACTGAATTGAAAACAATATAACTAACTAAAATGAGAGTGTCACCCAAATGGGGACTTTTCATACACAAATGGGATTGTCGTATGTTACTAAAATAGTAGGTGGTAGTAGCTAAGGGACAGGCAGCATGATCGAAAGTAAAATTTGGGCATTCTAAATGCAAACATGCATACGACGGTGTCATGTTCTTCTCCATTAAGTTGATAAACGTTGGCAGGAGGAACCTACTCTTCTTTATGGTCTTTATTGTTAATTTAATTAAATTTGATGTAATTTTCACCTCGTTTAATTTTCCTCGGAGGAAGATTCAATTCATCTTCGTTGTTATATTAATTTTGAAGTTGAAACACTTGACAAATTGTTTTAATTTCGAATCTCACCAGTGTCGCGTCTAGCTTGATTTCTTTGTAATGTACTGAAAGAAAATAGAGAACATGGTTCTTACATGTCATCGTTTTAAAGTTTCATGTTGGTAAACAAGACGCTTCTGTCTCAATAGAACGACGGACGACGATACTCACTCATCGGTCACCCTTCTTGCATCATAGCAGTTAAGACGACCATTGAGTTGGTTCGGCTGGTGCATAAGATCATCCAATGTAACATAAACATGAATCTCGAAAAGATTCGGTCTTCCGTTGTTGCAGTAGACTGCAAAAATCTCCATTTTCCTAAGTTGTGAATGACTGAAAAATGAAACAAATCGTCGGGTGCGTGAACATAGATGGTGATCAGTTTTATTGGTGTTTGATAGCAGTCAAATGGTTAAGAACGGCGATCAAGTTCCTCTGCTGCAAGTTGTTCACACCCATTGTAAGTAGCAATCATCGCCACCAGAATTTGCAATTGCAACAAGATTCGATTCTTGAACCTGAATTCATGGAGAATAAAGATTGCGTTATTGTAATTGCAGCAAGAACCTGAATTCTTGGACCTGAATGTATAAATAACTTTACTCTCAAAAGTAACTTACTACCAAATTCAATGGGAATCTTGGTGTTTTATTACTATAATTTAAGTAACTGACTAGCTATGTGAGAAGAAATGTGATATTCTTTTAGGCTTTAGCAACTGTGCATGGAAGAGTTAGGGCCCATGTCAAAAAGAAATATGTTTTCAATTTTCAACAAAGTTTAGACCTTTAGACCCACACCAATAATGCTAGATAGAAAATCCTTTTAAAAGATACATCCAAGGAAAATTTTGATTCCTAAAAAGGATTTAAAAAATGCTTCCTCCGACCTTAATTATAAGCAAATTTCAATACATTGAATAACTAATGTATCTAATCTAAAAAGTAGACTAGATACATTAGTTATTCAATGTATCTAAAAAGTGACATTTATTTATAATTAAGGTCGAAGAGGTACCAATAAATCTTTTCCCTTTAGTGTTCATAAATACTATAAATAAAATTTCATGTGTTGAATAACGGGGTATTGGTAAATGAGAAAGTCATAGTGAACTTTTAGGAGGAATTGAGGAGGAGAGAATATTTGAGTTAAGTGCCATGTTTTTTTCACTTGTTTGTTTGTTTGTATTTTTTTTCTTTTTTTTTTTCACCTGCTTGTTTGTTTTTTATTACAGGCTCTAAGGAATAGTTCTATATACATCAAGAGATAATTCTACGAATCGAGTTCCTCAGCAGTCGAATAAGTTGAATTCACACATTTAGTACATTGGTATTCATTATATTGAGTTTGGACGATTCACATTTAAAGCTATGTAATCATAAGTAAATAAATTATCATATTTTTTAAGGAGATTGAACGGTCACTAATGTCGCAAATGCATAAATGCATTATTTTGTTGATTGCAATTGATCCAATTTCTAATTCTATGCACTTCAAAAGAGAGTTTTACACACTTCTTCAATTCCAACTACTTAAAATTATATCTTAAACCGAAGAATCATCTTATTATTCTAAAATAAAAGCATTGTGATTTAAAATAGTGTAAGATATTTTCTTGGTATCCATTGTCTATCATAAGGTGGGTATATTCTAGGTGAAACAAAGTAGGGAGAGGGGGGCCAGGCCACACAAAGATGAAATATAATTGAATCATATAGTGACATTTATTCATTTTGTAGCCAAAAGAAAAAATTGACATTTACTGTATTTGGTTTAAAAGGGTGACAAAAATAATCATTTATGTGCATATTGAAAAGAAATAAATAAGGCATCCATCATTTGTAGACACTTTACAACTAGAAACTTTACTGTCTATGCTGACTGCTAGGCGAAATCTAAGGCAACAAAATTAACGTGCCACTATTAAATGGTATCAACTAACATGTGCTTGTGTGACATTCTATCCTATCTACTCCATCTTAATATACCTTTCTTTTGGTTTTCTTTTTCTTTTCATCACTGCTTATTGGACTGTTTAATCTGATTTGATAGTAAGTTCTGACATAAAATGGTTTTAGTTCCATGTTGATCGCAGTTGTAGGGTATTAAATGTTGATCACCACTAAACCAACTAATAATTGGTAACTCATACGTTGCGTGTAATTAAGATAGGCTGAATATGAGTTCATAATTAAATATGAGTTTTATCTTAAAAGTAGATTTTATAATGTTGAGTTAAGCCCAATTTTAAGTACTCGACTACTTATCATTTATGTTTACGCATCAAACTTAATTGTGTTGAGGGTAAATGTGTGTATTAAGATGCTTACATTGGACATTAAATTGCATAAATAGCTAGAGACAATTTTTATATTATAAACTGATTTTATAAGTAGGATCCGTTTGTTTCAATTCCTAATTCTAAGATTCTTTAGTTATCTTTGGACTTAATTTAATTTTCATTCATTGTACAATTTCAATGGTTCAAGTTTTAATTGTTTTTCAAAATAAAAAGTTTTAATCGTTGTGTCAAAAAAAAATTATTAACTGTGCTCCTTAGAGAAAAGTTTTAGTTAGAACTTATAGCATTCTGCATTACAATTCCATTTATATATTAACCGTTTAATTTCTTATTTCAATAGCTTACATGACGAAGTTGTATCTTAGTTGACACTAACTTAATGTCAAGCAAACGCAACTTGCCAAGTTAGCTTAAATGAGCATCAACTATACTCCCATTGGCTACATAGCACATGCATTAAAAATAAGACAACAAGTAGGATGTTTGATGCACTTAATTTGGACAATTAAATATAAGGATGGAACATGAAATTACTTTAAAATAACATAAAAATCAAATTTAAGGATTGAAATTGTAACAATTGTATTTATGGGCAAAAACAAAAAAGAAATTGTACAATTGCGGTATACATGCTATTATATTAAAATTAACGTTTGCTAAGTTTTTATAACGGTTCAAAGAATTATAACGGTTCATCCTATTCATTACCTCAACAGACAAGAGAGTTAAGGTCGACGCATGACCGTTGTTTTAACGGCTCGTCGTCATTCCTTTAACAGTTCTTAGATATGCTAACCACGTCTCAGTGGAAGTTATGCAATTATTTATCCTTATACCTCTTTACTCACATTTTCTATTTTGGTAACTTGAACGTTAGAGTATTTGCAAGTGTCATCCCCTTCTTTGCTACAATAGAATGCTACTAACTCAGAGTATTTGTATTCACTATTAATTCACTATTAATGAAAGGCATATGTATTCCATTTTATTATAAAATATAAAATAATAATAAAAATAGTAGAATATAAAAAATAATAATAATTCCTTCCAATAAAATAATAACAACAATAATAATAATTTTGAAATTTGTTATAAAATATTTTAAAATCTATTATTATTTTAATTTATATTTGAAAAAAAAGAACTTTTATAAAAAAACTTGCACGAAAATAATATATTAATTTTAAAATAAGGGAATTTTTAATCAAATATGAATTGTTTATAAAATATATTAATTTAATTATTAATTATTGTAATAATAACATTTAATATCAAATGCATGAGGATTGAGAATGAATAAGATGAGGAGAGAGAAAAAGACAAATAACTTTGGCTTTATTCATATTATAGATGTCAAATGTGTGTTAGAAATAGAAAGTAGCATAATTGTTTTTAGGCGGGTTCTAATGTGCATGAGTGGCCCAAATGTTGCACCATGCATAAGTTGCAAATATTATTATAACGAATACGAATTTTACAAAATTAATCGTTGGATTAAAAGTTTATATCATATAAATCATCCATAATTTTTTTAAGGAAATCAAAAATCATTTTATATGTTATTGAACCCATCAAAATTAACGGTTTATGGATTTTAATTTAATACCGTTAATCTTGATGAGTTTCAATAACATATCAAATAATTTTTAATTTTTTTTAAGAAATTATGGATGATCTATATAATATAAACTTTCAATCGGATTTTATAAAATTTGTATTCATTATAATAGTTTTCGCAACTTGTGCATCATGAAAGACTTGGTGAAATCTTCCATGTTAACCAAAACCTTGTTTTTATACTTATGCTAATAAACCAAGTGGTGCATTTGAATATTGCAGAAAATTTTAGAATTATATAATAATATGACGACTTGTGTTGGGTTGGGTCCCTAATAATACGGCCAAAAGGAAGAACCAACATGACTTTTTGAAGAACACTGAACACGAACAAGTTAAGACATTGTTCAGTTCACCATCAAGTGCAATAAACAACATCCTACAAATAGTAACTTACCTTTTGCATCTGTTTCACATCTTTTGGACTTGTTTTACCTACCATAAAACCAGGCAGTGAATTTTAAGTTTTTATATAAAATAAAATATTTTGATTTACACATTCTAAACTATAATTTCTTAGACAGCCTCCAAGACATTTGACACACTAGGGAGTAGGAGTTAGAGTTAGCAGCACAATCTGGGTAGTATGTATGAGGTCTTAGATTTGATTGTCAGTTCTATCGTAAACAAAAAAAAATCAAATTTTGTAAATCTTTTTAATTATATGGTCAAGAAATTATACACGTTAAGGCTATGTATTGCCTGTGCACGTTAGTGTACCTTTTCAGCAGACAGACGTATTGCCCATGCACATTAGTGTACCTTTTCAATAGACAACAGAAAATATATAATCAAAACCCGAATCACCTTAAGATTATTTTAACGGCCTCAATGTGGTTTGTCCTAATTCTCATTGAATTTTATTTATAAAAGTACATATGTTTGAAGACAAATGTACACTTTATTTCTAATAAATTTCCCACTATGTTTAATCATGATGCATACTAGCAAAATCTCTCACCACTATATCAAACTATTTTTTTTACGCATCCACCGTATCAAACCTAATGACTTTAATCAAATACTTTAACATTAGAGTGATTGTAAATATATCATCTCATTTGTAGTTTGTAGCGCTCTAATACCTTTCGCTACCATATGCTTCCACTATGGATCATATACCTAAATTAAAAGAAAAAATCAAATGAATCAAATCCACAAATTCATATCTCATTTGGCAAATATCATAGCGTGTGTTTGGTTCTGCGGCGGAGAGAATTGATTTTGGCAGAATTGATTCTGTAAAATTGATTCTGGCCAAAATTGATTTTAAGCTGAAGTGGTTTATGTTTGGATATATTCATGAAAAAGTGAGTTGAACAAAAAAATTGAGTGTAAAAATCAATTCTAGAATCAGAAGCTACGATTTCTAGCTTCAAGTAGAATCAATTCTGGAGGCAGAATCAATTCTACTTTTGAAAAACCAAACAAGTCAGAATCAATTCTACACGTCCAGAATCAATTCTGGATGCTCCAGAATTGAAACCAAACATACACATAGTCTATTAATTATTTTATGGTACAAATGTACAATGTGTTAGGCATTATAAATCAATTTTCTTTATATTTTTTTCTTACCATTTTAGGTTTAAAAGATCTCTAGTATGAACCACAAAATACATATTCAATCACTTGCATCAAAGAATTGCAGACAAATAACAACATTATTTTTGAAGACTTTACAAATTTGGAAGCAAAATTCAATATTAGGGAAGTTCCAACTCCAGGAAAAACCCCAAAATCGCATACCATAGAGTGTGGAGCCCTCATTTGTCGGTATTGTAAGGGCAAACCAATGCATACAAGCTAGAGCTATATCTACCAAACTTCAACCAACTCTTTTCACACACCCAACTGAATATATTAATTATATAAAAAATAATAACATATCAACCTACATTCATTTCTTTTATATGACATTTATTTTCCTATAAAAAAATTATTTAATTGAGTTGGAAATGAGATACCTAAAATACTAGAAATTCTTAAATTCTCAAAGAACATTTATAGTATCTACATATTATCCATCAATAAAACTGAATCGTTATAAATTGAATAGGTTATAAGTCGAGTATTAATATTCGGATGTAATGAAATTGAGTAACCTGTTAAGGACTTATATGCACCCGTAACTAATTTAAGAATAGGATAGGAAATGGAATTGATTATGCACAACATGGCAATCAAGATGAAAACTTTGTACCGATATACCTAAATACCTGCGTGTGATTGAACTTGCGTTTTGTTTATCATTCTCACTTCCTAATAAAATTGACCTATAAAATAGAGAAACTACACGAATTTGAGCATTTTATGGACATGCGTTGGAAAGAAATCTCACCATGGTTCCAAACAAGTGCTTAATTTGAACAAAAACTATATACACCAATGATAAAATTTTCAACTTATAGCAACTAATACATTGAGAAAACCTAAAAAATTAAGTTACCAACTTTCATTGGAATCAAATACATTATTATTATATATTTTCGTTTGGTAGAATCAAGAGTGATGATGGAAGGTAGGAAGGATGGGTTCTACTTGGAATTTTCTATAGCAACATTTTTTTCATGATATATTATTTATCAAATTCTATTCTCTATGCTTTTCCATTATGTCTCGATAACGTTACAATATAGTAACAATATAATAATATATTAATATTCATGGAACCAAATTAAAAAAATATAATAAAACAAAGAATAAAAAAGTAAGAGAAGTTAACGCCAAGCAGAAGCAACGGTGAGTGTTCTTCCCATCCAACCAAAGCAAATCCCACCGTTCTCTTCTTTCACACTGAGTCCCGTGTTAACTCGGTTGTTATTACTCACAGCGAGTCGCGATTTTATTGACTCAACAACGTTTTGACTCATTGGTTTCAACATAAACCCCGCCATACTCATCCTTGCGCGCCATTTTCCAAAAACCTCAAACCGTTCAACCCGATCCCTACCTTCACAAGCCACCGAATTACATAATTTCCGACTCAGTCCTTCTTCAATCTTGACTCGGTCCGAGTTATCTTTTCCTAAATCAGACTCAACAGAATCATACAAGGCAGAATAATAAGACCATGACTCAGCAACTCGTGCCAAAAACGGCGCCGTATTACAATTCATTTCTTGCTCCGCAATTGTAACCACTCGCGGCGCGAGTTTCTTCACGCGCCTCAAAAGCTCGTCGCGTGGATTCTCGGTTGAAACGCTTTCATCTGGAATTCGATTCAGCTTAAACGCGAAATTCACAATAAGCGTTTCTTCCGAGTCACAACCTAATAACTCACGAGTCAACTCGTTCATTTTTCTCTGAGAAACGGTTGCAATACGAAATTCGAAACCGATTTTTAACTTCTCCGCTTGACGACTCAACATTTCACCCACCGCTTTAACTCTCTCGTCGCCGCCGTTCTCCGCCACAGCAACTACCTTCAACGTGAAACCCGATGCAGTAGAAACCGAAACCTCACGCGCTTTAAGCGCGTGAAGAAGATTAACGTATTGTTTCCCCTGACCAATTTCAAAATCCACCACACAGAAACCTTTTCCGTTACCGTTTTCTTCAAATGCTGCTTCCATTATTACGAGATTCGCAGCCATGAAACTAACCTTGAAACAATCCGAGTTTTCAAGCAACAACTGAGTCGACTCAGCATGTCCTCTACTGAACAATTCCGCAACAACCGGTGGATTTTCAACCGGATTCAACCTCGATTTCAAAGCCGAAACCATGCAATTAGTTAACCGTTGATCCGAATTCATCAAATTCGGATTCAAATTCTGAACTAAACGTGTTAAGATCTCTAAAGCGACGTCGTTTTTACCTTCTGAAATAGCGTTTGCAGCTTCAATTAGCGTTTGTTTGGAACAAACAGAAGCAGGTGAAGCAGCTGAAGAAGAAGTTGATGACGTGGTAGACGAAGTAGGCGATGAAGAAACCTGTTTCTGGGCCTGAATAGGCCCAGGCCCATTACAAGGCCCGGTACCAGGCCCAATTAGATTCTGATATGTCTCTGACCATTCACTTGTTGTTATAACAGAAGCTTCACCATCATCGTCGTTATCTTCTAGAAGCTGTTTTTCTAATTCTTGAAGAAGCGTGTGATCGTTGTTGATCTTTTTTTCTTCTACCGGTTCAACGGTTTGATTTTGATTTTGAACCCGGTTTATTACTTGAGTTAAATTCGAGGTGGTTCTGTAGTGATGAAAATTTGGGTTCATTTGTAAAGGAACACCTAAACGGTGCGTTTGGTAGATGTTGTTAAAAGGGTTTTGTTGTAATTCAGGAAGTGAAAAAGATGAAGGAGAATTGTTTTGAAACTGAAAATTTGTTGTTGTTCTTGGTTTTACAGAACGAAGTAAAAGATTTGAGAGAACATGGTTATTGTGATTGTTGTTGTTAAGGTTAAGATTGTTGTTGTTGATGTTGTAGGTTTGGTTTTGTTGTGTTTGAAATTCAGCTAAGGTGCGTTTTCCGATGAAGCGTTGTTGAGGGATCTGTGAAGAAGGATCTAGAAAAATTGGAGGAAGTGGTTGTTGTTGTTGTTGGGTTCGGTAGAGAGAGAGATTATGATGGAGATTATTGGTGGTTGTGAGGTTGTTGATGGTGTTTGTTGATCTGCCGGAGAAATATTCCGACGATCCATTACCACCGGCATTGAATCCCGGCGATGACATTGCTTTTGTGTTTGGTGATTTGAGGAATATCGGCGAAGAAATTAAGGAAAGAAGAAACAGTTAAAAGGTTTTGTTTTCGGAGAAACGCATGAGACACATTATAGAGAGAGAGAGAGAGAGAGAGAGAGAGAGAGAGTGGTGCTTCTTTATGGGGGTTGAATTGATTCTGGTGAATATAACGGAGGAAAGTTATGATTTTTTTCCTTTTTCATTTATTCATTTATTTTATTTTGTTGCTACTATCTCCGTCCAAAAATATAAGAACTGGTTTGACTACTGCATGCATGCTAACACATAATTTTGATCATTAATATTTTTAATTGTCTATTAATAAAAATTATAAAAACTTAATATTTTCAAAATACTCATCAAAACAAATCAAATTTTTCTGGAACTTATGTAATATATTTTTTAAATATTAAATTATTTTATAGTATTAAAATCAAATTTCTACCTTATGGACATAATTTATTTTGTATGAACATTACATTTAAATACTTGTACTCCAACTTATTTATCTTTGACATAAGTTCTCAAACTCCAACCATCTGCATATATAATATAATCTCTTTATCAACTAAGCTAAACTCACGGGACTAGATCATTTATTTATTAACACACATAAATTACTTTTTATTAAAATGATATTGAATGGTTGTCTCTAGCACCTTTTGAAGGCAAGTTACATAAGATAACTTTATACTTTATAGTATATTTTTATTATCAAAATTAAAAATAAAAACCTCCAAATTTCCATAAACCACATGGAACAAATTCTCTTGGCATAATCAAATATGAGTAGACATTGAGTTTAAATGGTTAATGAGTTTCCCCTAGAATTTAAATAAAAAAAATATAAATAACGTAATGCAAATAAATAAAATAATGGACTTTGATGTAGTTTTGCCTATTATTTTTATGATTGTTTCTAAATTTAATATGTTTTGACATATATTTGTTTTAAAAAATGCTTTGACATACATTGATCTTATGCAATTGCTTTTTCATTTTAATTAGTTTTACATTTCACATGAAAATTGTTGAGTATAACAAAATGTGATGAAAATTGTGTGTTTTGCCGTAAAAAAAAATAAATTTGTGTGTTCTTAGTTTTATTTTTAATTAAGAAATGTGTGTTTTTCAGTTGTAACCATGTAATGTAACTTACATTTTCTTTGGTAAAAAAAACTCATAATTTCTTTATGATTAACGAAAAGAGAGAAGGAACATATTCATGTCTCCTTTTTGTTATATTTTGTTGTTTATATATTTTTTAATCATACAAATATTAGATATAATTTAATTTGTTTTTCCTCAATTTCCTAATATTTTTATTATTTAAAATTTACTGAAATTTAGATATATATTTGTGTTATATAGATAAGATAAATTCAAATATAAAAAATCAATGCAAGAACTATGGATAAAAAAACTATGGATTTCTTAGCTACTTTACATGAAAAAAGTTTGACCAAAATTCATAGTTAGTACTTTTTCAATTTTGATCATTTATATTTATTTTATTTTGTTCGATACAATGTTTTTAGGGAAATAACTACACGTAATAAGTTAGTTAGTTATTCAGTTATAAAGTATAGCTCATAGATGACAACTCAATTTACTTGTTCCACAAGCAACTTAGTTTGCTTATCGTTTTTCACAGTCCTCCTTAATAACTCCGTTAATTCACACTAAAAGTGACTCAATTCAAGGGATTTTGAAGGACAATTTGAAGGTTTTAAACTTTGGAATAAGTGAGAAATGCATGGATTAAGGAGGAGGTTTGATTGCAAGAAAAACAGAAAATATGAAATTTTGGACTGCACGGGGCGCAAGGCTGCAGTCTCTGGGGCGCCTAGATGCAACCCAGCTGTAGTTTTTCACAGTTTTCTTTTTTGTTGTCTGCGCCTTGCGCATGAGCGACCATTTTGACCCATTCACTACTACAAAAAAGAGCTTTAATAGCGCCTCTTTAATAGCGCTTATTTAAAAAGCGTTGTTAAAACAAAAACACGGAGCCCTATAATAGCGTTTGTAGAAGAAACGTTATAAAAGCCTTGAACCCAGGAAAGATATAATAACGCTTTTTAAAAAAGCGCTATTAAAGCCAAAAACACGGAACACTATAATAGCACTTCTGAGAAAGCGCTATTAACGTTAATACCATATAATAGCGTATTTGACATAAGCGCTATAGTAAATAAAATTAAGAAATAAAAAACTATAGTGGTTGGGTGTCGAACCTTTGACCCCTTAGTTGTATTTTTTTTTCTTTAACACAATCTGTTGGTTGCTGAATAATAAAAAAAATTAAGAGATAATTTTTTTAAAAAAAAAACCTTCTCATTTCTCTCCTCTAAATTTCTCACAACTGCATCGCTCGTTTCTATACTCAACAATCCTTCCATCGCTCCTCTTCTCTCTATTGTTCCATCTGTCGAGCCTCCATCTCCATCCTTATCAAGGTCTTTGTTTCAACCTCACACCTCGCCGTCGAACCCTAGATCGTCAGGCTCTCGTTCAACCTCAATCTCCGTCGAACCCTAGGTCCTTCGTTTAAGCCCAACACCTCCATCTCCGTCAAACCCAAAATCTCGTGATTCTCGGTATACTTGGAACGGAAATTCTCATTTTCTCTACTTTTCCTAAATCATGACCACAAATTTTGTTTCAATCCTGGACTTGTACAAGGTGAGGACATTGGTTTACTTTATATTGTAAATTTGTAATAACTAGAGATTGCATTGTTAATGTTATTGTGAATGTTTAATTTGATTTGACAAAAATTGCAGGGCAGTCCTGAACTCCATGGATTATTTTGATAAGCACATTAAACAGTTGAAAACACTCATAAGCTTAATTACAGCATAGATAGGGGAACTTCTTTCAATTTTAAGCTTGGACATGTACAAGGTGAATTGCCACCGTTTTGATTGGTTTTATTTTTTAATTTCATTGATTCATATTATATGGGACTGTTAATTATTGATTTGATTGATGATGATTGTTAATATTAACTAGTATTACTAGTATTTTTTTAATTTCAAGCTATGTTAGTTTTTCTGCCATTCGAACTCCGTCTTTTGCGTTTTTATACGGTTTTGTTGTTGTTTATGTGGTGTGAGCAGAGGTGTTTGAGGATATTGTTGGTTTGTGCTTTAATTGGTTCGGCATGGCTGTGCATTTTTTGTTGGGCTTGGCATAGGGATTTTGCGTCTTTTTTCCCTTGTTTCCTTTGGATCGTTGTGCCTGGGTTTGGTTTGATGTATTGTGTTTTGTATTAGTCTTGTGTGGTGTTAGTTTAGTGGCTAAGTCTCAACTTGTTTTCTTGGTATGTTTTGTTCCTCTCAGCTATTAATGCTAAATGATCGGTAACAGAAATAGAATTGAGGAGTAGTTGGGTAGGAAGGTCCACATTAAGGAAATGTGAGAAATCAATGACTCCTAAGATTCTAAAGAACCTTCAGCATATCTAGGGAAAAATAAGTATTTATATTTGACAAATTTCAATTGATTTAGATCAAAGTTGCTACATGATTTAGATCAAAGTTGCATGACAATGGAATATTCGCAAAGCTTTGCAGTTTGCTTTGAGTAGGAGTGTTGGTTGGGTGTGTTGGCTTGCGGTAGACATTGCTTGGCTTTGTATGTTTGGTGTGCCTGTCATGGTACTGGTCTGGTGTGTAGTGAGTGCTGCTCCTTGATTTTCTTTGGTTAGTTGGTTTATGTGTGTGTGTGTGTGTGTGGTTTTTGTTTTAGTTCAGGGTGCTCCTGGTTATCTTTTTGTTGCCTCATAGTGTTCTTACTTGGATTCTCGAGTACCTTCATGATGACCAAAAACTTCTTGAAGCAATAAAAGTAAGCATTTTTGTCCCCATCATAGAATTCCTAATCTGTTATAATTAAGTAATTAACCCTATGTGTTTAAAATTAATATCTTAATTAATAAGTGAAATAAAACTGAACATATTACTGTAGACAGAACAATGATGCAGGGAAGATTCCATTGACATGAAGTCTGATAAAAAATATGCCACTTACTCATAGGGTATGGTATATAATATATACTATGAATGGTAAATGCTATGCAAAAAAAAATACTTCATTTAATTTGAAAGCAATTCAATTCATGACTACATTTCTCAGTAGTATACTTCATTTAAAGTCTAAGGATGGCAAGTATCAGATCACACCCTGTATTGAATTTTTTGAAGGTTTGGATCTTCGAAAGCTGGATAAGGTGTGGTTAGAATGAAATTTCTAGGTTTGTCAATTTGTTCTCTTTCATCTCAAAGTTCATCTTTGCTTCCTACTTCCTTTTGATTTTTCTTTTTAGATTTGTTCGCATTTTCGTCATCGATTCGTCTCTTTCTTATAAGTTTTTTTGTCTGAGTTATGTTGGGTTCAATTTTCTGGTCGAGAAGGAAGAAGTAATCAATATCTGATAGAGTCACCGGAAGCAAATAAGTTCCCTTTATGTTTGACTAAACTATATATGATACTAACACTACAGAGTTTTTGTTGCTGCCTGAGTATTTATAAACTTTACTTGACATCATAGTATTTTGCAGAAGGTTTTGTTGCTGCAACAGTATTAGTATTGTGTATATGATATTGTAATTTGTAATAGTTAGTAGTTAGAAACTTTACATTGACATCGTAGTATTTTGCAGAAACTCAACTATAGTAGTGCCCCTTTATTTATGCTTATTCTTGTAGTAGTAACTATCCAAATATTATAGCATTGAACCACTAACTACCAACATGTTTCCATAACCTGTCAGAATCTGAATTGTCTCTAGATGACACTATTCTTGTATATGAGTGAGAATTAATGCTGTCAAATGGTGTCCAAATGGTGTTATGAGTTATGCTGTCAAATTATAATTCATTTGAAGTATTCTGCTATCCAATTCTTTGTTCCATTGTGCTTCCTTCGTATATCGTTTACCACATTTGATTTCCATTTTTACTAAATATTTTCAGCTAATTAACCTGAATACACACTTAATGCAACTCCCTTTGCTCTCTAGAAGTGGAGTTTTGGAATTGTCAATTGCCAAAGCTTATGAATCAGACGAAGAATGTGTCAGACACCTGAACGACATTCCTAATGGAGCCAAAACATTTGAACTGATGCATTTTTCGGTTGTACTATTATAATGCATTTTTCTTATAATTGTCGATTTGGTTTTTATCTTTCTAGGTGTGGCCATCGTAAGAAGCTTACATTGTTCCTCAACCTGTAAGTTTTGTTTCTTGATGCATTGTTCTTGGATATTCTTTCTCTTTCTTCTTTGGTTTATACTGCCTTGTTGTTAGTGTATTTGTCTTCATTCCCATGTTTTTACTGCATTATTTTCTTTGATTTGCATAATAGTTAACAAAAGGTTGATTAAGGGTACAAACTGTTCAATATACTGCTATTTGTTTTGAAGCTGGTTTGTGCGAGTCAGGGAGCAGTGATCTCATATGCTTAATTTGTCTAGGCAGATTATCTTCTATTTTTGGATAATGCCTAAGTGGGATTTGGTTGATAAGTACCTCATTTCATCTTAGAAATTTAGCATGAGTAGCTTAGATGTTAATTACTTAATTTAGCATGAAATTAACTTTATATATGTTCCATCATTGAGAGTTGTTGTCTTGGTTGATAAAATGTTACAGTACCTTGTCTCATGGTATCTTTGCTGCTCTTGTATAATTCATTTATATTGTTTAGGGCGCTTGGCTAGGTATTGGGGCTGTTTTGTATTGATGTATTACCAATATACTGCTATTTGTATTGAAATTGTTCAATTATGTCATTAAATAAGAGTAATCAACCATGTAGTATATTCTTAATTTTTCAGGGACTTCTTGGTAATATTAGAATGGTGCTGGCTTGGCGAGAAATCCTAAAGCGTTCAAGTCGTGTCTTGGTTGCTGCATTATTTCTTCTTCTGCATAGTATTATTAAGTGTAGGGATAGGTGGGTGATTATCATTAGCAGGTATAGCACCTTTGTATTAGCCTTTGGTGTTCTTATTATTTATGTATCAGCATAACTTTGTTTTGGTGGGTGAGTCTTGTGTATTGAATATCTATATGTATGTCCAGCCCTACAATCTTTGTATACATATTTTGCTTCAATTCAATTTTGTTTTTCCAAAAAGAAAGATATATATGAGAGTTTTTATTTCACCATATCATATTGGAAAAATTGACAGCTGAAGGTGTATTTTTTGTTTTTTAAAAAAAGAACTTACAATAGCAATTTTACAAAAAGCGTTGTTAAAGCGTATAGAATATGATTAATGAAAATCAAGGGTATTATTTTTTAAATTCCAGAGCATGTCAAAAGCAAAAAAAAAAAAGAAGTAATGACATACGATATCGCTTTTTGCACGGGCGCTATTAAAAGTTGACCTAGATTATTTAAAAAAACGGACATATAATAGCGCTTTGGGGACACGGGCGCTATTAAATATGTACCTATGATAACGTTTATAAAGCAAAGCGCTATTAAAGCACAGTTTCAAAAGATATCCTGGGCAGTGTTAACAGCATACTATAGCGCGTTTTACTAAAAGCGCTGTTAAAAATGCACATTTGATAGCGTTTTAAAACGCTATTGTAAGCACCCAGACTTATAATAGCGGTATCAGTAATAGCGCTTTAAAACGCTATCAAAAGTCAAAACAAACGCTATTAAAGGGGCTTTTTTGTAGTAGTGATTCTTGCACTATTTGAAGAGGAGAGGACCCATTGGAAAGGGGTTACGTATTTTGGGACTAAAATTGATCATTGAAGTTCAATTGAAGTGAATTCAAGCAAGGATTAAAGGGTGAAAACATTCCAACAACTCTTGTCATGATGAATTCTTCTCTTCTTCTTCATGTAATTTCTCTTTTTACTATGAATTGCTAGATTCTTAAATTGGATTTTTAGGAAATTCTCATGTAGTTTGAACCATGTGAACTTGATTGTATGCAAATGGATTATGAACTAGTTTTAATTGATTAATTTGTGCAGTTAATGCTTCATATTATTTGTCGAAATTGTATGATGAACTCAATAGTTGATTGATCATGAGAATGAAAATTAACTATGGATCTAAGATTAATTGAACAATTGATAATCACTTTAGAGATATAGGTTTATTGATTGTGATCAAGGAATCAAAGCTTGTGAAACCTCACTTAAACACAAATTTACCCAAGAGATTAATTTGGGAGTTGTGATTAAGTGAGATTGAGGATTATTACACAAATTTGCTACGGATTGATCTTCATTTTCAACAAGAAATTCCGCAAGAAAGTTTATGAGGATTCCAAAAACTGCAGGAAACAATTACCTACGAAGGTTTTAGCTGGGAATCAGAATCCACGTGAAATTCCGCAGGAAACGTTTTGCCCAAATTCGCATGAAAATTTAGATGGTTTTATGTTTTAAAAAAATTAATTGATTGTTTTAAATTAAAAATAAATTTATTTTGTAGTATTGTTATTGTTATTATGGCTGTCGTTGTCCATCCATATTATTGCAGGAGTATTAAATATTTTTTGGGTTTAGAGATATGAGTGTGGAATGTTTCGTATCAGAGTTTGTACGCATTAAGATCACGCCGTTGATTCATTTTAGATTCTCGATTTCGACGAGATTCAGCTACATCGGACGGTAAATAGCGTACCACATCAAAGCCGAAACTGACAAACATACAAATGAACCAAGTTATCACGCAATCTACCTGGCGCGTGTAATAACATGTAAAGTGCGTGTTTGGTTCTTTTTCAACGTTTTTGTGAAATTTGTTAAAATCATCAATGTAAATTGTAGAGAAAAAGTGCTTAATCAGATGGAGATTGCGTTAATCAATCACTCTTGTTTTTATATTTCTAATTGAGGAAGATGGTTTTGCTGTTAGCGCACATGTTAAAAAAATAAATGTAAAAAAAATTTATTGAACTTGTGGTGTATTCAATTCTCTAAACATTAAATTATTTGTATAATTAAATGTTATATTTCTATTTTTAGGTAGCTTAACTTGTGTCCTTAGGGCACAAGTTAACATAACCCTATATATATATAGGGGGCTGCTAACTTAGACCCAGTTGGGTCTAAGTTAGCAAGGTGCACCTTTTCAGTTGGACAAAAATACCCATGTTTTTAATTTTTGAAAGAATAGAGCAACAGGGGCATTTCTGTAATTTTACCCAACAGTACACGCGCCCCCCACTTCTTTTTCCCCCCCCCAGGACACGTGGCAGCGTGTTAGTGGACAAAAATCACGCGCGTGCATCACACGCGCCGACAGGCGCGCGTGGCTGAAGCCCAAACGCGGAGAGAGAAAGCCTTTTGAAAAGGCAGGCCACGTGTCAGCATATGATTGGCTGCGTTAATTTTTTTCCATTTAATACTTTAAACTCGATTATTTCGTCGTAAATTAATTTTTTATTTTTTATTTTTTATACCAAAATTCATAATTTTTTTTTCTCTACAAATAGAGACTTGGTTCGTTTGATTTGGACACAGAAAAAAAAACCCAATTTTTCACTACCTTAATCTCATTTTTCACTACCTTACATCAACTCACTGAAACCATTCTACCAGAAAAATGGTTTCAGAGTACAAATCTCTGAAACCATTCTACAAGCAAAATGGTTTCAAAAGCAAATAACTAATAATCAACTTACTGAAACCATTCTACCAGCAAAATGGTTTCAGATTACAACTCTCTGAAACCATTGTACCAGATAAATGGTTTCAGAAGCAAACACAATTAATAAATTACTCACTGAAACCATTCTACCAGTAAAATGGTTTCAGAATACAACTATGTGCAACCATTCTACAAGCTAAATGGTTTCAGAAGCAAATAACTAATAATCAACTTACTGAAACCATTCTACCAGCAAAATGGTTTCAGATTACAACTCTCTGAAACCATTGTACCAGATAAATGGTTTCAGAAGCAAACACAATTAATAAATTACTCATTGAAACCATTCTACCAGTAAAATGGTTTCAGAATACAACTATGTGCAACCATTCTACCAGTAAAATGGTTTCAGAAGCAAACATTAGTTTTTAATTACCGTTTTATCTCATTTAATTAACAAAAAATAGTTTCAGGTCTCCAAAAATTTCATAAAATATACCAAAAGTTCCAGAATATTATCTACTATTTTCCTGGTATAATGGTTTCAGTGAGTTGGTTGAGTGGTGCGTGTTAAATTACAACACACAAGTAACGTATTTAGTAGACAAAAAATGAGATTAAGGTAGTGAAAAATTGCGTTTTTTTTTCGCTGTCCAAATCAAACGAACCAAGTCTCTATTTGTAGACAAAAAAAAATTATGAATTTTGGTATAAAAATAAAAAAATAAAAAATTAATTTACAACGATATAATTGAGTTCAAAGTATTAAATAAACAAAAATCACGCCCAGCCAACCATTGTGTGACACGTGTCCTACTTTTAAAAAGCAAATTTTTCTCTCTCCAGGTTATAATCCAGTGTGACGCAGGCGCTTGAATCTGATGGATCAGGATGATCTGGGCTGTCTGATTGATCAGACAGTCTTGATGAGATCAGATCTTGGCTGTCTGATGGAAATCAACGGTCTGTAACCATGGTCCTTCGGTACGCGCGCGACACTGGATCCGCGTCTATTAATGGTTTAAGAAGGTGGGGCGCGTGTATATGGTTGGCAAAATTGCAGGAAATTACAGAAATGCCCCTGTAATTTTACCCAACAGTACACGCGCCCCCACCTTCTGAAACCATTAATAGACGTGGATCCAATGTCGCGCGCGTACTGAAGGACCATGGTTACAGACCGTTGATTTCCATCAGACAGCCAAGATCTGATCTCATCAAGACTGTCTGATTAATCAGACAGCCCAGATCATCCTGATCCATCAGATTCCAGAGCCTGCGCCACACTGGATTACAACCTGGAGAGAGAAAAATTTGCTTTTTAAAAGTAGGACACGTGTCACACAATGGTTGGCTGGGCGTGATTTTTGTTCATTTAATACTTTGAACTCAATTATATCGTTGTAAATTAATTTTTTATTTTTTTATTTTTATACCAAAATTCATAATTTTTTTTTGTCTACAAATAGAGACTTGGTTCGTTTGATTTGGACACCGAAAAAAAAACGCAATTTTTTACTACCTTAATCTCATTTTTTGTCTACTAAATACGTTACTTGTGTGTTGTAATTTAACACGCACCACTCAACCAACTCACTGAAACCATTATACCAGGAAAATAGTAGATAATATTCTGGAACTTTTGGTATATTTTATGAAATTTTTGGAGACCTGAAACTATTTTTAGTTAATTAAATGAGATAAAACGGTAATTAAAAACTAATGTTTGCTTCTGAAACCATTTTACTGGTAGAATGGTTGCACATAGTTGTATTCTGAAACCATTTTACTGGTAGAATGGTTTCAATGAGTAATTTATTAATTGTGTTTGCTTCTGAAACCATTTATCTGGTACAATGGTTTCAGAGAGTTGTAATCTGAAACCATTTTGCTGGTAGAATGGTTTCAGTAAGTTGATTATTAGTTATTTGCTTCTGAAACCATTTAGCTTGTAGAATGGTTGCACATAGTTGTATTCTGAAACCATTTTACTGGTAGAATGGTTTCAGTGAGTAATTTATTAATTGTGTTTGCTTCTGAAACCATTTATCTGGTACAATGGTTTCAGAGAGTTGTAATCTGAAACCATTTTGCTGGTAGAATGGTTTCAGTAAGTTGATTATTAGTTATTTGCTTCTGAAACCATTTAGCTTGTAGAATGGTTTCAGAGATTTGTACTCTGAAACCATTTTTCTGGTAGAATGGTTTCAGTGAGTTGATGTAAGGTAGTGAAAAATGAGATTAAGGTAGTGAAAAATTGGTTTTTTTTTCTGTGTCCAAATCAAACGAACCAAGTCTCTATTTGTAGAGAAAAAAAAATTATGAATTTTGGTATAAAAAATAAAAAATAAAAAATTAATTTACGACGAAATAATCGAGTTTAAAGTATTAAATGGAAAAAAATTAACGCAGCCAATCAGACAGCGACACGTGGCCTGCCTTTTCAAAAAGCTTTCTCTCTCCGCGTCATCCTTCCACCACGCGCGTCTGTCGGCGCGTGTGATGCACGCGCGCGGATTTTGTGCAATCACACGCTGCCACGTGTCCTGGGGGGTGGGAAAAGAAGGTGGGGGCGCGTGTACTGTTGGGTAAATTACAGAAATGCCCCTGTTGCTCTATTCTTTCAAAAATTAAAAAAATGGGTATTTTTGTCCAACTGAAAAGGTGCACCTTGCTAACTTACACCCAACTGGGTCTAAGTTAGCAGCCCCCATATATATATATATATATATATAAAACTCTATTTTTAGGTAGCTTAATCTGTGTTCTTAGGGCACAAGTTAACATAACCCTATATATATATATATAACTCTAATTTTTGAGAAAGATGTCTGATAATCCATAATTCGGCTATAAAGTAAGTAAAATTTGACAAAAAATTATTCGAATCAAGAATCGAATTCAAATTTTCTCGAATGATTCATCATAGAGAAAATTCATTAACCAATTGAGCTCAATATTTTGGTTGCATTTGTTTAGTGTATATAATAAGTTACTCAGTAGGATTCTCTCCATAATTTATTCTCTCTATTTTTCTTCTTTATTACTATAACTTTAATAAGTTTTAAAATATATGTTAAATATTTGGACCAACTAAATAATATATCATTACATTTATATTTTCAAAATTATAATAATGATAAAAAATAAGGAGATAAACAAATAGAGAGGATTTTGATTTATATATAGGGTGTGTTTGTTTAAGCTTTAAACAAACACAAGTAAAATGATTTTTAAGTAAATTATTTAGTTCTATCATTTGTTGCATTGTGTACGAGATATTAAACTATTTGAGAATTATGAATTATTGAATAATAAAGTTTTAGATGTAAATAAAATTTCAATCTAACCTGTAATAACTAACTTGTTCTACCCGCCATCTACATGACCCAATACCCGAACAAATCGAAAATATAAACGATCAAAATTAGGCCAAAATTAATTATTACAATTTTTATCAATTTGATGATTTTAAGCTCGAATCCGATTAAAACCTGCCTATGCATATAGGAGAGATTACTATGTTTTTTTTTTGAAACAAGAGAGATTACGATGTTAAAATGTCACAATACAATTATTCATGTACAGTATCTTCATTTGGGTCCCATGAACACCTTGACGAGAGGAGGGACAGGGCTTTAAATTGAAAAGCACTTTTGAACTGCGAAATAGCAGAATCAAATTGGATAAAAGCTTGGAAACAGCTTAGAAGTGAGTCAGTTATATTATGCATACGCGCGCGCGTGTAGTAACTGGCATGTTTTTGTACTACTCGTGAGTGAGCCTGAGCCAGAATTAATGCATCTATCATCTGACGCGACAGTTATCAAGCAACTCAAAAAGTGTATCCATACACGCCATTGTATTCTTAAAACTATTCTTGATTTCTCTCTACATTATTAAGCTCAATCCAATTTTTGTGCGACAATTATTAAGCTAAATCCATCTGAATCATGTTGACACACGAAACATGAAGAAAATACTTGAATGACACAATAATGTACACAACTTGTACGCATAATATTATGATTTTTTTAATTAAGTAGTTTAGTGGTTAGAAATTTTACTAGTAGATAAGTGGAATGATCGAGGTTCGAATTTCGACATCTTACATATATAATGCAATGTCCTGTCAATCGAGTTAATTTCACGGGACATAAAATTATGGATTTTGCTAAGATGTGTTTGTGAAAGATTCTTTAAAAATTTAATTTAAAGAAATTATTTATTAAAAAAAAATAGGCTTAAATGCAGTTTTGCCCCTCTATTTTGATTAAATCGGAATTTTACCCCCTGTTTTAAAACGCGGACTTTTACCCCCTGTTTTATAATTTTTTGGATTTTGCCCCCCCTAAAATTCTGCTTTCAAGTCACAACTACAAAGTTTCGCACACAACTCAATTTGAATCAATAATTCACCAAACAGATATCGAAATGACCGTAATCGAGTTATCTTTCCACAGAATCAAACCCCACTAAATTTGGAGTTACAAAGAGAGATTAATTACCGTTTTAGTGAAGGTATGTCCCCCAAAATTCTGCACAAAATCTGCTTTCGAGTCACAACTTCAAAGTTTCGCACACAACTCAATTTGAATCAATAATTCACCAAACGGATATCAAAATGACCGTAATCGAGTTATATTTTCACAGAATCAAACCCCACTAAATTTGGAGTTATAAAGAGAGATTAATTACCGTTTTAGTGAACGTATGTCCCCCAAATATTCTGCACAAAATCTGCTTTTGAGTCACAACTTCAAAACTTCGCACATAATTCCATTTGGATCCATAATTCACCAAACTGGTACCAAAATGACCGAAATCGAGTTAGTTTTCCACATAATCAAACTCCACAAAATTTGGAGTTACAGAGAGAGATTAATTATCATTTTAGTGAAGGTCTGTCCAAATCAATTAATGTATGGAACTACTATTGGTATTTTTGTCATGTCTCTCACCTTGTAGCTCATTTTTCAATAGTATTTACATTTCAGGAAAGCTAACTAAATTACCCTTGTTGTCATTTAAATTTCGTCAAATTTGGAGTTACGATGTTTTTGGTAGACGATGTTGAATTTAAAGGTCATAAGTAGATTTCTGCAAAATTAGTAATTGGACAGACCTTCACTAAAACTGTAATTAATCTCTCATTGTAACTCCAAATTTAGTGGAGTTTGATTCTGTGGAAAGATAACTCGATTACGGTCATTTTGATATCCGTTTGGTGAATTATTGATCCAAATTGGGTTGTGTGCGGAGCTTTGAAGTTGTGACTTGAAAGCAGAATTTTAGGGGGGGCAAAATCCAAAAAATTATAAAACAGGGGGGGGGGGGGTAAAAGTCCGCGTTTTAAAACAGGAGGGGTAAAATTCCGATTTAATCAAAACAGGGGGGGGGGGGGGGCAAAACTGCATTTAAGCCAAAAAAATATTATCATTTTTAATACATTAACTTCACATATTTTTATAAAAATTTACTGTATTATTTAAGATCCTTAAAGAGATAATTAGAGACGTATGATGATGGCTCTGCAAGTGCACAAAATTACAACCAAGTAATAAAGTGATAAGTTATCGTTCTCCATAGGGATTGTGCCAAAATTACTAGTTTCGCTTAGGAATCTAGAAAGTAAAAATGTTTTGCATTTGCTTTGTTCGTTTGAAAGAGTTTGGTTCAATAAAATTAAATAACAATAAAGTAAAAGACAAGAAAGTAAAGAGCAATTAAGATAAAAAGGTGTGCGAGTAGACACAAAGGGTGATTAAGTGTTTCAAATCCCTCACTTACTCCTGCTTGGTAACTAGCGTTATACTTTTCTTCATTACTAGTTATAGTCTACCAGATTAATTTCCATTAAAATAAGTCTAGTATTACTATTTCTATTGCAACCTGACTTAGGACTAATCAATGCTTCGATAGGTTTAACCTTCGTTATCTCATATCATTACCTTTAACGGGTACAGCCTCGTAGATTACATCCTAACCTTTAGAAGTTCAGTATTTAACAAGTTCTTTACGTCAGCTTGATTAACCTATTCATTGCAGAATTTAACTACGTTAATGTCCTATAGGTTCATTCACTAATGTGATCAATATTAAGAATGAAGAATTAAAATAAGACAATTATAGAAAATAACTCAATAACAATCGAATATAAACTTTCTCGAACCATAATTACATGTCTCAAACATTCATATGGAAGTTCATCTACTCGACCTAACCTAGGAAAAATAAATTACAAAAACAATAAAAGAAAAGAATCTTATTGGCCTTAGAGTTCTTTGGCCCTCCTTGACTCCTCTTTAGAGTTCTCATAACTTTAGAGTGAATATTGAATAACTCTAAATATTTCTAAATGAATAATTGTGAAAGGAGAGGGCTCTATTTATAATTTTAAAGCTGAATTTGAGTTTTTTCTGCGCACCCATTGTATCCATCATGGCCACGATGACGTTCAATTTATCTTCATCGTGGCTACGATGGGTCATATCGTGGCACAATGAAAGATTTAATCAGGATTTTCTATTTTTCTTCACCGCCTCCATCATACCACGCTAGATCTCATCGTGGCTACGATGGTGCGTGGATTTTTTGACGTTTTTGCCATTTTTTATGCTTTTTCTTCTTTTCTTGCTTTTGGGCCAAGTAACTTCATTTTTCCAGGTATTTGCTTGCTTTTGGTGTTCAATTGCTATTAAAACTACCCTAGATTACTACTAAAAACATCATATAATTAACTGTCATCAACGTCATTAGCATTTCCATGAAAATATATTAAAAAAATACCAGAAACATTTTATTTTAAACATTCTCTTTTATATTGACTCTCTAATTTGGCGAAAGTTATGTGATATATCCACATTAATTTCAACGAATTAAAAAGCGATGACCCCGACAATAGATGTGAAGGTAAGGAGGACTCTTGGTTCATGATTTTTCATTCTAATTTTTTTAAAGACAAATGTTAACATCTATATCTATGATTAAAAAGATAATGCTAACATGTGCTTTAAAAATATACATTATAGAATTCAATCATAATTGGCTCTTAGATGGCTACCCTAGCAAGGTAACTGGGTGACAAAAAAATGGATTCATGCAATAAGTTATTGGATATGGCCGCACAGTTGCATAGTTTGTCAATGTTCGATTAATCTTTAATTTTTACTTTACACTTATTCTAGACCGGGCCAAGGCCTATGTTGGCCACTCCCACCTGGATCCAAAAATACCAAAGACAGAGCAACATAAGGGCCATTCATGAAGCCTCCACACTCAAAGCCGCAACGATCAACCTCGAATCCTTATAGATTCATAACGCTTCTGCGACAATAAATACCTTAATGCCACAATTTTAATCATTGATGGAGCGTCATTCATATTCATCTCCTAAATCAATGACCAACACCTCCTCTCTAGGGCTTGTATAAACACCAATTCAAGAAGGACTAAGGGATGTGCGCAATTCACATTATAAAATTTTTCATTTCACATTCTCATGCATATTGACTTAAACATCAAAATATTTACAAATACTTCTCACCAATTTCAACCTCAATAGTCCTCTGCTCGACGCCAACCACCCATTCTGATCACTTCGAATCAACGCCTTTTGTCACTTTAGAAGAGACTAGAGAGTATGTCGATAAAAAAGGAGCACATGCACCTATAGATGTCCATACGTGGACCAATGAAATCGTGAGTTGAGAAGAGGTGAGTTTTTTGCAACCGGCTATTCCCAGTCAATTGTAGCAGTTACCGACACGTGAATGAACCTTAAAATGTTTGTTGTTTGCCTACGTAGGCATGCCACAATATCTATCGTGGTTCTCAAACTTAGGATACTTGTTTGTTTGTTGTGCCTAACCCAAGCCAAATAAAGAAATGAATGAGAGCCAAGAAAATCTAAAGAAAAATTTGCATTCCATTTTCTCTTTGTTTCTTTACCATATGCGTTTTGTTATTATTATTGTGCAATGACGTCAATGTAAAGAGATGACAGAAATGTCAAATGAAACAAATTAACTAGTTGTAGTACTAGTAATAAATTCATATGCTCTTCGCAGTCAATGTCTTTGTTCCTTGTACACCTACTCCTCACCTTCACAAAAATTAAAAAATCAAACCGTTTTAATCCTCGAAGTTTCATAGTTACTTTATTTTAACTTTTAAATTTTATAACTGTTTTTTTTTATAAGCAAAAATTGAATTATAAGGAGTTCAAGGGTTACTCAACCCTTACAATTCTTATAGCAACCATTACATGCTAATAATGCAATTTAATGGATCCTTACACCAATATGAAAAAACACAAGAAGACTTCCTAGCTATTTTACCTATAAACCAAAACCATGAAATATAAATAATCTTGTCTTCTAAGGCTTTCTAATTAATAGCCTCTCGTCTAAAAACCACATTGTTACGCGCACGCCATATACACCAAGTGGTGGCCAACCAAATAACGTGACGAGCTTTTTCATATTTCTTATTTTTCAATAAAGCTCCAAAAGAGGAAAAATGTTTCCACCCGTCATCCAAAATTTTATAACTGTTTGATTTTGAGCCCTTAAATTTTAATCGCTCGATTTTGGCCCCTCAAATTTATCCCATTTTTTATATTTGCCAGTCCATGTTGACTTTTTTGCTAAAAAAAAAATAAATTCGACGTTGACTTTTGTTACTAACAATTACTTTTATGACATTTTACAATTTAAAAGGAAAAAAAAAACATAATTTTTTTTTAAAATAAAAAAATTAATTTAAAAATAAATGGCAATTTTTTTTCTGAACTTCCAAAAATAATGTTTCCATTGAAAATAACGTTTTACATTAAAAAAAATTCGGAAAATATTTTCCGAACTTTTTATGCATGAGTAAAATTTGAATTTCAAGAGGATAAAAAAAAAAACGCATGGGAAGAGAAAGTTTCGTTCGAAAAAATACTAAGCCCAATCCACAATCTTTATGAAACCAATCCATTAAAGCCCATATATATATTTAACACTTTCTGTTTTATTTCAGAACCGCCTACCGCTGCTGCTTTGAAATCAACTGACCGGCCGCTAATCACAGTCGGAGTTCGTCGTCGGCCGCAAGAGAAACCTTTCAAGGTTTGTTTTTTTTTTTTGTTTTCATTTTCTTTCCCACTTGTGCATCTTGAATTAACTGTAAGTTTGAAAGAATCAATGTGCTATAATTTATTAAATGCATAGTTTTTTCCTTCCACCACAGCAGTGAATAGTAGATTATTGATATTTCTTTGTATGTGGTAATTAGTACATAACTTATAACCCATTCATGTAACGGGTAAATAGATTCCAGGGACAAGCCGGTAGAATCAAGTCTCAAGAGTAGGGATTCCAATGATGTAGAATAGAATCCGGTACCAAAGAGAAGTTATGCAAAGCATAATATTGAATGAGAGAGTTTTTAGAGGAGAAGATAATTTGTTGAATATTGATTGATTCTCAAAGTGAGGCACAATGCCTTTAAATACAACCCTAGAGGATAAAAATATAAAATGACATAGAATAAATTATTTAAAATAAACTACTTAATTCCTAATACTTATTTCCTGTTACAATTCATGTATGTAGTATAAGGTTCTCATTCTCAAAAGACTCACAAAACTGCCTCGTTCTTCTTGCACCATCTCCTCCATCTGTTCCGCCTCTGTTCGTGTTCATCAATTCTTAGTAAGTAAATTTGAGCTCTCTTTTTCTTTGCCCTACTCACAAATGTGCTCAATTTTAGATCTCTTTTATTGCCCTCTTTTTTCCCCTACTTGCCCCTCGCAAATATTTTATTATATTTTTCTTGGCCATCTGATATCTTTAGATTAGGGTTTAGCCATTGTTTTGACGGAGGGAAGTTTCTAGGTCAAGGTAGATACAATACAAACATCTATCGCCGCCAATCCTTTTTTTCCTACTGATATCGTACTCATCAGTTCCCTCCATCTCTGTTTTGCTTTGCAACTCAGGTGAGGCCTACTCTACCCCCTTGATAATTTGGGGTATTTGTCCAACAACCAATTAAAATAAGCCACATAAGTAAATTTACGTGCGCTAGCCACAACTAACTTGTAACCAACTTTTATTTCACCTGTATATTGCTTGTTCTTGTTCTTATTGGTTGATGGGTAAATATTCCCAAATTATAAGGGTAAATTAGAAAAAACCTTTTGTATTTGGTTTCCTGCAAGTCCCATTCCGCATAAGATTTATGTGTTATGATTCAGTTGCTAATCACAGTTTTTTAGTTTCAAATTGGAGTACAACATGAAAGTAGTTGTGCTGCTGCAACAAGTATTGCCATGGATAGTCATATAATTTACTTGGATATGATTTAATCGGCAAATCGATTTTACATATTTTTTGGTACAGTTTTTTGGTTTCACAATTTTTGCCATGGTTGGTTTCTCTTTTTCCCTTTAGAATTGATAATAACTTGAAGCTAGAATTTCAAGCTTTTGATTCTAGAGTTGGTTTTTATCAAATTTATTGTTCAACTCACTTTTAGTCAAAAACAAGTTATAGAATCAATTCATACAAAATTAATTTGTCATCGCGTAGATCCAAGCACACTTTGGATCTTCAAAAATCAGCTTCTAGTTATTACACATGTTTGATGGTTTTCAATGTTTTTGTATTGCAGATACTTGTTCATATTGAACTGAAAGATTTGAAAATGTTGAGTATTGATACTACAAGAAAGTTATCATTTAATCGATCAATTAGTAACGGCGATTTGGTAATTGTTTATGAAAGGCATGACAACATGAAGGCTGTAACAGTATCTGAGGGATCAGTTTTGCAGAATCGGTTCGGTGTTTTTAAGCATGCAGATTGGATAGGAAAGTCATTTGGGTCCAAAGTATTCAGCAATAAGGGTGGATTTGTTTATTTGTTAGCTCCTACGCCTGAATTATGGACTTTAGTTTTAAGCCACAGGACGCAGATTCTATATATTGCGGATATTAGTTTTGTTGTTATGTACTTGGAGATTGTTCCTGGTTGCGTTGTTCTTGAATCTGGAACTGGAAGTGGGTCTTTAAGTACTTCCCTTGCTAGGGCTGTTGCTCCTACAGGACATGTTTATACATTTGATTTCCATGAGCAAAGGGCTGAATCAGCTAGGTAATACTGCACTTTCCTTTCTCTGATGATGTTTTTTTCTTTAGCCAATACCGTATTTGCTATTTACCAGTGTTGTCAAATAGCGGCGACAGTTGTGCTATAGCATAACGGATTTTAATGAATCTGCTATGAAAACTGCGATGCTACCCTAGGTTTTAGGTTTACTATTCGGGCAATAGCCTCCTCTATTTAATGCTATCTAGCTGATGTATCGACAATAGCGGAAAAAATAGAATCTTAGGTTTTTCTTTAAAGAATAAAACTGAAGAGTCTACATGTGTGGCAAACATAACCTATTCTCATAATAGAAAAATTGAAGAGTCGATGAATATTACTCTATATCTACAATAATACGGAAGCCTTTCAATATATGTGCTATGCTCTGCCTCTGTTCCCTATCTTATTTGTATACAGTGTCCTATATTTTATATTGACTTGTTTCGACTGCTATGCGGCGTTTTCTATTTGCCTCAGTTCTGTTTGTCACGGCGGATTTTCCGCAATCTGCCTTTGATGGCACTGTTAATTCCATGGCTTCGTATTGTGTTATATTTATTTTTTTTTGAAAACTTGGTATCCGGCCTTTATTGTGTTATATTTTGTTCTCTTGTTCTAGAATTTGTTAGTAATATTTTTGGGGAACTAATACCCTATTGTTCAGAGTGGCAATGCTTAAGTGCAAGTTTATTTACTTCTACCCAACTTGGTGGATACCATCTTTTTGTTTGTATGTATATGCGTGTGGCGATAAGCTTGATGTGGCAAATGTCTAGGAATAACATATATTAATACTTGTTTTCCACCATGTAGGGATGATTTTGAGAGGATTGGTCTAAGCAGCTTAGTAACTGTGGGAGTGAGGGACATTCAAGGTGAGGGTTTTCCCGAAGAATTTGCTGGCTTGGCTGATGCAGTATTTTTGGATCTACCACAGCCTTGGCTAGCTATTCCTTCAGCTGCAAAAATGTTAAGACATGATGGCACGCTTTGCTCTTTCTCCCCTTGTATTGAACAAGTACAACGATCATGTGAAACAATGCAATCCAACTTCACCGGTATTTCCCAATCTTCTTCTATATGTTTCTTATCTTTTTGCTCTGTCGTAGTGTTTATGTAACTAGTGGTAATTTAGTTAAGCACTGACAAAATTTCTTTGTAAATGTGTTCTTATGTCAAAGATATAAGGACTTTTGAGGTACTCCTAAGGACATACGAAGTTCGAGAAGGGAAAACGGAAAGCAAGGAAATTAATGGTAATGGCTCTAATGGTTCGCTTCCTTGTAAGAGGCGACAATGTTCAGATGGAGCTAATTTGCTTAGCTATCCTAATTCTTCTGTTATGGCTAGACCTTCTGGTGAAGCTAGAGGTCACACGGGTTATTTGACATTTGCAAGATGTCTCTCATGAAGAATGTTATTGTAATTTTATGATACTCAAAATCAGTGTA
This sequence comes from Trifolium pratense, assembly GCF_020283565.1. NCBI lineage: Eukaryota > Viridiplantae > Streptophyta > Magnoliopsida > Fabales > Fabaceae > Trifolium > Trifolium pratense. Next base: position 45,981,975 of record NC_060060.1, read on the forward strand.
GCGGAATTTGGAATATGCTATTTAGAACAAAAGTATTGTCAAATAGTTGCTATAGTGGTGCAATTGGTAACATTGATTCAATTGTAACATTATACAACAGTTTTTTTGTTCTTCATTTATAACTATGTTTTCAAAGGAAAATTTAACATGCACTTGGGGTACTACAAACATGCTCTTTTGATTAGTTCTTTGAGTTAGTCTTATGTTTTTTTTTTTTTTTTTTTTTTTTTTTTTTTATTTTTTTTATTTTTATTTCCTACAACGACCGTTTGTATGTATGCCTCTTATAATAAAGTACATAAAATTCTCTAATTTTATGCATTAGTCAGACAGTCACAAACGTTTGTCTTGTGTATGGATTATGTGTCTCACATTCCTCTTTTTAGTAATCAACCCGGTAATGTGGTACTTCATGACTTCCGATGTGGGATTAAGAGTTAGATTCATGAAACTATTGATCAGTATATAGTTTGTCAAGAGAAAGATACAACAAAATATCAGTCTTATTTATTCATACAATTAAGAAAGAACTTTCTTTTCCACATAAATGTATCTTAATTGGTAGCTACCAGAAAATCTATTGAAGGGGTTGAGATTCGAATCTCAGAATTTCCACTTTACACTTAAAGTGAGTGTATGAGTCTGTGTCTAGCTGACAACTAGAGTAATCATTTTACACAAAAAATAGCAATATATTTATTCTCTACTAAATATTGCAAATATAATATAGATTATTATATTAAGATAGATACTATAGAATCTAAGTAAAAAAAATAAAAAATATAGAATCAAAATATTTAAAATATTTTTATGATAAACAAAAATTATTGAAATGTAACTTCTATCTTTACACTTTCATAAAATATTATCTACCATACTATATGTTACAATCACTATTTTAATCTAATTGTACGTCTCTTTCTATTTTGAAGAATAAAATACTAATTTAATCTTAATTTATCTTAAAAATCTAATAATAATAATAATAATAATAATTTTGTGTAGATGACATTGAATACAGGAGAAATAAGATTAGTGATAGACTGGAAATGATGAGTATGGTCGAAAAAATAAATTGGCCTAAGGGAGTAGGGAAGGGAAGAGTGAGAAAGTGAAATGCTAGGAGAAAAAATTGATCACCAAAGAGAAGAGAAAATAGGGGGGACGAAATACGGAAGAGAAAGAAGAAAATAAAGTTGTTAGAAGATATTTCAAAAAAGAGAGAGGAAATAGGAAAATGAAAAAAAATAAATTTGTTAAAAGATATTTCAAAAAAGAGAGTGAATACAAAGATAAGTTTAAAAATAAAAAGAGATAAAAAAAATAGATAGAAATATATAAATTGACTAACTTACCTTAAATTTTAATGATGTGCCAATTTTTATCACATTTAAATATATAGTTAAAGTTGAGTATTTTTTTAGCTAATAGTTAAAAGGTGATAGAGTTCTGTCCCCGTGAGCTTAACTCAGTTGGTAGGAATATCGCATTGTATGTGCAGGAGCCCAAACTCGAATCCGGGACACTCAACTTATTCACTTTTAAGGTGGATTTTTTAGCCACTAGACCACTTGACAAAAAAAAAGGTGATAGAGGTATCTAGTTCAATTCCAAACAAAGAATGACAAAATATATATTAACTAACAAACTACAGACTAAGATTGACCCGTTTGAAAAATATACTCCCTCCGGCCTTAATTATAAGCAAATTATACTTTTTAGATTCATTGGAAAACCAATGTATTTGGCCTTAAGTAAGTCTAGATACGTTGGCATTCAAATGAATCTAAAAAGTAGAATTTGCTTATAATTAAGGCCGTAAGGAGTATATAGTTTAAATTGATAGATCGATTGACAAATATATAATGGCAACTAGAGGTGTTCAAATCTAAGGGTTCGTTGTATCCAAAAATAAAAAATTAAAAAAAATCTAAGGGTTCATTTTTTGAAACGAAAAAATATTATTAATAATAACCGGTCTCTGCACAAGACGAACAGAGGTCGAGATAAACTGAATTACAAAAACAGAGGCATCGTATATAAGCGGAACACCAATGAGAAAGCTAAAAGACGGACACTACCTAGTACACACCCCACAGTCACCAAACCACCCAAAGCACACAACACAAACACTAGACCAACAAAGAGGACCATCATCCCGACCTAAAAGGATGCACTAAGACTCTAACTCCCGATCCCAAATCAAAAGTGATCGGCCCATCAGAATAAAAAAAAGCAACTTTGGGGGGCAAAAATTAACGGGGCAACGACATAATGAAAACCTGGGCAGTTAAGTCTCCAGCGCAAGTCAACACCGATGCAAGAAACCTGCAAATCTCAGCTGATTTAGAAATCCTCAGAGACTCAAAATCGAGTCCTGCAAATCTCAGCAAATTTAGAAACCCTTAGAGACTCAAAATCGAGTCCTGCAAATCTCAACAGATTTGTAAGCGGTCAGAGAATCCCGTATCGAGGAAAACCAGTCACACACAACATCAACCTCCCACCGGCGGCTCCAAAACCAACACCTCTACTTTTACCCCTCGCCACCACACCCTTGCAACACCTCCAACTCAGGGCCGTCGCAGCCGCCGCCACACCACCCCTTCACTGATCTGACGCAGCCACCGCCATCCCAACATAGTGTTGGGAAATCGTTTCATAAAACACTTTTATAAACGCAGCGGAATTTTAAAATTAAAATTTCCCATCAATTGATTCTTGTGAATGAGCATGATCAGGTCTAGAATATTACCTTTGAAGAACAAATTTGTGGTCGCCTTTCTTGATCACAAGCACCGCACTTGCAGCACCTCCACTTAGTCCACACGAACAGGAACCTTCGATCTCACAGTGCTAGCTGTTCTTGGATGAAGGCTGAGGGAATTTTGTGCGGTTTAGGGTTTTGAGAAATTCAGAATTTTTCTAAACTCAGTTAGGGTTTCAAAAATGTGACTACTGAACTTCATAAGGCTCTATTTATAGAGTTTCTTATGAAGTCTTTAGTTTACACGAAATTGGGCTTCTCAAGCCCAATAACCGTTTTTCACTAACTGCACCCCCACAATAAGTCTTACTTATTTTTTCCCTTCTTAACTGTCCTTATGTGTGTGGCCCTGTAGGTTCTTATGACGTTGGCAATAATATTAATCGTAATATTATAAACAGTGAGCGGTATCTAGCAACACATCACTGTTACCCAAGTCACAAGAATGTCACGTGATCTGACTAACCTTTCCGTGATAAATATCTTGTGCACAATTACCCTTTTGTCCTCATGTCTATATTGAACACAAGGCATAGTATGTCATCCTTGTCTAGTTCAATATTGGGCCCATAGACATATCTCCCGTTATGTAGGAGGGACAAATTCCATCTAGGTCACTCATGTCCCTCAGCATGATTCGTGGGATACCCATCAACCAACTTTATAATTATCCAGTTACGGATAACGTTTGAATGGCAACAAGGTATTACACTCCTGCATCTAGGGTACATAGTGGTTTCAGGTCGAAGGGTGGAATACACCTTTTATCACTATGAGAAAACTTATGACATTTCATAACACTCTATGTAGTATTCTCATGGTGGGTCAATCCGATATAAAGTTACCCTTAACGTTTATATCTATGTGAAGACTTGATAACTCATTATCCATGATCAGTGAGATATGATCATCAGTCTACCAACATAATAGTCTTTATGCTTTAACGTTATCCCATTTCACAATAAAGCTTGACTATGGATATGTTTAAGAATAGTGTTCTTATATTTAATGGAATCTCACGATTAAGTCATACTTAACGTTCCATACAATGAACTTGCTATTCTAGGGACTCTATTATTATTTAACACATAAACATAATAAAGAAAAGCCTTTATTTAATAAGTAAATTATTCAATACATTTATTATGCAATTATAAATAATTGGCCTCTAGGGCTTACACCAACACATAGAACCGTCACAACCACCACACTCATAGATCCGTCGCGAGCACCTTCAAAACCGCCGGCAAAAGTTGGATCACCATAAACGCCGGCGAACAGAAAAACGCCGGCAAACCAAGAGCAACAGAAGAAAGTCGCTCGTCACAACATGCTCCAAATACCACCACACCAAAACAAAACCACCAAGCCACCACCAGACACGTTGCCACCACCACGAAAAATTTCAGCAGACCAATCGCCACCACCACGAAAAACAACAGCATACCCGTCACCACCACCACCAGCAAAACGCGAACCACCACCACAAAAGACTTCACCATCAATCAACTGGAGCAACGAAGTGACCGCCGGGTAAACAACCACCTCCACCACCAAAATCAAAAACCACCACCGGATAGTAAGAACAGCAAGACCACCACCTCAACCAAGGACCTCCAGCCACCATCTCCACTCAGACGAAACTCATCACCACCGCACTAAGACAACACAAAACCTCCGAATCCGCGCCGAACCACCACACCCGCCGGAAAACAGCTGCCAAAAACCAGACCATCGGACACCAACACCAAGATCCGAACCTACCAAGCTCAGATCCGCAACAACAACAACTCTGACGCGGAGAGGACCAGCAGGCAACGATAGCTCACCGGAAAACGAAAGAGAAGGAGGTTTAGTATAGAGGAGTGAGAGAGCTCGTCGGAAAGATGGGTAACATGGTGGTGTGAAGTGGAGAACACCACACACCACCAGCCATGGAAGTTACATCTTGAGAGAGGGAGGTAGCTTTGGATTTAGGGAGGTAGACAACGGTTGAAACTCTAGAGAGAAGGCAGAGAAAACATATTTTAGTGAGAGAAAGTGTATTTAAATCCAAATAATACTTTGATTAATTGATACAAGAGTATCAATTCAATATGGCTGCAGAGCGACTCGATGAAACAACAAGGAAAGGAAAAAAATTTCGGTGAAGAAGCAAGCAGAGAGAAAGAAAAATTTGATATTCAGAAATTTTGATAAAACTGAAGAATGATAAAACAAAACTAATCTAAGGGTTCGTTTGCTGCGCATATATGATAATGACAGGATAATATATAAAATAGGATAAGGACAATGGCGGAGATGCCAACCGGCATAGCCATCGACCACCGCTCTCAAATCCGCTCTCAAATCTCTCTGTTTCTCATTCTCTCAGGCCGCTCTCAAATCTCTCTGTTTCTCATTCTCTCAGGCCGCTCTCAAATCCACCGCCGCTCTCAGCCCCTCTCTCTCTCTCTCTCTCTCGCAGCGCAGACAGGTAAAGTAAGCAACCCTAAAACTGAGAAATTGCATAAAATACTTAGAAATTGGTATTCCAATTATTATTCTATGTCTAACTTGATGAATTCACCTGCTTACTATTATGTAATTAACCTTTCCTTTTTCATATTTGAATTTCATGCTTTTTCCTTTGATTTTTTAGAAGCATCGTATGTTTTTATCTTTTGGTTAGGTTGCTGAATATTCTAAATGAAGTTGTGTGAGGAAACAAACTGATCTTAAGAGAAATACTTGAGCTAGGAATTTCCAATTGACCATTCAGTGGTATTTATAATGCAAATGATTGAATGAGTGAATTATTTCATTAGATTTAATTGAAGGTAGCTAGGAATTCATGTCACACTGAGGGTTGATTTTGCTGCTGTATATGCCTTATTTCCCTGTTATGCTGGTTTGCTTATTGAGGTGGCAGTGGGGTTTCTTTGATTTGTATAGAAAATAGGGGTGGGCTTAAGTGTGTGATTGTCTTGAGCCTTTTGTATAGTTATCATTTCCTTTTTGTTGTAATCCTTTGTACTATGTGATGGACTAGCATTTCTTGTGCTCGTTCATTCTTCAATTCAATATATTTAGCCATTTAAAAAAAAATAATAATTTCATCTCTCTTATTCAGGGTCGGCCAACAGCAAGTGCACAATGTGCAACAGCGCTGGGCCTCCAAACTGGAGGGGCCTCAATTTTTTTTTATACTGCATTATTAAGTAATAATTTATGGCTATGTTCAAGGGGAAAAAATGGCCCAACTAAATCAACACACATTAAGCAACAACATGTGACATAAGGCTATTGGAAAGAGCACACACGCACAATAATAGGAAAGAGCACACACGCACAGTAACAACATAAAAAATTAGGATTTCAAGAACACATTCATTCCACCGACCACCGCAAACAACAAATCAACACTAACCTAAAAAGAAAAAAATCATAAAATCTTATTTTGAATTTAAGGTTAGTTTACTAATTGTTCAGTATTTCTTCTATTCTAATTGTTAATTTTTTTTATTAGTTTGTTATTTTGTGATTTTATTTGAGAAATGCTAATTATCTCTTTTCTTTTAATTGATATGCACTGACGGTGTAAAATAGTTTTACACGATCGTCCAATAAATAACCATAATTTTGTCATGTCATGTCAAGAAAGTGGGGTGAAGTGGGATGATGTGGCGGAAAACATGATTGATATTTGTTGACAATGTAAAATTATTTTACACCGTCGGTGCATATCAATTAAATCCTATTTTTTTTTTACTAAGGGTCCATTTTTAACATTTAAGCCGGGCCTCCAAATCCTCGGGACCGGCCCTGCTCTTATTTGATTATGTTTTGCTGGTTTTTTCTTATTTGACTCATGCTAGCCAAAAAAATATTGCGGTTAAAATTGTGCTCAGACTCCAATATAATCCTGGCTCAGCCACTGGATAAGGATGAGATAAAATATAAGTTATTTGGTGCATGCAGGTCGTAGGATAATAAACATAATAACTATTATATCATATTTTTTATATATATCTCATAATAATATGATAAAAAAAACAAAATAATAAATTCCAACAGTTTTTTAATCTACAAAAGAAAACAAAATAATAAATATCGTTTTTAATGGCAAGCAACTAGATATATAACCTACAATTTTTCGATGAATAGATAAGCATATCTAATATAATTAACAAACTAAACCTACAAAAACGCCAACTATAAGATTATCTGCATTTGCAAATTTTATTAACGACCCTCACCTATATATATATTATGTTCTACATTATCAATATGTAATTTAGTAGTACTAGGAGTGGAAGTAAACAACCATATATTTACACAAGATACAAACTTCATCTAGCTATAATATTCATCATGAATGAAAGGGCGTATAAGTCATTGTGGTTTACAATGAAGTTTGTAGCAATTTTGCTACTTGTAGTCAACACTGTGAGATGTTATTTTCCCATTATACATGGTGAAATACTTGAGACACATGAGTCCATTGATGTAAAGAATCTTTCATTAAAGAAGAAACCTTGTGATGACTTCTACAAAGTTAAAAAAGGAGAGACCTTCTATAGCATCACTCAAAAGTGTAATGATCCATTTATTTTGGAGAGAAATCCACACATTCAAGATCCAGATGATATATATCCAGGTGTTATCCTCCGATTAGCCGATATTGAGAAGATTATTAACGGTGGTCAACTTAATACAGAAGATTTCGTTAATGTAGAGAATCTAAATCCACATGATATATCTTTCGGTGTTGATCAACCTTGTCGTGAATTCCACGTAGTTGGAAAAGGAGAGACCTTCTATAGCATCACTGAAAAGTGTAATGATCAATTTATTTTGGAGAGGAATCCACACATTCAAGATCCGGATGATATATTTCCGGGTGTTTTCCTCATATTGCAACCTCAACTATGACTAAAAAGTAGAAAGTACAAGAAACTAACTTTCTAGATATATTGTTTAGGTTTTTTTCCTTCTTTTTCATAAGCGCCGTTGCTTAGTATTTTTATTAGATTTGTATATTGGAGCCAATTTATCTTTATAAAACCGGATTATAAGGTGTGTGGTGTCACTCTTAACCCTAGCCGTCACAACTTTTTTCTCTTCTTAATCTATCGGAGAGGGGGTGATTTAGGGACAATTTAGGCCTAGAATCACCCCTTCAAATCATTATTTTTTCTAATTTAGTCAAATAATTTAGTGTTTCTTTTGTATATTTTGAGTGATTTCTTCGTCTTAGTGCGACGTTGTTTGTTTTGATTTTCCGTTTTAGCACGGTGTATTTTGTTTTTCCCATCTTAGGGCGAAGTATTGTTGTCTCATCTCGGTGCGGTGTTCATTTGTTTTAAGTTGAGGGATTAAGTTTGATCCAGTGCAAATGGAATCAATAACTTGGTGTAATCAACGCTACAGATCCAGAGACATATATTTCGGACACTTTAATAATATAGTCAAAACTGTAGCCTTATACAATTTGCTTTTTTATGCTATTAACATAGATGTTATGAGTTTGTTCACAAATCCACTTTAATAATTTGTATTGCATTAGTTTTAAAACACATTGACTTGAATTTGCTACAAACAAAGTTACATAAAATTCATGTGAAATATGGTCAAATTGTACATTAAAACTGTGTTAACAACATAACTTCCAATTAGTTGTAAGTACATATCTAAACATTAGAAACAATAATTTCTACAAATGTTTTAGAACCATTACTCCAAAACCAATACCTAAAAAAGTTGCAATTGAAACACCAAAAATACCTGTAAGAATTCCAGGAACAACTAAAGATTCCCAGCCTTTAGCCTTAGCCATTCCACAAGCTGTTGTAGGGCCTCCAATATTAGCATTTGATGCTAAAAGTAATAGCTTCAAATCAAGCTTAAATAACTTGCCTAATCCAAGAACAATAAGAAGATGAATAGTTACTTGAACTAATGCAAATATGAATATACTGGGGGCTGTTTTGATCACATTCAATATACTTCCACTAGCTCCAACCACCACAAAAAATACCTGAAAAATGCCTCTCATGTCAAATATATATATCATAGGTCACATGATGAAATTTTTACAAAGCATCATATCAATTAGAACATGTAATATGGTTTGAATACTTTGCATATTAAAATATTGCAAGGGAAGGATTTTTATTTTTATAATATTTAAATTCAGATTAGTGGAAGCACACACATGGTGCAGTGTCAAGGAGAACCACCAACCTTATTGAAGATTTACACTGAAATTTATGTATAACTTATTAATTGCGGAATTTTAGAATTGAACTCAAATCATAGCTGGAGGTTTAATTTTCTTATCACTAAGGTTTTCTATAATAGTATCATAATAAAAGGTTTTTTATAATAATATAAATAATAAAAAGTATACTTGAAGACTATAGGTTATGAGAATAAGAATAATATTTCCAGCCTATGAACCTTGCTTAAGGGGACAATGGATAATGCCCTTCTTGAATTTCTTGATTCTAGGATCAAATTGCACATAGGCCGCCTCCTTGCCTAATCCATATACTATACTGACAGAGACACGAATACCAAACACAATATTGACACGAAGATACCAATAATAATTTAAGAAAAGGGAAGTGGTTCAATATAACCACATGTGTCAATGTCATACCGGTGTTGGACACTAACACATGTCGGACACAAGACACGCCTTCATTCTTGGGTGTCTTTGGTGTTCATAAGTTTGCCAAAGCTTTAACTGTTATTGTCAACATAAAATCTACATCTACAACATGAAACAAAATAGAACAATCAAGAAAATTTGTTACCTGCATCAAAACCAAGGCAACAGTATGACCAGCAGGTACAAGAGGACTAATCAGCTTAGGTAGAAAAGTAGCTAAAATGACTATGATTGCAGTTACTCCTGGAAGAGTTCCTCCTTGTATACCATATTGTTTTGTGAAATATGTAGCAGCTCTACATATTACAAATGATGTAGCTACTGCAGTAGCTGTCTGTAACACTGGCATGTTTCCCTCATTTTCCGACTTCATATGCATTGCATTATCTGCCAAAATTACGCGTCAAATTAACGTAAAATTTTTCCATTCAAGATGAACAGATGATTTTATAAATTAGAAAACTAGCTTAGTCAAGAAAAATGAACGACTTTATCATGATCGTAATTCTATATTGCTGTCTGCAACAGCAATTGTGGCTGCTATATTAAGGTTTTAGAGGTCTCTGCAACTGCATCTTTCCACAATATTAATGTTTGCCACATAACCGCATCTTAGAACCCCCCAAAACAAAAATTAAAATATCATAATGATCTTAAGGGTTTTAAATAAAGATCCATAATCGTGATTTAGGCTGCGACACAACAAATTTTGGTATTTCAAAAACCGCAACGCGACTACAATTGAGACTGCATCTGAGTGTGAATCTCTACCTACCATATTAAGGATCGCAACTGCAACCATTGCCGCGACTGCTATTTAAAACCCTGATCATCTTGTATCAAAGATTCAAAATAGAACATAGTACCTGTGGTTGGTGGTGCGGTCTCTGCAGGTATTTTAGAAGCCAATGCAAACAACACCATAAAATAAACAGCGCAGATAACATTATCTGCGGCCACTCCTGCAGCTAAAACTGATGCAGACAAACCAAGCGCCTCTGAAATGGCAACATAATTAACAGCTACAACAATCAACATGGAAGTGTCAAAGAAAATTCATTCAATTTTAATTTATAGTTGTAAAAAAAAAATCAACGAACGTGTTTAAAATATTATACCAAGAAACCTTACCTAGTAACTCATCATATGGCAAGAAAAGATATACTAAAGTCCAATTTTTATGGCATCAAGTATTCATTCAATGGTATACAAATGCTTCATCTCTATCTTAGTATGAGTTTGGTTAACTTATTTTACATTTACATTGAATTATGTCATTTTCTTAAATTGTTATCGGTGTCAATGTATCTGTGTCCGTATTGTGTCTGGTGCCCGTGTCTGTGTTTGTGCTTCATGCAGAAGCTAAAATGAAACAAAATATAAATCAGGACTATTTAATTAGAGTTGATTCATAAAAACTGCAATGAATTCAAACATGCAAAATGTATAGACGAAAAGCACAATTAAGCATGGAGCAACTTGTTTAAGTACTTACATCCACCAATATAACTTCCCATTAGAGCTGCTGCAATTTTCCAGTTGTCAGGACCAAGAGATCTCATAGGAACTAAAAGAAATGCCACTAGAGTTCCAATTACAGTAGCAACTGCCATTCACAACATCATAATCAGTTTCACAGGACAAATTAAAAGCTCTCATAGAGTGCTTTCATAAACTATATCTATGAAGCACCGATACATACGCTGAATACTGACACATCAACATTGTTAATAATTTTTAGAGAATGAAATAATTAAATCTAAGCACACATGTCGGTGTCTGACACTGACATGTGTTGGACACCAGACATATCTTCAATCTGAATTCCTTAAAATAAAATCACCTGACCCAAGTAGGAAAGCTATGAGAAGTGTCCCGGTTGAACGAACGACTTCGTGCAAATTTGCTCCAAACAATAGCAGTGGAATTGTTATGGGAAGCAGAAACTCCAAGACAATAGAATATGCTGGAGCATCATGTGGAAGAATTCCAAGATTACTTGCTGCAAGTCCAACTAATGTGCTCACCAATGCAGCACTTACCATGCTCCCGATTTTAGTCTTCTCCGACCTTGTATTTCACAAAAATACAAAATATTTTCTTAAAATCAAATCAATACTAACATATCATAGTTTTAATTATATTTTAAATGAAAACAATACACATTTGGTCCCTTAATTAGTTTGGAGTACGAGTGTTTTTGTTCTTCAATATGTTTTGACTTTTGATTCAATTGTAAATTCAGTATGAGCACTTTCAGTTTTAAAATTCTCAAATTCAAAAGATAATTTGCACCTATAATATGGTTAACAGAAAACACAAAATTCTCATAATCTTCTCAAATAATCAAAATAACAAATTCAAATCATCATATACACCATCAAGTGTAACGAATGATCACAACCATTAGATCATTACAAACATTTGATGTTTATCAGAACCACTTCAAGTCATACACATGATTGTTGACGAAATGCTGACAACATACCGATCGACAGTGCATGAATATTAAACTCATTTATTGATACAATTGAACTATGAAGCACTGACACAGACACAAACATGACGTTGACGCGGACATGTCACTAATAAAAATTTGAAAAAATAAATTCATTGAATATAATCAGACACCAAACACGCCTTCCATGAAAAGTGACGGGTACTTCTGAGAAGTGAGCAATTGAAGGGGTTTTTTGATAACTTATTTACTTACAATATGTATGGATTGATGGTATAGGTGTAGTAGAACAAAATGAAATAGAAAAGATAGATTTTAAAAAATATAGGTTATCTCATTCTCAATCCATTTCATTATGCTTTATTCCATCAAATACCACCGATTCAAATATAGCAAATTATGATATGAATCATGGTCCACCGTGGATCAATACTTGAAAATGTTCAAAACGCTAACGACGATACGACATACATCATCTCTAGGAAACAGTTAATTACTCCTCATTGCCACGATCGGGATAATGACATGATTGACACAAATTCGATTAAAACAACAGAAATTAATAAATATGCAACTCACATTGAACCAAAATCAATCAGGTCACTGTCTTAGAAGTAAAAATAAAAATAAAAAAAAGTCGAGTTTTTACTTCTAGAAAATATCGTCAACTATCATTAATAATATTTCTGATAATTTTTAAATATTAATTCACCGTAGACCACTTATCAAGATAGTCCAACTTAGAACTGACCTTCAAACATATACCATTAGAGTTTTCACAATATTTATTTGAGGCGTGTTATCTAAACACATTGCGGCCGACAAAAATACGACATCTTGTCATAATATGAAAGGAAAAGGCTATGCACGCAAATCGATAAGCATAATATATTATTAAAAAATGAAAATTAGTATAGTTGTCCAACTTGTGTTCAAAAAGTGTGTTTATATAACATTTTTGTATTTATTTAAACATTATTATCCTATTTCTCAGCTAACTATATAGAAATGGAATTAGAAAAATGAGTACCAAATCGCACAAAATTGAATAATCAAATTCAAATCAATAGATAAATAAAAGAGAGAAGAATGAATAAAATTACCATAAACCAAAAGCACCAATGCTGAAGATAGCAGACCAAACCCCCCAATGATCATCAGGAGATATGATAGGGTATCTCAGCTGTGACCTCACAGCAACAATACTTCGATACAAACGAGGTTCCTTCGACGGATACGAGGTTGTTATTGCTGTTTGAGACTGTAGCACGAGTTTGGGACATGAATTGAGGTTGTTGGAGAAAGTACTGCGGAGAGAATGTGGGGGTGTTACGTGGCGGGATTTTATTGGGTTTGATGGAGAGAGAACAGTGACAGGTGGTGGTTTTAGGATAGCCATTGGTGGAATGGAGATTATGAAATGATGATAGATAGGAGTTGAACTAAATCTAATCATGTATTTATATGACTGCATTTCTTTCGCAAGAAGCTAGAATGACGTACAGATTAACACGTGCATTGCACGTGTGAATGGAACATATTTTTTCCTACGCTGATCACTTTACATTTGTTGATGTAATCTCTCTTCTCAAAATATAAGCAAAAATGAGTTAAAGAAATTTGATGTATTTGGTATGAGTTAAAGAAATTTGATGTATTTGGTTAAAGATTTAGACCAAATACATTCATTTTTGTTGACAAATTTTTGCGTATATTTTGGAACGGAGGAATATAACTCTAATAATTAATATTTTCAGAATTCGAGTTTCATCTCCTGTATATAACATTTGTGTTCATACCATTATATTACATTTATATATTACTTCCCTCGGTCCTTAATATAAGAGAGATTTCGTTTCTTCAAAAAAATATAAGAGAGACTTTACTTTTTAGATTCATTGAAAATTTAATGTATCTAGCATATAATATGAACTAGATATATTCGGTTCTAAATGAATTTAAAAAGTAAAGTTTATCTTATATTAAGGACCGAAGAGAATATATAAGATATGGAAAAAGTAACATGTAATTTATATATTGGTCTCAAATACATTATAACATTTTTTTTAACTAAGAGCATAATAACATCAGAAGACATAGAAGAACTCTCAACTAGGTTGACACCTACCGTGGGCTCTTATTCTATGTCAAGTGCTCATAATAAATTTTTTTCTTACGCAATAATAATATATATAAAAAAAGATTCATTATAACATAAAACTAGTTTAAAGACCCGTGCATTCGCACATGTCCATTAACTTTAGTTCGATATTTAAGTTTTATCGTTATCAGTAGAAAATTTATTTATAATAAGATATTGTTAAATATAAGTGAAAATATTGTGTTATTTTTTGTAAAACTTATTTATCCAATTTTTTATGTTTTATTGACAAATAATGGTCTCGTATATATTTTTTAATCGAAAATTAGAAATTTTATTAGGAATATCTAGGGTAATTTAGTAAATTTGATAGTATTTAACTTTATTTTATTATTATTATTATTAATAGTTAGTAGTAAACTTGGTAGTAATATTATTTATTTTATTTTATTTTTGATGAAAAATATTGTTTTAATGAAAAATATTGTTTATGTTTGTTTTTTTTAATATAGTTATTTTTTATGTTTCTATTTCTATATTCTTATTTTTATGTATTTAGCTTATTTTTCTATATTTTTTCGATAATTTATTTTTATTGACTAAACTCTTAATGACAGTCAATTATATGATGTTTTTATTGGTATTTTAGAGTAGTTTTAGTAGCAATTGAAGACCAAAAGCAAGCAAATACCTGGAGAAATGAAGTTACTTGGCCAAGAAGCAAGAAAAATGAAAAAAAACATCAAAAAGGGCAAAAACAGAAGAAATTATGCGAGCCATCGTACCACGAAGAGATCCATCGTGGCACGATAAAGACGGTTGAAGAAAAACAGAAAATCTGGAGAAAATCTTCATCGTACCACGATACTATCCATCGTGCCCACGATGAGACGATTTTGAACAGTATCGCGGCCACGATGCGTACAATGGAGCGCAGGTAAAAGTCCAAGGAGAGTTGGGAGAACTCTAAGGAGGAGGCACAGAGGGTCAATGAGCTCCGAGGCAATAAGGTTCCATTCTTTTATTGTCTTTGTAATTTATTTTTCCTAAGTTAGGTCGAGTAGATGAACTCCCTTATGAATGTTTGAGATATGTAATTTGGTTCGAAAAAGTTTATATTCGATTGTTATTCAGTTATTTTCCATATTTGTCTTGTTTTAATTATTCGTTCTTAATATTGATCACATTATAGAATGAACCCATATGTAATTAGCTGTTCTCGTGACAACAGACTAATAGGCCCGAAAATAAAGGCAATTCAATCAGCCTATATGAGACCATTAAATTCGGTATTTGCGGAAGGGGGTAGAATTAAGAATTACACATAGTTAAATTCTGCATGTTTAGGTTAATCAATCAAGGTAGAGAGAACTTGTCAAACATTGAACTTCTAAAGGTAAGGACGCCTTTTTAAAGGTTGAACCCGTTAAAGGTGATGATATTATAAAACCAAGGGAAACCTATCAACCGTTGACTAAACTCTAATCAGATTGCAATAGAAATAAGGAATGGTAACACTGGACTTATTTTAATAGAAATTAATCGGTCGGTCTATAACTAATAATGAAGAAAAGTATAACGTTGGTTACCAAGCAGGAATAAGGAAGGAATTTGAAACACTTAAAGCACCTCGTGCGTCTACTCGCACCACCTTTTATTTTAATTGTCTTTTACTTTTCTGTCATTTACTTTATTGTCCTTTATTTTTATTAGTCAAACTCTTTTAAAACCAACAAAGCGAATGCAAAACAATTTACTTTCTAAATTCCTAACCTAAGCGAAACTAGTAACTTTGGCACAATCCTTGTTGAGACGATAATTTATCACTTTATTACAGCTTGGTAGCGATTCTTTGCACTTGCAGAAAACCCCCATCAACTCTCTATAATCTTTTTATTGTTTTTTTTTTCTTCCTATTTTTATGCATAGATTCCTGTATAATATTTTTTGGATAAATTAGTAACTTTGATTATAATCGATTTTAATATATTAGTAATAGATTTATTTGTCCACGGTGTAAAAATATCAAGGACTAGTTTTATATTATTTTTTCGTAGAAGACTAAATTAAGTTGAGAAAAGTTTGTGAAGGAGTAAATTGAGTCTTCACTCAGAAAACTATAAATTTAAATTTATGTGAGTTCAGCCAAATTTTAAAACTATCAATTCAATGGCTCTAAAAAAGGAAAGCAGAAAGAAAAAAACTAGGTAATATAAATAAATAAAAAAAAAACAGACATAATTTTAAAAACATGTGCATAAAATAAATTTATGGTATTTTCAAAGCAAAAATAAAATATATATAAATTGCAATTAAAATGATGTTACAAACAACTTCATCATATTCAATTCATAAGCCACAGAATATTCCCATGATTCTACATGTTGTAATATAACAAAATTGATTCAAGATATATTGTCACTCTGCTTCTGCTTCTTGGTCCTAGAGTTATCTTCCTCTAAGGACTTCAATTTGTTCTTTATTGCAGCTATTTTCGCACTACGACTCGTCTGTCCCGTGCCACCGCCAGTGAGATGCAACTTGTGCCCTTCACCAACTGCTTTTGTAGAGCTAGAGGGTGTTTCTAGTGCATATCTCTCACTTGCAAGGCGAACAACCAATGGCCGGCCGCAAGCTAGCTTCCCGTGCATTTTCTCCTTGGCCAATATTGCTTCCTGCATTCTCACTTTAATAATGGAAATCAGAAACTGTTTGAATGTGAAAGTAACAGAAGTATTCCATTAATATACCTCTTTTGTGCTATACTGAACAAAAGCAAAACCACGTGGTTCCCCACGTTTTGGGCCACGAGTGTGCCACAGGAAGTCCTCGGACACTATCTTTCCATATGGATTAAACATTTTGAGTAGAGCAGCTCTGGAAAACGATGGAAACATAAAAAAGGATAAGAATATGCATGAAATAGATGAGGCTTCTGCCAAGGTAGTATTTAAAGGTTCGTGACCACAATCTGGGCCACAACATCAAGGTTTTTGATGTCTTCACAACCGCGATTGAGACAGAATCAGTCGCATTTGGTTGGGATTCTTGCAATAACAAGGATTGTGACACAGCTGCAATTGTTGCCATGATTTAAAAACTTGATTCCTACTACCAATTGTAACAAAAACGGATACAGCGTGTTTGTTTGGATTTCAATTCTAAGGAACTCAAACCTATGTTTCAAACAATCTATCTATCTTGGTTGACCGACTCAAAAATAAGTCTTCGCATTTGAGCTCTTTCAACTGAAATCCAAACACATTTTAAGAAATCAAGAAATAGAAAGTGTTAGCATTTGCCAAAAAAACAATTAAGCCATGTTAGGGAGTTAGCAAGTCTCACTCTGTAATTCTAAGATCAAGATTGCCAATGTAGAGTCTATTGTCACACTTATCATCAATAGAACCATTAGGATCCTGCATTGAGCAATTACATGAAAATTAAGTTCTAGAATACAATGAGATGGCACATAACAAAACCCATTGGATCAATTTTAGATACTGTCATGTTAAGTAAATTCCAACTGTTTCAAAATATGAATTCATTCTCAAATTAATATTCATGGGATGGTATATAATACTCTTATTCTGCCAATGTATTGTTAATGACTTCTTGCAAAACATTTTTCAGTCTAATAGAAGTTTTTCCTTTACCTATACACGTACTTTTGGTGGAATTTACCAAATTACAAAAATATACACACAATGCTTAGACAAGGAAAATCATACTGACAGGTCAAAAACAGCAAAAAAAATTCCTACTCAAACAAGTTATTACCGTATTAGAGACATTATGCATGAAGAGCAGGATAACAAAATTCATAAAACTAAAAAATTAAATAAAATGGCATACAAACAAAATATAATTAAAGAGATCAAACATTGAACATACCATGTAAGCAAACACAGCTAGTGAAACTTCAACCAAAACTCTGAAGCGCCAAATGTGCACGACCCTGCAAATTAAAAATCAACCATAACTGATAACAGTCAAGACTTTACATCATACTCAAAACATGTTCACAAAATCCATTGACAAAACAAAAAGTAACTTAGATATAGTCCATTGAATGCAGTATGTCACTGTGTACAATCCAACATAATACCGACACATAGTTACATTCAATCACATAAATTTTTTAAATTATTACATATTTCTGTGTCGGTGTCTTATCTGGTGTCAAGTGTTTGTGCTTCATATATAAAATAAGGCTTAACTACACATTTGGTCTCTTACGTTTATTTTAGGTTTCGATTTGGTCCCTGACGTTTAAAACGTATCAATTTTGTCCCTTATATTTTTACCGTTTGCATTAGTTAGTCATTTCCGTCAATTTTGTCACATGTGGCAACCAGTTTGCATATGTGTACAAACACGTGCACACTTGGACACACTGACACGTGGACTAAATTGAAACCTAATGGAAACGTAAGGGACCAAATTGAAACCTAAAATAAACGTAAGGACCAAATGTGTGGTTAAGCCATAAAATAATAATCACTTATCCGACACATGGGGAGTTAGTCAATTTGTAATAACAAGAGCTCAAGATGCAAGAAGATTAACAGTTTTGTTACATCACAATTGCTTGCAGCGTTGTTAAATAGCAGCTACGGTGGCGCCACACCACTATAGCGTAGCAGAATTTGGACAAATTGCTATTGTTCCGCAATCCATTATTTAGTACAAAATGTTGTCAAACAGCAGCTTTTTTTTTTATTCATTGATAAAAAATATTAAAATTGGCATGTGATCAAATTTTCAATTTTGCAAAATGGGTTCGGTATTTCAAGAACATTATCACACCCTAAATTGAAAAATTCCCATTTCATTTAAACCAAAATGAATAACAATACGAAGAATTCACAAGCTATTATCGATTTCCCGTAATTAACAATCAAATTATTCATTTATAATTGCGTAGCTAAATGATGATTATGAAAGCGAAAATTGTTATTAAAAAACAAAACAAGTTGATAGAAGGAAGAGAATTACCGTATTGAATAATTGAAACCGTTGGTTATTATATGTAACAGATGCAAAGCCAATGAATTAGGGTTTTTACTCTCTGTCTCTGTGTGAATCTGTGTCTCGCGCAAAAGACAGGACAAAGAAACAAGCAAACAAGCTCACATGGAATTGGGCTTCATTCATCAACTTTTTTTGTTTTTTTTTTGGTATATTTTTTCTTTTCTTTTTTATATAATAATAACTTAAACTAGAGAATAAATATATTCTTTTTTACACACTTTAATCTCGATTATATTTTTATTTTTATAAATCTTTCTATTGGTCTTTGTAAGCCTTAAATTTGGTCATCTTATTAGGACATTGATTGATAAAATTCATTTGAGAAGCAAACACCAAACAATTATCCCATTGGTTTCTACTTTCTAAGGACTAAAGCACAATATTAGAATTCTTGTAAGCCAAATTAACTAGCTGGAAATCATATTCAATTCAGAGACAATGTTAATCTTTGTTATGTACAATTTAAATTCGCTTTATATTTATAGCGGTCCTCCCAATTTTTTTCTAGTTCTGCGACCGTCACTAACCACAAAGTAGTAGGACTTGCATGTATAAAAAGGGTAGCACTATAAGTGTTCCACTTGATCCAATAGGTCGTGCGAGGATACTATAAAACTTCCTTAATCTTTGGAGCATTAGTTTGACATGTTAACATTCACATGATCAAGGTTCACCATACTAACAATAACTTTTATAACAATAAGCCGCCCTAATTTTTTAGAGAGATAAACTCCTTCTTTCTAAGTTTTCTTCTCATCATTTCTTCAAAAAGGGAGTGATTTGCATCTTTTTCTATTTGCTTTAATCTAAATAAGTAGTTTTCACATAGATTAAATTTTCTTTTGTGAGTTTTTTTGTGATTTCGTCGTCCCGTCTTTGTGCGGTGTTTGCATTTCCGTCTTGTTGTAGTGTTTGCATTCCCATCTTGTTGCGGTGTTCGTTTGATTGAATTGGAAGATCAACCTCGGTACATGGTGATTAATTTCGTCGACGATGCAGATTCGGAATTTTATCACACTATTGTAAGCATGAGTATGTCATTTTATGTTATTAACTTGGATGATGTGAGTTTGTTCACAGATTCAGCCTTTTCGTTTTTAGTGGTATTGAATTTGTACTTGAATCTGATGTACTCTACCAATTTGAATGAATAAATATCATTTCTTTTAGTAAAAAAAAAGTTCACCATGCTAAATAATCTATATCTATATATATAATTTCTAAATAGTTCTTCTTACTACTTCTATAAACCCTAATCCACTTAACCAATTAAATTTCTTCATTTAGCCACGTCAGCCACTTATAATGCCACATCACTTCTCCTTACATCATTTTCATCTCTATCTACATTTCATATACTTATATTTATAACATTTATGGAATTATCCACTTGATTACCTCATAATTGTAGAGGAGAGTGAAAAGTTACGTTTAATGTGATGGTAACCACTATCATCATCATAATATTATTGCTATATTTTTGTGAAATTATTGGCTTTAGACCTTTAGTGTGTTGTTTGATCGGTTATATCTTATGTATAAATAGCAGTTAGATCTTTAAGCATGCATACATTGCTATTAAGCTTAATTTTTAATTAAAAAAATCACTATTTGAAATGGGTATATTTTGCTAAATTTTACCAAAGTGTAATGGGTATATCCAATTCATTTTTCGGGACAACGATGATACTCAATGGTATGGTGACTACAGAAACAGGTATTGTATTTGAACTCTAAAACTAGATTTTAAATTCATATGTTTTTCCTACGATAATTCTTTTTTTTTTTTTTGCATAAGTATGATAATTCATTTTAGGAGAGATCAACATATTTGGAAATGAACTCTAATGTGAGGAAGAAGTTCAAAAATTATGATATGAAAAAGGTCACTGATTGTGCAGCTATTATCTAAAACTTTATTTCCATTCACACCATTGAGGCTACATTTAGTTATAATAATAGCTGTTATGAAGAGATCAGCTGTTAGCATGAGATTTTTAATTGAAAATGGAGAAAGTTCAACTATCAAGTGATTCAAGTCATTGAAGATTGCCTCGTGTTAACCTGCTAATTGAAAGTTGAAGTTGCTTTTAGGATACTCTCTTTTTTCTGTTTAATGTTTCAATTTTCTTCCTTATAGAAAAAGGTTATGAAAATAATTTTTGTATTAATGATAATGGAGTAGTTTATTTGTGTCAATTTTTGTAAATTATATAGAATATATATGTAATAATGGAAAACAAATGTTGTCCACAAATTCAACTCAACTTTTAAAAATATCATATATGATTGGAGTTTAAATCTCGGATCCTCTATTTTATTATTATTATTTATTATTTGGATAATATTTATTTCAATTTTTCTGCATTATTATAATAAAATAAAAAAACCGTCACACCCGTGCTTCGCACAGGTAAGGGTCTAGTTTAATGAAACTTATCAAATTACTCCTTAATTTGTTATTTTTAAATAATAAACATTAATGATTTTTTGGTTCAAATAAAAAAGATGTGCATTGTCAACATTAATGAGGCATAATTTTTTTATTTTTTTTGTGCAAGAGCATTTTCTTTTTAAATAGTGGAAGGATGAATCATTTTGCTAACATTCAAAAAACATTGTGAATAGAACATTTTCTTTTTAAATGGTGAAAAGGTGAATCATTTCGCTAACATTTAAAAATATTGTGAATTTAACCAACAATAAATTGATCTAAGTAGTAAGAATTTTTAACCTTTAAAATAATTGGTTAGTGATTCAATCTTTGACCCTTTAAGCAAATGGTTGGAAGGAAATAATTCATTTTATATGCCGTACATATTTTTCAATTGAAACTAGTCATCACTTACATAAATATTTTATACCTATATCATAACAATCAACAACATTTGAATTTATGATCGGCTAGATATTGTGGAGACTAACCAAAAATTATGAAAGAGACTAACCAAAGTAGAGACTCTGGGCATTAATGATTGCTAAATAGACTCAAATGGAAATAAAGCACCACATCTCTGGTCCTCAAAGTTGAACAAAGCTAGTTGATTTTTCAATGGAAATTAGTCAAATTACAGTAGCATTGCCATTTAGTCTTTGACAATGGACTGTACCAACAATAAAAAATTTAAGTGGTAAGGTACTAATAAGGTTCCACAACACACAACAGAGACTAGTAATATATTTGTGTAGATAGAAAATTTGGTTTTTAAAGAGGAAAATATACTTTGTGTATAGGTTCCACAACACACAACAGAGACTAGTAATATATTTGTGTAGATAGAAAATTTGGTTTTTAAAGAGGAAAATATACTTTGTGTATAGGTTCCACAACACACAACAGAGACTAGTAATATATTTTTTTCAACACAATTTTTTTAATACTTTTTTTAATGATAAAAATTTAAAATGAAGGGATAGTGACTCGGTCTAAGGCAGCAAAGATCTAAATGCTCTTAGAGTATTTACAAAGGTAATTATAGTGCATCTTTTTCTATAATTTTTAATACATGTTCTAAATAAACTATGAACTCATTTTCTCTCGTGAAAAATAAAATTGTAAAAATAACACAAGTTATTAAAAAACTTAATATAACAATTAATAATCTCTTGTGATTTTTTCAAAAGAATTTTATATTTAGGAAAACAAATATTATTTATTTAAATGACTCCAACCCCATATTCCCAAGATAATACATAAGAAATTAAGGAATCTTCCAAAGGTACAAGGAAAGTAATCAAATAAATAGTTGCATTTTTCTGGACCAAAAAAATTATTTACATTTTTATTTTAAGTATCCGAGTTACTAGACCGCTTAATGTGATTCGAATGTTAGGTCTAATATTAATTAGTTTCAATCCTCTCCCGATCGCAATTATGAAGATTGAACCGTGATCATTCCTATAAAATCTAACGTCAACCACCATTAGATTAAGGAGATATTCTTCCATGGACCCAAAAATTTGGACCACATTCTTGATCACACACAAGAAAAATAAATATAAAAAAATAATAATAAAATAATATATAATTTTTTAAATGATTAAATTATTTATTGTGTTTGAGTGTGTGATCAAATTTAATTTCTTAATCTCATGACAACATAAAAATAACTCTAGATTAAGAGTA
Source organism: Trifolium pratense (assembly GCF_020283565.1). Lineage (NCBI taxonomy): Eukaryota > Viridiplantae > Streptophyta > Magnoliopsida > Fabales > Fabaceae > Trifolium > Trifolium pratense. The sequence goes on from NC_060060.1 coordinate 46,005,116, forward strand.
AATTACTTGCATTTTGGTTAGGCAAAAACTCACTAGGTAGGTAGGTACATTGATTTTTTCTATATTAAATAAATAAATAAATAAATTTGACATATTTTAAACCTTCCCAAAAGATCCACTAAATCTACCAAACAATCAAAGAACATTAATATTTATCACCAACCAGAATCTAGTAGAACTAATTCTAGATGCATCAAAATAGAACACACATGTCATGTTAAGCAATCAAAAACTTTGTTTTCAAACATTACCACTAAAAGTCCAAAACAATGAAATTATTGTCAATAATCTATTTGACTTGTACCATCACCAAACCAAATTCATGTTCATGTACTGTTTCTTTTCTTCTCTCTTTATTACTCTTTCACTGCAAAAAAAACTTCAGTTTCTAACTTACACTTCAGTTTCTACATATTCTTCATGTGAATTCTAAACTCCAAAAAAATCATAATTTTTTTTTTCTTCCATGGATACTAAAAATCTGATTCTACATTTCATTTTTCTCATTTTCATTCCCTTTTCATTCTCTTCTTTCATTCCTATAGATAACTATCTTCTCAACTGTGGATCAAATACCAATTCTACCCTTTTCAATAGGCTTTTCATTGGTGATGATGATAAAACCAACAAAGATTCAATTTTTCTCTCTTTAGACAAATCAATTTCCTTAACCAACCAAAACCCATCTCCAAATTTGCCTACTTTGTATCAATCTGCAAGAATTTTCACCAAAATGGGAAGTTACAGATTCATGTTGAAGCAAAATGGTACCTTCTTTGTTCGTTTTCATTTCTTTACTTTTAAGGCTCAAGGCTTTGATTTAAAAGATGCAAACTTTAGTGTCATGGTTGGTGGAAAATTGGTTATGAGTAATTTCAATGTCAATTTCAAGCATAGTAATGATAGTACTAATGATGCAATTATTAAAGAGTTTATTTTGAAAGTGGAGTCAAATTTACTTGAAATTGTGTTTAGACCTGTTAATGATTCTGGTTTTGGTTTTGGTTTTGTTAATGGTATTGAAGTGTTTTCTGCTCCTGAAGATTTTGTTGTAGATTATGGTACTAGGTTTGTTGGTCCTTTTGGTGTTAAGGAATACAAGAACCTTTCTTACAATGTTTTAGAAACTATTCATAGGATTAATGTTGGAGGTATGACATTAACTCCTTTTAATGATACCCTTTGGAGGACTTGGATTCCTGATAAGGATTTTCTGATTTTTAAGGAAGCAGCTAAGACTGTAGTGAGCACTCACACACCAGATTATCAGAAAGGAGGTGCGACTCGAGAGATCGCGCCTGATAGTGTTTATATGACAGCTCAGGAGATGAATAGGGATAATCAATCCATTTTAGCTTCACAATTTAACATAACATGGAACTTTACGGTAGCTTCTGGTGGTGTTAGAGTTCGACATTTGGTTCGGTTGCATTTCTGTGATATTGTTAGTCCTGCTCTTAATTTGCTTTACTTTGATGTGTATATCAATGGATATTCTGCATATAAGGATGTTGATTTGTCGTCTCTTACTTTCCATATGCTTGGATCTCCGCTTTATGTGGATTTTGTTGTTGATTCTGATGATTCGGGTGTTATTCAAATAAGTGTTGGACCTTCTGATCTTAGTAGTTCAATGAGGAAGAATGCGATACTTAATGGCGCAGAGATAATGAAGCTTGTGAATGTTAATGATTCAGATTCAATTGTTGCTCCTAGGAAAAAAAGGTTGGTGTTGGTGTTGGTTGGTTCGATTTTTGGAGGAATTGTTGTTTTACTTTTAGTCGTAGCTGTTTTTGTAGTTTGTTGGAGATGCAGAAAGAAGAAACCGAAACTAAGGTCAGTTGAAAGTGTAGGATGGACGCCGTTACGCGTGTTTGGAGGAAGTTCGCTTAGTAGAATGTCTTATCCGTCTCCCAGTTCTTACGGACATTTCAGTTTGAAAATCGCTTTTGCTGATATACAATTAGCAACTAACAATTTCGATGAAAGTCTAATTATAGGATCTGGTGGATTCGGTATGGTTTACAAAGGAGTTCTAAGAGACGGTGTGAAGGTTGCTGTCAAGAGAGGCATGCCAGGATCAAGACAAGGCCTTCCAGAATTCCAAAGCGAAATAACAATTTTATCCAAAATTCGACATCGCCATCTTGTTTCGCTAGTTGGATTTTGCGAAGAAAATTCAGAAATGATACTTGTCTATGAGTATGTCGAGAAAGGTCCACTCAAAGATCTTTTGTATGGTTCAGAAGGACTTCAACCTTTGTCGTGGAAGCAGCGTCTCGAGATATGCATCGGTGCAGCTCGAGGTCTACACTATCTTCACACCGGTTTTTCTCAAGGAATCATCCACCGTGACATTAAATCTACCAACATTTTGCTCGATGAAAATTATGTTGCTAAGGTTGCTGATTTCGGTCTTTCAAGATCCGGACCTTGTATCAATGAAACTCATGTGAGTACCAATGTGAAAGGTAGTTTTGGTTATCTTGATCCGGAGTATTTTCGAAGACAACAACTTACGGATAAATCAGATGTTTATTCGTTCGGCGTTGTTCTTTTTGAGGTTCTTTGTGTTAGACCAGCTGTTGATCCACGACTCGATAGGGAACAAGTAAATTTAGCAGAATGGGCTCTTCAATGGCAAAGGAAAGGTATGTTAGAGCATATTATTGATCCTTATCTTGTCGGTAAGATCAAAGTAAGCTCATTGAAGAAATTTGGTGAAACCGCGGAAAAATGTTTGGCGGAAGACAGCGTTGATAGGCCGTCTATGGGTGATGTGTTATGGAATTTGGAATATTCACTTCAGCTTCAAGAACGTGATCAAGAAGTGAATGTCACATATGATGATAGCATTGATAATGCAGAATTGAATGTTACATCTTCCATAATTCCTAGGAATCCTCCTAACAGCATGAGAATAGAGGGAGATTATGATAACAATTACTCTAATGTAAGTGCTACCAAATTTTTTTCACAACTAATGACTAGTGATGGTAGATAGAGATAGATATGAACTCTCTTAGACTCTGTTTGAATATTATAAAATGAGCGGAATAAAAGAGTTTTCAAACAATTTTTTGAGTATTTTATGATGGAAAGGAACAATAATGAGTACTAACATGTACTTATGGAATGCAGTGATAGGCAAGGACATTGTTTGGATAATCTTTTTTTTCTTTTTCTTTCTTGTTGTGTGAAATTTAAGAAATGCTATAAAATTATCAAAGTGTAACTTTATCTAATGTAGTTGCTTTTTATTTACTCAAGAGCTGAGTGAGCTTGTCAAAATTTTAATGAGCTACATTTTAGTTCAGTTTCATCTTATAATTGTTTCATTTGAAAGATCAACTTCCTCCTAATATAGTAAGAAAAATCTTAGGTAAAGTACTATAGTTATTTTTTTAAGCCGAGTATTTTTTGTGTGCAACTGCAAAGATTAATATTTCGAGTCTTGTGTGACCCAAATGGGCGGCAAGTTCTCTCCAAAACTTTTAAGGTTGTTGCATGCCTATGCCAAAGATCAAATCCAGGATCTTAGTTAAGTTAGAAGAGACTCGTGTTATCTCATCTAAGTGTTCATTTTACACTAAGAAATTGTCAAAATTGCCTAAACTACTTTTTTTTCTTCCAATTTTTAAGGGAATCAATTAGGTGAACATTCACCAATTAACAAAGCACACTTACGTATGATATTTTACTTATGTTTGATCCATATGTTGGATGATAGTAACATTTAGCTCTTTCAAACAGCATATTTCACTTGAAAAAAAAAACAAAAAAAAACTCAAGATTAGGTAAAATTGTTTTCAGGTAAAAGGTCAAAGAATATACTTTGAAAGTTTTTTAGTTTCTTGAGAAAGGCATTTTGATGCATAAGAACGATGGTGATATGAGATTTAAATAATTATCATCTTTTAATTTGATTATGCTGGGCAAGCAAAAAATTGGCTAATTTTAAACAATCTTCAAAGATTTACTTCCCGGTTGCTCAAAATCAGATACTTCTCAAATATTAATTTTTTGACGGCTAATACTGAACATAATCTTAGTTTTGTTTGGAGGAGTTTATATTCCACTAAATTTGTAATTAGAGAAAGTATTAGATAGATCGTTGGACGAAGTGATAATATATCTCTTTAGAATGACCGATAAATATGTGATGATTCTGTTAAATATTTCTCATCATTTAGCCTCTGTTGATTATTTATATTTTAGTGACACCTTAAATTCCCAAGCCCGGTAATTTTTATTGATTTGTAATATAAAGGTGGAACAAAATTACAAACATACACACCCACATCCCAACACCAAACAACCACTTGCACCCAATATAATATAAAACAACCTAAAACTCGTATAAGAAGAACAACTAAACTAACATGAGTACAAGGATGACAAAAGCATGATACGGACTACCGTGTAATAATAAATGAATGTCGACGTATATTTAACGAGTTCAGAAGAGTTGAAGCAAAATTGAAACAACGTGAAAAGAATAAAAAACACAATAGAAGAGTAGGGACAAAATTGAAAGTGCAATATTAGTCTGTTTTATTCCATTGGATACACCCGAAGAGGAATGAAAATTTAAAGAAATGAGTGGTATTGTCCATTTCATTCCATTCATTTTTTACAAAACCAAATATTGGAATCTGATTCTATCTCACTCCATTCCATTTCATTCTACCACTTTACATCAATCCAAACATAGCTTAAAGAACGCCATCGATGTTGCATTCCACCCAAAAAATTCAAAGGAGGTTGCCAAATAATTTCCTTGATCAAAAGATGGGTGAATTTTCACTTCAAAAGCTTTATGTGCTTTTATTCTTGCTAAAACTGAATGTTTTGAACTAAGATGCAAACTTCATTTTAAATAAATTCTTAATTTTCTTTTTTTTTTTTTTATATTGAAGAGGGCTGGACGTCCGAAAAATTATCTTTTTATTTTTAAATAAAAACTATAATATTGAATTTTTAATGAGACAAACAAATAAATCTATTCACACTCTTGCTACGAAAACTCCATTTTTATTTTTATTTTTATTGATTGATACTACCCCATTTTTATTTAGTGTTCAAATTCCTATTGATATCCCAAAAACAAAATAAATATTTGTTAACATGATTTTAAAATAAAAAACAAAAAATGGGTAGTTTGTGTGTAGTCACTATCCATTTTTTTTTTCTTCTTTTTCTCCTCCTCAACTAACGGAACTATTCATAAATTTTCACCGACATATGACTAAAAATTCGAAAAACGGAGGTCAATTCCGTCATTTAAAATATCAGCATTATTCAGCAGTAGCTAGTTTGTGTGACCGTTAGTTAATAATGCTATTGCTTTCCATGATCATGACTACGTGGGACCCACATTTTGCAACTCCCCGTTGATAATAATCAACCAAACACGATCCACAAGTGATTTCCAGCTGTAAAATAATGGCATACCCGTAATTTCAAGAACAATTGATTAAGGTCATAAATTAAATATCTTTTCAACATTTATTTTAATTTTTTTTATACAGTAAATATATAATTTTTTTGTCAAATAACCTAGTGACTATAAATTTCAGTGTTAAGATGAATACGTGAGGTGTCCATATCCGAAATTCGAACCGGCCACTGGATATATAATACTATGTCTCAAGAACTATTATAATCTCTATAAATATATTTTCAATCTTCTTATGTAAATATACATAAGAGAAAATATCAAATGTTTATATTATTATACCGAACATATTTTTACTTAAACGTTTATATCTTTTATGTGTCTCTATTTATCTTGTGCAAAGACTTAATTATTATTAATAATATATTTACCGTTAAAAATCTTTTATTATGCATTAATATTTTTTTTATTATGCATCAATATTATAGTATTCACTAAATAATCATTAACAAAGTCATATTTAATGTAATTCAGTTGGTAAGAACATCATATTATACTAGTTCGAACTTCACACATTTTACTTATTTATATTTAAGATGTAATTATTTGAAAAAAAAATCATATTTATTTAGTTGTAACAAATAAATAAAATTATATTTTTTACAAAGTAAAAAAAAGTTTAAGTATTTTTATTTGACAATTGTTTTTAATTTATTTTTGGACCGATTATTTGACCAAATTTAAACTTTAATTTTCTATTCATTTTCTTCAACTTTCTTACATTTCTTATCTCAATTTATTTTTCCTCAATCACACGCAAACACACACTATTTGCTTATATAAAAAAAAAACACACAGACACACTCTCTCCCTCGCTCCACCAATATAAATAAATTCCCAATCGAAACGAAAAAATCTTCGGATTCATTACAGAAAATTTCTCATAGGGTTTTGATTTTCAGAATCTCGAGGCTAAATCTCGCTTCAATTCTCCATTATATATAGACAGAGCAAAAAAAAAAAAACGGTTTTGTTTTGTTTTTGATTCTTGAAATTCGAATCATTTTTTGAGATACCCAATTAAGTAATTAGGGTTTATAGAGAAAAAGGTGAAGTGGGGTTGAATCAAGTTGAGATTTTGTTTGTGGGTTTGAAAAAGAAAGATGACGGATGTGATACTGCATATATATGATGTGACGAATAGTGGATCCGAAAAGGCTAATAATACCATTCTTCAGATCAATAAGATCTTTAAGGATGGTATTGGTCTTGGTGGCATTTTTCATAGTGCTGTTCAGGTTTAATTCTGTAATCACACTCTTTTTTTCTTTCTTCAAATTATTGATTATTATGTTGTTTTTGTTTCTGTTGTTGTTGTTGTTGTTGTTTAGGATTGTATCACTGGATCCCAGATTTTGTTTTGTTGAGTTTTTTATTTGTTGTCTGTAAATTCTGATATGTGAGTGTGAATATATCTATTTTTGGTGTTAATCCTCCCTTTCATGACGGGAGAAAGAGGCCCTGGTAATTCAGAGTTCCGTGTTAACCCTCCGGCCTTGGTAATCCAGAGTTTGGTGGTGAGGTAAGCAAAGTCTAACCAATAATTGTGAGTCGAACTCGATTCTCAAGAACGATTTGTCCTTGGGGTGTTTACTAACCACTTGCGCCTAATTATTTGGTTGAGTGTAAATATTGTTGAATGTGTGACTTCTTTGCTTTTTTGTGGTGTAATTATTTTTTTTTGCTTTACTTTTGTAAGAGGTTTAGATTCAAATTTATTCTCCATTTTGTAATTCCTATTCAATTATTTTTGCTTTTGTTTGTGGTGTTGTTTGTGTTAACTGTTAAGTAGGTTAATTGAGAAACAGAAAATGACTAGGTATATAATAAAAGTGAATGTTATTTATGGGAATTATGAGTTATGATGTGAGTGTATATTTTGCATGTATCTATGGTGTAGATACATGGTCCATTCGTGCTGCAGTTGGTGTGAATAATGAGCATGCTGTTAATTAGTGAAAATTTGATAACTTATTTTACATATAAATACTAAATGGTTCTTGTGCACATTTTTTTCTTTGTTGTAACAAATTGGAGCAGCGTTAAATAAGTATGGCAGAGATGTGTTGAAGGTGGTGTTAAACAGAAGATGGATGTGTAATTGTGTTAATGTGTTATTTTCTGTTTTGCTTGGAAAAATGAATTACTTAACTTACAATATTTTTGAGAAAATTAAGAGCAATTATCAATAAATTATTAAGTATGAATATGTATTTGTGTGTGTTTATTGTAGCATCAGCTCGTGTTTTAATGTTTTCAAAGCTAAAACTACTTGACATGGGTGAAACATGCAAATAGAGGTGTGTCATTGTTTAAACAAAAACACACTAATGCTCGATTTGGATATTGTGGCCAATAATATCCTTTCCTGCTAGGAGAGACACGTGGCCGATAAAAACCTTTATAACCAATGCATTCTTCTCATACTTTTTTTTGTCTTTTATATTATGAGGAAAATGATAACCATAATAAAATAAGTCCATAAGAGTGGTTTTGACCTTTGTTTCTGAAATCAGTACTCTATTCCTCGATATGGGATATTGTATGGGGAAGTTACCTTATTATTGTTGTCACTATTGATCTGGCTATATGTGTATATATGTATATTATTGTTATGTTATGAGTTCTATAAGGGTACATTCTACTTTGACAGTCTCAGTCCCCACATAGAAAATGTGAATCTTTTTGTTTGGTTTATTGGTCATTTATTTACAGAATCTTTTTGTTTGGTATCTTATTATGCATTGAGTTTTTCAGCCGAAAACTTTGTTTTTTCCTACCTTCTACAGCTTCCTTGGTACTATGATAATCCTATTGTCTTGTCACATGCCTGACATTTTAGGATTGTTTGTTATTCTGTCACAGATTTATGGAGATGACGAATGGTCATTTGGATACTGTGAGCAAGGTACTGGAGTTTTTAGTTGCCCTTCTGGACAGAATCCAATGTATACCTTTCGTGAATCCATTGTTCTAGGGAAAACAGACTTTTCCATTTTCAAGGTAAATCAAATAATAAGAGAACTCAGTAGAGAATGGCCTGGAAATTCATATGATCTGTTGGCCAAAAACTGCAACCACTTCTGTGATGAATTCTGTGAAAGGCTCGCTGTACCGAAACTTCCAGGTAAACATGATTGAACTATGATGTTGCTTTTATGTGCATTATCATTTTTTTTATGTTAAAAGATGGCCCCTGTAATATTTGAGATCCCCTAATGTGCACTTTCAACAAAAGCGTTGAACAGTGGACTCTCCTGTTATCACACGTTACAAAAGGTTGCCCCAATATAGGGCTGGGCATCGGGTGGGTTCGGTCGGATTCGGCCTGAAAACTGCTCAACGATAGAAAACCGATCAGGCTAAAATTACACCCACTTCCGACCACTTGTGTCAACGGTTTGAACGGGTGACGGACTTGGCGGGTGTCGGTTTGAGCGGCTGGTTTTCTTCGGTTAACAACTATGTTGCCTGAAGCTTTTTTTTTTTCTCCCAATTCATCAAACCAACTTTGATTTCATAGTTTCTGCGCTTATCTGATCTATAGATGGCTATTTTTATTGTAAAGAAGAAGTATGAGTAGAAGTCAAAAATATAAAAAAGAACATTTTTTTTCTATATTTAATAATAATAATGGAAGAGTGAGAATGTGTGGTGGAAATTTCTGCAGGCGCGTACTTTTGCTTTAGCTAGTTTCGTAAATGTGTGGTGGAGTACTAATAGTTTACTGAGTGATGTTTATAGTTGTGAGTTTCTAGACAAGTTATAGGTGCTAGGTGTCTATGGAGTTGTGAGTTTCTAGACAAGTCTGTTTCTCTCCTCTCTAAACACGTTAGCTTTTTATGTATACAATACAATAACAACAATTATTATACTTTTCTTTCTTTCGGTTGGTTATGATTACCGTTGGGTTATAATTTCTGGAACCGAAACTGACCATTAGAAACCACGCTTACTCTGTTTACTTCATTTTTTGGACCCGACAATCAACCCGGCCCGCCCGCGTCAACGAATTACACATCGGTTTAAGCGGGTCTCGGGCGGGTCAATAATGTTTGCACACCCCTACCCCAATAGTTTGAAATAAATAGTCTGTTTTTTGTTGAACTGTGAACTGAGTTACCTATTCACAGGGTCTGTACTGTGTAGCATGCTATAGTTGAGTGTCTTTTTCAGAATTCATATACACACTCAGCCACTGATGCAGGGCAGAACCTGGAGTTTTAGAGTGTTGTGTTTTTCCACCCATACAAACATAAGTTCTAGATCTTATTTGTGTGTTATAGCACCATTTTTTCTTGGTAAGAAAGATTTCCCTGTGACGAGAATTTTAGTAATCTGAAAGGGGGTAGTGTGAGCGTTCACCGTTTAAATCAAAGTAGGGCTCCCTTTTGTAGAAAATGAAGAGGTTGAGAAACCTATTTTGATTTGTGTGCCATGCTTCCTCCCTGGTAGATACTTGGCATTCTGAGGGATCTTTCTCTAATTTCTTAGCCTCTCAATTCCCTGTTTTCCCTCTTCTAAATCAGTATAATTACCCAAGTGCCACTTTCCTTGTGATATTTGATAGTTTTCCCTTTAAATAACTTTATTTTTACTTCTTATTTATATATTAAAAGAAATATTTAATAATTTTACATTTTTAATGTTGTGAATGCTTGAAGATTCTAGAAAATTCTCCATTATTCTGTTTTAAAATGGATGTGTGCCGATTCCTTCTGCCTCCATCGTCGCCTTCTAAATAATTGCAACATGGTGGACAATTTAGCATGGAGGAGAGTGTTTCACTTTCATTTTTTCTTTCAACACCTATTGGAACACTTCATCTTGACCCCATTTGTCACGTTTCTTCCCCAAATGACACGCTTGCTTGTTATGATTACCGAGAACTTGCAAGTACTTGAACTTTTACTTACCCTGTTGTAGGGCTGGGCATTGGTTCGGGTTCAGGCCCAAACCCTTGAACCGTTCGGACCGACGGTTGGAATATACAGGCCCAAACTCGAACCTAAACCAACATCAGTTTTTTCGGTTTTCGGGTTCACGGTTTGGGCCGGTTCCGGTTCGGTATAAACGGTTTCGGCTAAACATTAGGCTACTTTGATTTTTTGGCCCAATACAATTTTAGGTTTACTTTTTGTCCAATTTTTTTTTTCAGTTCTTGGGCAATGAAAACTAATCACATTGTTGGGCCATTATTTTCTATTTTTTGTCCATGTATTTTTTTTGGTCAAGTTTGTCCATGTATTTTTTATCTATGTTTTTAATGGCTACTTATTTAAATTTTTTGGTCCAGATTTTGGGCTATTGGCCGTTATTTTCTAAATTTTTTGTCGAGTTTTGGCTACGTATTTTAGTCATATTATTACAATATACACACAAATAAAATTAAATACAATAAAATATTAAAAAATGATCCTAATCAACTTTTAAGAAAATAAAAATTACAACATATCGTTGATTTTTTCCATTAAAATTCAAATACAATCAGCTATGATGGAGATCCTGATAACTTCAATTTTAAACATCAGCAATCTTCTTGTTGAGTAACCTAGCCAACTCCATCAGCAACAATACTTCAAAAAAGTGCAAAAAGGAAAAATAACGAAGTTAGAAGGTAAAAATAGATATTCTAAAAAACACTAAAGAATAGATCTAGAAGGAAACACAATACAAAGAAAATCAACAAAGAAAACTTTAAAGCAAAGGAGAAAACTTGAAAAAGAGAGATAGTGAGAGATGGTTGATGCTAGCAGATTTGTGAGAGATGGATCATGAAATCAACAACAGTAAATAAAACAGAACAACAACAACAAGCAACAGAAAGAAATGACAGAGAGATAGAACTCACCGAGAGGGATGGAAATTTTATGCAGCCACCGCTGCTTTTAGGGTTAGGAATGGAAGGAGAAATGGTTAAGATGTAGTGAACTTCCCCTTTTATAGAAAATAAAGCTAGGGTTTGAATTGGACCATTTTTAAATTGGGCCAACATTGGGCTTCTTCTTATAACATGATAATATTACAAATTTACAATACATATTAACGGTTCGGGTTTCGGGTTCAAACGGGTTGGATGCAAACACCTGTGACTCATTAATATACTCTAAGTAGAGTTGTATTCAATGGACTTGCATACTAAATTTATATGATAGAAATAGAAATATCAAATATCTACCAAACTTGGCTATTGTTTTGCATTAATATGCATTTTACTTCGAAATAGAAATCATAAGCGCTGTTGGCTTGAATATATAGAGTGAAGTTGGGAAATGATCAAATTGAGTTTATTAGGGTTATAGTGAAGAGTGAGAAATGCTTGGATGTGGAGAGTAAATTTAGCCAGTTTCAAAAGTACTCGTGCATAGAAAATGACACGTATTAAGATAATGCGCCAGTACCCATTTTATGTCAAGTGACTGCAGTTTTTAAAGCGATCCATCTTTGAGTTATTGCTTCTGTACATTACTTTTTAGCTTCCACTGTGTTTTCATACAGCTTTCATTTCATGACAGGTTGGGTTAATAGGTTTGCGAATGCTGGTGATACTGCCATGGAAGTTGCTGGGAATACAGCATTACGGGTGAGTTATGATTTCAAAATCCTCTTCCTAAGTGTCGTGTTACATTATTTCCTTCAATTTTCTCATTGGAACCTAGATTTTCTTGTGCTTTTTGCTTTGAATACTTAAAATTACATAGCTATTATATGGAGCCTAGATACTCCAAAATTGCTAAAGCATCAGTGGTATACCTGTATCTGATACCAATATGCCTACCACCTTCGTCAAAATATGTTTCGGTGATACTTCATTGATACTTCAATAGCGATAACATCTCCAAAATCTTGTCTTAAAACATTTTGCACAACGTTATTCTTTATCATGCTGTGAACAGAAAATTAGAGTACATACTCTTTTTGTTCCTTTTTCGAGGAAATATAAAAAATATTAAGAGGCATGGTTGACAGAGTGGATAGGTACACTATCTATTCAATATAGTGGCGACCACTGACTTATTTAATTTGTAGAGTTGTCCGTTGCTGAATTAGACTTTGGAAGCTATGGTTTTTGGACAACGAGAATGTATGAAAATGATAAAATTAGCATTAGGCAGTAAAAAATTAGTAGTTGAATAGAGTCAAGCCTTAAATTTAAAAAGGACTTGTGATATTTTTCATAAGCTTTTGACGTATCTAGTTCATATATCATATCTTTACTGGTTAAGAATTTTCCATATTCTTGTATCCATATCATATTGTACCTGTGTTGGATTAAGTGTATCTATCTGCATTGTAGGTTATAGTAGTATTGGCATTGTGACATATTTTGAGAAAACCGATGCACTAATAATATGTCCTGGTTATTACAGTTCCGGCAAGCGAAAACAGAGATTGTAACAGCGAGCAAAGTAGCATACAGGTTCTTATTGGGTGTTACAAACAATGTTACTAACAACATTACTAACAACGCTACAAACAGTGTTAAACCAGGACCTGATTCCCCCAACATATCAAACAATGAAGTGTCCTCCCCTAGATTTCAAGCTTCTTGGTTGAAAAATTTGATTACTAATGGGGCAAAACCATCCACTAGTTCAGAAGCTGAGAATCAAAATGGAGCTGTTCCTGTACAACCAACAAGAGAAGAAGATGATAAGACTCTGCTACAGCATAATTCATCTTCACATTATGATAGTTGATTGAAATAGAATCCATGTCAAAATTGCTTAGTTACTTTCTGCAATGGATTGTAGTATTTTGTAAGTTGCAAAAAGGAAACATATTTTTCATAGTATTCATTGTGGATTACCTTTGTTATATAGTTCCGATGAACCCCACGAATGTCGTTTATAGGGGCTACTACCTGAAGCTATTCTCCGATCGGTACTTATATCAAATGTATAATTTTCATTTGTTGCTCAACTTCAAATCTTATTATTGGTGGTTCCTAGTGAAACTATGTTAAGTGAAAGGTAATTGGGTTGTTTTGTGTTTCTTCTTTGAATATCTGAATTGATCAAATAGTTAAATTCATCACATGATTTTTTTCATGTATTCAACTGCATAGTGTACAATGGATGTAGACCTTTTTTCCATTAATTCATTGTCTTTATATCCATGTGCTTGGTCTATGTTGTTTCTTATGATTGATGCAAGTTTTAGTAGTAACATAATGGGAATGTGTATGTGTCGTTATCTTGTTTTTGTTTCCACCTATCAAATAAACATTATAGAAAATAATATAAAACTATGAAAATGCATATTAGAATTAGATTTAATGATTTTAGAAATTTTTCAAATTTCAATATATTATGGATTTGTTTATTTTGTGAAAACATTTTCTATTTTTTAAATTTATGTTAATCTTACTTGCTAATATTGAGATATCCAGCAAGAAAAAGTTTACATAGTTACAAAAAACATAACATTGTTATTTAATATTTATGCATGTATCCTTACCAACAACGGTATTCCATTACTGTAAAAAAAAAACAGTTATTCATGTATTAAAAAATAATACTATTACCGATCGTTAGGTAGTTGGTTTAATGGTGATTGACATGAAACTTAGTAGGGAGGATCACAGTTTGATTCTCTACAATTGCGATTGAGACGAGATTGAAACCACTTGATACTAAACAAGATTAAATTGGTAATGAAAGCAGAAAAAGAAAAACACTATTTGGCTATCCTCCTCATTTCAATTTAGGGGACACTAATTTCAAGATGTACGTTTATAATTTGCTTATTTTTTCTAGTAGTCTTGTACTCTTGTTGCCTAGAGTTGTAGGAAATTTGAAATTCGAACTCCAATTCCTCTATTAATATTAATGTTAAGAATTGAGCTACATTTACGGATTAGTATTTATAATTTGTTATTAAATGGAATAACTCTGAGCTCAATTGATAGGTCATTGTATTATATATGTATGAGTCGGGGTATCTAGCGCAGCTAAGACACCCTAGATAAGTTTGGTCTATAAAAAATAAACAAATAAAACCAAAAAGAGCCTAATCATCACGAGTTTCTTCTCTTTTGTTGTTTCTCCTCACTCACACTCTCTACTCTGTACCATTTCCATCCCACCCTCACCAATGCTATCTCTCTACAACCTCCCGGGCACCACCAATCTCAAACTCCAATTCCCCTCAACAACCCATCTCCGCCACTCCACCACCTTCCCCAATAAAAACCTAACCCAAACCCCCTCAAAATCCCACATTACAAAATCCCTCCTTCAATGGAACCGCAAACCCCAACTCGCCGGAGAAACACCACGTGTAGTCGTAGTAACATCCGGAAAAGGCGGAGTTGGTAAAACAACAACAACCGCAAACATCGGCCTTTCATTAGCCCGTTTAGGGTTTTCAGTTGTTGCAATTGACGCTGACGTTGGATTACGTAATCTAGATCTTTTATTAGGTCTTGAGAATCGAGTCAATTATACCGTCGTTGAAGTTCTCAACGGCGATTGTCGACTCGATCAAGCTTTGGTTAGAGATAAACGTTGGTCTAATTTTGAATTACTTTGTATTTCTAAACCTAGATCTAAATTACCTATTGGATTTGGTGGAAAAGCTTTAACTTGGTTAGTTGAAGCTTTAAAAGCCCGAGGAGACGGAACTGGTGGAACCGGAAATGGAAATGGTTCTGGCTCTGGTTCCAACAGTTCTGTCTGCCCGGACTTTATCCTGATCGATTGCCCTGCGGGAATTGATGCGGGGTTTATAACGGCTATAACACCGGCTAATGAAGCTGTTTTAATTACTACGCCGGATATAACTGCTCTTAGGGATGCTGATAGAGTAACTGGGTTATTGGAATGTGATGGGATTAGGGATATTAAGATGATAGTGAATAGGGTTAGGACTGATATGATTAAAGGCGAAGATATGATGTCAGTTTTGGATGTTCAAGAAATGTTGGGTTTGCCATTACTTGGTGTTATACCTGAGGATAGTGAGGTTATAAGGAGTACTAATAGAGGGTATCCTCTTGTTTTGAATAAGCCCCCTACTTTGGCTGGTTTGGCTTTTGAACAAGCTGCTTGGAGACTTGTGGAACAGGATAGTATGCAAGCTGTTATGGTTGAGGAAGAGCCTAAAAGAGGTTTTTTCTCATTTTTTGGAGGATAAAGTTCAATTGGGTCATTTTTGTTCTTTCATTATTAGGTGCAAGTTTGTAATGAACGGTTTTATGGAGTTTGAGAAATGGTTTTTTGAGGTGAAGTTTGTTTTGGTCTGTGTATAGTTGCAGTTAGTAAAGCTTGTTTTCATGCGTTAAATATGTTCATTCATGATTTATTGCTTTTAATTGATTAGTATTATTATTTTGGTAATGTAAGGATTATTAATTGTATATGTAAACACCTCAGGTGCTGGTTTTGTTGGTATTAGTAATACAATGTTGTAGATGGCTTACCCTGGTATTTTATATTACGGTTGCAATTTTGTAGTTTGCAATATGACGTGATGTGGAAGCAGGGTTCATGGTTACATAAAGTGATGCAGTTCATGGTTATCGGTATGTTATGATACATGCTAGTCCTGTCACGATTCAATGCCACATTTAAAACCAATAGATAGTAATAATTCATGAATTGCAGCATGGATATTGATTTATTTTGAAATGCCATGTTTTTATTTGATGATGATGTATCTTACATTCTTACTAGGATTTGATTCACTATTCAGAAAATAGGATTCTATGATTCACGGTTTGAATCTCAATTCAGTAAGCATGATGCATTTTGTAATTTAAAACCCTAGTTATATCGATGATCAAGTTTTAGTGTGGTATCGGGCGCTCAAATGCATGTTCAACAAAAAATTACACAATGGGGTGTTTGGTTTGATGTGCATTTAAGTATGTACGCTGCTACAACTTTGTCAAGTGTGCTGAGTTTATGAGTAATATCTGTTACCATAATAATATTTTGTTGTAGATGGTTCAACTTAGGATTTTAAATTTGGGCTGCAACTGTTTTATAGCAGTTAGATACAGTCAGTCTGCAATCATAATTTAAATCCATAATTAAATCGGTGATGAAGTTTTGCTTTTAGTGCTGGCATGTCGATTGTGTTTTAGCTGTTAGATACAGTCCACAATCATAATTTAAATCCATAGTTAAATCAGTGAAGTTTTGCTTCTAGTGCTATCATGTCGATTGTTTGGTACAATGATAAAATATTTTGTTGGTTTTTTGTTAGTTTGTAATGATTTTCTCTTAGTTTGTAATGGATTTATGGTGTTTAAGGTTGTTCAAATGTACATGTACTAGTGTTTTCTGAAGTGCAGTTAATTTTTTTCTAGATGGAAGCTGTGTACAATTGAGATTAGTTAGGCTTGGTTCAACTTCATGTTCATTCAAGATTTCTTTCCTCCAATTGATTTGGATTTATTGTGTCGATTCTTCTTTATATTGATATTTGTTGCCACAATCTTCCCTTCTGCTGTTCTGGTATTTGACCACTGAATGATGAGCTTCCATATGGGTAGGTGGGTTAACAAGATGATCATAAATGGGACGAGAAATTTGTATATTAGTGTCTTTTTTTTTTTCTTCATCTTTTATTGTTAGGATCAAACTCGGTACCTGTAGTTTATAACACTCTTGACTCTTATACTCTGCGCACGAACTGTTTGTGCTAGATTCCAGTGGTTGCATGTTAGTGTCTAAGGTTGTAGAACTGTTTCGGCTGCAAACACTTGTTTTAGTGTTTTTAGATGAAAGAGCTAACTGTATGCTGTGATTCTTTAGCCCTATCTCTATTCTTTATTTCTGTTGAACATATTTCATTAGTAGGCGGCTGCTAGTCCATTTTCACTCCCGATTGCAGTATTAACATTATCGATAATATTGCAGATAGCATACAATCAATATGCAGACATAAAAATTAGCAGTTTGTTTTGCTGCTAAGTTCTTTGAAATGGTAAAATTTAGCGGTTTATTTTGCTGCTCGTTTTTATTACAGTACAACAGTAGTTACTTAATATATCACTAGATTTTGATTATCTCTTACAGTAATATGCATCGAACAGTGAATAGTACCTCTTGCAAAACTGGAGTACATTACCACTCTACTCATGATTCGTTGATGGAGAGGAGTTACTACCAGTAGTAGAAATCTGAATGCACAGAATAATTTCTTTATATTTACTCCTTATTGTCCAGCTTGGGCTAATGGCCATCCGCATGCTCGACTGGGTCACCCGACCCCATGAAGTAATAACGTAGATCATATAACGGACACGTTATGATTATAAACAATTACTGCTCAATAGGGACACATGCACCATTTGACACTGCTGTTATGATTATGTCTAAATGTGTTTGATTTGTCTAAAAATGAAGAATTAGACGTAATAACTTTTTGTTGTACTGTGTTTGAGTTTAAAATTGTTTATGGGACCGAACAAATTGGAGGGCCCTCTAGACAAAATTAAAATTTTATACCTCACTAAATCATATCATGACTTTTTATGTCAAGTATAAATTGTTTAAAATACCAAAATAATCCTTTATCTACATAATGTCAAACAAGACAAATGAAATTGTTTGATATATCTTAAAATTTGTCCCGTAAACTTATATTCATACTTATCATATGCAGATTAAACGGATTCTTAAAGATTAAAAGAAAATATTGAAATTGAACACATTACAATGATCAATTCTAACCTAACAAATATTTCAAGGACTAAAACAAAATAACAATGTTCAAAAGAAATAAGTGATATATTTGCAAGTAAAAGAAATAAGAAAAATTTTACAACGACTAAACTGAAAAATAATATATTAATATATTTACATGTACAAAGAAATATATATAAATTAACCATACATAAAGTATATATTGATATGGTTTTTTGTGTTTTTGTATTGCGGAATTTGGTGAGATATAAATTTAGGGAGAAAACTCTCCTCAAATATAGGGTTATATGAAGAATACTAAAGTTCTTGTTTTATTCATTATGCTTATGGCTCTATATATAGAGCTACATAAAAACAAATCATATATTTTTAAAACAAAACTAATCCTATAATAAATTCTAAACAAATCTTAAATATTCTAAATAGAAATATAAATCATAAAACCTAATATTATCATATTTTAAATATAAATCTAAATAATATTTAAATCTAAGATCTTCCAAAAAAGATATTTAGGCATTATTCCCAACACTCCTCCTTGACTGAATATCTTTTTGTTGTATCCAATCTGAGATTTGCACTGAAATTTTATTGTATTTTTTGTTTATCAAGCCTCTCCTCTTTGACCGAATATCTTTGTGTTGTATCCGACCTGAGATTTGAGTTGAAAAAACTTTTTTTTTTGAACACTCCTCCTCGACTGAATATCTTTGTGTTGTATCCAGCATGAGATTCATGTTGATTTTTGTTGTTGTTGTTGTTCATCCACATTCTTTGTTGCTGTTTTTGTTTAACACTCCTCCCTGACTGAATATTTTTATGTTGTATCCAGCCCGAGATTCATGTTGATTTTTGTTTTTGTTGTCTACATCTTCATATGAGACTTGAGCTTTTTTCATGTATTTGTTATGGTTATACATGAAACTATCTCGCATATAACATATGAAAGATGCAGGTTATGGTTATGGTTTTTCTACAACTTCATATGAGACTTGAGCTTTTTTCATGTATTTGTTATGGTTATGGGTTATATAATACATGAAACCATCTCGCATATAACGTATGAAAGGTGTAGGTTATGGTTATGGTTTTTGGCTATGGGTTGTTTTTCTCTTCTTTTTCACATCTTCATAATAAAGATGCAATCAAGGTTATGGGTTGTTGATTTCATGGTTTCTTCTTTTTCTTCGTCTTCATCATCTTCTTCCATCTTCACAGATCTGAACCTTAGCGCTCTGATGCCACTGATATGGTTTTTTGTGTTTTTGTATTGCGGAATTTGGTGAGATATAAATTTAGGGAGAAAACTCTCCTCAAATATAGGGTTATATGAAGAATACTAAAGTTCTTGTTTTATTCATTATGCTTATGGCTCTATATATAGAGCTACATAAAAACAAATCATATATTTTTAAAACAAAACTAATCCTATAATAAATTCTAAACAAATCTTAAATATTCTAAATAGAAATATAAATCATAAAACCTAATATTATCATATTTTAAATATAAATCTAAATAATATTTAAATATAAGATCTTCCAAAAAAGATATTTAGGCATTATTCCCAACATATATAACTCAAAATATTAGACATCAAATTTTAACATTTCATCCTCACATGTGAAAAGAAAGGGTAGTCAAAATCCATTGAATATAGACCATTGAGAAAGGTGAGTGCATTCAACACTAAGACTACGCTTTCCCTATGGAAAGAAAACATTTGGAATCCATAATTGTCGTAAACAATAATATATATTTGGAGCAAGACGTCAGTGTTTTGATTGTGAAAATATGATATAGCACACATGCATTTTAGATAGATTTTGATGCATCTTAAAAGTTAGGTCGAGTTTAATTCAATTTTTATAAAATTCACATGTTAGACAAACATAATTTCCAATTATAAATAGTATATTTTTAGATTATATCTTGTGCAGTTTTAGCGACTTTTAACAATCCATATTTATGGGTGAACGATGTACTATCAAAGGCAAGTATTTTTGGTTGGAGTTTATTATTAGCTAGATAACCGACACGTATGGCCTTGGCAAGCAAGGGTATCATTGTTAATCCGCGCGAAACATTGTTAAGCAAGGGAGGACGAAGACATTCAACATTTATTTTTTAATTGCTCTTTTTCGACTCTAGTTTGGATGAATATTTATAAATAGTTGAAGGTGAAATTTATTTCTTTTGAGGAAGTTTGGATTCATTTCAATTCATTTGGTGATTTGGTGAGGAACAAGAAAGGAATGAAGGCTCGTCATTTGATTTGGTTAACTACTACTTGGAGTATTTGGAGACTACGTAATAGTATTTTGTTCCGAGGAGGAGCTGCAAATTTGTCTTCAATAGTTAATCAGATTGTCAATATTTCCTGGTTTTGGTTTATCAGTAGGATAGGGAATGCTTCTTCTCTTGTTTTTTTTTTATTGGTGTAATGATCCATTATGGTGTTTTCAAAACATCTAATAGTGTTTCTCGAATTGTAATGGTTGAATACACCTTGTACTTCTTATAATTCAATTTTTGCTTATAAAAAAAATCCATATTAACTCGGGTGAAGAAAATCTGTAATAAGTCCGTAATATAATACTAGTATATAACATGATTAAATATGTTTTAGTTTTATAAAATTATGAAATTTTAAGTTTAGTCTCTCAATAATTTATTCACTTTTAATCCTAATTTGTATTTTATAGGAACTATTTTCAGGATTAAAAGTATATTTTTTCTATAAAATATTTTCAAAATGGAGACTATTTTTTCAAACTAGCATGGAGGACTGAAATTTTAAAATTTAATATGGAATAAACCTAAAAGCTTATAATTTTATTAATCACTAAAAATATATTTAACATTTCAACACACACTGTTTTTTCTGGTCAAAACACACACTCTGTTCTACTAGGTAACATTCATATTAGTTCCATTAAATCAAATTTATACAAATTTGGTATGAATTTTAAACAATAAATAAGTTTATCTTAGAAAGTGTTTGTTAGTGAATACTAACTGAATATGTATCTTGCACGTTATTGGAAAAACAAGACAAGGAAATGGTTAGGTTCACGTCATGTGAATTGTGAGATAAATCTTAAATTCTTAATGGTCATGCATGTGGAGTGAATTGACAACCTTACCATAATTTATATTGTTTAATTTATAGTTTATACGCGTCAATTTATGATGTATAAGTAACATAAATTTTACATTAAATCGTCTCATAAGTCTTAGCTCAACTGACAAAAATATTGAAATTGTTAGGTCATGCATCGTGACCCGGGTTTGAACCTGGGATCTCACAATTATGTGAGTTTAATTTCTTTGGATTACCACTTCATCTAAGATAAAAAAAAAAAATTACATTAAATCAAAGGATTGATCTGGTGGTAAAAAGACACGTCTTAAATTCGAGAAGTTCCAGGTTCGACCGTTATATGAATTTTAAGGTCTTCCCTATCTTGAACTGAGCCACCATCCTCTCCCACTAAATTTTTTCTTATAAAAAAAAAAAGAAAGATTAATTTTACTTTATTATACACAATTTAATTTTTATTAATGGATTAAAATCAGATACAATATGATTTATTGATTTTTTTAAGTAATTTAGTGACTTTGAATTTCATACTCAAGGTGAATAAGTGGCTAAAATAGTGGGTGTAGCAATGAATGGGAATTGGAGTCTCAAATTTGCTTTGATACTTGATACTTGGAGTCCATGGGAAAGAGGACTTCCGGAAGATTAGAGTGTATTCATATTCCTTGATAGCCATAAGATGAATGCCCTCTTACTCATCCTCTACGTACCCCCGTGGAAAATGTGCTTCATATTCATCACAGTGACTGAGAACTCTATCGAAGCAAATCATGTGGCTAACCATGTGGCGAAATATGGATTATCCTTGATTCCTAATGCACATGCCAACTTCAAATTTCTGTTGATCATTGAAAACACCAAAAATTCTTAAAACAAAAATGAAAGTTAAAAGGACAAAAGATTATGATAACAGAGATTTTTATTCCTTTTTAATAAATCTAGTAGTTAAAATTTTATCTTTAAGATGAATAAATAGAGCATACGAAGTTTGAACCACAATCCTTATATATATATATATATATATATATATATATATATATATATATAATATAATCTCTCTACCATCTTAACTAGAGCTGTCAAAACGGGCGGTCCGGCCATTTTCGGGCCGGCCCAGTCGGGCTTCGTCAGGCCGGACTAAAAAGCCCGGATAAAAAACGGGCTACCAAAATTAGTGTTCGAGCTCAGCCCGGCCCGGTACGGGTAGTCAGGCTTTCGAGCCGGCCCGTTTTTTTTTTTTACTTCTAGTGCTCAAACTCAACCATGTAAATAACATTAATAATTCTCGCGCGTCCTATTTTTTACTCATCAGCTATATATATATATATATAATAATTCTTGCGCGCCGTATTTTTACTCATCCCCTCTCTACGAGTTTCTCGCGCGCCCTATTTTTACTCATCCACTACCTACGAGTTTCTCGCGCGTCATATTTTTACTCATCCGCTACCTACGACTTTCTCGCGCGCCCTATTTTTACTCATCCTCTACGTACGAGTTTCTCGCGCGCCCTATTTTTATTCATCTACTACGTACGAGTTTCTCGCGCATCCTATTTTTACTCATTTGCTACCTACGAGTTTCTTGGGTGCCCTATTTTTACTCATCTGCTATACTTAAGTAGCGGATAGTGTTTTATAATTTATATTACAAACTAATTTCAAATTATCAAAAACAAATTATTTATATTTATATTTTATTTTTTAATTTTTAATTTTTACATCCTATTTTTTTAATTTTTAACTGGCCTTTATCGAGCCGGACTAAAAAATCTGGAAATAATTCAGGTTAGAATTTTCAAAGTCCGAGCCCAAAAAAAAATCGGGCTTGGCGGACCAGCCTATTCGAGCTAGCCCATTTTGACAGCTCTAATCTTAACTTACTTGGGGGAAGGACAAAAAGATTAGTAAATATAGAAATAAAAATAAAATGGTAGGTTTTATAAAGAAAATAAAACATACTATAGGATTGTAATGTTCCACGAGGTTATTTTATAATGGTCCCCACTCCCCACATTCACACAAAAAACACCTTCATCTTTTTTTTTTGACGCAAAAAAAAAAAGCACCTCCATCTTAATAAATGTCCTAAACACATCCCAAAAGTTGTGGTCTCTGTTCTTCCTCCCTTTTTAAAAACCTTCATTCCAACACCAATTTCATCTTCACAATCACATTCATATACAATCTCTCTCTCTCTCTCAACACTTTTCACAACTACAAAACCAAGCATCAATTTTTCAAGCTAAAAAAAAAACCATACTTAACCTATGGCGGCAGGACTAACCGCCACAATAACCTTACAACCCTTAAACCGTCACTATAAACCTTTGTTTCCTCATCTTCAAAAACAAACACCAACACTTATTTTTTCCCCTTTAAGATGTTTTTTACATCAAAAAACAACCTTAAAAACCCAAAGATTGAAAAACTTCACTCTTTGTGTTCTCATGGAAGACCCAAAACAAGATACCCAAATGGAAATTGAAGATGAAAAATCACCCCTTTTAGAGAATAATTATGTTCCTCAAATTGTGTCACAAAAAATGGAAGAGAAAATGAAAAGAAAAAAGTCAGAAAGGTTGACTTATCTTGTTGCAGCTGTTATGTCTAGTCTTGGTATAACATCTATGGCTGTTTTGGCTGTTTATTATAGATTTTCATGGCAAATGGAGGTAAGTGTTGAAATATTGTTTCTTAATTTTTTTTATTTTTTTTTAAAATATTTTCTTTCTATTTTATTTATTTTTTGTTTATGTACATTGTTTTTTATTTGAAAGGATCTGAATCTGAAATTGTGTTTTGTTTATTTAGGGTAGTGGAGAAATTCCTTGGTCAGAAATGTTTGGTACATTTGCTCTATCAGTTGGTGCTGCTGTAAGTTCAAATTTTTATTTTATTTATGTTTTTAATGAAAAAGTTCTAATTTTGTTTTAGTACTATTGTGGTGACTAATTTGCAACTGTTTAGTACTAAATTAAGCCTTTTTTATTCCTCAAAGGTTTCCAATTTCGATGACTAATTAAATTATATTATTTTTCTTAGAGTTTAATTGACATTTTAATAAGAAATAACTTCATCCTATCTCAATACAACATAACTTGATGTATTTGGACATAATACATCAACTTTGAACTAGATACATTTTATTGACAAAACTTTATCTTATATTTAAAATTGAAGGGACTATAATTAATGATGAACTCAAAGAATTGGGTGTGTTCATTATTAATTTTGGATAATAAATTCAAATGGGCATGTTTAATTTTCAGGTGGGTATGGAGTTTTGGGCTAGATGGGCTCACAAGGCTCTTTGGCATGCTTCCTTATGGCACATGCATGAGGTATGTATACTTCCAATTCTTTTCTTTTTAAATTTCGGATCTTGTTAATGAGTGTCTCCGAAATACTGTTTAATTATCTTAAATAATAGTTTTTATAAAATTTTATGAAAATGTATAAAGACAGTGCATTGAAAATTAAAATATTTAATTTTTTAAACAAATAATTTCTTTAAATGGATTGTAGATAATCCCTTTAAATTTCTTAAGAATGCAAGAAACAAAAGTAGACATCAAAATTCAAACCTTCTTGGTATTTAATTTATTTTTTATGCTAAGATTAATACCAAAAGCAAGGTTCAAGACCCATATGAAAATGTGTATAATTTTGATTTTACACTTCATACAAGTTTTATACAATACTCCAACCAATAGCTATGGACTATCTGATACGTGCAAGCAAGCAAGCAAAGAGAAAAAAACAAAAAATGAAATTGAATTGAATTGAATTTTGCAGTCCCATCATAGAGCAAGAGAAGGAGCTTTTGAGTTGAATGATGTTTTTGCAATAATCAATGCTGTCCCTGCTATCGCTCTCCTTAACTTTGGTTTCTTCCACAAAGGTCTCATCCCTGGTCTTTGCTTTGGTGCGGTAAGTTTCTCTCTTCTTCTTCTTCTTAATTGCCAACTCTTGCGGTGAAGGGTTGGTTACCAATAACGTTTTTTGAAGTTAACAATTATAATTTGTTCTTATTATGTGTCATCTAAAAAGATATGTTATCCCTCCGTCCCAAAATATAAGCAAAAATTGTTCAATGAAAGTTGATGTATTTGGTTTAAAATTTAGTCCAGATACATTCACTTTTATTGACCTCCTTTTACTTATATTTTGGGACGGAGTAGTACTCCGTAACTCCCAAAATATAAATAAAAATGAGTCAAAAGAATTTGATGTACTCATTCTTGTCCTGTATATAAAAAAAATTTAGTTTCTAGATTTATTGTACTCCCCCGGTCCTAAATATAAGAGAAAGTCAAATTAGATTCATTTACAGTCTAATGTATTTGGTATATATTATAGGCTATATATATTAGATTATCAATAAATCTAAAAATTAGATTATCTCTTATATTTAGGACTAGATGGAGTATCTAGACAATATTAAAGTCTAGATACATCATTTATATAATGAATCTAAAATGTAAAATTTTTCTTATATATATGACTGGAGGGAAGGGAGTATTTGGTTAAAGATTTGGACTAAATACGTTTACTTTTGTTGATAAACTTTTGCTTATATTTGGCCAACATAGAGAGGTTGAGCTCTCCCTAAGACGTATTGTTCTGGATTATCGGTGTCTTTTCATCTGATAATCAGAAGGTTAATAAAAAAATTACTTTCTTTTAGTAATAAATTAAATAAAGAAATTTTTAAACAAATTGGTTTAAAAATAAAGGTACTTGGTTTGAAAATTGGCATTAGCAAAAAAAAAAAAAAAAGTATGTTTATAGAATTTTGAATATACAAATAATTATTTGTAAAAAGTCTTATAATTAAAAACGAAGGAAACCTGTTTTATCCAAAGCTTTCTAAAATGATAGATACTGAAACGTCTTAAAAAAAAAAAATACTGAAATATATATTTATTTCAAAATATATTCCATTTTCAATTATGACTAAATGACATTCTAAAGAGTTCCCTTAATTTAGACCATCCTTATTTTTGTGCAGGGTCTTGGGATTACGGTGTTTGGGATGGCCTACATGTTTGTACACGACGGATTGGTTCATAAGAGATTCTCAGTAGGACCCATTGCCAATGTGCCCTATTTCAGAAGGGTAGCTGCTGCCCACAAAGTAATTATCCTTAGCATCATAACATTATTATTTATTTTTTTTAAACAAATTTAGGTAAAAAAAAAAAAGAAAGGCATTTGTTTATGTTTTGTGGTATAAGGTTTGATATCATGATTTTCTTGTCTTTTATTTCAGCTTCACCATTCAGACAAATTCGATGGGGTGCCATATGGGCTGTTTTTGGGACCAAAGGTAAGAGCTGTATTCTTGTACTATCATAGTTTAATTTTTTTTTATTTAAAAAAAAAAATCAAATTGATGAACTAAAACTTGTTAAATGTTAATATTTGTATGTTTTTTGTTATATTAACTGATGGGCCATAAACAAATATGGTGTGCAGGAACTTGAAGAGGTGGGAGGGTTAGAAGAGCTAGAGAAAGAGATAAGTAGGAGGACAAAATCATACAATAATAGTTCATGACAAAAGCAAACACTAATCTAGATATGTTTTAAAAAGTTATCATTGTAAAGGAAAATATTGAATGAAATGATAAAGAAAAAATAATTTTGCTTCCATTTGTACAGCAATTAATTAATAATTTGTTCCAAAATAAGAAGGAAGAAGTCGTCAACAAATCTTAGTTCAATTATCAAATATCGAAATTATTAGGTCAGATGTCGTGGTCAAAATTCAAACCAATTCTTTCACTTATATGTGTGAATTTTTTATTGTCGGCTTTTATTATTTGAGAAATATTAAAGAGCACTAATAAACAGAAGTAGTGTGACAAATAATTTACTTCTTTTTTTACCAAAGTGTGACAAATAATTTGTTTTGACACAAGTGTGACAAATAATTGAGGGCTTCATTTATGTCCTTTTGCTTTCACAAAAAGAGGTCAGCAAATACTTGTACCTATTGGAATGGGGTCAGTCAGCTACATTACATTTGCTCAAAGTTGGTTGCTACCTTCAGTGGGGCTTTAATCTTTAAATGCCACATAAGAAGGGAAGGGCCATAGTGCCACCAACAATGCATCAGCACTATAAACCTCCTAAAAGGTAGGGAATGATTTACTTGGATTCAAATGAAATGTAAAAGAAAATGTAATATCAATAATGCAAGTGTTATTAGTCAAAAAAATAATGCAAGTGTTAAACTATTATGTTTGGTCTAGTGGTGAGGGGTTTGAATAATATACTAGAGATTTTAGGTTTGATCTTTGGCTCAATTGTAAAAAACATAAAATAATGCAAGTGTTTTCTTGTACTTTTTTTAGTGTCATACATTCTTGCCATTAATTAATTGTTTACTATTATTATCCTATACTTTCAGTGTAGTTCAAACCCTTACCATTCTTATCACCTATGAAGTCCCGATACGTCACACGATACCGATACGACACCGATATGACACCAATACGGTGATACGAGAAATTTTTGAAAATTCTCGATACGATACGGCCACGATACGTTATTTTAAAATTAAATTTAAAATTAAATATATACATATAAATGCACAATATACAAACATAACTAAAATCGATAATGATAAAAAAAGATTACATTCAAATTACTCAAATTGAGCAAACAAGTAACAACTGCTGGTGGTGCGAGGAGTGGCGGTGGCCCTCCGCACCACCTCTGTCCAAATCTGTAACGGTGGAACACGTTTCGGTGGATATTCTCGGGTTCGATTCGGTTCGTCTGGGTTTGTGTCTCTCTGGTTCAGGTTAGGTTCGATCAACATCATCTTCGTCGTGGTGGTGATGATCAGTTTGGTTAATCTGGCTTACACTACTCGTTGGTTGTGTGGGTTTCTTGTTCTGGAGTTTCGTGGGTTTTTGTTTCGTGCCTTCCTTGTCTTGGACAGTTCAACAGTTCTGGTTATTCGGTTTTGTTGTTGATAGTTTTGGCATTTCTGGCGCTATGTTTATTAGTTTCATTTGGATTTCTCAGAACTCAAGTCGTCGCAGCTTGGGTTTGTAAGACTCGAAAGGGCTGTTTCTACTTGTTGTGCCTTGTCAAAGGGGGTTGGTACTTGAATCGGTTCGTGTTGGCGGACGATTCATTCTCCTTTTGGAGATGCAAAAGCTCACACGTCACTCTTTTTTTTTTTTTTTTGCTATTTGGTTTCGTGCTTGTACGCGAGTTTGCTGGATAGTTCTGGTGGTGTGTGCGCATTATGTCTGTTTTTTAGACCACCTTTGTCTGATACCCATCTGAGTTGATTATGTGTATGCAGGGGCGGACTAAAAAATTTAGGCATTACAATTTTTTTTCATCTCGATAATATTTCAGTTAAACAACAAACAATATGTAAAATTACTACTAATACAACATGTATATCAAAAAAAAAAAAAAAAACCAACAAACCAAAAAATATTTATTCAAAAAAATAAACCAACAAACTATATCTAAAAAATCACAAAATTTCTATTCGAAAAAAAAAGAACTACTAATTTATTGAATATATGTTAAATCATGCATATCACTTGTTTAATTCAATCAGCTTATATCTTATTAATTTTTGTTCCAATTTTACCCGTGTTTAATATTTATTCTAATTTTACTGTATTATCTTAGTTGAAAAAATTAAATATTAATTAAACTTTTTTTTATGTCCTGTCATATTTATATGGTAGTTCAATTGCTAATTTTACCCAATTCTATAAATTCAATTAGTGGTCCACTATATTTTGACAAAAAAGTCAAAGTTGATGATTATAAAATTAAGTTATATAACTAAAAATAATAAAAAAAAATTTAGAAGTCTTAATTTTTATAGAGATAAAAAAATAATATGCAATCTTATTAATTATTAAAATTAACAGTCACACAAAAAGATCTCATCAACTCCTAATATGTCTTGTCCACATAATTCAATCTTGTTGGAATCTTCCACTTGCATTTCATGCAGTCAAGGCCAAACCTTGTCCAGCTCATGAAGCTCCAAAAGTGAACAAAGATCTAAAAGAAAACGATTGGGTATGTATATAATTTGGCCTTTCCAATTTTTTTTTCTGGTTATTAATTCCTTCAGAAAGGGTGATTTATTTTATTTTTTAAAATCGAAAATTTAAGCTATTTGAGTCTCCAAAGTGAACAAAGATCTAAACGAAAATGATTGGGTACGTTTGTTCCGACTTTTTTTCAACATTAAAACTACTTTAAGAGTAAAGTTAAAATTATGAGCTTTTAAAATAAAGCGAAAGTTGTTTGGTGAATCCAATTTTTTTAGCTTAACTTTTTTTTTTTCTTTTATAGATGGATTTTAGATGTAAAGAATCCACCCCTCATGCAAAGCAATATCAGGTA
Organism: Trifolium pratense; assembly: GCF_020283565.1. Taxonomy (NCBI): domain Eukaryota; kingdom Viridiplantae; phylum Streptophyta; class Magnoliopsida; order Fabales; family Fabaceae; genus Trifolium; species Trifolium pratense. Next base: position 46,034,731 of record NC_060060.1, read on the forward strand.
GAACTACCAGTCTAATATAAAATTTCAGGTTGAATTGTCAATATCTGGTAGAAGTATTGTTTTTATTAAAAAGGTTAAATACATTTAGAGGTATTTTAAGTTTAATATTTATAACATGTTATTCTCTTAAATTTTTTAAATCAAATTGATTCTTTAAATTTTTATATATCACACGTTTATTTATTTGTTACAAACTAAAAAAAGAAAAAGAAACAGTGTGTATGCAAATAAAATTTTTTTGGACAAAATGTATGTAAATAAAATTGATAACTTCATTATATGCATGAAAATGTAAATGTATCAATCAATTTATTATTTATTATGTAAAGCAAGCATAGTGCACAAATAAAAAATTGTTAGATTTTGGGGGAAAAATAGAGTCACGACTCATGAGTCAATTTTTTAATATACTAAAAAATCAGAAAGAAAAAAAAACAAAAAAGAGAAAGAAATGGCAGTAGCAGGGATCGAAGAGAGTTCTAGAAGAAATTAAAGCTCGGCGTGTTTTTTTAAAGTGGCTAATATTTACTTCTATACAAGTACTTTTTGTTCAATAAAAATAAGTTATTTTTTTAAAGTACTTCTCTGATCTCTCAAATCTTGTTTGGCATGACTTATATTTTTATGGACTAAAAAGTCAAAAATAAATTTGGCCATGTGAGTTTGTGTTGTGCTTTTTTGTTTCAGAGAAGAGGAAGATATTAACTATGTGTTTTTCCATTGTTCTTTTTCGCAATAAATTTGGAAGAGAATTTTCATCTGGCTTAATGTGGATTTTATCCCCTTTGAAATTTGTTGGAAGCACTTTATCTCCTTTGGTGCTTTGGTGAAGAATAAGTCATATGCAAAAGCTTGACATGTAATTTGGTTGGCAACCACATGGAGCTTGTGGCGAGCCCGTAATAATATAATGTTTAGAGGAGATGTCATTAACTTGCAATTCTTAGTGGATCAAATTATTTATATCTCCTGGTTTTGGTTTGTTGGTAGAATAGCTTCTATGTCTTCTGTTGTATTTTCAGATTGGTGTAAAGATTCATTATCTTGCATTTTTAGCATCTAGTAGCTTATTTTAGAATTGTAAGGGTTGAGTACCCCTTGTACTCCTTATAATTCATTCTTTGCATAGAAAAAAAAAAAAAATTGGCCAAACGGTACTTAAAAATAAATTTTAAAACTTAAGCAGCGTATATAAAAATATTTAAAAATTTAGGCAAAATTACACTGGAGATCATTTATCTTACATTTTGTTACAAATAACATCATTTATCTTACATTTTAAAAGGACTGAAGTGTTACAAATATATACAAGATAAATGACCTATATCTATATGTTACAAATAAAAGATAAAAAATTAAAGTGTTACAAATAACTAAAATAAAGGACCTCTGATGTAATTTTGCCAAAAATTTACCAACAAAATCTTAATATTATTTATGGAAGTTGAACTCACACCTAGATTGATTTTTTATCAATAAGAAAAAAAGAGGTGGATTTAATTTGTGAATATAAGGTTTGAGAAGTATGACGTGGTTGCACTATGACCATAATTGCATTAATTATGACGAAGGATACTACTCCCTTCGGTCTAAAATGAGGGAGCGATTTTGACTATATACATTATTCATATATCTTCCTTTGATCCTATTTTTCTATTAATAAATAAAAACAAATATTAACATATAAGATGTTGGATTCATCTCGATGAGTATTTTCAAAATATCAAATTTTTATAATTTTTACTATTATACGATTAAAAATATTAATCGTCAAAGTTATGTATTGACATGCGTGGCGTGGTCAACTGACTCACTCATTACGTGACCGAGGAAGTATACAATTAAGACATTGTATTGAGCAAATAAGACATCGTATTGAATCAAGTGGTTCACTGTAATCTTGCTGAATTGTGCGAATTATATCTCATTCATGAATATAGCATGACCCCACTGTATCTATACAATACAAGCATGTAGTACACTTTTTATAACATTTATTAGCTGCAAAACGAGTTTCTACATGCGATGTGCATTGATGAATAATTTAAGACCACAAATGAAGCTGATTACAAGGAATATTTTCATTTTTACACTATTTTTTTTTATTACAAAACTATGTTTCGTAAAATTAAGCAAGTTATTCATAAATTGTGATATAAGTGATAGATATTTTGACTTCTTAACCATTTGGTCCTAGGTTCGATCATCAACCGGTGTATATAAAAAAGTATTTGTTAGGAGAGATCAATCCCTTAAATGAATCTCAATTACTTTGAGAGAATTAGTTTCCGTAGTTGTGTGCGGAAGATACATTTGATTTACAAAAAAAAAAATAAGTTATAAGTTAGTTGATAGCTGATAAGCTAGCTTTTAATTGGTGTATGTTTGGTAATTAAGTTCAATAAACTAGCTTATAGTTTATTGGACTAGCTTATAAGCTTTGCTCGATAAAAATAAGACATGTTTGGTAGTAAGGTTCTCTTGTTTTTTGAGATGCTATTTTAAGTAGCGTTTGAGCTTATAGTTTAAAAGCTATAAGCTTGTGAAAAAAAGTTTGTTACCAAACACCTTTAATTTTATGAAACAAGCTTATTAATAAGCTAATATAATTATAAGCTATTTTATTTGTGTTACCAAATAGACACAAAATATTGTATTTTTTACACTAATTGCTTTTTGTACTAATTTTTATGTTTTTATTTAATGTTTTATAATTTTGGAATAAATACAATTTTAAATTTTAATCTCTCCAATTTTATAAAATCCACAAATTTAGTTCGTCAATTTATTTGCAATTTTGGTTCTACCATTTTCAAAAGATTGGTCACTGGGTACTCTTATTTAACTTATTTTTTATTTTGATGATGTGACATTTTTATTAAATGACGTAGAACTGCGAACCATGTTTATATGGCCAGGTGTCACATTAGATTTAATATTTTATTGTTATTTAAATTTTATATTAATTCTTTCTATTTCTAAAATAAAAACATAAAAAAAACTCAACAAATAAAATTAAAAAAATCAAATTAGCTTTCACCTTCATGAACCCTAATCTAAATCACGCGCATACATCTTCACTTGCCTTCTTCGAACCCAAATCAGTAATAGTACGTTGCCCCAAAGCACCAGGTCTAGCCTCTTGCATAGTGCACCAATAATTAATCAAGGCAACAACTGATGAAAAGATAGTATATATTGAGCGTCGATCTCAATGTTCCTAATACGGGTATCCTTTGCTTTCAAATACTCCAAATAACACATGTCATGAGTGAAACATCCTCATTAGAGAGATGTTGCAACAAATCAAAGATCAAATATGAATCTGCATAATTATTATGCAATGCTGCTGTAATTTTATTTCCGAAATTGCACATGCTCCAAATTTTTTTACTACTTGAACAATCAAAGAAAACATGACGGTTGTCTTCATCATGATCATTGCAAAGAGAACATATTGCAATTCACCCATCTACTTCGAAGGTTTACACGAGTTGGCACACACCGACGACAAATACGCCATAACAAATTTCTAACTCGTGGCAGAGTTTTTAACTTCCAAATCAAATTCCAAGTATCATATTTCATCCTAAGATGAGACGTGTCTAACAGTTTTTGTACACACAAACAGTATGCACTTCTAACCGAGTATGCGTCATTTTTTTCCATGTGCCAAATACGTTTGTCCTCCACCATAGAATCGAACTAAGGAGTGTTTAAAACTTTATTTATACCGCTAGACTCAAGCAAAGTAGTAAGAAGAGGCAGATTCCAACACTTTGTATCAGGAAGAATCACATCTGCCACCACTAAATAACCTGCTAAAGATACTTTAGTTTGTTGGAGCTGCAAAGAGAATGCATTAAATAACCAATTTTCATTAAGTAATGGAATATTATTTCCACTTCCAATCCTCCATTGACTCCCTTATTTAAGTTAAAATTTGGAATTACAAATACTCCTCTAGACAAAATTAGGATTGTGTCCCATCTTTGAATCAAAGAACTCACAATTAGGAAAATCTTTTTACTTTATAGAGTTTAGAAATAAAAATATCTGAATTTGAAAACTTACTTTCCCGACACTGCTAGATTAAAAGCAATGAGGTTTTTGAAATCCATCCCACCATCCTTTTTATGCACATAAAGCTTATCGCATTACATCTAATTGATACCTTTGCACATTTTTTCCTTGACCTTGATTTTATCCCATTAGATTTTTTATGTAAATTTTTTAATGAGACAGATGTATGTATTAACACATTAAACAAAATTATAAATGTTTTTAATAATATACAACTTTTTAATCTAATTGGGTTGGTCTGGTGGTTTGGCTTGAGACTTGAGAGTGTGCTTTTACTTGAAGTCTCAGGTTCAATTCTCTCTTATGCCAATTTAGGTGAACTAATTTAGGTTCTTCAAAAAAATAATATACTTCTTTTTTTCTTATTTTAATAATTTTATTTAGAGTGTTTCAGATGATAAATATTAAATGATAATATTGCCGTGGCAACTTAATTTTTTTGTATTATGTGATGTATTTGTATTATAACTTAAAAAGAAGACTACGTGTATATGCTTTATACTTTTGAAATAATATATTTTATTTTATAATAACGACATCCGACTCAAGTGATTAATTTTCTCTAAAAGTGAATTGTTCAAAAAAATTTGAGTTTAATTTTTGATAAATATAATCGTTGATTATATTTTATTTATTTTGCGGTCGAACTCTAGGTTATCGAAAGTCTTTTCTCCTAAAAATAAGAAAGTTAATACTAAAAAATAAATATACTTTACTTATTTATTTTAATTTTTAACGTGTATGCATTAAATTTAAACAATACTTATTTTAAAATGGAGCTGTGATATTATTTTGAAGCAATGGAAGTAGCAATGTTATTTATTACTTGGGTATCACAATTTTGACGGTAATTGTATAACTTTTTTTTTCTTCTTAAAAGGTAGACGACGAATTTTAAAATAAAAAAAAAAATTATTGGTAGGGATGGCTGTGATTGAACATGGATTGGACTCCAACATGCGAAGTTAACAATGATGTCTTATGCGTCCACGAAGCTCAACTCAACAAATATCATGGTTCACTTTTCTAGGATGTTGTTTTTGTCTCAAAAAGGATTGGCCCAATCCCTTTTGTACCTACAAAATGACACGTATGCAATGTTGGTGCTTTACATTTGACACATGTCTTCTTCTTAGGGTTTGACTCTATTCCATTAACAAAGTGGTAGTGATGATTTTTCTATCCAAAAATCTAATCCCAATCTTTCCAACTTTTGTATTTTAGTGTTTTCTTTTATTGTTATTGGGTTAGCACTTAGCACCAAGAAATAGGTCTTCTTCATTAGTGTTTGATATGGCCAGATGTCAAACTCCAAAGTTAGTTTAAATTGTCATTACCACTAATCATTCTTTTATAAAGGTGAACAAATGAGTTGTCCCAACATCATTCATCACTCCTTCGACATTTTTTTAGAAGGCTAACTAGTGTTTTAATTAGGCATGTTTTAAAAAATAAGTGTTTGCTGACAATAGAAGTTGTACTCATTTATTAACTATGAATTGATTTTAGTGTTAGAGATTTTGGTTCTCTTAATGATACGGTTATTTCTGACTGTTGTATATGGAGAAATTTCAGTTGAAAAATGATAATTCACTTTATGTGTTCCACATGATCCTCAATGAAGATTAGTCATCGCGGCGGTAGAAACTTCATACTAATATCATGATAATCGAATAAAAAAAGAAGGCTAAATTGCACTTTTAGCCCCCTAAGTTTCACAAACTTGCAATTTTGGCCTCTAATTTTTTAAATAGAACTTTTGACCCCCTATGTTTACACCCTTTTGCAAAAGGTCAATTTTAACCAAGTCAATGCTGATGTGACAGTCACTTAAGTGACTCGGCTGTCATGTCAGCTTCTTTTTTAATCTAATAATTAAAAAAAATAAAATAAAAAAGGAATGGAAGGAAAATAATACTAACTAGAGTTTATCTTAAATCTCTTGAGTTAAAATTGTGGATTTCCTGCACCACTATCAGTAAGCACTACCACCGCCTGTTATGAGTGTCGCCCTATACAATACTTCATCTATGCACATTGTATCACTGATAAGTGACAAATATTGATAAAATTACTTGTGAAAAATAAGCACTTATTAACTTATTTTGAAAAGAAATCCATGAAAACTCATCCCCTTGATTTTTAAATATTGGTTTTGCTAGAATATGTCAAGTACAATCAAATCCCAATCATTTTGATAGGTTTTGCTGAACAAAGATAAGAAAATTAAGGTTTTGAAGCCTTCGTTCAGCGAGCAGCAGCGAGCTGCAGCGAACCAAGTCAGTGCACAAAGATTCCATAGCGAGCAGTAGCGAGCAAAATCAAGCAATGGTCGCTCAGCGAGCTTCAGCGAGAGGTAGCGAGCAAAGTCAGTGAGTTCTAGTGTGATGGCGAGCTTCAGCGAGCCTCAGCGAGAAAGTGTTGAGTAAGGCAATTAAAAGGCACGTGTCAGCAAACCCCTCCCGTGAAGTAACTTGGTCGCTCAACGAACATGTGATTGCATAAAGTCTATAAATAGCCATCAGATTGTGTTTTTTTAGAAATCAACCAGTTTTTTAAAAAACTTACACGAGATTTACATTAGTTCTAAGGTTTCATAGAGGTTTTGAAGGTGGATCCATCACAACTTGAGAAATCAAGTGCTATGTTCTTTCCTCTTTCATTTCTTCACTCTTGTAAGTTGATCATGGCTATGTGTAGCTAAATCTTTCTTTGTTGGGATTAGATGTAGTTAATTTATGATCATGTACTTCTTTTAACTTTGCTATATATGTTTTATTTATCAATCAATACGAGTGGTATCCTTGTTTACTTATTTATTTCAAAGATTTGAATGATATAGACATATGTTGTTTGAATCAAAGATCTAGGATAATCACTTATTGAACTTCAAAGTTTAGACATAGATTTTGGGTTTAATATTCACTTAAAATATCAAAGCTGTTGGACATAAATTTGGTATTTATCAATTAAATATAATTGGTGGGTCCAACATTTATTTTTGGAGGTTATATTGTCAAAATAAAACTTTCAAAGGTGGTGTCGAGATATAACCATGTCGAAGCAAAAGAGTGTTTCGAAGGCTGCGAAGGACACATCTAGTTTTGGCTTTGTCAGGAGGCTGTCGAAAGCGCGAAATCGAATCGAAAGATAGTTGGGTTGTAACACCCAAACCCATTATTTATATATTTCTACCTTAGTAAAAATCTTTTTCAAAATACGCAACGGAAATCACATTTAATTTATTGAATATCGGTTCGAGTATTACACTCCTCTACCAAAATAATACTAATGTAATTAATTAGTAAAAATAGTGTTTATACAAATCTTTGAATCAAATAATGTATTTATTGATTATACAAAACAACCTAGACAATAGACTTTATATACAATATAAAACCCTTTCCCGTGTCACAATCAGAGCAGAGCTTCACCGACGACTCGACATCGAATACCACAAAACCTGTAAATCTGGACCCCCAACGATCCAGCACATAACACATAAAAGAGAGTTAGACAACATACTCAAAATATACAAGTGTAAGTAAAGGGTACTTAAACACTTCTTCATAAAACATGCATAATCATGCATTATACATATACATCACTATCATTCATGCATATTCATATATCATGCATATACTTCATTTATCGCATAATCAATCATTCACAAAATACACCAAACATATAGTTTCACGTCGTCTCGGACAATACCAAAACATCAACAAATACATTGTTCAGATTATGGTCATGACGGACCCTGCGTTGTTCATTTTATAGTCATGACGGACTCTGTGTTGTTCATTTTATAGTCATGCGGACTCTGCGTTGTTCATTTTATAGTCATGACGGACTCTGCGTTGTTCATTTTATAGTCATGACGGACTCTGCTCCTCACATACGGATTAACAATCAACATTTACCAAGTATGTGTCAAACATCATTTATTATAAAATGCACACATAATCCCTAATGCAATCTAATGCTTCACATTCATGTTATGTCCTCTAGACACCTCTAATGCATGTGGTACCATCGTCTTTATCAGAGTATTTCACCTCCGATATCCGTCTTTATCAAACAATTATAGTTCGATATCCTTCTTTATTGGACAAGCCAATATCCCTAAATATTCATGATGCATGCACTCAAAACTCATGAATATATTCATCAACAATTATGGCATATAGCCCATCAACAATAACGTGGAACACTATCCAACGTTCGTCTTTATTAAGATAATCAATACCTTAATATCCGTCTTTATCGAATAACATAATTCGATATACTTCTTTATTAGGATAACATACTCTAATATCCTTCTTTATTAAGTTGATTAACACCTTAATATACTTCTTTGATATTTAAACAAACATCATCATAATCATCAACACATACAATGCATTTACTCACATTTTTAACACAATACTAATAATATAAGTAAAGTGTATTAAGCATGCATTTTATCATAAAACAAACTCCGGAATCGGAATCTACGCGAAAAACTGGGTAAAATACATAATATAACATGTTAGAACCCTCAAAGTCATTCAAATTCCAAAACAGCAAAGTGCTGTGCTGTCACGGTGGCTAAGCGAGCCTTAGCGAGCTGTAGCGAGCTGTTCGCTGAGCGAAGGCTCAGCGAGCTTCAGCGAACCACACCAGTGACTCACCTGCTCGTGGCGAGCTGCAGCGAGCTGTAGCGAACAGCTCCTGCCAGAACTGCTCAAAACATGCGATTTCCACCCAAATTCACCCAAAAATCCCATTTTTCATGTTATAAACCCCAAATGAGTTTGTATTCAAGTGCAACAAACATATCTAAACACAAAAGGACGGTTCATTTCACCGATCTACCATTTTTACTACGAAAAAGTAGAGATTTAACACTTTTACTCAAAACTCTCAAGAACACAAAGTTCTTGAGTTTAATCATCTATAAACTTCGTTTTTAACCATTAAATTCGTTCATACATCATGTTAAAAGCATATTAAGCATGTTATGAACCTTAGAATCGATTTCCATTAAGAAAATTCATCCAAAACTAAAACGAAAATGGGGTGGAGGAAGTTCGGGTGAGGAGAAATCGACATTCTCCCCTTCCTCGAGTCACCCACGAATATGAAATCTACTCTCTTACCTGGATTCGAAGAAAACACGACGAAGATCTCGAATCCCTAGCTCTCCCCTTGCCCTAGCTCCCAAGCTCTCCTCTTCTCTTCTCTCAAGAACATAAGAACATGAGAAAAAATGAATTTCTCTTCTCCCTCTCATGGCCATATGGCGCCACACACACACACAAGGCCCATTGGGCCTCAAGCCCAATTGGCTTGGCCCAATAACACGTTAACTCACTCTACTCGCTTAATAACTAAAGTACTCGATAAATAACTCAAGTTATTAACTTAAGTAAAATGTCACGTTAAATAAAATATTTAACACATAAAAATAATAATATAAAAATTGGGTCGTTACAACTCTCCCCCACTTAGAAGATTTTCGCCCTCGAAAATTACGCGACTAAAACAACTCCCGATAACTCCTGTATCCGACCCTCCAACGAAACGCTCAAAACGCTACACATTACCAAGTATGACAAAATTAGTTTATCCCATCCAACACAATTTTTGTCCATTTATCAACAAGAGATCAAGGACGGCCAGTTCCTCAATTTGTCGATAGATAGTCAACAATCATGATATCGGCATAAACCATTCTTATCAAACCGCTAAAACGTCAACTTCGCACGAAACATCCACAGACTCACATTCTACGGTACTCACAACTCTACCCCAAAACAGGTACAAACAATCGAACTCTCCGAAAGATACTTCCGTGGAATACTTCCACAACTCCATAATTCTCATAAATCTTTGATTCCCTCATGAATCACTTAACCGTATTACATCACTTATTCATATTCGAATCTCATTCCAACTTATCACTCGATAGTGCCATCTCAACATTCACTAGATGACCACCATTCCAAATCTTCCTCGACACATTCTAGAAATTATCGTTCTAATCGTCCAATTCCCTGTCTCACGTATCTCCAATCATTGAGTCGAATCCAAATATGACTATTATGTTCCCAAGTAATCTTTTAACCAACATTTGCATTCCTTAACGCAAACATTTTCCAATACCACTTCTCCTTAATCCCTTAGCAATTCGCTACTTCCAAATTAGACCACTGCCTAAAATTGGTTCTCCAAACAATCATAACTTCTATCTCGTTGATTCCAAAACGACATCTTCAATTTGCTCACACTCCACCTATCCATGTTCCCCATCATCTAGCATTGCAACAAGCATACTCTTCTCCGTTTATTCACTCATCGAATTCTTATTCACCTCCGACTTCTACCAATCATCATCTCTCTATGGATAGCTATCTTTAAACTCCTCCTTAGTACATTTGATCCCAAAATCAAACTCTTGAATTAAATCCGCAAAGATCCAAATACTCGTCATACGATCTAATCCCATCCATTAAATTCTAATCAACCTTTGTCTTAGGATTCTTACTCATGACCCCTTGTCTAATCCCAATATGACATCTCTAGAAAATTTCTAAAATCCTCGTCCAAAATACATCGAAAGTTTATTCACCAAATCACTACCGTCCCATCATCCATGATGAAACAATTTAAAATCCTTTACTTCATTGTCACCGATTGTGACCATACCACATCAACATCCACGATGCATCTAACAAAACTAGTCTCTACCGACTCTTCCATTCCATGAATCCAAATTCCTTAGCAAATACTTACTCACTCTTATCTTGTGGGCACTACAAAATGCTCTCCGACACTTACCTCAGGCATTACTTTCTTATTTCTAATCATTCTAAAATGTTACTACTCACTTAGCTTCATCTCAACTTCCAAGACTCTACGTTCTCGTTCAACATGTGACACCAATTGTCCGGTCATTATCTAAATCCAATTATTTCTCTTCGACAAGCCTCTCACAAAATCCTTTGAATCGTTATCCTACTTCCATCTTCGAATAAACTCGATTATTCATACAATCCTTTCTTCCAACGATTCAACAAGCATACCAATCCTATTATGATATTTCTCAATTCCATTCTCATCTACTTTAAAACCTACTTCCCTTCATCGATTAATTAACACCAACGGTTCACTAATCTTCACATCTCTTTCTCTAAGCTCCTCAAATCTCTTCTAAAAATCACTTCACACACTAGGCTTAGAACTCCAAATTGTTCAACAAATTCAACCTACTACCATATGCACGACTCACATAAAACTTCTTACTCAAGCATCCGCTACAACATCCGATCCACTTGGATGACAACTTACTTCAAAATCATCACCTCTCAAGAATCATAATCACTTCCTCTTCCTCATATTCGACTCACACTAATCGAATAGGTACTTCAACTTGGTCCACAAAACACGCCTCCATACTTTTAGTGCAACACACGATCTCCAACCGTTCCGAATACCCTTCATCTCACTTAACCAATCTCACTAACTCCCCACGATGAAACACTTGGTCCGACAACTTCTCTTCTAGTAGTTTCTCACAACTTGTTGTTCCCATCCATTCCACTTCGAACAACGTCACCACTTCCTGAATATTCCGCTTCAAGAACATCTCTACTCATCTCATCTTCTCGCATTCAAAACATCTCGGAGGGATATAACCTTCTCCCCCACTTATCTCAAGCTCACTCGTACTCTTCCACTAGAACTTCCGGGGCTCACACCTAACGGTTCTATCGTCTCTAAACATATTCTTCCCAAAAGAAGAAACTAGTATCGACATCGTTTACACGCATGTCGCATACAGGGACAAAACCTAACCCACGATACCTAAACCCTTACACAAAATCATGAAAGCATCCAAGTAACCTATACTTCCCTCACTTTTCAAAGTTAGGAAATCAAAACAACACAAGAAAAGTGAACATTGCATAGCAATAATTCATAGTCACATTTATCCTAGTCCTAACAAACACAAGAAGACAAGAATCTCACATCCAATCAACTTAGGACAAGACATCGACAAACATAAAATTCTTGTCTGGCTCCCTCGCTTAGCAAAAGCTAGCGAGCTCCCGGCGAGACAAGTCAAAAACATTCACAGGATTTAGCAAGACTTAGCGAGACTCGGCGAGGTTCATTCTTCGCCTAGCGAGCACATCCAAAATCTGGGTGCTCTGCTATGGTTTTGAACTTACGCCCACTAAAATCTCGTTTTCTCGACTCACCGATCCACAAAATTCAAAACTTCAAGCATATAACATCATTATAAACTTGAAGGTACAATTAGAATCATGCATCAACAATCACAACATAGAATCGTGAGACCTTCACGTTTTTACTCATAAAATTTATAGTAATTCAAGTTCCTAGTATTAGTCTAGTACATGTTATAAACAAAACATATATCAACCACTTACAAGAATACACTAACATCCTATTCTTCTCACTATTTTGAAAATTTAATTTTCACTTACTCAAAGAAAATAACTCTATATTTTCACCAAAATCTTCAAGAAATAATACTAGTGTTTTTTTAAAATTATTTCAAATCATTACCACATGCAGTTTTATATCATGTCGGATCGTCACATGAAGTTTTATATCATGCCGGATCATCAACAATTAGCAATAAGCATCAATCCATCAAATTTAAACTACAAAAAGGTTAAACTCTACGCATATACAACTATTATAAACATAGGAGTATAGCACTCACACCATTACTCAACAAAAGAATGGATCGATTAATCCAATTCACACCACTCATAGTTCCTAAATGAACAACATGAATGATTTCACAAAACAAACAACACAAAATTGTTAGACAAACGCGACTGACACACAATACTCACTTGGTCTGACTGCACAGACCTGCTCTGATCGACACATAACCCACACAGTCCGAAGACAACGGGGCTCTGACACCAATTGTAACACCCAAACCCATTATTTATATATTTCTACCTTAGTAAAAATCTTTTTCAAAATACGCAACGGAAATCACATTTAATTTATTGAATATCGGTTCGAGTATTACACTCCTCTACCAAAATAATACTAATGTAATTAATTAGTAAAAATAGTGTTTATACAAATCTTTGAATCAAATAATGTATTTATTGATTATACAAAACAACCTAGACAATAGACTTTATATACAATATAAAACCCTTTCCCGTGTCACAATCAGAGCAGAGCTTCACCGACGACTCGACATCGAATACCACAAAACCTGTAAATCTGGACCCCCAACGATCCAGCACATAACACATAAAAGAGAGTTAGACAACATACTCAAAATATACAAGTGTAAGTAAAGGGTACTTAAACACTTCTTCATAAAACATGCATAATCATGCATTATACATATACATCACTATCATTCATGCATATTCATATATCATGCATATACTTCATTTATCGCATAATCAATCATTCACAAAATACACCAAACATATAGTTTCACGTCGTCTCGGACAATACCAAAACATCAACAAATACATTGTTCAGATTATGGTCATGACGGACCCTGCGTTGTTCATTTTATAGTCATGACGGACTCTGTGTTGTTCATTTTATAGTCATGACGGACTCTGCGTTGTTCATTTTATAGTCATGACGGACTCTGCGTTGTTCATTTTATAGTCATGACGGACTCTGCTCCTCACATACGGATTAACAATCAACATTTACCAAGTATGTGTCAAACATCATTTATTATAAAATGCACACATAATCCCTAATGCAATCTAATGCTTCACATTCATGTTATGTCCTCTAGACACCTCTAATGCATGTGGTACCATCGTCTTTATCAGAGTATTTCACCTCCGATATCCGTCTTTATCAAACAATTATAGTTCGATATCCTTCTTTATTGGACAAGCCAATATCCCTAAATATTCATGATGCATGCACTCAAAACTCATGAATATATTCATCAACAATTATGGCATATAGCCCATCAACAATAACGTGGAACACTATCCAACGTTCGTCTTTATTAAGATAATCAATACCTTAATATCCGTCTTTATCGAATAACATAATTCGATATACTTCTTTATTAGGATAACATACTCTAATATCCTTCTTTATTAAGTTGATTAACACCTTAATATACTTCTTTGATATTTAAACAAACATCATCATAATCATCAACACATACAATGCATTTACTCACATTTTTAACACAATACTAATAATATAAGTAAAGTGTATTAAGCATGCATTTTATCATAAAACAAACTCCGGAATCGGAATCTACGCGAAAAACTGGGTAAAATACATAATATAACATGTTAGAACCCTCAAAGTCATTCAAATTCCAAAACAGCAAAGTGCTGTGCTGTCACGGTGGCTAAGCGAGCCTTAGCGAGCTGTAGCGAGCTGTTCGCTGAGCGAAGGCTCAGCGAGCTTCAGCGAACCACACCAGTGACTCACCTGCTCGTGGCGAGCTGCAGCGAGCTGTAGCGAACAGCTCCTGCCAGAACTGCTCAAAACATGCGATTTCCACCCAAATTCACCCAAAAATCCCATTTTTCATGTTATAAACCCCAAATGAGTTTGTATTCAAGTGCAACAAACATATCTAAACACAAAAGGACGGTTCATTTCACCGATCTACCATTTTTACTACGAAAAAGTAGAGATTTAACACTTTTACTCAAAACTCTCAAGAACACAAAGTTCTTGAGTTTAATCATCTATAAACTTCGTTTTTAACCATTAAAATCGTTCATACATCATGTTAAAAGCATATTAAGCATGTTATGAACCTTAGAATCGATTTCCATTTAGAAAATCCATCCAAAACTAAAACGAAAATGGGGTGGAGGAAGTTCGGGTGAGGAGAAATCGACATTCTCCCCTTCCTCGAGTCACCCACGAATATGAAATCTACTCTCTTACCTGGATTCGAAGAAAACACGACGAAGATCTCGAATCCCTAGCTCTCCCCTTGCCCTAGCTCCCAAGCTCTCATCTTCTCTTCTCTCAAGAACATAAGAACATGAGAAAAAATGAATTTCTCTTCTCCCTCTCATGGCCATATGGCGCCACACACACACACACAAGGCCCATTGGGCCTCAAGCCCAATTGGCTTGGCCCAATAACACGTTAACTCACTCTACTCGCTTAATAACTAAAGTACTCGATAAATAACTCAAGTTATTAACTTAAGTAAAATGCCATGTTAAATAAAATATTTTAACACATAAAAATAATAATATGAAAATTGGGTCGTTACATGGGCCAGGCCCAAAAAAGAAACAACAAACGGCCCAAGAGGCATTGGCGCGCGCTGAAGGAATGGAAGATGAAAGTGGAGAACGTGGTCGACGTGGCAGATCGAAGAGCGTCCAGATGATCAAGAGACAGTTACCACTTTGTAGTAGTATTTATAGTAGTTTTTCATTCAGAACAAAGGTCACAAAATTTTATACAAACACTCTCTCTAAAAATTCTAAGTACTCAGCGATCGAACGAAAGGAATTCAGAGGAGAAATGTATGTTTTGTGAACCATCTTTATTTGTAATTGCTTTTCATTCAATGCAATTTGCTTTCCAGTAATTTTCTTTAGTTTAATTCCAAATACTTGCTCGAGAAACTGCTACTTCGAGGCGATTCGAACTAGTTTCTCTTATATTTTGAAAACGTTTTAATTTCTAAGTGTTTGTTTCCTTGTTAAAACGAACATTCGAACAGTTTTCTTAAACGAATAAAACACAAAATTGTCCTGAGATTTACTAGTTGATCTCGCGAGTTTAAATACTTAAACTAGCGGTTGTTTACCAAATTTCAACGTAAACAAAAGCTTAATGTTATTATATCGATTAACGATTCGAGATATCGAGAGTTAATAGATACGATAGATTTCACGGCGTATTCCAGACACGGATATGTTCGACGAGTGATACGTGATAATATTGATTGGTAAATGAAACGTATATATCATTAGTTGGGTGATACATGTGAATGAGTTAATAAAGTCTAATCCTGACAATTTCATTTCTCTAAATTTCTAGCAAATTTTATATCGCACTTTTTATGTTTCAAAACTAAAATCATCTAAAAACCCATACTTAAAATCATGGTTATTGTGGATCGACAGTTAATATCGCACTAGTTCTTGTGGATACGATATATTGAAAATACTTACTTTTGATACTTCATCAATCACAAACTCTATTTTTTCGATTCGACAACTCTCTAGGTAGGAGATATGACACTCCACAGTCCTAACCCCCAACCCAAACTTCCTCCGTGGATGTGACTCTCTTTGATTCAAGCTATTACGAGTATCACTTCCAACAATTTGTTCTCTTCCTTTTAAATTCCAAAACCAACTATGTATCGGCTCGCCTCTTACATTCTTGCCACCACTCGTCGACTGATGGATGATTGTAACCCACTGATGGATGATTCCAAAATATAACACGAGACGAAATCAATTGAGTTCTTTCAATGTAGTACTTGGTCCGTTGGTCGATTTATCTAAGAGAACAAGCTCCTTAATGGATTTGTTAATTTTTTAATTATTAGGTGGCAAAAGAAGCTGACGTGACAGCTGAGTCACTTAAGAGGGACATGCCACATTGGTGTTGACTTTATCAAAATTAACCTTTTGCAAAAGAGTGTAAAGTGTAAACATAGGGGGCCAAAAGTCTTATTTTAAAAATTAAACGGCCAAAATTGCAAGTTTGTGAAACTTAAGGGGCCAAACGTGCAATGTAGCCAAAAAAGAACTTGTACTTGTGTGGTACCAATTTGTTTCAATTTTGACGAGAAACATTAGAATCGACAGTGTTTGGGTTTATTTTTTTTTTATTTCAGAAGACGAGAGTAAGTTAGGTAATGAGAACAATAATACTTATTTCGAACTCGTTCCATTTATATAAAAAATTAATATCACTCCTCTTTAATTATAAACTTTAATTTAAAAAACTCTTAAATTATATGCATAAATTATTTTTAGCCCCAATTTGTTACTATATATATATATATATATATATATATATATAAAATAATTATATATGAATGAAAGGTAGATGGACAACAAGCTGTGCAAATTTACCTTTTGTTTATGCATAAATTAATCTTTGAGTTGAGCATTAAACAAACCATTTTTTCTATTTTTTCTTTGATTAAATAAAATCAAATTTTTGAGACAAAATATGATTTAAGGCTTTTAATTTTTAATTTTTTTAATAAACAATAATATCAAAATGCAACCAATTTATGTGGATGAGGTGGGATAGGGATACACAAACTCCGTTAGATATAAGTTTGATGTAATTTACATTACTTTTCATATCTGTTGAGAATTGAGATGGATATGTAGATACCCAAACTTTATGGGCTTGTGTTTGAGAGACAAAACAATAACATCACAGGGGTGCAGAAAGTAATCAGGATGGGTGTAGCTAGCAGTGAAAGAATACAGGCCGACCCACATCGCAGGGGTGCAGAAAGTAAGCAAGCGGGGTGCAGCTAGCAGGAGGGGCGCAACAACAAACAAAAATTAGGGATGATATGGGCCGTCTGATTGATCAGACAGTCTTGATGGATCAGGATGCTGCAGAATCTTGAGTGTCTGATGGACATCAACGGTCTGTAATAAGAGTTCCGCGGTATGCACGCGCACTGGATCCACGTCTGATTTAATTTTTTTTTTTTTGGCTTATGTGTAACGACCCATTTTTCGTATTCGTATATTTTATTAAATGTTATTTTATTTATTAATTGGCTTTTATTATTTTAGTGAGCGACGAATAATTATTTAGCCGAACGTAAGTTATTAGACGCGAGAACCATTGTTTTGGGCTTAAAGGGGCGTGAGAGGCCATATGGGCCTAAGCCATTTGGGCTTGGTTCATGACTTTTAGGGAGAGGTATATAAAGAAACTTGTCATGAGACTTAGCTCATTTCATGATCTTTTGTCTTAGAAGCAAGAGCAAAACCATAGAGCTAAGCTAGGGTTTGATCAAGAGAGAAAGCTTGAGCAAGAGAAGGCTTGGATCATCACCAAACTTAAGGTAAGAGATTAGAATTCATGATTCTTGAGTGGCAAGGAGAGGGGAGATTGTCTATGTCTCTATTCCTGAACTCTCCCACTCAATTTCTTTTAGACTTTTGATTAAGCTTTTGTATGTGAGTGTGATGTTCTTCATCATCACTTTGTATGTGTTAATCACTAGATTGATTTCATGAAAAATATGCATGTATTTGGATCATATTGAAAAAGTTTATGAAAGTTACTTAAAACCCAAGAAATTGGCATGATTTTGATTGTTAGAGGTATTTGGATGTTTGGAAGGGATGATTAATGTTCCTTGATACCATATATGTTTGGAATGGCTGTTTATATGAATTTATAACATGTTTGAATGAATTTTTGAGTTGATTTGAGGTTAAACCGCCTTAGAAACTCAAGAACAGATATTTTCTTTCTGGTGTAGTTCGCTAAGCGACCAGGAGTTCGCTGTAGCGAACAGGTTCGCTGAAGCTCGCCAAAGCTCGCTATGAGCAGGTGATTCCCGGGTGAAGTTCGCTTAGGCTCGCTAAGCCTTCGCTCAGCGAATAGTTCGTTGAAGCTCGCCAAGTCTCGCCATGAGCAGGTGACTTCCTGGTGTGGTTCGCCATGTCTCGCTAAGGCTTCGCTTAGCGAAGGCCTCTGTGACAGCAATTCTTGTTGATGTTTGTAAGTGTGATTAGGCACTTGTAACATGGTTTAAGAGTATCCTTACATGATTGTTGATACATGTTGATACTGTTAATGCTTATTGTTAATCGTTATATGAATGATAAACATGTATGCAATAAGTTGTAGCTTAAAATGAGCAATGTTATGTTTTGGCATTAATTTGCAATGTTAAGTGAATGTGTTAGGATTGTGTTCCCGCATTCATAAAAGTGTAGCTTCGAGCTAGAGAATATCATATGGTTGATATGTGTATGCATACATGCATTCATGATTGTATGTGAACATTGGAAACTTGGGTTCCAATAACGAAAATGGATCATGTGTCCATAATGAAGCCGAGGATCGGATTAGATGAATCCATGAGTCCAGAGCTGCTATCCAACAGGATATAAAACTGTGTTGGCTTATCCAAGGGAGATAAGATGGTTCGGTAAGTTCCGACATATCCAGCATGATATAAAACTGTTCTTGGTCCACCGTTGGTGAGACATCTTGGTACCACATGCATTTAGTTATGTCTAGGGATGGCATGACAGTGAATTAATTGGCATTAGATACCTTAGGGTAAATGCGCATATATTTGATAAATGGTACGTGACATTATTTGGTTGAATTGTGTTGAACTTTATTAATTGATAATCGTTTAGTGCGATGTTTTGGCGTGAGTTAGAATATGTATGATGTAGTTCGAAAGTGTAAGGTCTTTCTTATGCTCGTATGATATGCGATTATGTTTTCTAACTCTCTGCTTTGTGTTATTTGCTGGACCTTTGGGGGTTCAGATATTCAGGCTGAGGATTGTGCCGACGTTTAGACTGCTGTTCTAGCGTGGTGTTGAAGTACCTTTTGGTGAGGAGACTTAGCATAGATTACTCCTCTTAGTACTAGCTTTTGACTAGAGTTTGTAAATAGTAAATGCTCTGGTAATGTAACATCGAGTCGGGGATTACGTTTGGATTTCATCGTATATCGGTGTTACCTTTTGATATGCTAGTTCTTGTATAAGTGACATCCTTAGGGATGAATATGGCTTATGTATATATATATGTATATATATGCATGCTTGGTTTGATTGAATCCGCTGTTGCTTTTCATGTTAAAATTCATGACGCTCTGTGTGTATGCATGTGTTTTTAATTACCGCGTGGCACTCTGCCTTTACACTTGTTGAAAAGTTTTTAAAATTACGTTTTTAAGGGTAGTACGGGTTAGGGTGTTACAATAGTGGTATCAGAGCAGGTCGGTTCGTGTGAACCAATTAGGACTTTTCTTTTCCCCGTATGAGCATGTGTAGGGAACACTGTTAGTACTTTCTAACGTCTAGTTGTGATTCGTTCAGGAATCATGGCTGCTGCAAGAACGAATGCTTAGATTGCGGAAGCTTTGGCCGCACTCACCAACATTGTGGTTAGAGATCATCAACCTGGAAGAGAGGTAGAGATGAGGTTGGAAAGGTTCATGAAGCAGAAACCGCCAACATTTACCGGAGGTTACAACCCGGATGGAGCTCACAAGTGGCTGGAGGAACTTGAAATAATTTTTGAAGCAATGGATTGTTCCGAGGAAGGGAAGACAACCCTTGGGACATATGTGTTGCGCGAGGAAGCGAATGTGTGGTGGAAGAATGCCAAGTTGAGGCTAGGACCCGGTGGTATGGCTATACCATGGGCAATGTTTAAAAGAGAATTTTTGGTTAAGTATTTTCCCGTGGATGTGAAGAATAAGAAAGTGGTGGAATTCATGGAGTTGAAACAGGGAAATATGACGGTAGCTGACTATGCCGTCAAGTTTGAGACTTTGTGTGCGTTTAGCCCGCATTACAACACTATGGAAGCGGAGAACGACAAGTGTGTGAAGTTTAAAAGTGGTCTACGTCCAGACATTAAGCATATGATTGGATTTTCACAGATAAGGGATTTTGCGACCCTTGTGAACAAGAGTAGGATCTGTGATGAAGATGGTAGAGCTAAGGTGAACTACTACAAGGCTGCGAATGACCGAAAAGGGAAAGGACAAGAGCGCGGAAAACCTTATGACAACCGCGGTAAAGGGAATACCAGTGGTGGTAAGAAGCCGGTGAATGGGAATTGTTACAACTGTGGAGAAAGGGGTCATATGTCTTATGATTGCCCGAAGAAGGGAGATAGGTGTAAGAATTGTGGAAGGCTGGGCCACAAGACCGAAGTGTGTAGGACAAAAGTGGTGTGTTTCAACTGTGGTGAGGAAGGCCACAAGAGTCCGACTTGTAAGAAGCCCAAGAAGGTGATGGGCAAGGTGTTTGCTTTGAGTGGAGAGGATGCTAGCCTTGAGGACAATCTCATTAGAGGTACGTGTTTCATCTATAACACTCCTTTAATTGCGATTATAGATACGGGAGCGACGCATTCTTTTATTTCTTTGGATTGTGTGAAGCGTCTTAGTATTCCTTTAACGGATATGATGGGTAGGATGGAAATAGAAACTCCTGCTAATGGTTCAGTGATTACCCGACAAGTATGTCGTAACTGCCCCGTAACCATTTTTGGTAGGCATTTTGGTATGGATTTAGTGTGTATTCCACTTAGTGGTATGGATGTGATTTTTGGTATGAATTGGTTAATCTTCAACCGAATTCATATCAACTGTCGTGAGAAGGCCGTTGTTTTTCCGAAGCCGGAGGAGAACTTGCATTTGATGAGCGGGAAGGAAGTATCGGAAGCGTTGAAAGAACATGCCGAGATGTTCATGATGTTTGCATCATTGAAACTCGAAGGAGGAGTTAAGATAGAAGAGTTACCGATCGTTTGTGAATTCCCAGATGTGTTTCCAGATGATATATCTGACGTGCCTCCAAAGCGAGAGGTAGAGTTTTCTATCGACCTAGTACCTGGAACTAGTCCGATATCGATGGCGCCGTATCGAATGTCAGCGTCAGAGTTGAATGAATTGAAGAAGCAACTTGAAGAGCTGCTTGAGAAGAGGTTTGTTCGACCGAGTGTTTCGCCATGGGGAGCGCCAGTATTGCTTGTGAAGAAGAAAGATGGAAGCATGAGATTATGTATAGACTATCGTCAGTTGAACAAAGTGACGATCAAGAATAGATATCCACTTCCGAGGATAGATGATTTGATGGATCAACTAGTTGGAGCTTGTGTGTTTAGTAAGATCGATTTGAGATCTGGATACCATCAGATTAGAGTGAAGACGGAAGACATACCTAAGACTGCATTTAGGACGAGGTATGGGCACTACGAGTATTCAGTTATGCCGTTTGGTGTGACCAATGCACCTGGAGTTTTCATGGAGTATATGAACCGAATTTTCCATTCATTTTTGGATAGATTCGTGGTGGTGTTCATTGACGACATTTTGATTTACTCAAAATCCGAGGAAGAGCACGAAGAGCACTTGAGGATTGTTTTGCAAGTCTTGAAGGAGAAGAAGTTGTATGCCAAGTTGTCAAAGTGTGAATTTTGGATGAAAGAGGTGAGTTTCCTAGGGCATATAATTTCAAGTGGAGGAATCGCGGTAGATCCTGCGAAGGTTGACGCTGTGTCACAGTGGGGAACGCCGGAATCTGTTTCAGAGATTAGAAGTTTCCTTGGTTTAGCCGGTTATTATAGAAGATTCATCGAAGGTTTTTCGAAGTTGGCTTTACCGTTAACCAAGTTGACGAGGAAAGATCAAGCATTTGTTTGGGATGGTATTTGTGAGAAGAGTTTCCAAGAGCTCAAGAGAAGATTGACTACTGCACCCGTGTTGATTTTACCTGATGCCAAAGAGTCGTTCGTCGTGTATTGCGATGCTTCGAAGTTAGGACTTGGTGGAGTGCTTATGCAAGGGGGTAATGTGGTAGCATATGTTTCAAGACAACTGAAGGTTCACGAGAGGAACTATCCAACGCATGATTTGGAGTTAGCCGCAGTGGTGTTTGCTTTGAAAGTGTGGAGACACTACTTGTATGGATCGAGGTTTGAAGTGTTTAGTGATCACAAGAGTCTGAAGTACTTATTCGACCAGAAGGAGTTGAATATGAGGCAACGAAGATGGCTCGAATTCTTAAAGGACTACGATTTTGAATTGAGTTATCACCCCGGAAAAGCCAATGTAGTGGCCGATGCATTAAGTAGGAAAACTTTGCATATGTCATCATTGATGGTGAAAGAGTTAGAGTTGATTGAAGAATTCCGAGACTTGAGTCTTGTGTGCGAGGTTACTTCTTCAAGTGTGAAGCTTGGAATGTTAAGACTGACGAATCCTTTTCTTGAAGATATTAAAGAACGTCAGAAATCGGATAAGAGATTGATGGAGAAGATGGTACTCATCAATGAAGGCAAGGAGACCAATATCAAGATTGACGAAAGTGGAGTCATGAGATTTCACGGAAGAGTTTGTGTACCGGATGTACCCGAATTGAAGAGAATGATCATGGAAGAAGGTCACAGAAGTGGTTTGAGTATTCATCCTGGAGTAACCAAGATGTATCAGGATTTGAGGAAGTTGTTTTGGTGGCCGGGAATGAAGAGGCAAATTTCTGAATTTGTTTATTCATGCTTAACTTGTCAGAAATCGAAGATTGAGCATCAGAAGCCGTTTGGTTTGTTACAACCAATGTTTATACCCGAATGGAAATGGGATAGCATTGCAATGGATTTTGTGGGAGGTTTACCGAAGACCAAGAAAGGTAACGAGGTGATTTGGGTAGTGGTAGATCGTCTGACGAAGTGTGCTCACTTCATTGCTATCAGGAAAGGTACTTTGGTGCCTAAGTTGGCCGAGATTTATGTGGAGCAGATTGTGAAGCTACATGGTATTCCAACAAGTATTATTTCGGATAGAGATCCGAGATTTACTTCCAGATTTTGGGAAAGCTTGCAAGAAGCTTTAGGAACGAAGTTGAGGTTGAGTTCAGCTTATCATCCTCAGACAGATGGTCAGTCGGAGAGGACGATACAATCCTTAGAGGATTTGTTGAGGGCGTGTGTTTTGGAGCAAAACGTGAATTGGGATTCTTGTTTGCCGTTGGTAGAGTTTACATACAACAACAGTTACCATTCTAGTATCGGAATGGCACCGTTTGAGGCTTTGTATGGGAGAAGGTGTAGGACACCTCTGTGTTGGTATGAGACTGGAGAAGGCGCAATTCTTGGACCAGAGATTGTACAAGAAACAACAGAGAAGATTCGGATGATTCGTGAGAAGATGAAAGTGTCTCAGAGTCGACAGAAGAGTTATCATGATAAGAGGAGGAAGGACATTGAATTCCAAGAAGGGGATCATGTATTCCTACGAGTTACATCGACTACTGGAGTAGGACGTGCGTTGAAGTCAAGGAAGTTGACATCGAGGTTTATTGGACCGTTTGAGATTTTGAAGCGAGTTGGGAAAGTTGCGTATCGGATTGCATTACCGCCATCATTGGCGAATTTGCACGATGTTTTCCATGTATCACAGTTGCGCAAGTATGTGTCTGATCCGACACACGTAATTGAATCGGACGATGTTCAAGTGAGGGATGACTTGACCATCGAGACTGTGCCTTTGAGAATCGAAGGAAGAGAAGTGAAGAGGTTGAGAAACAAAGAGATTGCATCCGTGAAAGTCGTGTGGGGAGGACCGGCTGGTGAGAATGCGACGTGGGAGTTGGAAAGCAAGATGAGAGATTCTTATCCCGATCTGTTTCTAGGTAATTTCGAGGGCGAAATTCTTTTAAGGGGGGTAGGATTGTAACGACCCATTTTTCGTATTCGTATATTTTATTAAATGTTATTTTATTTATTAATTGGCTTTTATTATTTTAGTGAGCGACGAATAATTATTTAGCCGAACGTAAGTTATTAGACGCGAGAACCATTGTTTTGGGCTTAAAGGGGCGTGAGAGGCCATATGGGCCTAAGCCATTTGGGCTTGGTTCATGACTTTTAGGGAGAGGTATATAAAGAAACTTGTCATGAGACTTAGCTCATTTCATGATCTTTTGTCTTAGAAGCAAGAGCAAAACCATAGAGCTAAGCTAGGGTTTGATCAAGAGAGAAAGCTTGAGCAAGAGAAGGCTTGGATCATCACCAAACTTAAGGTAAGAGATTAGAATTCATGATTCTTGAGTGGCAAGGAGAGGGGAGATTGTCTATGTCTCTATTCCTGAACTCTCCCACTCAATTTCTTTTAGACTTTTGATTAAGCTTTTGTATGTGAGTGTGATGTTCTTCATCATCACTTTGTATGTGTTAATCACTAGATTGATTTCATGAAAAATATGCATGTATTTGGATCATATTGAAAAAGTTTATGAAAGTTACTTAAAACCCAAGAAATTGGCATGATTTTGATTGTTAGAGGTATTTGGATGTTTGGAAGGGATGATTAATGTTCCTTGATACCATATATGTTTGGAATGGCTGTTTATATGAATTTATAACATGTTTGAATGAATTTTTGAGTTGATTTGAGGTTAAACCGCCTTAGAAACTCAAGAACAGATATTTTCTTTCTGGTGTAGTTCGCTAAGCGACCAGGAGTTCGCTGTAGCGAACAGGTTCGCTGAAGCTCGCCAAAGCTCGCTATGAGCAGGTGATTCCCGGGTGAAGTTCGCTTAGGCTCGCTAAGCCTTCGCTCAGCGAATAGTTCGTTGAAGCTCGCCAAGTCTCGCCATGAGCAGGTGACTTCCTGGTGTGGTTCGCCATGTCTCGCTAAGGCTTCGCTTAGCGAAGGCCTCTGTGACAGCAATTCTTGTTGATGTTTGTAAGTGTGATTAGGCACTTGTAACATGGTTTAAGAGTATCCTTACATGATTGTTGATACATGTTGATACTGTTAATGCTTATTGTTAATCGTTATATGAATGATAAACATGTATGCAATAAGTTGTAGCTTAAAATGAGCAATGTTATGTTTTGGCATTAATTTGCAATGTTAAGTGAATGTGTTAGGATTGTGTTCCTGCATTCATAAAAGTGTAGCTTCGAGCTAGAGAATATCATATGGTTGATATGTGTATGCATACATGCATTCATGATTGTATGTGAACATTGGAAACTTGGGTTCCAATAACGAAAATGGATCATGTGTCCATAATGAAGCCGAGGATCGGATTAGATGAATCCATGAGTCCAGAGCTGCTATCCAACAGGATATAAAACTGTGTTGGCTTATCCAAGGGAGATAAGATGGTTCGGTAAGTTCCGACATATCCAGCATGATATAAAACTGTTCTTGGTCCACCGTTGGTGAGACATCTTGGTACCACATGCATTTAGTTATGTCTAGGGATGGCATGACAGTGAATTAATTGGCATTAGATACCTTAGGGTAAATGCGCATATATTTGATAAATGGTACGTGACATTATTTGGTTGAATTGTGTTGAACTTTATTAATTGATAATCGTTTAGTGCGATGTTTTGGCGTGAGTTAGAATATGTATGATGTAGTTCGAAAGTGTAAGGTCTTTCTTATGCTCGTATGATATGCGATTATGTTTTCTAACTCTCTGCTTTGTGTTATTTGCTGGACCTTTGGGGGTTCAGATATTCAGGCTGAGGATTGTGCCGACGTTTAGACTGCTGTTCTAGCGTGGTGTTGAAGTACCTTTTGGTGAGGAGACTTAGCATAGATTACTCCTCTTAGTACTAGCTTTTGACTAGAGTTTGTAAATAGTAAATGCTCTGGTAATGTAACATCGAGTCGGGGATTACGTTTGGATTTCATCGTATATCGGTGTTACCTTTTGATATGCTAGTTCTTGTATAAGTGACATCCTTAGGGATGAATATGGCTTATGTATATATATATGTATATATATGCATGCTTGGTTTGATTGAATCCGCTGTTGCTTTTCATGTTAAAATTCATGACGCTCTGTGTGTATGCATGTGTTTTTAATTACCGCGTGACACTCTGCCTTTACACTTGTTGAAAAGTTTTTAAAATTACGTTTTTAAGGGTAGTATGGGTTAGGGTGTTACATTATGCACCATGCATAAGAAAATGCCTTATGCACCGTAACTTTTACCCTTTTTAAGCATATCATTTTTCTATAAAACTTGCAACGTGGTTAAAAATATTAAAGATAAATTAGTAACTTTTGTGATAATTGATTTTAATATATTAGTAATAAATATTTACATAGTCAAAATAAAACTTGTGAATAGAGAACATTGAATATGTCACTCAATTTGAGACCAAAGAGTACAAACTTAAACCTAGATGGCTAAACCACGCCCATCCATCCCCCATTGATTTTCTTCTTATCCGAAACTAAGTTGCAGCAGCAACCAACCGCACTACCACAGTTGCAGCATCTCATTAGAATGTCATTTTTAGTGTTAAGTTACGGTGTCGCCGGTGCTATCCCTCTTTCCACTCCCAACAATTTGTGTCTTCCAATTCCCAATTTCAATCGTAGCCGATTTAACTCTCAAGCTCATTCCAATTCGCAATTACGTCACAATCTTGTCAACCCTACACCATCATCCGTCTTCGAACTCGGTAAGATGTTAACTTCCCATGTTAGAAACAATCAGTTTCACACTGCTATTTCCCTCTCTAATCAAATGGAGCTCAATGGAATTCAACCTAACTTTGTTACTTTGAACATCTTACTCAATTGTTTCTGCCGCATTGGTCAACTCAATTTTGCATTTTCTGTATTAGCAAAAATTCTCAAGCTAGGTTATCAGCTTGATACGATAACAATAAATACACTTATGAAAGGCTTGTGTCTTAGTGGTCAGGTTATTAAAGCTTTGGATTTTCATGACGACGTTATATCCAAGGGGTTTAAGCTTGATCAAGTTAGTTATGGAATCTTGATTGATGGCTTATGTAAAAAAGGAGAAACAACAGCTGCCCTGCAGTTGCTTAGAAGGATTGAAGAGTTAATGGTTAAACCAAACGTGGTAATGTACAGTATAGTCATTAATAGTCTTTGCAAGGATAAACTTGTGAGTGATGCTTTTCATTTATATTCTGAAATGATTGTCAAGAAAATTTATCCTACTGTTGTCACTTACAATACTTTAATATATGGCCTTTGCATTGTGTGTCAATTCAAAGAAGCTGTTGGTTTGTTAAATGAAATGTTGTTGAAAAACATCAGCCCCGATGTTGTTACTTTTAATATATTGATTGATGGTTTATCTAAGGAAGGAGAGTTGAGAAAAGCTAAAAATGTCTTAGCTGTTATGATAAAACAAGGTGTGAAACCAAATGTTGTTACTTATAATTCTTTAATGGAGGGGTATTTTTTGGTTAAAGAAGTGAACAAGGCCACATATGTATTCAATACATTTGCTCAAAGGGGAGTGATTCCTGATGTTGTTAGCTACAATGTCATGATTAGTGGTTTATTTAAGAATAAAATGGTGGATGAAGCCATGGATCTCTTCAAAGAAATGCATTTAAAAAACATAGCTCCTAATACTAGAACATACAATTCACTTATTGATGGGCTTTGCAAATCGGGGAGAATCCCTGATGCTTGGGATCTTGTTGATGAGATGCATGATAGAGGTCATCCTGCTAATGTGATCACTTATAATTCAATATTGGATGCATTGTGCAAAAACCATCAGTTTGACAAGGCAATTGAATTATTGGTGAAGATCAAAGACCAACGAATTCAGCTAAATATGCATACATACACTATACTTGTTGATGGACTATGCAAAAATGGAAGACTTAAGGATGCACTAGTAGTTTATCAGGATCTTTTGATTAAAGGCTACCATTTAGATGTGACGATGTATACTGTTATGATTAACGGGCTTTGTAAAGAGGGCTTGATTGATGAAGCATTGTCCTTAATGTCAAAAATGGAAGATAATGGTTGCACCCCTGACTGCATAACTTACACAACTCTTATTGATGCTTTGTCCAAAAATGGAAAGAATGAGAAGGCGATGAAACTTTATCGTGAAATGATTGCTAGAGGTCTTTTATAAGAGTCGAACTAGGTGAGATGCTTGCAAGCTACAATTTGTTATTTTGAATTAGAAAACAACCATCTAATTTTTATTTCTTTTCATATTTATAAAAGATGGTTGGTGCAATTGACTCACTATTATGTTTGTTTCAATTTTAATTAAAAGTTATACTTTGGTGATTTGTTTATGATATTTGTTACAACAATTGTGTTAGACTTTTTTCATTCTTTAATAACTATCCTTTTCTTCCCAATTTTCTTATGAATCTGCGTCATATTTTTCAAGGATTTTTTTATTCCTTGTCATTTGTTAATGTTCAATTTATATTTTTCAAGGATTTATATTTTTGAATCTGCATCATAAAGGGTATGCCCAAGCTTGCATTGTCATCCCTTCCATCTTTTGAGATTCTTTATGCTAGTGGGGAAACTGTTAATATAAGAACTATTTTCCATCTTTCCTGACGGAAACTGCCGCTAGTATGTATAATCTCAAGATACTTTCCATCAAACATTTTCATGAACTCAAGGTACTACCAAATGAACTCAACACTCTCAGTTCCATACAAGAACTACACATTTCATGTTGTTATAAGCTTGAGTCTGTCGCCGAGTGTGTACTGCAAGGTTTGAGTTCTCTTCGAATTTTGAGCTTTGAATGTTGCAGTAGCTTAAAATCCTTGTTCCAACGTCCAACTAATCCGACCCTTAATTTTATGGTTATTTAATGAATATTTTTTCTTTCTTACTATATCTCTAGTTTTATTATCAAATTTATGGTGTTTTTTAACATATTGAACTTTGTGTGCAGAGAAAACGTAGTCATTATGGAAGAAGTCGAAGCAATTTCGGCGTCACCATCAGGACTATTACCATTCAGAGGAAGAATTTGACAATATAGTTGATGACCTATGAGGATATTTTTCAGAGGAAGAATTTGACAATATAGAAACAAATTGCAGCTCATATGAAACCAGAAGAACCAGAAGCACGAATAGTAACAACGACACGAGGAGAAACGACGACTCAACAGAAGAAACAAACAAAAAACATCAAAACGACAGAGTTTGAAGAAACATCTAGAAAAGAGAAACAATCTGGAAAACGAAACGAGAGATGAAGAAAAGATTTCTACTGCGTACGATTTTTGCTGAGAACGAAATGACAGAGTTTGAAAACGATATTGCTGCCTTCAATTTCCAGGTTTGTGTGTTTGTTTCTTTCAAATTCTTCTTCTATTTCTTCTGAATTCGATTTGTTGCTTTCGATTAGGGGTTAGGGTTCTCTGATTTCGATTTATTGCTTAACCTTCCTGCATCTCCTTGTTTTTCTATTTCTTATGTGTATTCTTCTGTTTTTTGATTAGGAGTTAGGGTTTGGTTTTTCACCACCAGTTTAATCTGGTTCGGGGGTCAGTTCTGCCATCAAGTGGTTCCAGCCCCCTCCCGATCGCAGTTGCGGGGGATCGAACTGCGGTCCCCCCTACCAAGTTCAGCGCCAATCACCACTGAACCAACTGACGATTGATATCAGGAGTTTGGGTTTGTGAATGCATCTCATTAATTATTATTTTTTTTTTGAAACATTAATTTATTTAATATTTAATTTAATAATAGTGATAATAGCCCACCAAAAAAAAGCTCACCAAAAAATAATAATAGTGATAATAGAAACCTATATATATAAATTCATCTCCTTGTTTCAAAATAAAACTTCAAAATACAAAAACCCTAGCTGAAGAAACGAATAAACTCGTCAATCCCTCAAACGAATAAATTTCGCACTAGCCAGCCATTTAGATGGAGTGGAACCCTCAAACTCGTCAATCCCTCCGCCAATGCTTCCTCAACACTCTCTCCCCAGCGCTAGAGCCTCGCCGTGTTGCCGAATTTCGCCTATCAGAAGCCGCTGGCCTTACCAACTTTGGCCTTGTCATCCTCCGCCTTGTTGCTGAACCAGACGAGAAGATTGAGCCATCCATCGACGAGCAGATCCGACTAGCTGCCGCCGTTAACTTCAAGAACCACCTCCATGGTCATCGGAAGACAATCCGAATACTGAATCCGAGAAAGAGCAGATCAAAACCCTAATCGTTCCTCTCATGCTCTCTGCAACTTCCAAAATCCAATCCCAATTACATCACAATTACAATCTTGATGATGCTAATGCTATTTCTTCATTCAATCGAATGCTATATATCAATCCTACCCCACCCATCTTCCAATTCAACAAGATATTAATTTCCCTTGCTAAGATCAACAATTACCCTACTGCTATTTCCCTCTCTAATCAAATGGAATTCAAAGGAATTCAACCTAATTTTCATACTCTGAACATCCTACTCAATTGTTTCTGCCAACTAGCTCAACTAGATTTTGCATTTTCTGTATTGGCAAAAATTCTCAAGCTAGGTTATCAGCCAGATATGATAACAATGACTGCACTTATGAAAGGCATGTGTCTTAGTGGTCAGGTTAAAGAAGCATTGGGTTTTCATGACGACGTTATATCCAAGGGGTTTAAGCTTGATCAAGTTAGTTATGGAATCTTGATTGATGGCTTATGTAAAAAAGGAGAAACAACAGCTGCCCTGCAGTTGCTTAGAAGGATTGAAGAGTTAATGGTTAAACCAAACGTGGTAATGTACAGTATAGTCATTAATAGTCTTTGCAAGGATAAACTTGTGAGTGATGCTTTGCATTTATATTCTGAAATGATTGTCAAGAATATTTATCCTGATGTTGTCACTTACACTAATTTAATATATGGCCTTTGCATTGTGTGTCAATTCAAAGAAGCTGTTGGTTTGTTAAATGAAATGTTGTTGAAAAACATCAGCCCGGATGTTGTTACTTTTAATATATTGATTGATGGTTTATCTAAGGAAGGAGAGTTGAGAAAAGCTAAAAATGTCTTGGCTATTATGATAAAACAAGGTGTGAAACCAGATGTTGTTACTTATAATTCTTTAATGGAGGGGTATTTTTTGGTTAAAGAAGTGAACAAGGCCACATATGTATTCAATACATTTGCTCAAAGGGGAGTGATTCCTGATGTTGTTAGCTACAATGTCATGATTAATGGTTTATGCAAGAATAAAATGGTGGATGAAGCCATGGATCTCTTCAAAGAAATGCATTTAAAAAACATAGCTCCTAATACTAGAACATACAATTCACTTATTGATGGGCTTTGCAAATCGGGGAGAATCCCTGATGCTTGGGATCTTGTTGATGAGATGCATGATAGAGGCCATCCTGCTAATGTGATCACCTACACTTCTATATTGGATGCATTGTGCAAAAACCATCAGTTTGACAAGGCAATTGAATTATTGGCGAAGATCAAAGACCAACAAATTCAGCTAAATATGCATACATACACTATACTTGTCGATGGACAATGCAAAAATGGAAGACTTAAGGATGCACTAGTGGTTTATCAGGATCTTTTGATTAAAGGCTACCATTTAGATGTGACGATGTATACTGTTATGATTAACGGGCTTTGTAAAGAGGGCTTGATTGATGAAGCATTGTCCTTAATGTCAAAAATGGAAGATAATGGTTGCACCCCTGACGGCATAACTTACACAACTCCTATTGATGCTTTGTCCAAAAATGGAAAGAATGAGAAGGCGATGAAACTTTATCGTGAAATGATTGCTAGAGGTCTTTTATAAGAGTCGAACTAGGTGAGATGCTTGCAAGCTACAATTTGTTATTTTGAATTAGAAAACGACCATCTAATTTTTATTTCTTTACATACACTCAACCCATTTCAAAACTTGAATTTTTAACTGAGAGGAAAATCGAATCAAGTTTGCATACACTCAACCCATTTCAAAACTTGAATTTGTAACTGAGAGGAAAATTGACGAAAGATGAAGCTAGAAAGCTGGTTTATTAAGACGTATGACCATACATTTCAATGAATTGTTGAAATTCATTGTCTTCTCCTTTGTACCTTGCTAAAAATTTGTTATACATTTGTGCTTAGTAGATTTCAGAGTATGCTAATAGTAGAGATAAAACAAGCTTCATGTATCTGAGGTAGCGATGTAATACTGAGAATTCCAATCTATTCATTTTTCAAACTATATGATTTTTAAGATGAGTCGGGATCCGTTGACACCAGGTGTCAAAACTTTATTTTGACACCAAATCTAATCCGTCTATTCTTATTAATTGAAAGGTTGTGATCACTCTATTTAAAATATCACGTGACCGTCTCGTTTAGCAAACTCAGAACGCTCGTGTAACCAAAAAGGAAAACTCAGCCCTCCTCTGATCTTGTTTCACCTCTGACGGTGAAGGCTTTCTTCTCTCTGTCGGCAAAGGTGCAATAAACAATTACAGAAATTTCCCATCCAAAAGAATTAGAGTTCATTTCTAAAATTTTATATATCTGTGGAGAATGTAAATTCTAGAATGAAACAATATTTTAAAAAGGAATATGAGAAGTAAATTTTGGTTCAGAAAAATATATAGGCTTAATACAACCTTAAATTCATAGTGTTTTCATGTTGAGGGTGGAGATTGGAGGAAAAATTTAGGTTGTCCGTGTTGATGTTCTTCATGTGGCAGAAATTTAATGACAAGAGACAACCAAGAAGAAGGGAGAAATACGATGAAGTTAAGAAAAGGGTATAGAGAGAAAGATGTCAAGTAATTGATTGAAAACCAAACATTGAATTAGGGATTTAGTTGAGAAAGAACAGAGCCAAACAAATTAGGGATTTGGTTGAACGCTCTCGTGATAATTTTTTAGTGTATCATTCTCAACCTTTGGTGTTAAAATAATGTTTGACACCTGGTGTCAACGGATCCTGACTATTTTAAGATATCTGGTAGTGCTATACGACAATGGTTTTTAACTAATTTATTTCCTGTGTTAAATTCTATGGTCGTGTTCCGACCTCACTACTTCAGAACTTTTCTATTATTCTAGTTTGATTTATTTATTATGTTGTAATGACCTAGAAAATGGCATACTGACAGTTGTGGCCACTCTGTAGTTAACTGCGGCTGCTATAGTGGAAATGTCTAGAGACCCCTAGACGCTGTGCAAAACTTCGTTATGATTAGCGGATGATACAGTGAAAGAAGCACTTCATAGTTGAACATGTCTCCTTATCTCCATAGTAAGTTTTGATTCAAACACAGTGAACACCTGTATACGTTTTGTAGACTTGCACAATGAACAAAGGTTTCTTTGTCTTGTTCCTTAAAGAGGTTTATTTTATCTATATGTTTTATTACCATAGTGCATTTTAATGAAGATTGTTATTGTCTCTCCAACCTTACTTTGTGATGTCTATATGTTTAATTACCATTATTGCTATAGTGGCAACCATATGAGGTACTGCTGAATACTCACCCATTGTAGTAATTAATGATCAAAGTGTGATGTGTACTCACCAGGTAATGCTCCCTTCCTTTAAATTAATCTTGTGATGTGTAAACACTAGCTTGGTGAACAATGCTAAGCTTTAGAAACCACTAGCTTGGTTAATTTGTCAAAAAGAGTTCATCATATGAGTTGTTTTAATGTTGATGGATACGAATACAGCTTGAATCCGTTCAAAAGAGTCAAATACTTGCGGACTGTTCTTAAATTTTATCCACCTGAATCAAATTTAAGTGTGTTTCCATGAACGACTCCTCTCCGAGTATTAAGTACAGACTGTTATCAACTCTCAGCCTTGAAGAATTTTGTCCATTTGAGGTACTTTGAACATTATGAAAGTAACATTGTAACTCTGCCTGAGTCTATTTGTAGCCTAAGAAAATTACAAACCCTAAAACTTGTTCATTGTCGCAAACTTATTAGTCTTCCCAAACAATTGTCACAACTACAAGAACTCAGACATCTCGTGATTACACGGTGTCGGTTGTTAAGATCAATGCCTTCTAATATTGGGGGGGTTAACTCATTTGAGAACATTGAGCACTTTCTTTGTTGGTTCGAAGGCTAGTTTTGGTTTAGCAGAGCTACATAACTTACAACTAGGAGGCAAGCTACACATCAAATGCCTTGAGAATGTGTTGAATGAAAGGGATGCTAGAGAAGCTAATTTAATTGGTAAGAAGGAATTAAGTCACTTATACTTGTCATGGGGCATTGATGCTGATTCACAAGTTAGTGTTACTAGCTCTGAGAAAGTCCTTGAAGCTCTTGAACCTCACAAAGGTCTCAAATATTTTGGAATGGAGGGTTACAATGGAGTAAATATTCCAAATTGGATGAGAAATACTTCTATTGTGAAAGGCCTGGTTGATGTTATACTTTACAACTGCAGAAACTGTGACCGACTTCCTGCACTTGGTAAATTACCATGTTTAACAACTCTTTATGTGTCTGGAATGAGAGATGTGAAGTACATTGATGATGACTTGTATGAAGGTGCGACCAAAAAGGCTTTTCCATCATTAAAGAAAATGACATTATGTGATTTACCAAAGTTAGAGAGGGTGTTGAAAGCTGAAGGAGTAGAGATGTTATCACAACTTACTTGAAAATAAAGGGGATCTCTAAACTTGCATTTCCATGCCTTCCGTATGTTGAGACTTTCTATGCTAGCGGGTTTGATGGAGATTCCAATAATGATGGTGCATCTTTCCTTAGGGGAATTGCAGGTAGTATGCATAATCTCAAAAAACTTGTCATTGACGACTTTGATGAACTCAAGGTACTACCTACCTAATGAACTCAACTCTCTCACTTCCCTACAAGAACTACACATTTCTGATTGTTATAAGCTTGAGTCTCTCCCTGAGTGTGTACTGCAAGGTTTGAGTTCTCTTCGAGTTTTGAAATTTGAATATTGCAGTACATTAAACTCCTTGCCGGAAGGTACGACAAACCTGATATGTCTTGAGAGTCTTGAAATCTTTCATTGTGACAATCTCATTTTACCGACTACTATGAACAAGCTAACTTCCCTTCGTCAATTGAGCATCACCGGCGACGATGACAATTTACCAAATGGCTTAGAAGGTATTCCCTCACTGCAAAACTTGTTTCTGTCGGATTTTATTGATCTTGTAACCTTGCCAGATTGGTTGGGGACCATGACTTCTCTTCAAACATTAGAAATCTGGCGGTGTCGTAAATTAACCTCATTACCAGCTAGCTTTAAAGAACTCAAAAACTTGCATGAATTAAGTATTTATGAATGTCCTAAGCTGGTGAAGCGATGCAAGAAAGAAACAGGGGAAGATTGGCATAAGATAGCTCATGTACCAAAATTGAAATTGGAATTAAAATCTACTGTTGAACCATCATTTTACGGTAATTTAATGAATAATTATCCTTTCTTAGTGTATCTAGTTTTATAATCAAATGTAGGAAGAGTATGCTGTTTTTTAACATATTGAACTGTGTGCAGAGAAGATGATGTCATTATGGAAGAAGTGGACGCAATTTCAGCGTTACCATCGGGACGATTTCCCTTTTGGTGAATTTGAGCTGATGATTGATGACCTATTGTTCTGATCTATTTGAGCTGATGATTGATGACACTCATGTCTTGGGGTTTGGCAAACAATGTGTTTTTGTATTTTCATCTTCTTTATGCAAGCCATAAACTCCACTATTTGTGAAACAAACTAACCTTATACTCAACCATATATGTGGAGTTATCAGTATATAATATGGGCGGATTCTCGTGAAGAGTGTTTTTTCACCATTGGATTAGATGACAAAATAATGAAAGGTAGAGATGAATGACTAGAAACTTGTTGCTACAGTGTTTTTTGGGTTATTTTAAATTATATTTTTGCTATATGTTTTTTTAATGAAAGGTAGAGATGAAAGATAGTAATTAGATAAAATACAACAAAACCTGTATCATAGACAGACACCACCTCACAACTAGCCAACAAAAAGAAGCTAAAGAATACAGCAATCAAAGAAAACAATCTGAAGCTTACTCTCCAAAAACTCTCTGGACCTAGAAAAAAAAATTCATGAAAAACTGTGATGTTGTTTTCTTCACATTTTTCCTCTCTATTTGTTCATCTTTCTTCATAAAATTCCTGAAAAACTCCAGATGCTTAACCAGGCTTCAAACAAACCTAGAAAAAAATTTCAAAATTCGACCATTTTTGTGTGCAAAGATTTGCGGTTTTTCTAGATATGGGTAAAAACTTTAGTCATGGTCATTTTCTCTATTTCAATTGATGACGATCTGCCTTTGCCTTTACTATCAGCATCAATATACACTTCTTTTTTTATCAGATTCTTGATCATTTAAAAAACTAGCAGATTTTATATTGCAAAGAAGTTAAGTGAAAGAGGAAGAAGGAAATATTTGAGTGCAGAGATCTGGGTAAAATTTGGGATTTTGTTTGAATTTTATAATTTTGGAATTTTTTCTGGATTTATTTGAAGCTTGGTTGAAGATCCTGAATTTTCATGAAGTTTATGAATAAAGATGAACAAAAGGGATGAAGAAGGTGAAGAAAAATAAATAAACTTTTATCAAAAATAAAATAAACTTATGTATTAAGGGTTCATTATTAGATATAATGACAAATGGTGGGAGTATATGAGTTTTAATATCTAATAATAATTACAATATTATATTCTCAATTAATAATTACCAAAGAGAAAAAACCGGAACAACCTCTAATAGCAGGTAAAAATCACTCCTCACGGGTGTGAGATATGTTTCACTCTCTCACCCTAGAATCTGCCTGTAACATGGCTGTGTAATAGAAAATGTTTGTTGAGCACTATTGTTTGGCCAAATTATTCTGCGTATGTTTGAATGTTGTTATATATTCAGTGTCTATTATTCGTTGGTAACTGAGGAACAGGTGGAAGAATTGTTTGATAAAGGAATTACGGCTACTTATTAATGGTTTGTGTTTTTTGGTTTGATGGTGATATTGAGTCCACACATTCGATACCTATACTTTCTTTTTTGACAAGAGATATCTATGCCTAATTGCCTATATAAAAGGAATATACTGTATCTTTTTTGTTGTTAGAGTGGAGAAGAGAGTGAGAGAGAGGGAATTGTTTCATCAATGAGGATTGATTATTATTGATCTTAGAAATACAATTTATAGAGATACAAATTGTAGTGTGATACTTGGTTAACAAGTAA
Organism: Trifolium pratense; assembly: GCF_020283565.1. NCBI lineage: Eukaryota > Viridiplantae > Streptophyta > Magnoliopsida > Fabales > Fabaceae > Trifolium > Trifolium pratense. The sequence continues at coordinate 46,072,558 of NC_060060.1, forward strand.
CCATGATTAGAGTAACTAACTCAAGTTAGTTACTAACTATCTAACAAACTAAAGTAGTTACAACAATAAAACTAATAACTAACTTGCTAAGCAAGTAACTAACAAGTTGTTGATTGTTTTCACCAAGTCATTAGGTTGTATTTCTCAACACACCTCCTCAATCCAATGTCTTATCTGCAATCCTGGTAATGCCTACCATTTTCCTTAATTCTTTGAATCTATCGGCCTTTAGTGGCGTGGTCATGATGTCTGCAATTTGAATTTCTGTTTTGCAATGCATCACATTCAATTTGCCTTTGCTGACTTGGTCTCTTAGAAAGTGATACTTGGTTTCAATATGCTTTGACATTCCATGTGCAATCAGGGCCGTCTCCGAATATTTAGAGGTCCAGGGCAAAAAATAAAAATGGACCCCTTATAAAAATATAATATATCTAAATTGTAAACAATTTCAATAACATCAAAAATAATCATTCATTGTTTTTTTTAGACGCAATATACCACTTTTCTAATTATGTTTTTTTTTTTTTGAAATATATTTTTGTTTTTTTTATCTAATTATGAAATATATTTTTGTTTTTTTTTTTTAATCTAATTATGAAATATATATTTTATTTTTTTTAATCTAATTATGATTTTTTTTTGTCTAATTATGTTTTGTTGGGCCATAAATGTTGCTTGGCCACTATTGTTGCTATTTAAACCCCCCCAATATTACTACCTATTACCATTTTTGTGGCCCTGGGCTGGAGGCCTGGAAGCCCAGGCCCAAAACCGGCCCTGTGTGCAATGGGGTTCTTTGCAAAGCTGATTGCAGACTTGTTGTCAAAATTCAATCTAATAGGCTTCACATAGTTGATCTTCAATTCTTCTAGTAAGGATTCAAGCCAAACTGCTTGACAAGCTGCTTGTGCTGCTGCTACATACTCAGCCTCACAGCTAGATAATGCCACTATGTTCTGCTTCTTTGAAGACACTACAAGAAATTATAGGATTAGCTAGAACGACGTTTGTAGCTAATTGGTAGCTATTTTCTAGAAAACATCATTGTTGTCCAAGACACTACATTTCGACACATCATGACCGAACCATGAATTTGTTTCCCTAACCACAAGCAGAAACCAAATAAAACCCAAGAATCATCCCATTCCCTATCCAAATGGGTTATCTTCATATTGTAGTTTTTCATTTTTAATCATGAGCGCAATCGCGTTTATGTTCACCAAGCATTTACTAACTATATATACTAACTATATACTTCTTGGAATTGGTTGTTAGCTAAAAAGATTAACTCATCATGCCTTTTTTATGAATGGTGTGTTAATCCTCTTGATTGTATAACTAGGTAGTTTTGGGTGGTTTAGTCGGTTGGTCTAACTAAGTATTAATTGTTGACTTGGTTGGGTTTTTGTTGGGTTTGAGTACTACATGTACTTGTCTTACGATGGTTGGTCGAGTACTTCTTATACTTATTCTTTATATATATATATATTATTGAGTGCTGTTCAAAAAAAAAAACTTCATTTTAATTTATTAAGTGCAGGCAGATAAATTGACGGCTTAATTACATTATTTGCAGAGACTTGAAAGCTACTCCGACCAGTAAAATAGAGACTTAGTGACTTAGTGACTGAGTGTATCAAGAAATAGGGACTTAGTGACTTTTTTCAACCGAGTGGAATGATTTATTTATGCTATGATTAGCATCAGATTATTTTCCATGCCATTTCATGAACCCTTCTAAACAATCTATACCACTCTCTCTTTCCATTCTCTTTATCTTGGCAATCATGCTTGTTTTCTTGTGCACTCTTTCTCAAAGCCCCGTTTCTTTGTTCTCTCTGTTCAAGCTCTTATTTGTTGTCTGAAATGTAGTGTCTTGGACAATAATGATGTTTTACTAGAAAATAGCTACTAATTAGCTACAAAGGCTGTCGTAACTAATCACAGATTTCTTGTAATGTATATGGGGGCAAAATCCAAAAGAAATATAAAATAGGGGGTAAAATTCCGGATTTAAAATAGGGGGGCAAAATTCTGATTTATTCAAAATAGATGGGGTAAAACTGGATTTAAACCTTAGTTATTTTAGAAAGAAAAGAAAAAGAAAATTATTCTCAAATAAAATTAATTAATTTGGATTCAAAATAAAATATAGAACAATTTACATTTAAAAATATACAACTTGTATTGTCTATGGTTTTATTTTAAGGTTTATTGTTTTGCAGGTTAAGTTTGCTTGGATAGTGATTATTGTTGACGACATGAATTTACAATATATAAGACCATCTCTAATGGTAGTACAGTACCTATTAGGTGCAAACATCTCCAAACAACTCATTCTCCAATGATGGAAGTAATGAAACATCTCGATTTTTGTTTTTGTTTTCATCATGGGTATCCGGCTCACTAGACCGTTTAATCTGATTTGTGGGTCAGTTCTGTCATCAAGTGGTTCCAGTCTCCTTCCGATTGCAGTTACGGTATCGAACTGTACGTGGCCCTCCATACAAACTAACGATTGATTGCATCTCAAATTTGATGAACACAAGAAATTTAATGCAAACACTCAAGGGTAGGGTAGGGTAGGGTAGGGGAGAGAAAATTAGTTTTTGGTGTTGCATTTTTTTTACGTGTGTTTGAAATTTTTTCCTCGTTTATGTAACTGAAATAAAAGCATGAACTATTCATTTGCAAAACAAAGTAGGTTAGATAATAGTCGGTGTCATTTGCAAAAGATAAATATTGGATTGAAAAATTCAAAACAGGATAGTAGTCATAGTACTACATCCGGTCTAAACTTGACTTTTGCAAAAAATTGAGTTTTGGTCTATACTTGATGTAAATAAATTTCAGAGCGGCGCTAATATCACACCCACTGACATACTCCTTTAATACACTCTAATTATAATTTGCCATCTCATCTACTTTTCTTATTCATTTACCTTGTAACCGGTTGTTCCTCTATTTTTTAATTAAATTGCATTTTTTTTTTTTTTAAAAAAAGAAGATTTAAATGGGTTTTTTAATCAGAGTATTGTTTGAAGCATAGTAATAGAATTTAATTTATATGCATCGTCGGTGTAAAATTATTTTGAACATGCATCCAATAATATACCGACACATCATGTATGGTAATTAAAAACACATTATGTATCACATTCATTAAATGATGTGGCAACGCGTCATTGAATGTATGTGTAAAAAAAATTTACACCCACAATGCACAACAATTGTCTCTGTGACTCTCTTTGGTGTTGTAATTATATATACCATTACTTTGGGGGATTGTTTAGATTTCAATTAGAATTAGGAAAAGATATTCCACTCAATTTTGTAAGTGACATTGTTTCTATAAATTATTTTGCGCAGAATTTTGCAAATAATATTCAATAATTTGTATAAAAGTTTGACTTGAACATAGTAGAAGTTCCTAGATCGTGAAGAGATGATCGTTGAGAAGGTTGGAGAAGATAAAAAGTTAAAATAATTATAGTGATGAAAAATAGCAGTATAAACTAACCGGTTCCTAGTTAAATGAATAAAAAAGTGGATGAGGTGGCAAGTTTTGATTGGAGTGTGTTAAATGAGTGTGTTAGTGGGTGTGACCATATCACTCATCTTTTAAATTTCAATTCTTACACAAATATAAGCATCAAGGACCGGCTACAACATACCATTGTAATTTTTGTGTTCTATAATGTCTGGTGGTCAAAAAATTATTTTAATTTCCGACAAAAATTGTAGTTTAGTGAGTAAATTTGTTTCAGTTTTTGTTTAATCTCTTGCAACTAAATTTATTTTGTCCTCAAAAGAATTTTAAAATCAAATACAATCCAATTAAAATTGTACTAAATGATTTTTTATTGTACGGAAAATCAAACGCACTTTTCTATTTGTGTTGTGGTCAAACACTCAAACCAATAGTTGAGAAACATTACGTTTGAATATTGGCAACAGTATGTCAAACGACCCGGAACTTGCGAAGTAAATTTTACAAAGATAATAATGAGTCATCATGGTTAGATTAATTAAAGATAAAGATAATGCAATATAACAAATTTTACATAGAATTTTCCATATAACAAGGACCAAATCAACAATTTGATGTGGAGAACAATTTATTATACAAGTATATTTAGAAGACTTTTCTAACCTCAAAGTTTAAAAGAGAAAGGACATAATCAAAATTCTATGAAACTTAATTTGGTATTCATATACATGTGCTCAAAATCAAACCTGCTAACATATACGGATTCTCTCATGCGGTTTGTGTTCAGCCTTCTCTTCATTTCATAATCTAACGGTTGTTGATTCACAAAAGAAAAAAGAATAGTGTAGAAGAGAGAGAAAATGATGAATAGATAAGATATGAGAGAAAGAGCTGGAGATGATCCAGATCCATCAAAGTATACCTGCGGCGTTGGCAGATTGAATGAAGTCCAAACTTGTTAATTAGTTATTCCTAGAGAATTCATTGCATTGGCAAAATCTTGTTAGTGATCTTCAATCATCTATATTGTCAAATCTTCTCACCAAAAATAAGAATGGCAGGACACTAAATCTCAATCTATTTCAAATCTAATGAATTTTTTTTACCTTTAATAATTTCTCAATAGTATATTTCAACCGCCTCTCAGTTGATATAGAGCAAACTCAAACTTTGCTATACTGGATAAATAGTGTTCTGGCATGGTAGTGCCGCGTTATATAAAATTCAAAATCATTTCCCGCCGCAAATAACCACAATGTGTGTCGGAGCAAGCTAGCACAATAATAACCGCAATCACAATTGCCACAAATCCACGACCGCAAGCAATTTAAAGCTACGAGCACAGGAAAGGGTGAAACCATGCAAACCATATTGTAACTATATGAATAAACATCAAGAGAACAAGTTATTAAGACACCATATTTATTCAGAATATAACATAAAGTGTTGGAAAAAACCGGAATAGAGAAAATAAAAGAATGGAATCACAACACAAGAATAACGTGATAAAGCACAAACTGATGATCTAGTACAAACTGATAAAGAAACAAGCAAACATGACGTGATAATGGAAACTCCAAAACCGGAGAAAAAAAGAAACAAGCAAACATGACGTGATAAAGCACAAACTGATGATCTAGTAGAAGTAAATTATCTGAACATCTATTTTATCATTCCATTTAATTGGATACCATGAGCACAAACTAACTATTAATATCTTGTATATGGAGTTCCCATAGCATCACTCAAGAGTAAAGAAGCTAGGCAAGCCGGTGGTTCTGGAAAAATTCCAAAACAATCCATGGCGTTTGCTCCCAACTTTGCCATAAAGTCTGCACATTGATTAGCTTCTCTGTAAATGTGCACAAATGAAACAGCCCAATCTCTTGAGATAAGTTCTTTGATACTAACTATAATCCCAACATATTTGTGAGTTGGAAATATTGGGTCTTGAATCAAAGATAGGGCTTTCTTGCAATCTGATCTACAACTTACATCATTGTAACCAATATCCCAAGCTAACATCAATCCATTATGAATGGCTAAGAGTTCAACTTCTATGCTATCAGCAAAACTAACAGGACCACTGAACCCTAATATCCAATAGCCTTCATGATCTCTAATTAGACCTCCATAACCTGCCCAACCAGGATTTCCATATGAACTTCCATCAACATCTAGGGCTACTTGATGCTTGTAAGGACGCGGCCAAATCACCAACTGCAATCATAGAGGAAATAAGACTTTAGAAATACAATTTTTGGGTAAGATGTAAGATCCTAAGATAAAACGTAAAAATTTAATGGAACCACATACCAAATTGCATACACCGGTACATATAGATCTAGGGGATCTCTACATACATAAAAAATGGTTTTTTTTGGCACAATATGATCACCTAGCTTGTTGTAGCTGTGTATTGAGCGCACGAATATTCAGGATTTCAATTGGATCACATCTTTTGCTTTGACCGAAGCTTTTAGACCTAGTGAAAAGGACTTAACGAGCCTTCATACAAGCAAGCGCGGGAGAAGCAAGCAAATTAGAAGCTTTGCCAGAAGCAAGACAAGGAAGCAAAGTTGTGTATAACCGGTAGCAAAAATACAACATCAAGATCTACTTTGATTCAAAACAAAAGAAAGGCGAAGGGTTTGGCAACAAGCAAACTACTTTACCATAGCTGCGCAAGACCAAGAGTTCCCTGCTTAGTTAAGTACCAAAGGCTGATTTAGGTTTGGAAAGAAGGAGGCTGTACAAAACACTACAAGCTAAACTTTGACATTCAATTCACTTCTTGATTGATAAAAATAATTTTGCATTTTTTCTTTCTCTATTAATAAAATTTATTTTGCAGTTTCAAAAAAAAAAATTCTCTTCTTGATTTTATTTTTGACAAAACCAATATCATTTTAAATTGTTAAATAATTTTGCCAAAAAAAAAAGTACGACTAAAAAAAAATCTGATTTCAGTGAAAACCATACGAATTTTTTGCAAATTAAAAATAAACTGGTTTCTAGAAAATCAATTCTATTCTTTGTGAAAACATAAAAAAGAAGTTCATATAAGAGTCAACTATAACATAAAATTGTTTTTAGCTAGCAAACAGAACAGAGTTAGAAAATTAAAGAACTATAAATTTTTTTTTTTTTTGGTAGAAAAAAGAACTATAAATTTTACAAGGAGTAAATTAGAGATAGAATCAATATTATACAATCATTATTAATTTAACTCTAAGGAGGATGAAAGAAAAACCAAAACATGTATGAGAAAAGCACATACCATGTTTGTCTTTCAAGAGTTTCATAACCATGGAAAGTAAATCTCTAATTTTGTATAACTAGAACTCTATCATATGATCCATATATTATATATATTTATATAACATTTGAATGTTGCCGTATTTCTGATTTATCCCAGTACGCGGAAATTGTATAAATATATTTGATTTTTTTTTTCTTTTTATGCATTGTATATATCTGTAAAAACAATTGACTTTATATATATTTTTCAAGAATTTAGTAACATTGACAAAACCATTGGCTTCATGATTGACAGGTTCCTAATTAATTAAAAAATGTTAATTCAAGAGTTTCTTAACATTGACAAAACCATTGGCTAGGTTCATAATTAATTAAAAAATATTAGGTTTATCTAACATGAACTCTCAAGAAGATGAACGCTTTTCCATTTTTTTGGGTAAGAAAATGAATTTTATAATATAAAAAATTGTAATAGATATAATATTTAACAACAAAAAATAATATGGCAAATTTTCTGTTGGCCGCCGCTCTAAAGGGGAAAAAAAACTTAATTTTCTTGTTTCTCCTTGTTCATCCATTAGAGAGGGGTGATTTTGGATCAATTTTGATCGATTTTGGATCAACCCCTCTTGATCCTTTTTCAATTACGTTTTTATTTAAATAAGTTATTTTCACATATTCTTGAGTTCGTTTGAGTTTTTCATCTTTGTGATTTATTTGCCCGGTGTTGTTTGACGTCCCGTCTTTGTACGGTTTTTGTTTTGAGTCTCGTCTTTGAACGGTGTTTGTTTTGTTCAAATTTGTAGATTTGCTTCGATCCAAATCCAATACAGATTCAATGACTCTAGCGTCTTCAACGTTGCAGATCCTGAGGCATGACTATTTCAGACACTTGTATTTCGTCATATCAATTGTAGGCTTAAAGATAAATCCGTTTTATGCTATTAACTCGGATGCTGTGAGCTTGTTCGCAGATATTTTAGTTTTTAGCAATTTTGAATATGTAATGATTTTGATTGATGTAATATCTACCAATTTGAATGAATGAATATCGTTGTTTTTTGTTTCTCAAAAAAAAAAAACAACAAAAAATAATATGGTCTGATACTATAAATTAATTTTGGATGTTGATATAAATTTTTTTTTTGAAGAAGCTAAATTAGCCCACCCAAATTGGCGCCAGAGAGAATCGAACCTCAGACCTCAAGAGGAGCACACTCCCAAGTCCCAAGCCAATACCAATGCACCAACCCAAGTGGGTTGATGTTGATATAAAATTAATTTATATTGACGATGCAATTCTTTTATTTTTTTGGGTATATAGATGAAATGACTAAATCATTATAAATTGACACACATATAAGTGAGGGAGCAAGGGTTTGAACTTCGGTCCTAACGCTCGGCCTAACAATTTCGAAAATTTTTGCCAATTGATCTATGAATTGTGGACACTAATGATGCAATACTATTAATGACACATTTGGATTTGACTTTTTTCTTTTTCACCACAAGTATCCGGCATATTGGATTGTCTAATCAAGTTCGAGTGTTAGTTTTGGCATCAAGTGGTTTTGGACTCCTTCCGATCGCAGTTGCTGGGGATCGAACTGTGATCTTCCCTACCATGTCCAACACTAATCACCACTTAACCAACTAACGATGGATGAATTTAACTTATATTTGAGCTTAATTGTGAAAATAATTTATGCAAATAACTAAAATTTTATGTTGATTCATAAGTTTTCACTTCATAATAAGTTTTTCTCATAAACTACCTTGAAAAACTTATAATAATACATAAAAGTTTATTTATTTGCATAAACTATTTCGCATAAGCTCAAAAATAAGTAAATTCAAACTGCCCAAAACTCATATTTTACTAAACATTAATAGCATTAGCAAGAGGTAAACATATTTTTAGTCCCTATAAAATTATTATGCACACAGTTTTAGTCTACTGTTAATACAATTCGTACTTTTGAATGATTATTTCGAAGATATTGTTTAAACATTATAAAATGTTCATCTGAAAAAAAGAACTCAAAATTTAATTTCTATATCGAAATTTTCGTTACTTTTTTCTTTATCTTTTGAAATTTAAAAAATTTATATTAATTATTCTCATTATAATAAAAAAAATTCTAAACTCTTGTAAAGAAACTTTTTATAGTGTTCTAAACAAGTTTGAAAAAAGAAAATAATCAAAATAGTTAATTCTTTAAGTATAATTAAACAATTTTTAAATTTTTAAAAAATTAGCGGGGATTAAAGTTGCATACATCAATTGAGATTAAAAACAAAATTTATTATTTGTAATGAAATTAAAAATATATTTAATCTGTCTGCATGAATTTAGTTAAATTAATATGGGACATCATATTTTATATGTAAGAGATGTGGTTCAAACACCGAACATCCCACTTTTCACACTAAGGTGGAATTTATAGTCATTAGACTACCGACAAAATTTGTTTAACCCATATAGTAATGTCCAGCTTTCCGACCATATCCATATTAGAGGTTATCATATTTTTGAGATAACTGTTATCGACTTGTTCATATTTTACTTTTGAATTATTTTTTTTGTTGAGAAATACATATTTTTGAGATAACTGTTATTGACTTCTTCATATTTTACTTTTGAATAATTTTCTTTTTTGAGAAATACTTTTGAATAATTGACTTTAGATTTTTTTTTTTTTTTTTATATTCGACTTTAGATATTTACATCTGTAAATATTTATGACAGCATATATAAAAGCTAATTATTTTTATTTTTACAAGTCAACATATAAAAGTGGTTTGTAAAAAAAAAAACGTATAAAAGTGGTATGCGTATTTTTAACGGTAATGCTAGTAAATGGTACAACGACAAAATTTCGTTGGTTTTCCAAAACAACAAAAACAATTTTTTATCGTCAAAAAAAAAAAAAACAAAAACAATTTTTTAAATGTCTCACTTATTATTTGATAAAAAAATGTCATACTTTATATATATATATATATATATATATATATATATATATATATATATATATATATATATATATATATATATATATATATATATATATATATATATCCTAGATAGTTGTCCAATTGACTATCTAAACTCTAATCCACTTCACCAACTTAAACAAATGAAAACATTTCATTTAACCACAATACTACTTATATTCATTTAATGTGTTGTACTAATTGTTGTTGTTATTATTATTACTAGTGGCCAGGCAAGCGCGTTCCGCGCCTGCCTGTGTCTAACTTATGTCGAAAAAAAAAAGATATGTCTTACGTATTGTGAGTTTGTTAATAAATTTTTTTTGTTGCTACTAAAAAAAATCAAGGGTATTGTTGATATTATTATTAAGTGTTATTTCAAATGATAGTGAAGAGCAAAATGGACCAAACAAAAAGGCAGCCCAAACTCCCATATCCACTTTATATATTGTTATAGATTTCAAATTATAGTGAAGGGCAAAATGGACCAAACAAAAAGTCAGCCCAAACTCTCTTATCCCCTTTATATATTGTTATAGATTATTATTATTATTATTATTATTATTATTATTATTATTATTTTTGTTCATTTTATTATTTTGTGTATTTTATTATTTTTGGTTCGAAATAGTTAATGTTTTTGCTAACAATCTTTTGTCCAATATTTATGTATATAGAGAGTTGGTCAATTGTTCCAATATGTTTCAAATTAATATAAATGACAGATTCGATAATGAAATAGTTTATCCAACTCATAATGCTCTAATGAGATTTATAATAAAAAAAACTTATTAGGTTTCAACATCAATTTTTTCTCGTAGTCAATTATATGTTGTCATTTCCAGAGTTATATTAAAGAGTTATATTAAAAAATGGATTAAAGATATCGCTAACCAATGTTAATGAAGAATATACCAAACCAAGGTAACTTCAAATGTGGTTTATAAATAAGTTTTTTCATATGTATAAACACACATTTGATATCTATATCACATTTAGATAACTTCTATTGTTATTATTATTTTGATAATAGCTATTGTTTCGATTTAAAGTGACTACCTATACAAATAATTTTTTGATGTTATAGTATAAAACAACGCATAAGACCCGTGCATCGCACGGCTAATCGTCTAGTATGATTAAATCGCGGTAAATAATGATTGTAAAAAAAATCGCAATAAATAATATACCGTGAATATTGTTGGGTTGTTTTTTAAAAAATTATCTAATTAGCTTTGGTAATAATTTTTTTTAATGGCAAATATATAATATATAAATATAAAAAAACAAAAACAGTAATTCAAAAAAAAAAAATATCAGAAGTACACTTACTCCCTCCATCTCAAAATATAAGCAAAAAGTGGTCAACCAAAATGGATGTATTTGGACTAAATTTTTAACCAAATACATCCACTTTGGTTGACCACTTTTTGCTTATATTTTGGGACGGAGAGAGTACATCAAAACTTAACAATCTATATGGTAAGATGAGAAAACAAAACGACAAATAAAATTACAAACAAGGAGACACACCACCACCAAAACTAGAACTCCTCGAAGGCACGACGACAACAAGAAAACCCGTCGGGAAGAGAGAGACAAGGATCAAGTACAAAGTAGGTCAAAGCAAAAGATGAGGTGGATACCATCGAGACCCATCGACACCAAAGATGACACTCAAACAAACTATATTGGTTCTAGCATAAAGTAGGGTGGATACCCCGGACCACTCATAAAACGACTTATCTACCAGACACTCGACACTCATTCCATAAAGAAGACGTCATTTCGAGATTTTACCCAAACACTCGACACTCATTCCAGACACTCGACAGTCATTCCATAAAACCCCTCTGGGGTCAAGGTAAAAGTTTCACCTTATCTACCAGACACTCGACACTCATTCCATAAAGAAGACGTCATTTCGAGATTTTCAGATAGTCCACACAATAGTATGTCAAATTAACAACCACCCAATCTATCTTTTCTACACACGGCCATGCCCAAGAATGCCTTAAAAAACCCTAAAACGCCACGAGAAGGCACAAACTTCACACCCAACCATCGAAGATTACGTACAAACCTAGTGTTTATCTTTTTGCCACATAAGCCAATCAAAGTCTTGCTTTCTTTTTGGGCCAGCATTACGTTATCTTGTTTCATTGCGTCAGCTTTAGTTTATTATATCTATTCACACCAACACATTACACTAAAACACCTGTTAATAATATTTGTTCTCAAGCATAAATCTATTTAGTTGAACCAAGAAAATAAAAACTACAAAAAATATTATTTTAATAGAGAAAAACATCTAATTGACTCAATAAATAAAAAACCACAATTTATTTAAAATGATTCTAAATTAAACACTAAACTAATAACACAATATTAAAAACTTAATTAAAAAGATTCTAAAAATAGCGATTGACAATGATTCATCAACACACACATAGAAGCACTGGCATCTCCAAGACGTCCCCGCTGGTAGAGATTTTCACACTTTTGAAATCAACCTTTCTTCCTATATAAAGAAGATCACCTCGTCATCTGTGGAATTACTAAGCGCCATAAAAGCTGACTTAACTGAATAGTGACCACTTGGGTCGTGCTTCCAACACCAAAATGATGGAACAAAATTGGTTCTAAAGCCCCAAGTAAAATCTATAAGTTTTGATGATAATAATAAGTATTAAAATACGCAATTGGTAGTACTAACATTTAATTCAAGTGTGCAGGATCTTATAAACAAATTCTGATATTCCTAAGTTCTTAAGAAAAGAAACAAGCTCTGAAAGGGATTCAGAAGAAAAGATGAACAAAAGGCTCTTGTCCATTCAGAAGACTCTGAAGCAAGCAACTATCATAGGAAATAACGCGTCAGAAGCATCTCACCATCAGCGGCAAGAAGTCATCAGAAGCTGATCAACGCATATTGAGTTGATAAGTAATTTCATGCCAGAAGTTTCAGCGAACGTTGAGATTAAGCTAAAAGGATCTTTCCTTGTTTTGGCATAAGGAATCAAAAAGGATAATCAAACTTATTAACCTCATTCTAAGTTTGGAGGAGCGTGGAGTCAAACTGTGAAAGTTTCTCTGTTTGGTACATACAGTTTCTCAAGAAACAAAGTAGTGGAAACTCATTATCACTTTGGTATGACATGTTGCTTTCACTGCGCAGTCAAAATCAGCTGGATACAACGTCTTTGCACAACGATCATCTACACATGGAGCGTACTACTTGACTATATAAACAACACTCCATTGTGAAGTCAACTAACGAATACGTTCTTTATCCTTTGCACACTCACTTCGATATTACAAGCACTCAAGTTCTGAACCTTTGAATTTCATTCATATAAAAATTACTTTGAAGTCTATTTCAACTCATTGTATTTTAGCTCTAAGGTTTCATTTGTGCTGTGTATTATCACAACAATCTTTATTTACATCTAAGATTTAGAAGTCTTTTGCTAAGTGCTTGAGCATTGTGTAGAAGTCTCTTGCTGTGTGCTTGAGCATTTGTAATCTTGTGTGATTATAGTGGAAATCCCTTGGAATTGCAAGGGGACTGAACTACTATCAGTTTGTGAGAGGAACCAGTATAACTTCCTTGTGTTCATCTTCTCTCCCTTGATCTCTTTACCTTTGATACCGTTGCTTTCAAGAACCAAGCTTAAACTTGAAAAAGTTTTAGTTTGTATTAAAACACAATTCAACCCTCCTTCATGTGTTTTCACACCTTTACAAAAATCATCTCTTGTAGAGATTGTTGAGCGGTCCAAAGCTATTGACCTTCGACCCAACTATCATCTCCCTCACTGTACTATAGTACTCTGGGCTAAAATTTGAAAGAGCCTTTGGAACTAAGTCCTCAGTGGGGTTCCCCTAGCCAAGGATCGAACCAGAAGAAATTCGTGCAACCATTACCAACCTTTTTAGTTACCCCATCTGAAAACCAATCTGAGATAGCATCCTCAGGATCACCTAGTAAAAACACGTTCCTCTAGCAACAAGAGACCCCTTGAGATCCTCAAGCCTCCCTCCAAGACGAGGGGAGGGAAATAAAGATCCATATGACACCAAAATTATACTCCCTCCTTTCCTTTTTACTTGTCGTTTTAGAAAAAAATATTTGTTTCAAATTACTTGTCGTTTTGATAACTTAAAGTTGTATTTTGTTTATTATACCCTCATGTAAATTCGAAATATTTAGGAGCAGTTGTTGAAACCGTAAAATATTTAATATATATATTTGGAAACCTAAAGTTTTTTTTTTTAATTTTTTTTGGTACATAACATTTTAATTTATTTTGTCAAAAAAAATATTAATTTTTTTTGGTACATAATATATTAAATTTATTAGAAAGAGAAAGTGTGTGCTAAAAAAAATTATTGGTAAATTAAAATAAGGGTATAATAGAAAGATAAGATGCAAAAATTCACTTTCTTAATAATTTGTTTTTTTTTCCTTTATAAAACGACAAGTAAAAAGAAACGGAGGAAGTATCTTTCTAGAGACCCACTCATCCAGAAATTAGTTTTCATCTCCATTTATCAAGCAACACTAGATTCACGGCTCGAAGATCTCTCACATCAACCCTCCATCGCTCTATGACTTACACACTTTGAGACATCTAAACCAAGCAATCTTTCTAACACCCTTTATAGCAATCTTTCTAGCACCCTTAGAGAGATTTTTTTTTTTGAACAAGCCAAAATGAGATATGCATATATAGAAAAAAGTAATCTCATCAGCACAAGGCGTGCCAAAAGACTATAAAGTTACAAGAGAGTTCAAAATACAAATAACAAAACCATAAAGAAAACTATACTTTCCAAACAAAGCAAATGACTAGACCATCACATATGACAATTCAAAGCTAAAGTACTACTCGTCACTTTTAACCACCTATAAGAGAAAGACTTGATATTGTCCAACATCTGATGTACTGAAGTAGTCGAGCCTGTAAACAATCTATGGTTTCGTTAAGACCGCACAATTCACACGCAAGCAAGCCATATGAGCTGCATGAAAGAGCGTCGTGCACGAGATTACGAGAACCCCATACTGAACTAGTAAACTGAACAAAATGACCCTTAGAGAGATATTAAAATTGAAAGAGATATGAATTTTAGTTTTGGATACAAAAATATATATATATATATATATATATATATATATATATATATATATATATATATATATATATATATATATATTTATTTTTTTTTTTTCACCACCAGTATTCAGTCCACTAAATCGCCTAATCTGGTTCGGATGTTAGTTCTGAGATCACGTGGTTTCAACCCCTCCCGATCATAGTTGTGGGGGATCGAAGTGTACTCCTCCCTACTAAGCCTAACGATAATCGGCACTGTACCAATTAAAGATTGATAACATATGAATTTCTTTGATGACGGTTAAATTTGCCAAGAAAGGAAAGGAAACTATTTTATACATAATGATACATTAATTTTCACGAATGAAGACATGCCTATATTACCGCCACTACACAAGACCATACTAAGATTTCCTAACACGGAATTATATACTTTATGTGACCATCACTATTTTTTCACATTCCTAACTCCTAAGTCTTTCAAATCACCACGTTTTTTAAATTCTCCGTTAATCTCTCCTTAGATATAACGCCGTTACTCAATCACATTCATTTTTCCTTAATCAACCATCACTATAAATATGACCCTTTTTTTTTGTAGTTTGTCACAAATGAAAACTGAACAAAATCTTGGTCACACTCTAACAATGATGTCATGTCCAAAACTCAAAATCCCCCATGTAATTTTTAATCTCTTTCTTGTTTTTTTTTTAATGTAATTGAACATTATCTTCCTTGAATTTTGTTTTTAAAAAATCAGTATATGGTCCAAAGACCAACTGATCTGAAAGACATCAATTCAAGGTTGTCCGATTGAAGTCGGAGCTTTTGTTTTCTTGATTGTTATGTCGGTGTTACTATTTTGTTTGTGTAGTCCAAGGAAACTTGGCCTTGATTATGTTTTTTTTAATATTTTTTTAATTAGAAGATTCACATATTTTTTATTTTTAGGTTTTTGGGGTTCTTTTCCTAGTTGTGTTATTAGGATCAACAGGAGTGAAAGTAGCAGAAAGCAGAGTTACTAGGGGAAATGATCAGCATGAGTACCCTGCTATTAATTGCAGAAAGCACATTGCATATTTGACAGATTTTGGTGCTGTTGGTGATGGAAAAACTTCAAATACTAAAGCATTTGAATCTGCAATTAGAAATCTTAGCCAATATGCTAATGATGGTGGAGCTTTACTTGTGGTGCCACCAGGAAAATGGCTAACTGGTAGCTTTAATCTTACAAGTCATTTCACTCTTTTCCTCCAAAATAATGCTGTCATTCTTGGATCTCAGGTACCTATTTACCTCAATTTTTTTGTGCCGTAAAATTATTGTAATATAGGTTTGATCGAAATAGATACGATTAATATACTATGCTTTCATTGGTTGGCCGTTTGATGAAGATCATCAGATGGTCTAGAAACACAGATTTTTAATTATTTAATTTTAATCTTCAAAAATACCGTCCATATAATCTTGATCAAACAGCTACCGATATGTTGATCCCATGGATACACATGTTCAATCATGCATTTACAAAGTCATTACATTGTTGTCTATTTCATCAAAGATCTCTTGGTCTAAAAGAGATGCATATATAATTTTCTTGCGAAACACTTGGTTTGAAAACTTGACTATTTGATACTGATTCAACAACCACCTATATGTTGAACCTAGGTGTAGGTGACCAAACATAACAATAACGACATTATCAGACATTATCAGTTGAATTAGATCTTATGACATTAATCCTAGCTATGTATGCCCCCTATTTTGGAAAACATAACTTAAAAGATAAATAGCACAGTAAAAATATTAGAAAATATGCTTTATCACTAAAATCTCACCTAACTAACTTTTTTGTCATGTTAGTTATACACATTTGACATAAATGGATAGTTTGATATTTCTTCTAAAAGGTGTGTTATTCAAACACAAATTTTGAGACACAAAATTAACATAACTCTCTTTCCCCTCACAAGTACGCAAAACGTATATTTGTTGTATTTTTATCAAATAAATGTGTTTACATAACATTTTCCTTCTTCTAAATACACACACTCTCTGATCACCGGTCTTTAGCATAATACAATTATGAATACCTAACTAATATTTTTAGTTTCCAATGTTAGTTCAACAAAATTTGACATCAATATATAGTTTGACTCAACGATCATTGGTCAAAATTGACAGGATGAGTCAGATTGGCCCTCACTTCCTGTCTTACCATCATATGGGAAAGGAAGGGATGCACCTGATGGAAGATTTAGTAGTCTCATTTTCGGAACTAATCTCACAGATGTTGTTATCACTGGTAAAATTACCAGACTTATTATTAAAATTTAGTAAGATGATGTCTCATTGAAAAATTGAAAATATTTTTAATGTCACATTTTTTAATTTGTTAATTAGGTTTCAATGGGACAATTGATGGTCAAGGATCTTATTGGTGGGACAAATTTCACAAAGATAAATTGAATCTCACTAGGCCATATTTGATTGAGATTATGTTCTCTAACCAAATCCAAATTTCAAATCTCACATTGATTAACTCTCCATCTTGGTTTGTCCATCCAATTTATAGCAGGTTTGATAAGAATTTTCATTTTCATGCATTCATGATTAATATTAAAACTTGAGATTTCTGTTATACTAATGATATTCTACCATTACTGCAGTGACATTATCATTCAAGGATTGAACATTGTTGCACCAATTGATTCTCCCAACACAGATGGAATAAATCCAGGTAACAAATATTATACCTATGAGACTATCATGATATTAACACTGACACGTTGACCTCGATAATAATATGAGAGAAATAGAATATTTGCATGCAACTACATGTGTCTGTGCCACATAGATTATACCTCAATGCTAATTAGATTCATGTGGTCAATGAGCTTTAACTAAAGATGAACTACTCGGGAGTTCCCGAGTTCGAATTCTACCTGAAGTTCCTGAACCAATTTTTGACCTGATTTTACTTACCTCCCTGGATTATGTCGAGGAACCTACCCCGCAAACCAGCAGGTTAAGACCAATTGTAACTGCTCTGATGATTTTTTCCATTTGTGCAGATTCTTGTACCAATGTAAGGATTGAAGATTGTCAAGTAACATCTGGTGATGATTGTGTAGCAATAAAAAGTGGTTGGGATGATTATGGAATAAAATTCGGAATGCCAAGTCAACAAATAGTAATTAGAAGACTTAAATGTATATCCCCTGATAGTGCTATGATTGCATTAGGAAGTGAAATGTCAGGTGGAATCAAAGATATTAGAGTTGAAGATCTCACAGCCATCAATACACAATCAGCAGTTAGAATCAAAACTGCCGTCGGTCGTGGAGCATATGTGAAAGATATATTTGTTAGAGGTTTGAAATTGCACACAATGAAATATGTGTTTTGGATGACAGGTTCATATGGATCACACCCTGATCCTAACTTTGATCCAAAAGCACTTCCTAATATTACTGGAATAAATTATAGTAATGTTAATGCAGAAAATGTTACATATTCTGCAAGACTTGATGGAATTTCTAATGACCCTTTTACTGATATTTGTATTTCCGATGTGACAATTCATACTGTTGGGAAAAAGTTGCAATGGAATTGCACTGATATTCAAGGAGTTACTAGCAATGTGGTACCTAAGCCTTGTGATTTGCTGCCAGAAAAAGAAGAGAAATTTAGTTGCCCTTTTCCTGATGACAAATTGCCTATTGAGAGTGTTGAGTTGAAGACTTGTTCTTTTAGAAGTGTTTCATATTTCTGATTAAGAATAGTAGTTGAATTTTGAATGTAATATACATAATGGCTTTATTGTCATGTATCAAAACTATTAGAAAATAAGTTATCATAATAATTATACACTAAAGCTGTGCTTTTATTAGAACAAAAATGTTGTTTAAGGTTGCATTAGCATTTGATCTACACCATAATGAATATTATGTGGTATTAAGTCATGTTTATGTTAAGTAGATTAAGAACAGTTGGATGAGACGGTGAGGGTCAGCTCTGATAAGTAATGTCAAACATTTTGAGGTATTAGTATATCCAGATGCGCGCCCAACATTGTCCTACCTGGCTCGATGAATCAGTCTTCGCAATTTTTGCGTGCAAACATACCTGATTAACACAAAATAAAATAGTAGGCAGTATTGATTTAGTTTCTTTAATGTAAGGGATGCAATTTAGGAGTAATGAAATTTGAATTTAATGTAAACAATGCTTTAAAATGCCACATAACCAATTTTTAATCAAAAAAGTCAATGGGGGCTAGCAAATGCAAAAGGGGGTAAACTTGGGGGGCCAAAATCGAGCAATTGAAACTTGGAGGGCTAAAATCAAGCAATTGTGAAACTTAGAGGGTTAAAATCAAGCAATTGAAATGTGGGGGACCAAAATCAAGCAATTGTGAAACTTGGGGGGCCAAAACTGCATTTAAGCCTTCTATAAATTTGAATTTGAGTTGTTGTATACCTAAAATGCGTCACAGTGTAGGCCTGTTTTAACTGTGATGTAACAAGGGCTTCCTAATATTTCTATACAGGCATACCTAACATTTTTCATGTCACAACAGCATATAACTCAATAAATTATTCTTATGGATCAAAATCATTAATAACTCATGCTGTTTTTTTTTTACGAACAATAACTTATATTATTTCATTATTCAATAAGGGAGCGATACAAATAGGTAATGTCTTAAAATGACAGCGACGAGCCAAGAACTGGCCGTCCTAGCAAGTGTGTGGGCAACTATGTTCGCTTGCCACTTGATAAACTTAACCTTAAAGTTTGGATTACACAACAGGATATTATTATTATGGCAAATAAGAAAACTAAATTCTGAACTACCACTGCATAAATGATTAACTGCATCCACCACGCTTTTGGAATCCGTTTCAAAAATAACCTTCGATATGCCTCCGCACGACTTGATGAAATCTCTGATGACCCTTTTACTTTGCAGATGCGCGTCCATTGTTGTCCTACCTGGCTCAAGGAATTAGTCTTTGCATTTTGGATATACAACCCTTTTCCGCTTCATCACTCGTTTAACTTACTAAAAACTTTTTTCCCTTTGTCTCGTGACTGAATCTGTGATGTTCTATTTATGCGATCATAACTAACCGTCTCTTGTGTTCTGATTTAGCATCCAAAACTCACCCTTATGCCCTGTTTTTGCAACCACAACACATCCTTTTTTGTGCTCTGATTTTACCTCCATTTTGTGCTTTGTTTCTTCTGAACAAAAGCCCTTGCTCCTGAATTTTTTTTGTTGTTGAGTACGTTCTTTATTATTTGTATTTCTTTATGACAAAAGCAAATTCATACCATTTCATCATATAAGAGATTGCGATTAGAGCAAAAAATGGCCGCCGGTGCGAGCATACCAGCAACCATGTTCGCTTGTCACTTTATATATACTTCACCTCAAAATTTAGAGCTAAGATACATTTTATATTAGAGATATTAGAGCTAAATTCGGAAACTCCGGTATTCCTACTGTGAAATGCATCTGCTATAATTTTTGAATTGGTTTCAAATGTAACATTTGTGAAACCTGTTTGCATCATTTCCTTCATAGCCTCCTGTAGTGCCATGGCTTCTCCCTCACTTAAAGAATATAAACCTCATCTCATTAGAATGTGTCATTCTGGGGCTGTTATTGGTTATTTAAGCAAATCTAGCTTAAGTTGTTTTATTGATGATTTACTAAATTATGAGTTATTGGTTAGAATTTTTGAAACTGATCTTTGAATGATTCATTGCATTATCAAAATGATACCAGCTTAGTTGCTACAAGAGGTGAAAACTATTTATATCCTAACTACCTTTAACTCTTTTCGTGTCAGCAAGAGTGAAACAAACTCTACCTTCCTTATTCATGTATTTATACTTAGTTGTACATATACTCATAGTTTTAAATTGCCGTGTTTAACCAGAGTCTTAGTTTATTCAATAACCACACAAACTATATAAAATGACACGGCCATTGCACTGTTTAACCAGAGTCTTAGTTTATTCAATAAATACTGATTTGAAGGTGCTTGAAATACACCAGTTGAGATTCATAAAATTAAGATCTTTCGATATATTTGACACCAGTTAGGATTTAAGATTCATAATTGTGAAGAGTACATATAGATTGTTTAAAAGGAGATACTAAAAGTTGTGCCGTCACATATTTTACTGGATCAAATTTGTTGAATTTTTTTATAGGAACTAAAATCGAAACTTGAAATATTTATATGACCCAAAAACTTATTTAACTCATATAATAATATTTAACACAATTGTTAGATAAAATACAACCTCAAACAAAAATTGTTTAAATTAATATTTTCATTCAAAAATGTGATTTTATACAAATAAATACAATACCAATGGACTACATATGTTCATTGTTTGTATATAAAAATAACGCGAGATACAATATTATGAACATAACTACGAAAACCCAATTAAAATATGTTAAGACTACATGTGAATTGCTTAAAAATAAAAACTAAAAAAACCGACTTCTTCACATATTTTATGCACAGATTGTGTGTAAATTATGCCACTATATTCATTGAACCAAAAAAATAAAATAAAGAATTATAACTTATTTGGTATTTGAAAACAAAGAAAGACACTTATTAATTTTTTTTCTTAATTTTAGAATCAAAATAGATAGAAGGAAATATAATATTTTGAGCCATGCACTTTTGTTATCTATGGTTGGATATTATATTCGATTCTAAATTAACTTTTTTTTAGTTAGTAACTGGAATGTTTGGATTTCGAATCTCATCTTCTCCATATAAAATGCGACGTAGCTATCAACTAAGCATATTTCACAGAGATTTCTTGTTGTTTCGCCACCAGTAATCGACTCACTGGACCGTCTAATCTGTTTTGGAGGTCAGTTCTGACATTAAGTGATTTCAGCTTCCTTCCGAGCGTAATTGCAGAGAATCGAACCGTGGTTCTCACTAACTATAAGTCTAACACCAATCACAACCGTACAAACTAATAGTTGATAGCTCACGGGCATATTTTAAATTAAATCCTTATCTCATGTTTAAGGAATTGGTTATACGTTAATTATGTCATACCATAATAATATTATTTCTTCTTTTACTTCTTAATTAATAAAACTAAAAATGCCATACCATAAACTAATTTATTTCTTCTTTTAGTTCTTAATTAATAAAACTAAAAATGTTATACCTATACTAATTACTTATTTTACTTCTAAACCATAGTTCTTGCCTTTAGGATAAGGCCTAGTCTTCCCTTATACATGAAGTCTAAATGTTCTTGGCTTAATGGTAAAAAAAGGATTACTTTTTAGTAAAAAAAAAAAGGATTACTTTATTGTGTTTAACTTTTATGCACTTACAGTAGTATAATAATTTATAAAAAAAGATTGTTTAAAATGATTTTATATAAATGTCTAATCAAATTTCATTTCATTATTTAGATACACATGATATTTTTTCTTAAAATATCTATAGAACTATTTAAGAATTAAATTTCTTTATAATAGTGTAAAAGTTTTTTACACATGCATATCCAATTAAATCACTTATTAAATACATATTTATATATTATTTCTAAAAATTTCGCTACAAATATCTATTTATATATTCTAATTAAACACATGAGTAAAAAAATTCACACAACGTCCCCGTGAGCTTAACTCAGTTGGTAGGATATCGCACTATATGTGCAGAGCCCGGGTTCGAACTCGAGACACTCCACTAATTCACTTTTAAGGTGAATTTTCTAACCACTAGGCTATTTGACAGAAAATAAAATTCACACAACCAAATGCATATAAACAAATTTCAATATAATTTTGGGGAAATTATAATTCACTAATGATAATGTAAGTGAATTATAATTTTCTTAAAAATTGTTATTTCTTACCCAACTTTTTTTTCTTAAGACGAAGAGCATCTATACATCAGGAAATAAAGCAGGCTTTGCCCTCGCTCTGTATAATAAAAGGAGTATAAAATAAAATAAGAAAAGGGAGGGACATAAACCTAATTCAACGAGTCTACACAAAAGCGCTTAGGACATTTATATATATATATATATATATATATATATATATATATATATATATAGTAGAATGTAATTCGGCCTCTCCATCCATTTCATACAAACTATCTATTCTCTTTAAAACACCTTACGTGCATACAGTACCATACCAATATGTTCAAAATCCTCCTCACCCTTCTTCTCATTTCATCCGCTCTATTTGACTCAGCTGCACCTGAAGGAGAGGCGCCAGCGCCAGCATCCCCGAATCTTAATCCTTTTTTTCGATTTTTCAACAACCGGTGGGTGGTTACAGCTCTATGTGTATTTGATAGTGTGAGTCTCACATTTGGGACACTATTAATCATTTGGTGGTTAGTCGGATACTGGAAGAGAGCTAGGGGAAACGCCAGAGTAGCTTCAGAGGAGGTGGAGGAGGCAGAGGTTTGATCCGCAACCACGTACTTTGATAATTTGAGGGTATATATCCAATCACAATGCATGCGAATAAGCCACATAAATAAACTTTCATGGAAAATAAAAGTTAATTAAATGTTAATCGTTGCTAGCATATGTGAATCTATTTATGTGACTTGTTCTAATTAATTGTTGAATAAATACTTTCAAATCATCATGGAGTAGTGTTGACATCACCTCAGTATTCAGTAATATTATTTTTTTCTACCTATGTATTGGATCGATCCTACAATTATATATCATCGGGAAATTAACTGGGCAAACTTAATTATTATGGTTGTTGCTTCATTTTTATTGATCAATTGTTTATTTAATTTCAGCATTATACAATTGATTATTGTTTCTCTCCTATGTTTCTTTGCTTTTTTTTTTTGTTATTCTTTTCTTTGCTTTTTTTATTAGTAATTATTTTACTTATTGAAAATGCATACATATAAATAATAAATATGTCCTTAAAAGTTTTTTCTTTTTATTGGAATATATCTTATAATGTATATTTAGTAAAGGAAAATATTAATAAAATAAAATTTTTGGCTTTTTTCCTTTTTTGACAACTCACTAAATTAGGGATAATAGTAGTCTTTTATACTAAATTCTAATAAAATAATATTATTATAAGATTTTTCCTAAAAACACCCTAAAATTTTTTAATTGCACCCAAATCAATTTAAAATTTAATTATAATACCAAAAATGTCCTTAATTCTATATTAACTCTTCAAAGGTTTCAACTCTGCAACTGCAAAGGTGTATGTAAACTGAATTTACCCAATGACACGCAAATTGTGTTCACATACAGTATGGAAAATCAATACCTACATACGTAAGTGAATGAAGTAAACTAAATTCATGTATTGAATCGTTGTGAAATTGTTTCCACCGCTTGAATTGCGCTTACCGAAAATGAATTGTTTTACAAAATGCTACAAAAACAGAGAATGAGATACCATAGATTCTTTGAATGCATAATTTCACGTGAATACATTAAAATTTTTCTAAATTTTCATATATTTTTATTTATTTATTTATTTATTTATTTAAAGTGACCGAATATTTCATTCATACAACAAACATAAGTTGTTTGGGAAAAACGACTTTCAAACTTTTAATGATATTGAAATATCCGAGGAGTGTTGTATTTGATCCTCTTTTTTACTTGCACATAAAGTCGGTTGATTTGATCCTCTTTTACTTGCACAATGAAATAGTATGCCACAATGAATTGAGTGTTGTTTGAATTTTACAATTTTTTTCTCAATGAAGACCTTGTGATTCGTTTCCAAAGAAGCAGAATTTGTACGGTTAGAGGTTAGTGCATGTAATAGTGCATGTTGTGCTTTCAATTATCTTAATATATTCAGTTAGTTTGTTTAGGTGCAATTTTTTTAAACTTGAATAGCATAACCGTACAGTTTATGGAGTTTGGATTGCCTGCAGTTAAAAATGAACTGCAGGGTCCTGCTGTACACTGTTTTTTTATTTATTTTATAAATTATTTAAATTATAACAGGATAGTTTGCTCTACTGTGTGGGTCTGCAGTTGAACTCAACTGCAGGTGATCCTGATCCCAGTTTATGGTATGCTGTTACTATTGGGTTGATCTAGTTTGATAACCGACCAAGTAAGTGAGGGTAAAATATGTATAAAAAAAATCCAACCCAAAGTCATGAATCCTCATTATATATAGATATAGATATATAGGTAAAGATAATTATCATACACGGAACAATAATATTGCATTAACCAGGATTTTTTCACAGAGTTAATTTTGCACTATAGAACATATTCAACCAATTTTAATTTACTTTACTAATATTTTTTTTTGTTTTATCTCAATAGATAAAATTTAGATTGAAATTAAATTATATAATGTAAAATTAGTCATTATTTAATTTACTCTAACAATATCGTCCTACAATAAAAGAAATTGCAGCACGGGTATTATATTAGTTTATAAAGAAAATACTAACCAATTGACAATTGGTCTCTGTAAAAATCAATTTTTATAGTTTATAATATCAATTTTTACCGGACTTTTTGATAAATGATATAATTTATAATGGACAAAATTTATATGCATTTTTTTAGATGCTGTTTTTCCTGTTCCTCTCACAAAAAGGTAGTTATTTATATATTTTAATTAAAAAAAGAAAAAGAAAAATGTTTTTAAATAAAAATAACTTACCACATATCTGGCACAATAAAAACTGTGTATATGGAACTGTACATAAGTTTGGTCCATTTATAATATCAACTCTTTACTCTTTACTCTAACCCATTCGTAGTCACGGGTATTATATTAGTTTATAAAGAAAATATTAATCAGTTGGCAATTGGTCTCTGAAAAAATATATTTTTATAGTTTATAATATCAACTTTTACCGGACTCTTTGATAAATGGTATAGAAAGGATGATTAATGTTTTTTGTTGGGATGGTGGAGATGATAATAAAGGAATTAATCTACTATTGTAATAAGCCACGAAGAGCAGGCCAATCATCACGAATTCCTTTTATTCTACCGCCGACGATATAGTCACTTCTCGGCCCGAATCCGGCAAAATTGATATGTGGAGAACTTACTTGTTTCGCAAAAATTTCCCGTGTCATAGTTTAGAAGTGCAGTCTCATTTCCTTAATATGTGAACATGCTTCTTCACGAAATTGATTGCTGCGTCTATTCCATTCATACACTGTTTCCTTGAGACAAGGAAACATGTCTGAAATTGGAATAGGACCTATATGTAATTTGAAGTTTGACGAATGTGTAGCGTATTTTATTTTGGCACATTGATTTCCAGAGAAGATGAATGCCTCATTGTCTTCGTCTTCAATGTCAAAGGCGCAATCTATTCGATCTTCGAATATTGTTTTCGAGAGCACCGGAAACCCGT
This sequence comes from Trifolium pratense, assembly GCF_020283565.1. Classification (NCBI taxonomy): domain Eukaryota; kingdom Viridiplantae; phylum Streptophyta; class Magnoliopsida; order Fabales; family Fabaceae; genus Trifolium; species Trifolium pratense. The sequence goes on from NC_060060.1 coordinate 46,098,839, forward strand.
CGGAAATATGAATTGGCCCATTCATAATATAGTTATTCTCCTCTTCTGGAGCATAATTCAAAACTACACATACTTTTCTTTCACAAACATGTAACATTTCTTATGCGTAGATAAACGGAAGGAAGGACCAATGATATAATTTGGCATTTTGTTTATTGAATGATTTTTTATTTAAAGGTAAAGGGATTTATATGAAATGTTTTTCTTTGATTTGGTGAAGGTGTTTATATAGATGTTACTGGTGATAATGTGAACAAAAAATAAATATTAAATTTATATCAAAACACGTTTTAACAACAACTTCTTTCTTCAAAGGGTATAATCAAAAATGGCAATATTAATTTTTTAAGGCCTGCATTTGGAAACAGACCTTTTTGAATATTAATTTGTCCCATAGGAGATTTCTCTATAATATATTTGGTCTCCTTAAACTAAACATATTGTAAAATCCAACTTGCTCAATATATAATAATTAAAGAATGACCAAGGAAATTACCCACAAGATAAAAGATCAAAACAAGCAGGGAAAGGGGAAGCAAGGCTACAGGGGAGTGATAATTGGTCTGATATGCGTTTGTTTGGGTGTTCGCAAGATTTAACATATCAAACACTTTATAAGAACATATTTATTCTATGATTTTTTTTTTAATGGCAAATAGATAAATATATAGCAACAAGTTAACCATCAAAATCACTCAAAGCAGTGACCAAAAAGAGGGGATTTGAAAAGTCAAATAAGAGCGGACACCCCTAGAGATATCACTTAATAGGAGCCAGAAACATCCGAGCACCGCATCCACACCTCGCTTTATTGACCAGCACAAGCGAGATTGAACCTCCCACTCGTAGAAAGAGCAGGCGCTATTAGGGTTTTTACCAAGAAACCATTTTCAAGATGAGAGTTTCACCCTATCCACAAGATTATCAATCATTAATGACCCACTTACAAATATAATAATATCATTCGGGAGGTCCAGATAAACCACACAACAATATGGCACATTAGAACCATACCTAATCGTACCCGACGCACCACATATCCATTTTAGAATAATGCTAGCAACACACTCTTTAACAAACACACTCCAACACACTCTCTTTTATTGATTGAAATTCACATGGGTCCCATAAAAAAATGTGGACTCATATAATTTTTATAGGACCCATATATAAATTTTAACCAATAGAAGAGAGTGTGTTAGAGTGTGTTTGTTAAAGAGTGTGTTGCTAGCACTCCTCTTTTTTACGGTCTCTTGATGAGCATGTTTGTATTTTTGAGGCACCCAGATAAATTTTGTGGTTAACTAAACATTAAGCTATTTTTTTTTTTAAAACATTAGCGTGCATAGGGATCACATGATAACTATGACATCGATCCCAACTATGTTGGCACCCCATAATCATCAACTAAACATTAAGCTATGATTAAGCATATTAAAATAAAAGTTCCATCTCGAAATACGTGTATTCAATATCTCAAAACTATAAAAAGTTGTCTTTTGAATATTAATTTTATTTTTTATTTTCTGTTTTGGTATGCTTAACAAATATCGCGGGACACTGTTTAGCGTGACTCTTTTATATATACAAAAGACAAAAAGTTGGTCATAAATATAAACAAAAGTAAATTTTTTTTAATGATATAAGCATAAGTTACCGATAGCAACTATATTTAAAGATATTCTTCCAAAAGTACCTTTAATTAATTGTTCTACCTTTTAACATTGTTGTATAAGCGAGAAACAAGAGAAATAACAACTTTCTTAATAAGCGAGAAACAAGAGAAATTTAAGTCATTTATCCAAATCTTGGAATTAGACAATCTACGCAATATCACAAACAAAAATATTTAATGTCACTTAAAATAAGAGAGAAATATTATATCAAAGACATAAAATATGGGGCGTGTTTGTTTCAACTTTAGAAAAATGGATTTTTTTCTTTGTATTTTTGAAAATAAATTTTTTAAAACCGTTTTTCAAAATATTACAAATTTTTTTATATTCTCTTTTTCTAAATTGAAACACTAATTTTGACATCATATAACATAAACACACATTATTGAAGATCAAAACATAGTCAAAATCACAATTTTTTCAAAAAGTTGTATTTCAAAAATAATTTTTTTATAAAAATCTATTTGAAATAGCTTCAAAATTAAATGATTTTTCGAAATTTTGATATCCAAATAAAATTTAAATAAAATATCAAATACCTAAAATAATATTTTAAGAATAACTATTCAAAACAAATTTTCATTTAAAGTTTTTATAAAAAAATATCTTGTAAAATTTTTTTACACCAAATTTTGTAACGCTATAAGAATCTATTTTAAAAAAATTTATATCAAACAGGTCCATGATGACACCATTATTTCATACTTTAGCAAATATCACACACAAAACAGGTACATTCTCAACAAGTCATAATTCAAACGGATCACTCAAAGTAGACGGCAAGACATAATTCCATCAACAATATAGTTACGGGTCTAAGACTAAGAGTTTCCAAGTAATGTAGAATTTTTACATGACCAGCATTCTATATAAGAAGTTGGTTGAATTGGTTTTTAATAATAAAATTGGTTCATGAGGAGAGTCTGCGAGGATCATCCCATAATAGACTAAGAGTATCCAAGTAATTTAGAATTTTTACTTGTACTTCATATACATCATCTCACTTATTCTTTCTTTCCAACTCAAATTCAATCTTCGCTTGAATTCTTCCACATCTCTGTAAAAAGAGAAAAAAAAAACTCGTTAATGCATATAAAAGAGATTAATAAAGAGTTCAACTATTAGGCGAAAAGATGTGTCAAAAAAAAAAAAAAATCAGACTCAACAGAAGAAAGGTTGCACCTCACAATTGTAGAAAGTGCATGGACTATTAGGGTTTTTACCAAGAAACCATTTTCAAGAAGAGAGTTTCGCCCTATCCACAATTTTCTAGACCAAAGACAGCCCACTGAAAAATATTACCACACAAGAGCATGCCACACTAAAGTCAAACTTAACCGCACCTGGCACCCCCCACCACTCCCAAGGAAGCTCTCAAATAACTGTTTAATTAATACCTATTGGGGGCACAACCTCACTCCCCAGCCACCTAGAGATATTGGAGTTTGGATTGCCTGCAGTTAAAAATCAACTGCAGGGTCCTGCTGTACATTGTTTTTTATTTATTTTATAAATTATTTAAATTATAACAGGACAGTTTGCTCTACTGTGTGGGCCTGCAGTTGAACTCAACTGCAGGTGATCCTGATCCGAGATATTGTATCAAACTTGGGAAATCCGATCAGAGGAAGTAAATGTGTGAACAATTTTTAGAGAGATGAATTTTGGAGTGAAGAAGAGAATAAGGGAAAAGGTAGAATTTTGGCCTGTTTTTGTTTTTTGGCTTGGTTTTAGGTTCTAGTACTTCTATGTACTTTTCCCCCGGTGCGGGTTGAGTACTTCTTGTACTTCTTCCTCTCGGTTTCCCTTTTATTATGTATATAAATATATCATTTCTTTGCTGCTTGAAAAAAAAGAAAAAAAGAATTGCATTCATCCACAAGGGGCAAAGATAGTTATATACAAGTTCTAAGCATAACTGCAGTAACTACCTAGGACTAAAACAAACTAACTACCTTGTAACTACTGACTTTAACTATCAAAACAGAAAAAATTAAAAACTGCTAATTTCGTTTAGCAAAGACAATTTCGCTTAGCTAAAAGACATAATCCAGCTTTCACTTAAGCCAGGACTCTATACTACAATCTGTTTAATCCACACAATTTCTATTACCATAAGCAAGATAAAACACTTTTAAAACATGGATTACATTCATCAGTAAAGAGGTGGTCAACTGAGTCCTCCTCCGTCCCACAAAACACACACAAAGACTCATTCGTCCCCACAACGACCCGACACATAATTAGGTTCTGACGAGTTGGGACCCTATCCTGCAGGAGCGACTATGAAAAAACAATCACTTTGGACGTAGTCCACCACTCCTAGACGCTAGCTAGATTTCTAATAACTTCACTTGGGAGAGTCTGGTCAGACCTAACTCTATCAACCAGAACCAAGTAAGCTGATTTTACCATGTAAGACTCACTTGGATCATACCTCCAACTCCATTCATCCTTTCTACTCGATAAATGAACCTCGCGGGAGTCAAGAAGTCTCGTCGAAGATCCTAGTCAAAATCATTGAGATTTCTACTTCACATAAACTACCACTCCCTCCCACTCACCCCAGAGACCCAGCTACTCATATGACCAACTCTATATCCAAACTCTGATCGGAAAATTTCTTAACCCTTATAATGAATATACATGTTAACCCTAGCTAGAGTGGGAAATTGATAATAATTCTTTTTCTATAATGGATCTAATATACTAATTCTTTTCCCCTAATATAATCTGTATGCAAAATAAAGACTAAAAAACATAGCCTAAAAAACAAATATATTTTGGATATTCATGCATTACCTAAAAATAGAACAATAAATACATGCTTATGGGACCAAAGCTAAATATTACTATGACCATACCAATTTTGTTAAAAAATTGACTATGGTATAGAGATAATAAAAAAACCATATAGAAATATAAAGAAAAGTAGTATCAAATAAACATATAATTATATTCACATGCGTCTGATCTATTTCGGGATCGCAGAATGGTATTATATTTTGCTAAAATTTTCCTAGTGTGGAGGAGGTAGTGAATTTTTCATGAGTGAAATAATTACCCATATTTGAATATATTCTTCGTTAGGGCTTGAAATTTTATTACGTGTATTTGTAGTTTTTGAGTGCGATTGCATGTTACAATACCGATTCGGATCCTCTGCTGCGTTATCCCTGCTGCAACCCATGCTGCAACGTCTCCACCGTTGGATTGAATTGACTTGTGTAATGTAATTGTATACAATGATATATACCGCCTGTCTGTCTGCCTCGCTTCATTGCTTCTTTCAAGTTTCAACCACACCTTTTTTTTCCCACTTTAGATTGTGTTTTTTTTTTTACATACTTTAGGCTGTGCTATGCTGAATATTTTTTATTTTTATACAAAATATTCTATAATTTTAAATTTTAACAAGTCAAACAAAAATTTGCTTAACAATAAAATATTTTTATTTTAGTTCCATAAGTCCTAACTCAACCGACAAAAATACCGAAATTGTTAGGCCGAACATCGTGACTCAGGTTCGAACCCGGAATCTCACAAATGTGAGTTTAATTTCATCTAAGACCAAAAAAAAATTATTTTATTTACGACGGAATCTAGTGGCTTAGATATTTTAGGCCAAATGTATTTAGAGGTATTTTAATTTTCGCATTTGTAACATATATGTCTTTAAATTTTTCAAATAACAAATATATGTCTTTAAGTTTCTAATTTGTTGCACAATTACCCTTCCGATTATCCGACATTTTATAAAAAGAATTGATTTTTTTAGTTAGAAAACTTAAATGACTTATTTATTACCTAAAAAATTTAAATGATCTAACTGTATACAAACACAAAACTTAAAGGACTTACAAATGCATTTGATCTATATTTTAATGACTCTACAATAGACACCACAGTTAGTGCATGTTTGAATTGACTTATTTTTAAACTTATGCGAAACAATTTATACAAATAAATAAGTTTTTATGTATTATTATAAATTTTTTATGGTAGTTTACGAGAAAACAACTTATAAATATACAATTTTTGTTAGTGAAAATGTACAAATTAACATAAAAATTTATTTATTTGTATAAGTTATATTTTCATAAGCTTAAAAATAAGTCAAATGCAAACAAACTGTTTGTCCAATCAACACTACCAATTTAGCAAGCTAAAAAAAAAAAAAAACTCCAACAATTTAACTAATGTAACAAAGGTAACAATGTTATTATTAAAATAAAATTAAAAAAAAAACAACTAATGTCTAATGTAACAATGTGTTTTTTACTTATTTGGAAAAAAAAACTAATGTAAACATCGTTGCTAATGTTAGAGAAAAAAAATACTTCCTTCTTTTATAAAAATAAAGAAAAGAAGAAAAAAGTAATTCAATAAATACTGTGACCCCGTTAATAAATGTGGGATTGAAACCTTTCTATATTTATTTGTAATCTGCTGTTTATTTGTAATCTAAAGGATTATCAATATTTTAATCGCATGGCTGATACATTGCAGCAGATGTGGCAGTAGATAGAATTGCAGCAGATGATCCACCATACCCCTTATACTTTAGTCATAAATTTTGGAATGAGAGCTATTATACTTATTAATTGTTCCACTATTTAATACAAGATATTATTTGTTAAAAAAAATAATAAAGAACTAATTAAAAGAAACATGTAACTAACCTGTCAATGATCTCCATTTTTAAAGGCTCTAAATCATCATCAGATTCATTTTCATTATGGTCTGAAGCATGAACAGTCATATACTCCTACACATATCAAAATATATTCAATAGTGAGAATTGAAATATTTAAAAATAAAATCTAACCTTATATCAAGACCCACAAATATATATATATATATATATATATATATATATATATATATATATATATATATATATATATATATATATAGTGTTCTAAAATAGATAAGTTGCCAAAATCTAACCTTATTATGATTTTCATCAATTGTATTTTTTGAACAAAGTTCATTTGTTTTTCCTTTCTTTTTCCTATTCTTCTTTTTCTTCTTAGTTGTTGTAGCTCCTTTTTTATCTGCCAAATTATATGTATCTATTAGGAAAGCCATGCAAAGAAGAAAAAGTTATAAAACTGGTTATATGAAAATAAAACTGGTTTTGTGACATAACCGGTTATTAAACCGGATTTGTGAAAACAAAATCGGTTATAACAATTGGTTTGCTTATCCGCTTATAACAATTGGTTATAAATCTGTTTTTTGGATAATCCAACATTATTCAATCCCAAGTGAAAGACTCAAATATTACCACTATATTCGCCATTAATAAATTCAACTAAATCATCAATAGCGCGATTATCTTCCGGTCTCTCCACATTCTGAAAAACAATAAATGTTTTAGTGTAATTTGTAAAACATTGTAACAAGAAATTTCGATGGAATTGTAAGTTTTGAACATGCCTTCAATCTCTCTTGTTGTTCTTGCTTCTTTCTTGCAAAAAATTTATCCATAAATTCGTAACGAGAACATTCTTTCATCATATATGGATTATAATTGTCCTGTCAAAGAACCAAATGTTAATAAAAGAAACATCATAGAAGTCTTTAAGCTTCAATGATTGAGATTTTAGGGGCAATGATTACACACCATAGGAAAAATTTTAGAAACTTGTTCAGATGATTGACCTTTAGTTTTCCGATCTAGTTCATCAAGTGTTAAGTCAACCAAACGAGTCAATCCCAAGCTAATGGCAGCAGTTCCAAGCTCACGTAATGTGTTTGTATCTTTGTAAATAAATCTGGCATCAAAAACTTGGCACTCCTACAATGGTATAAATCAATTGCCAATAGAAAAACTAAAACTATCAACAAAAATGATATGTTAGCATGGTTTCAAATTGCGCCCCACATCCGCAATTGCGACTACAATACAGATAATGCAGTAGCCTTTGCAACCACATTGCACAAAAATTATGGTGTTATCCTAAATCACATGTACGACTACATTGAAATTGCATCAGACGATTTCATCAATATGTTTGTTTAAATTATCTCATCAACCCGTTAAAATTTATGAACCACAAATACTAATTAGTATTTGCAAAACAAACTTAATCTCTGCTATAATGGATAATGGTGAAATGGCATAATGATTCCACTTAATATGGTTTATGTGAAATATTTAAAATCGTTTCACACCGCAATAGCCACAATGAAAATTGCAGCAATTGCTATGACTGCAGCGACATGTAAAATTTTGGCATACTCTATAATTTTTCTGGCTCCGCCACTGTATATATATGACTAGCAAATTAAAATGGATCATGTGAAAATTGGGAACGATTTCATACCTCTTGAGAACGTCCAGGTACATGGTAGAACCCACAATAATCTGTTATTAAATTCAATATTGAAGTAGAAAATGGAAGTGACACTGCAGTTTCTTCTGAAAACCCCTTGCCATGATCAATAACTTCCTGGTAAATCACAGGGCAACACATCGCAGCTACTGCTTCTACTTTTTTTGGAATACCATCCGTAGTTTGAAGCCACACATATGAATGTATCATCTAAAAATTATAAGAGCAAACAAAATTCAATAAACTTTAGATCAATAAAAAAAAATCAATAAACTAGTCATTCAAATAATCATTTACAGTTGATTTTATTTAAAGTAGTCAAAGATTATGTTTGAAAAATAAAGCTATAAGATAGTAATTGATAGGTGAAAAGTTAACTTTTCGGCTATCGGTAAATAAAATTAAAGTTTTTGATAAATTGAGTTATTATAAGTATAAAATAACATAAAAGTACATGATTATTTTATGTGAGTGAATAATGTTATTTATTAAAATAATAAGGTTAAAATTGTTAATGAAAAGTAAAAAGCTATAAGCTATATGAACTCAAACGATATTGGAAATAGCATTTGAAAAAAGCTATAAGTTAGTGAAAAACGTTTGTTACCATACACACCTTTAATTTTATGAAACAAACTTATAAACCAATATAATATAAACTATAAACTAGCATATTTCAGTTACTCAAACAATAAATTTCAATACTATGTAAAAATTTCCAAGTACGAATCGAATTGGGGGAGAGATATTTTTCCGAGCTAACTAGAATACCTACAACTATAAAAACCCTATCGTTAAACTAATCTATTAGAGAAAATTCATAAGCTGAATACTCGGATACACATCTTATTTGGACATGTACCAATATATTGTTGAGATGTACAATTCTAATATATAGATCAATAAATAATATTTAATATAGAAAAATTAACAAGTAGTATTTGTAAATTTCTATTGCAAATTAATGAGTACACATTTTATTTGAATATATACCGATCCATTATTGAGGTGTATAATACTAATAGATCCACAAATAATATTCAATATAAAAAAAATTAATATATATTATTTGTAAACATATTACAAATGTACAATTCTAATAGATCCATCACAACAAATGTAAAAATTAATAAGTACTATTTATAAACCTATTAATTAATTAAATAAAATGTGTATAAAAAAATTTACATTCAACAAACCATTCCTTCCCTCAATTGCAGAGCTCCACATTGTGTGGCATGATAATACCAATGGAAAATCAAGCTCAACTTAAGATTTTATAATACCAAAAGAATTTATCAAGCTCAACTTGTTTTGGTATTATAATACCAAAGGAAAATCTACATAATAATTCAAAGAATTTAACATGACTTTCTTTCCAGTGTATAATACCAAAGGAAAATCTATTTAAATTAAATAAATCTAAATGAATAGATATCGTATACTTCCGCAGCTCATTTTTAAGGGGCATTTTAGAATAATAACACTGAATTAACAAAGTGTATTTTAGCACATTTTCTTCCTTTTTTTTTGGAAAAAACTAAAATGAGATATATTAACACTATAGTCTTCCCAGCACAAGACGTACTAAGATAGGCTACAAAAGTTTACAAAGTGTCATAGAAACAAATCATAAACACATCATATAAAGCCCAAACAAATCATACCACATTTTCTTCCTATTATACCTTCATTTTAATACACCAATAAAATCATTTTTAGCTTTATTGAAAAGATATGAGTAATTGACAAAGTGTATAATTGACAAATCGTACTCTTAAAATATCAAAACGACAGTTAAATAAGAATGTTAAATTCGGAGTCAAATTTCAAATGGTGGTCAGCACCTTTATTCATTCATAGATGTGCCTTATATAAGCAAGAGTACAAGGTTTACGATACAAGTCATAATGCAAGCCAAGTCAGGCCAAGGCAGACAGGCCTGCGCGCGCACCCAATGTATCGAGGCAACATACATAGGCCCAATGGTTCAATTTAAGCTAGAAAATTACTAGCATTACACATTCCTAGCCCCTCCCTTAATTTGCAAAAAGATTCCAACTTCAAAGGTTTGGTAAGCAGATCAGCCAATTGATCTTCACTCTTGCAATGCACCAGTTCAATTATACCATCCTTAGTGAGGTCTCTAAGGAAGTGGAACGTGACATCAATATGTTTACACCTACCATGCATGATAGGATTTTTTGAAAGCTTGATAGAAGAGTTGTTATCACAGTAAATCTTAATGCATTCAGTTTGCTTCATTTTCAAGTAACTCAAGACATTTTTCAGCCAAACTCCTTGACAGGCACAAGCAGCAACTGACACATACTCTGCCTCAGTAGTTGAAAGAGTGACACCAACAAATAGCACCTGAGCCCAATATAAACACATATCCAGTTGTACTTTTCCTATCATCCGAATCCCCAGCATAATCAGAGTCACACCATCCTTTAAGACACATATCAATCCTTGAACTTGACTTATACATGATCCCAAAGCTTAGTGTACCTTTCAAGTATCTCATTATTCTTTTGACTGCAGTAACATGAGTTTCAGTTGGCCTGTCCATAAATCTTGCAACTAGACAAACAGAGTAAGCCAGGACAGGCCTAGTAGCTAGCAGATACATTAAGAAACCTTTCATTTTCTTATAGATTGTTGCATCTGTTCCTTCTTCATTTTCATTTTTAACTAATTTGCATCCAGGAACTATGGGGCTAGATACTTGATTGCAGCTTTCCATGTCAAACCTGCTCAATATCTCAGTTGCATATTTTTGCTGAGCCACGAATATTCCATTGTGACCTTGATTTACTTCAACTCCTAAAAAGTATCTCATATTTCCAAGGTCAGTCATAGCAAATTTCTTTTTCATTGATGAATTGAATTCATTCATTAACCTTTGATCATTTCTTGTTAGATCAAGTCGTCAACATAGAGACTCAAACTTCACAAATACTTCACAAATAAAGTGTGTTCATAAGGACATTTCTCAAACTTCTCTGCAGTAAAGTAGGATTCTATCTTACTATACCAAGCTCTTGGAGCCTGCTTCAATCCATACAAAGCTTTCTTCAATTTATAGACCATATTTTTATTTTTTCTGACATACCCTAAAGGCTGGCTCACATAGATGTCTTCAGTTAACTCACCATGTAGAAAAGCACTTTTAACATCAAGTTGGAAAATTTTCCATCCATTATTTGCAGCAAATGCCAATATAGCCCTGATGGTGTCCCATCTTGCAACAGGTGCAAAGACATCATTGTAGTCTATACCATGTTTTCGAGTGTAGCCTTTAGCTACCAATCTTGCTTTATATTTGTCAATCTCTCCCTTTTCATTATACTTAGTTTTGTAAATCCATTTAACACCAATTGGATTGCATCCTGCAGGAAATGTAGTTAGCTCCCAAGTATCATTTTCTTTGATTGCTTCTAACTCAGCATCCATTGCTTTTCTCCATATTTCAAGTTTTACTGCTTCCTGGTAGGTAAGAGGGTCATCATTGGATTGTGTAATTCATCATCTAATTCCTCCTCTGCAGCCCTTCCAATCACATAGTCATTTAACCTCACAGATGGTTTTCTTATTCTTGCTCCAAGAGGTGAGTTTCTTTCATTTTCACTATCACTGGATATATATCATTAATGATTGTGTTCTCTTCCTCATTTGCATTGTCATGAGCATCTACATTTGCTTGCTCTTCAATTTCATTTTCATCTTCATTTAGTGATTCAATTTCCTCTCAATTATCACTAGCTGTAGACTGTTTCTTTGCTTTCTCCTAGTTCCATCCCTTTCATTCTTCAAACAATACATCTCTGCTAATTATAATCCTTTTTTCAATAAGATCATATAGCTTGTATGCCTTAGACTCTTCACTTACTCCGAGTAACACACATTTCTTAATTTTATTGTCTAATTTCTTCCTTTGAATGTCATGAATGTGCACATGAGCTAACCAGCCAAAAGTTTTGTGAAATTTCTAGAACACAGTAGACAGGTGTTGAGCAAAGTGTGTCAACACTTGTCTGCACACTTGTCTTAGCAGTAAGAACAATAAAGCAGGACATTAAAAACATATACTGAAAAGCATAAACAACACACACTACTAGAAAAAAATTCATTGGGGACGAAAAAATCCGTCACACGATAGTTGAAAATTCCGTCCGAAAATAATTTCGGGACGGAATTCGCGACAAAATGATTTCGTCGCAATTCGCTCGTCGCAAATCTTTTGGGACCAAATTTTTTACGCCGTCGCGATTTTGGGACGGAATTTGAGACAGAAAATGAATAATTTTATAACGTAATCCTTTCAATCCATCCCAAAATTTGTGACAGATTTAAAATTTCCGTCCCAATTTATAAGTAGGCTTTTTCTATTAAATTAATTTTCTTATAAGCATCAATAATTATTAATAAAAATTCATATATGTATCAAAGTATGTATAACAAAAATCAGCTGCTTATAAATAATTCCGTCCCAAAATTCCGTCCTAATTTGATTTTTTTTAGTAGTGACACCAGAATTGTTAACCAAGTTTAGCATAACAGCCTACTCTAGGGGCATACCAAGCCAGGGATAAAGTCCACAAAATAGTATCAATTCCAAGACCACACAGCAAACACCCCGGTTTATGATCTTCTCACTTAATCACTATCGATGCTATACTTTCTACCTAAGACTCACCTAGGTATAAGGCCCTCCTCAACTCCCTCTTCAATCACATACAGCGATTGGAACAACAGAACAATTCTGAACAAATAGTATGGTGGAGACACACTCCTTTAAAACCAGATTCTACTCTCGCTTAAAATCTCTTGAGTAAATCACAAATAAAAACATCCTAACTTCGTACTTAACAGCTTATGAGCAGTTCACATTTACAACTCAACTAAAATCCAACTCTAGTATCAAGGTGATTCAAGAGTGGCTCACAAATAACAATGAATAGACTAATCCCTAATTGACACGTTGACAATTGCGGCTTCAGTCAACAAACCATCTCTGTGCTATGATAATCAGGGGCAACACCTAGAGAGGTATACAAAGTAAAGCACAAGGCTTTACATAGACACGAAACCCTAAAAGACTATATCTTTGATGAACAATGGATTCGGTGAGTAAAACAGGGTTTAACAGCACCCTTTATATAGCAAAACCTTCGTGGGCCTTGAACCATTAATCTCCTGTTCCAAGAAAACTTTCAGAGGTTATATTATAAAATTAAATCTTCGATTCTTTAATTTTATATAATACTTGAGGTCCAAGTAACCTAATATAGCCGCCTTCTGAAGACTAATAAACCATGTGCGCCTTGTTGTATAAGTTAGCACGAAATAATTCTTCAAGCAAATCTTCAAAAGATTGCATAAAAAAATATAACGCTAGCAGGCGCACAGTCATACTACACAGGTGTAGTTCCATATGTATGTACATCTGTCTCAACACTTGATGTATGCACATATGTCTCAACACTTAGCTAAAAGATGTTTTTGCAAAATTTAGCCAACATACAAAAAAACCCAACATTTTGAAATGATGCACATATGGCTTCTTTCCAATCCATGATTCTTCTCGTGTCATGTTTTTAACATTGAGGGTAGGACTTCTATTCATCACATATGTTGCCCATTTCACAGCTTCAGGCCAAAAACTTTTTGGAACTCTTCTAGCATTGGTCATGCTTCTAACAATGTTGAGTAAAGTTCTATTCTTCCTTTCAGAGACTCCATTTTGTTGTGGAGTGTAGGTTGCAGTCAATTGTCTTTTTATCCCTTCCCAACTACAAAATTCATTGAAAGCATTTGAGGTATACTCTCCACCTCTGTCAGTTCTAAGGCATTGTATGCCACATCCAACTTCTTTTTCAACTAATGCCTTAAAAACTTTGAAGTTTTCAAAAGCATTGGATTTCTCTTTTAACACATATGTCCATGTTTTTCTGCTCATGTCATCTGTAAAAGTCATGAAGTACCTGTTGTCACCATTGGATTGAGGATTTATAGGGCCACATATATCTGAGTGTACAAGTTCCAATTTTGAAGTAGCTCTCCAATTTTCTTGTTTTGGGATCGAGTCTCTGGATTGCTTATCAGCCAAGCAATCAGCACAATTGTCTTCTAGTTCTTCCAAATCAGGCAATCCTCTAACCATTTGCTTTTTAGACAAGGTATTTAAACCTTTGAAGCTGAGGTGTCATTTCTTCCATTCCATAGCAGTGTAGATTCTTATTTTGCAGTAATCAAACACATAGGATTGGTGATTGTAGCAGAGATTACATACATTCTATTGTTTGACATAGCAGTGTTGAACAACAAGCCTTTCTTTTCATGATAAATCTTGCACATATGAAGCATTATATGAAACACATAGGATTGATGATTGTAGCAGAGATGACAGTAATTTTCTTTTACTGCAATTGGCCTATACTCAATAAATTGGTTTTTAAACCAGGAACAAAGTACACATTTGTGATGATATGAACAATGTTGTTAATCTTCAAATTTACACTACCCTTTCACATTACAACCATTCTAGAATCATCTCCCAATTTCACAGAGTCCCTATTGGTACTATCAAAGTCAAATAACCAATCTTGTTGTCCTATCTTATGATTACGACAACCAGAGTTAAGGAACCAATGTTCAATTTTATTGGCAGATAATTTTTGACCATTATTAACCATTAAAAGCATTTCTTCATCATCATTATATTCAGCATAGTGAGCATTTCCTTCTTCCTAAGTGCATCCACTTTGGTAATGGCCCAATTTGTGACATTTGAAGCATTCCAGCAATAATTTATTGAATCTTCCTCTGCCACGACCTCTTGAGGCATTATTTCTTGCCCTTCTTCTCCCAGATCCTCTACCAGGATTGGAAACTTTCAATGCTTGTTCCTCTCCTGATTCAACTTGCTTTTTCATTCTACTTTCTTACACAATAAGACTGCTTTGCAAAGCATCAATGGACATAGTAGTTACATCGTTCAATTCCTCAATCGAGCAAACGACATAGTTTAATCTTGCAGGCGTTGAACTTAAGATCTTCTCAACAACTTGCACTTCTTGCAATGTTTCACCCTGTGTTGACATTCGATTTGCTATAGCCAATGTTCTTGCGAAGTATTGATTCATAGTTTCAGTTTCTTTCATCTCAAGAACCTCGAATTCACGCCTCAGTGCCTGCAAGTGAGCACGTTTCACCTTTGTGGATCCTTGGTACTTTCGTTTCATAGCATCCCATATAGATTGGAAGAGATAGTTTTTAACTTTCAGATCTTTGAGCTTACTTTCTTTGAACACTTGTTGTTACTCAGCCGTTGCGTTTGGTGGAGCCACTGTGACACCAGTTTCGATCAAAGATCACAACTCTTTGGAACGAATCAAGTTTTCCATAAGCATTGCCCAATGTTCGTAGTATCCATCAAATTTGGGAACAGGAGTGTGAAGAAATTTGGTTTCTTCCACCATGAATGAACGGAGAAGAAAGAACAGAGAAACAAAATTTGCAGAAACGGTTGTAACTGATTTTGGTTAGGAAATTGCGATTTCACTCCTATGTCCCCGGCGTGTGGAGATCCTGATATCACTTGTTAGTTATCAAATGGTGGTCAGCACCTTTATTCATTCATAGATGTGCCTTATATAGGCAAGGGTACAAGGCTTAAGATACAAGTCATAATGCAAGCTAAGTCAGGCCAAGGCAGACAGGCCTGCGCATGCACCCAATGCATCGAGGCAACATACATAGGCTCAATGCATCGAGGCAACATACAAAATAAACACCTAACACTCATCATTAAATTTCATGTCATGCAAACCAAACAAACATAGTTTAATACAATGCCAACAATATGGTTTCAAAACATCAAATAAGGTCTAAGATTTATACTCCCAATCACGATATTACATATATCAGAGCGACCCTGATTACAAACCATAATTAAATACAAGATAAACGAAAAGGAAGGGTTCCAAAGAATCCATACACAAACAACAAACATGGTGAAATTATATTCACAAGATAAATGTATAAACAATAGCAAGAAATAACATACTAAATAAAGACGACTTTTTTGGCGCTTAGTCGTTCCACACCTGATAAGGTGATCTTCTCAGTAGAGGAAGAAAAGATGCTTCCAATAGTTTGAAAAACGTGGGCCCTTTCAAAAGTGGCGGTCTTTTCCTGGCAACTTCTACAAGATATAGGTTGCTAACTAAGTTTGTTTTAAAACTAATTCCTATCATGATGCAACTCAAACTCAAGCAAATCAACAACAAATGCATCTCTATATAAGAAGACTCAAGCAAACATATTCAGCACGAGCAAAAATTGAAGAATCTCTAGATCAAAGCTAGAATTTTCGAGTCAATGATTTTGTGCCCACTTTGTAATGTCGTACTAGCTTTCACTACAACTTAGGTGCTAAGAATTAAAGTTAGGAAGTATTCTTATTGAACAGGTCGTTCAACTTATCTTCGTCATAAAGAAGTTACGATAACTTAGACTGGGTGATTGTAGGGAAGTGGGTAGGTCCTCATATTTAGGGGGAGTAAACCTCTAAGTATAAGGTGCACTAGGATTAAGAAAAGACATAAACATCAATAAGCTCTGTTGTTCGTTGTAAGAGTAGGGATTAATTCGACGTAGTGGTGGATTGGTGTAGTTTTACCAAAATAGATTAACAATTACTTTTGTTCTTTACCTGCTTTTTATCATTAATATCGTGCATCACAATTATTATACACGTTGTTCAGACATCATACAAAGGGAACAATTGTCCCAGACAACATATAAGACATATGTCTCCTGGCGAACAGAATTTCAAATTAAATAAAATAATACTAAAATAATTCTAATAAAACAGTAAATGAATTCTTAATTTGATGATTGTACCTTAGCAATGTTTCTTTTTATATAAATTTGATGAGTTTACCAAAACACTAAATGAATTCTTAATTTATATAACTAACTTTGGTAATATTTAAATACAATCAATAAATAACATAATAAAAGTGATATTAATAGAATAAAAAAAAAGTTCTAAGTTGACTATTATTGATATTTATTAATATATTGGTAATACTATTTTATTTATAGACACTGTCTGTGTAGAGATTTTTTTACATTGTAATTAAGCAATTGTAATTGTTAGACAATTACATCTATTTTTATAATAGTGATAGTCATCACAACTTATGAAAAATAATAGTGCTAGCATTAAAACACACACACTCAGACACACAATATGTCATACAAGATCTATGTTGTTCTCAAACTTATTGATGACGTGGCATGGTCAGTTAAGGGGTAAGCCAAAACTCGCTAACATTATAGGGGTAACTTAACATTTTTCATGAGGGGTAGACAAGAAAATGGGGTAATCCAAAAAAAAAAAATTGCAGGAAGGTAAACCAAAAGTAACCTACTTTATATGGGGAAAAACATATTTGCCCTAAAAAAATTAACCAAACCACCATGAAAAATGTTGGATTACTTTCTTACATACCAACACCATCATCTTACTAACATTTAAAATTTTGAATTTCTTAGATCTATAACTTCTAATGACCAGGCTTAATAAATTTCTAGTAAATTAAAAACAAAAAAATATGTACCTTTCTGACTTCTTATCTTCAACAAATCACCTATGAATTAAAAAAATTTAGAATTTTTCATTTTCATGAGTTATCGGAGAACGAAAATATGAAGTAAAGAGGAGAGAAGACGACGAAATGAAGGTAGACATCTTACCAGAGAGATTGACAAAACTAGAAGGAAAAGACAATGAGGAAGAATGAGAAAAATGGAGAAGGAGGCAATTAGGGTTTATATGTTTGAAAAAATGTTTTTGTTTAAATAATGGAGACTTAATGGGCCTTGGGCCAAATGATGTCTAACAATGGGTCTACATGGGCCGCATTGAATTGGGTTTGACCAAAACCAAAACCCGAACCTTTTAGGATACTCCGGATAGAGTATAGTAAAATAACCACCCGTTACAACATTGGGTCGGATTGGGTAAATCCACTATTTTCTGGGTTGGAATGGGTTGGGTCGTTGGTTATCTAAATTATTTTTCTATTTTTTTAATATTAAAAATCTAAATGAAGAACCATCATATATATTTTTCATAAAGATAACTCACCCCTTGAATTTTCTTAAAAAATAGTGTAACGTTTTTTCAATATAAAAAATAATCACTTATGATTTGTGTAAATCCACTAATTTACATGTTGTATAATGTGCTTTCCAAATAATTTTTTTGTCTTTTTATATCAAATGACTAAATGATGAATCATCTTACTTATAAAAAAAACCGACTAATCATTATATTTGTTTATAAAAAATATTCAATCAATTTATTTTATTTTTTAAAAAATAGTGCAATGAATTATTATATTTATTTATAAAAATTATTCAATAATTTTTTTAATAAAATAGTGCGATGAATTATCATATTTGTTTATAAAAATTATTCAATCTTTTTATTTTCTTAAAAATATAACGATCAAATGACAAAACCTTTAGTATTTTCATAAAAAATATTTCAGAACCATAGCAATAGTGGGTCAGTGGGTTTTTTGGGTTGGGTCTGGTTTTATTCAGAGCCCTATTTTTTATGGGTTTTTCATTTTTGAAATCCATATCCATCCAATTGCCCGAACCAACCCAAGTTTTTGGGTTGGATTGAGTTGGTTTTACCAGAGGCGATTATGTCGCCTTGGGTTGGTTTTACCAGAGGCGATTATGTCTCCTGGCTTGCCCGGGCTAGCCCATTTTAATTTTAATTTTTTTATATAATAAAAAAACAGAAAAAAAGTAAAAGAAGAAGGCATCTCGTACGCTTCACTTTCTCAATCTCTCTCTCTCTCAGTCTCACAACTCTCTCTCGACGCTCTTAATCTCTCTCCCACGCCGCTCAATCTCCTATCTGCCGCACTGCACGGCCGCTCACCGCTCTCACTCTTTCTTCTCGCAGACTCGCAAAGGTTTTGAGGTAAGCAAACTGCAAACCTAAAATCCAACATACTGCAATTAATTTTTAAGAACCTAAAACCTTCTCAATGTAGAATCTTTGTTTGAAGACTTGATGTTGTTTTGGTTTAATTTTTATTTTAAATTTCCTAGACAAACTCTATTTTCTGTTTCTATTAAGTTGTTTTGAATTTTAAATTTGTTAAGATGTTTTGATTGTTAAGTGATTATATAAATAAGCTGTCGTCCATTGCTTTAGATGAAATCCAAATTACACCTTTGTCTCTGTTTTTATGTTACTTTTAGGTAAGGTACTCCTTTATCTCTGTTTGTTTTTTCTTAATTTTACATCCTTTAATTTCAGAGATGAGGAAGTTTTTGGCCCTCAGTAATGGGTTGGGTCGTGAGTTATCCAATTTATTTTTCTATTTTTTTAATATTAAATATGTAAATGAAGAATCATCATATTTTTCCATAAATATAAGTTAAATAACCCACCCATTGTATTTTCTTGAAAAATATCGTAACTTTATTTCACTATTAAAAATAGTGCAATGAATTATCATATTTATTTATAAAAATTATTCAAACATTTTATTTTATTTTTTTAAAATAGTGCGATGAATTATCATATTTGTATATAAAAGTTATTCAATCTTTTTATTTTCTTAAGAAGTAGTATAACTTATTTTCACTATAAAATACTTAATGATTAAATGAAAAAACCTTTAGTATTTTTATAAAAAATATTTCAAAAAAAAACATAACACACTAGTGGATTAGTGGCTTTTTTGGGTTGGGTCCGGTTTTTTCCGGAACCCAATTTTTTTTATGGGTTTTTCACTTTTGAAATCCATATCCACCCAATTGTCCGACCCAACCCCCTATTTTGGGTTGGATTGGGTGGGTTTGACCGGATTGACCAAATTTTTCCAATCCATGTACATCCCTACATCTTATTGTTTCCATTGCTTTCTCTTTAAACAACCCGGGAGGGCCGAGCACTTTGGTTATGAAGTCTTCACCAAAGGCGGATATAAAAATTGGAAGCATGCATCCAGTGGCTTGAAAGATCATGTTGGTGGTCATGGTAGTATGCACAACTCATGTATGAAGCACTATGATAATTATAATAATCAAAGACAAAGTATAGCAAGTAAGTTTCTTAGAGCAACTAGAGAATCGGAAGAATTGTATAAGATCCGTTTGACTTGTTCCTTAGATTGTTCAAGATATCTCATAGCACAAGGCATGGCTTTCCGTGGCCATAATGAATCCCTTACTTCTCTAAACAAGAGCAATTTTAGAGAGATGATAGATTGGGTAAAATCTAATAATGAACAAGTGAGAGATGCTTTTGACCGTGGTGCAAAAGATTGCATAATGATTTGCAGTGACATCCAAAAGGACTTTGCAACGTCTTGTGCACATGAAGTTACCAAGGTGATTATGGAAGAGCTTGGTGATAAACAATTCTCCGTGATTATTGATGAGTCACGTGATATATCCGTCAAAGAGAAAATGGCGGTGATGTTTAGGTTAGTAGTTGTATTTTTCAATTTCTATTTCCTATTATTCTCCATGCCTCCATGTAATTATGTAACCTTGTTGAATTTGTTTTTTAGGTTTGTGAACGACAAAGGGGAAGTTGTGGAACGAATCCTTGTTGTACATCATGTCAAAGATACTACATCTGAGGCACTAAAGGAAGCTCTTTATGGTATTCTTGATCGTCACATGTTATCTATTTCAAGGTTAAGAGGGAAAGGATATGATGGGGCTTCAAATATGAGAGGTGAATTTAATGGTTTGCAATATGTCCATTGTTATGCTCACCGTTTGCAATTGGTGGTTGTGTCTGTTGCTAGTAGTTGCATATCTATTCATCATGATTTCTTTGATACACATCCGTGATTGTAACCACAACAAGAATATTGAGGGAGGCACAACACAAGAATATTGTGACTCAACTTGAAACTGGTGAGATATCTAAAGGAAGGGGCTTGCACCAACAATCTAGTCTTGCTAGAGCCAGAGATACTAGATGGGGTACACATTATATTACCTTGATTCGTTTGGATCAAATGTGGTCAGCCACATTAGATGTGCTTAGTACGGTTGATGAAGTTGGACGTGTTCAAAGTCAAGCGGTGGGCTTGATAGAAAAAATGGAGTGTTTTAAATTTGCTTTTCATTTTGAAGTTAATGTTAAAGTTGTTTGGTATCATAAATGAGCTTTCAAAAATGTTGCAAAGAAAAGATCTTAATATTGTGCTTGCCATGGAATTAGTTAATGATGTCAAAACTCGGTTGACCACATTGAGAGAGAGTGGTTGGGATGATTTATTTGTCAGTGTCCAAATTTTTGTATTGCCAAAGGTATTCCGGTGTCAAATATGGATGCAGAAATACCGGTTTGGCACTAGTATAGAATGGGGATTCCAAGTCTGGCAGAAACCACTTTCCACGTCGGTTTCTGACCCGACGTAAGACCATCGTCGTTGTAAGTCTGGGGATTCCATGTCGGTTCGGTTTATAACCGAAGTGGTATCTTGGTTTTTCAATTAATTTTTATTAATAATAATGGGGATTCCACGTCGGTTTTATGTATTACCCGAATTGAAAAGTTGGGATTTCACGTCGGGTTTATATTACAACCGACGTGGAATCTATTACTTCTAAAAAAAAATGTTTTTTTGCTGTTGCTTTAAAAAACCATTTTTTTGCTGCTATACAAAAAATCAAAATACTCCAAAATCATACGCAACTCATAATTCAAAACAAATTACTTGAGTCTCTTGGAATGACTAACAGAAATAAGGATAGAACCTCCACTACACTATCATTCATACATTACAATCCATAACTAATAAGAAAATTATGTAATTGCAAGTCATTGAGGCACAATAATGAACATAGGTGAAATGAAAACAGTAAATTCTCTTAGATTCAAGCTTTAACTATGATGGAACCAAGGAGCAAACTGAAAAATGAAAGCAAGATCAATAACTGGAAAACCTTTGTCCCCATCATCCCTAGCTTATATAAATTATGTATGCTACCCTCCAGATTTGGTGTACACCAAATAGCACCAACTCTTCAACATAGAGATCCTTGACACCACACCTGCACACAATCATAGACACAACAAAAGTGTAAGTACAAAATTTTTCAATGCATCATATTCGCATCATTGTCATTATCATCAAATCCTCATAAAAACTCAAAACAAAGTTCAATCCATAAAAACAAAAACAATATATAAGTCTAATATTTCATAAAGGATATGACATCTAATATATAACTAAAGTCTTAATCTTCCATGATAAATGTAATACATATTCATGGCATGAAATCAATGCAGCCTCATATATCAAACAAATTATATAACCAAGAAAATCAAATTGTATTGCATTACTAAGTACTAACCATGTTTGTATGTGTAATAAATACTAACTGAGAACTTATTTAATATGCAGAATATTCATGCATCCTCCTGTGAATTCAAACATAAATGTGGTTAATGCACAGTTGTAAAGATCTAAAAATGCAGATATTATAAAATCCTATACATTGTGAACACTGCATTTGTGAGATCTTATAAGCTTGTTTAAAAAAAATAATGTGTTTGGTAAAAGGCTTTTCTCATTAGTTTATAGGTTTTTTTGAGATGTTATTTCAGTATCGTTTGAGCTTATAGCTTTTTATAATTTTTTCCATTTTTAATCTTTAATTTAATTTTATTATTTTTTATAAAATAAAAAAAAACCAACTAAAGAAAAAAACTACCCAATACATATAATTGTCCTTTTATGTATTTTTATATTTACCAATCATTTTAAAAGCTAATTTTACCAAACACTCTAATTTCAATCAGGTAGCTTTTCAGCTAGCTTATCGATCGGCTCTAAGAGAGGCCTTAGTTTTCTTGGTCATTCTTTAATACATATTGAGCAACGTGATTTAACAAATTTTCTTGTTGATCTATATTCTTAATAATAAATAGTTTTTTAATTTGAATATTTACATGTGTTCAACTCTAATATAATATAAGCCTTAATTTTCTTGGTCCTTCTTTAATACATATACATATTGAGCAAGTTGGATTTTTATTTTATTTTTTTGGTACAAGAGGAAGTTAGATTAAACTAATTTTCATTTTGGTCATTCTTTAATTTATATTTGCAATAAATAATTTTTTATTTTGATTATTTAGAAGCGTCCAACTCTAATATAAGCCTTAATTTTCTTGGTCATTCTTTAATTTAATACGTACATATTGAGCAACTTGATTTAATTAATTTATATTTGGCGTTCCCATTATCATCTACTATATAAACATAGGCTTTGACGAACTGAAAGTATAACATTTGATATATATCCTTTACCTTGATATATAACATTAAATAAATAATCCTCCAATAAGAAAAATGCCAAATTATTTTAACATAGATGCTGCATTCGCTTCATCTAAAACAAATGAGTGTTTTGTGTTTGTGAAAGATAAGTATGTGGTTTTGAATTATGCTCCTGGATTTAAAAAGAAAGAAATAATGACTGGTCCGAGAAAAATTGTTGAAGGATTTCCGATGTTGAAGGACACGATATTTGAAAATGGAATAGATTGTGCCTTTGACACCACCAGAAACAATGAGACATTCATTTTCTCTGGAAATCAATGTGTCAAAACAACAGCTCCACAGTCAACAAATGCCAGGTTACTTTCAGGTCCTATGTTAATCACCGCCATGTTTCCTACTCTAATAGGAACTGGGTTTGAAAATGGAATAGAATCTTCAACAAGGTCCATCAATAATGACACAACTATTAACTTATTCAAAGGAGATGAGTTGGTTGTTTTTGATATGTACTCCAATAGTCTTGTAGATCGAATGAAGATTTCCGCTCATTATCGTATATTTGTTGGTACTGTTTTTGAATCGGGTATTGATGCAGCTTTTAATACTCACGTTAAAGATGAAGTTATTGTTTTCAAAGGACAATACTATGCACATTATAATATTAGGACTAATCAGTTTTTAAATGGTTACATAAAGCGAATCCATGACTATTGGCCTGCTCTTCATGGAATTTTACAATAATATGCAGAAACTCATGTTTTCGCTGTTTAATTTCGGCACCTTGTATTGTTATGTTTGAATAAGTGTGGTTGTAAGCTAGCTTCTGCTTGTTTGCCCCAAATTTCTGCTTGGATGTTTGATTCCTTTTTTCTCTATGTAAGAATCTAATAAATATGTAATCATTTTAACTATTTTCTATTCAGCAATTAATATATGTAAGAATCTACAAAATATGATTATTTCGTATGAATTTGACGACATTTTGCAAATGTACAAAATAATCTCGAGTAGTAAAATAAAGTCGATCCACAAGGATTGTCTATTTCGATCCAAAACAATTAACTCTAACACTTAGTTGAAATAGTATATGTTGGATATTTGTGTGTTGACCTCATTTTGCTAAAACAAATATACAAGCAAGATGTTGGATCAAATGTTTCAACATGTTGGGTACGACAGTCTGATTGCCCAAATCTCGCGCATTTATTACACGTAGCATCTATATATGGAAATCCACTCTACAACGTGTATGTTTATCATTTGTCAAGATATTTTCTTATCAAGACTTAATGAAATGATTCGGCACATTGTTTATTTCCTAAAGATGATCAACTATTTTAGGAAAGTTTTCATTAAAGTCTGATTTGCTTAGCTAGACGTGACTCAAAGACAAACTGTGTTATGAAGCTTATCTTGAAGATCAGGAGCGTCCTACCTCAGTATAAATGTGGAAGACTAAGACCAAGACTAATTATCTAAAACATTGTGTATCACAAATTGAGTCTTAGAGTTTTAGAGTTTTAATTGTGAGTCATTCTTGTGTCAAATTGATGCAAGCTTAGGACTGTATACGTTATTAAGTTGTAATATTGTGAACTACTCCTAAGCTTTGAAGCACCGAGTTAGTTTGTGTGTGTGCGTTACTCAATAGGAGGGAGCATTCAATAGGATGTTACTTGGTAACAAACAAAAAAAACTAAGTGCTAACTAAGCCTAGGTGGTAAAAACAACAATTGTGCTTTCTTATTCAAAGGAGATGACTAGGCAGATTTAGATTTTTACTCGAATCGTGTGGTATATACGAAGATTTCCGCTGCTATTCCTAAATTTTACGGTACTGTCTTTGAATCGGGTATTGATGCAGCTTTTAATTCTCACGTTAATAAAGAAGTTTACATTTTCAAAGACCAATACTATGCACGTTATGATTTTTCAACTCTGCAGTTTTTTTTTTTTTTTTGGTACATCAACTCTGCAGTTTTTAAATGGTACCGTAAAGGGAATCCATGATGATTGGCCCGCTCTTCATGGCATATTACAATAATATGATAAAACTACAACACTTCTAGAGAAGGAAGAGAATCAAGAGATTTCATATTTTCTTTCTAAATCTTCATCATTAATTTAATTCTTCTCTAGCTGTGTCTACATAGGCTAAATGTTGTTTCAAATATTGTATTGTCATGTGTGGATAAGTGTGGTTATAAGCTATCTTTGCTTATACGCGCCACATTTTGCAGTTGTTTTATTGTGTTTTTAAAGTTAACATTCAGAAAATCAATTTAAAATGTGTGCTCCGTTGTTTTATTTTTTTTATTTTTTTTAATGGCAAAATATATATAAAAATATAAATTAAGAAAACGACAATCGAGTCCAGTACAACAAAAAGAAGAGTATAAGAAATACTCCTCAAATACATCAAAAGAGAGGGAAGGGAGGGAGAAAGCAAACAACATAGCAAACCAAAAACACCAAGGGCAAGCACATCAGAAGCACCCGCACACCACACTCCACCTGACCTGGAAGGAGGCCTGATGACAGTCAATTATATGATGTTTTTAGTAGTAATTTAGGGTAGTTTTAATAGCATTTGAAGCCCAAAAGCAAGCAAATACCTGGAAAAGTAAAGTTACTTGGCTCAGAAGCAAGAAAAGTGAAAAAAAATAGCAAAAAATGGCAAAAACGTAATAAACAGCGCAAGCCATCGTACCTACAATAAGATTCAGCGTGGCGCGATGAGAAAGCGGTTTAAATTGAAGAAAAATCTGCAACATATCTTTTCCATACCACGATGACTTGTCATCGTGGCACGATGATGACGGGAAAAGAACGCATAAAATCTTGAGGAAATCTTCCATCGTACCATGATATGATCCATCGTGGCCACGATGAGGCGAAAATACACGTCATCGTGGCCACAATAGGTGCGATGGACGCGCAGAAAAAGCCATAACCCAGCTGAAAAATTATAAATAGAGCATTCCTCCTTCACTATTATTCATTCAAAAAAATATTCTAGTTCAGTGAAAAATATTCAGAGACATTGAATATTCATTCTAGAGTTAATAGAACTCTAAGGAGGAGGCCAAGGAACTCCAATGCCAATAAGATTCTTTTCTTTCTATCTTTGTAATTTAATTTTCCTAGGTTAGGTTGAGTCGAGGAACTCCCTTATGAATGCTTGATTTTGTATAATTTGGTATAAATTCAATTGTTTCTGATTGCAAACTCTTTTATTGTCCGGTTGAAGGTGGAAAAACACAAGAAGGGGGGGTTGAATTGTGTTTTAGTATTTTAAAAAACTTTTTCGAGTAGCAACGGATAAAACTAAAACACGAGGTAAGGAGATAGAGAGGAAAGAAGAACACAAAGGATTTTATACTGGTTCCTCTCACAAATCGAGAGTAGTCCAGTCCTCTTGCACTTTCAAGAGAGTTTCACTAAAATAATCACAAAGATTACAACCACTTGCTCAAGTTATCACTAACAAGACACTTCCTACTCAAATGCTCAAGTTACCTAAACAAGAGACTTCTTACAAACACAAAGTTTTCCAAATGAAAGTGTAAAAGACACCTAAGACTTAAACAAACACAAGTATATATGATAAGTTACAAAGTATTTGAGCAATATTCAGAATATGACAGAGTCAGTGCTTCAGAGCTTTTAAGTCTTTGTGCAGAGTTCTTTCAAATCGGGTGTATGTGCGTGTGTCTCTATGCAGAGATGCAATTCGTCTTGTATACATAGGCGAATGAAATATAGACGTTGCATTTGACCGTTGATGAAGATAAGATTGCCATCTTGGTCTTAGCTAAATTGTCTTAACATGGATTTGAATTACCATCCAATTTTGAACAAGAGTTTCCACAACTTTTCCTTGACGCAGAGAAACTTTCCTTTCTTAGCAAAGAAGACCAGACATATCACGTTACTCCCTTAAGACTAGGGATAGTGTAAGAAAGTTATCCTGAACCTTTGGTACAGTCGCTTTCGTCTTTGATAAACGTGTTGACCACCAATTTAACAAACATATTCTTCGAAAAGATCATAGATCTGTGCAGAGGTTCATTATCTTCTGAGCTTTCAACTTATGAAGCTTACATCTTCTGAATGTTGATAACCTCTAAGTCTTCAGAACTTCTGAATGGTCATCTTCTGGCATATCTTCAGAACTTATCTTCAAAATAAATCTGCATACTTGAAATTAGATTTTAGTACCTCCAATTGTATATTTAATACTTTGTTATCATCAAAACTTTTAATAGTGGATTTTACAAAACTCAATCGGGAATTTTAGTACCTCTAATTGGGAATTTTACAAAACTCAATTTTGTTCCAACAATCGTGTATTTAGGTCCGGTAAAATCAAACTCTTTTAATAAAGATCATTTGTTCATTTGTTATTATAGAATTAAAATTAGAGTGATTCGTATTTACATAGGCCATTTTCATAATTAAGTTTAAAATTATTATTGGAGCAAACAAGATACGATAAATCAATATTTTGTCCAAATTAAAAGGATAAATATAGAAAAATAAAGGAATAAAATGGAATATATGCAATGATATAGAGTTATAGACATACGATAGTGGAAGGAATGGGATATATGCAAAGTGATATTATATCACATCTAATGTTGGAGGAATACTAATATGTTGTCATCATTATATATATCCTTCTTCGTTTTCTCTTATTTGATAACCTTTCTTGAAAGCAAATATAATTATTTCTTACTATACCTAAGATGACAAAATCCGGTGTCATTGATGCTGCATTTCGTTCATCAAGGTGCAATGAAGCTTACATTTTCATTAATGATAAGTACGTGCTATTAGACTATGCTCCCGGAACCAGCAACGATAAGATTGTGTATGGGCCTCTTCTTCTTCGCGATGGGTTTAAATCACTTGCTCATACCGTATTTGGAACTTATGGAATAGATTGTGCCTTTGACACTGATAACAACGAGGCATTCATCTTTTATGAAAACATTTGTGCTCGCATAAACTATGCTCCACACTCCGACAAAGACGAAATAATCTTGGGTCCTAAGAAAGTCGCTGACATGTTTCCTTTTTTCAAAGGAACGGTGTTTGAAAACGGAATAGACGCTGCATACAGGTCAACTAGAGGTAAAGAAGTTTACTTATTTAAAGGAGATAAGTATGCTCGTATAGACTATGGAACCAACAGTCTCATTCAAAATATCAAACGCATTGCTGATGGGTTTCCTTGTTTCCGCGGCACAATCTTTGAAATTGGAATTGATGCAGCTTTTGCTTCTCACAAGACTAACGAAGTCTACTTTTTCAAAGGAGAGTACTATGCGCGTGTCAGTGTTACGCCCGGTGCAACAAATGACAAAATTATGGGTGGGGTGAAGCGTACTTTTGACTATTGGCCCTCCCTCCGTGGCATAATTTCTCAACAGAACTAATCGTGACTGGTATAGTGTGATGTGATCATCATCATCATGCAATTAGTATCATGAATAATAAAGTTCGTGGTTGTTGATATATGTTTGGCGCATGTTAATTTTCTCCTTTATTTTATGTAATATATGTGTGTTGTCGTTTGCTCGATGTAATAAATGTGTGGCTCCTCGATATATTCCACACATCCAGTGAGTAGTGGCTCACTTCTACTGTTAATGTGAACTACATAATGACCCCGCAGCAGGCAGGGTAAAAACAATAAAATTATTAGTATTGATTTAAATATCTATGATATTTATATAGTTTATAAATTTTATTTGTATAATGGTATGGTAAGCGCATCAAACGACTCCATTTTTCAAAAATAATTGACAATTCTATTTTAAGAAAGACACAAACTGAGTTTTAATTTTTAATTTTTTTTTATAATCAATGTTAATCGTTAGTATTACAATATTATGTTAGTTTTTTTCTCCTTTGTCAGGACTTGAACCTTGTACCTCCTGATCTTTAACCCTTAGCTCAACTAGCTTAACCAGCTGAGCTACACATCCTACCCCACAAATGAGTTTGAATTATTTTAAAGAACATTTAATGATTATGTGACCCAAATTAGTTTTATTTAAGAATATGCTATATCTAATTTTTTTTCTCTCTATCTCCAAATTCAGAAATGAAGAGGATTCTACCTCCGTTAAATCTTATTTAATATGGACGTAAAAGGGTCATATCAAGGACAATATACTCCCGAACAAAAATAGAACCAAAATTAGTTCCTAACATGTTTATATCGAAGACAAATTAGTCTGTTATTACAAGAATCGAGGACTATTTTGTGGCCCATATGAAAATAGGAACTAATTTAAGTTTTATTTTGTCAGGAGATTAAATTGGGCCGTTGGAAAATTGTGACTGATTAAAAAGGATATTCACTCTAAAACAATATAATCAAATGCAATAAAATAGAGGGTGCAGTAAAAAGTCTGACAGACTACCTAGCTAGGGTTTCTTTGAAGGGTAAGGCAAAGAAAAATGAACTAATCTCCATCCAAAATATCAAAATCCCTTGCTTCTTACGCTAGAAAAACTTTTTTTTTTTTAACAGTGAAGAATACATATATTTAAAAAGAAAAGTACAAGGAGTACTCGACCAACCACACTAAGATAAGTACATATAGTACTCAACCCAAACCACAAAAACTACCTAGCTATACAATAAAAAGAATTAACACACTTGTTCAAAAAAATAAAATAATTAACACACCACTCAAAAAAACTAAAACTTATTCTTCTTCGACATACATAGTAGAAGAATAATGCAATTGGAGAATAGAAAAGAGATTAGAAACTCACAAATCTCTTCCAGAATAACGAGCCACACAACACAAGTAATGTTGCCTCGTTGATGAGGGATTCATGAAAGCTAATCTCTTGTTGATTTTGTAGAATGAAAGAGTCGCACGCAAGTTGTTATAACATGAATAAATAAATAACCATATTCAAGCCGGTTTCTTGGGTGGGTGGTTTGATGGTTTGTGGTTTGTTCCTCTATACCTGCAAGATTTACTAGTTTAAAACCTATGCATTCTAACAGGTCATTAACTTTTATTCGATATTTAAGTTTTGTCATTTTATTATGGTAGAAAATTTATTTAGAATAAAATATTTAAAAATTTATTATATAATATTGTTAAAATATAAGTAAAATTATTGTGTTATTTTTTGTAAAACTTATTAAATGAATAAATTTGATTATAATTATTAATGATAAATTATACAATTTTTTATGTATCTGCCACAAATAATAGTCTCATGTATATCTATTACTAATATATTAAAGTCAATTACCACCAAAGTCCTAAATTATTCTTATTGTTTTTAGCCATGTTACAAGTTTCATATCCTTGTAATTTCACTAAAAAAATATTAAAAAAATATAAGATAAATAAAAAAAACAAATATAAGATAAATACAAAAAAAAATACAAATATATAGAAAAAATATAAGATAAATACAAAAAAAATGATATACTTAAAAATATGAACAAAACAAATTATAGATAGAAACAAAACAGAACAATCTATAAGTATAAAAATAGGGAAAAAAAATAAACATATTATAGAAAGTTTAGTCAATAAAAAAATTATAGAAAGAATATAGAAAAAATAAGAAGAAACCGCATAAAAATAAGAATATAGAAATAATTAATAAAAAAACAATACTTTATAAAAAAATTAAGAAAAAACATAAACAATATTTTTCATCAAAAAAAGAAAAGAAACATAAACAATATTACTATCAAGTTTACTAATAATTAACCACCAATAATAATAAAGTTAAATAGTATCAAACTTACTAAATTGCCTTTTTAAACCAAAATACTAAATTACCCTCAATATTCCTAATAAAATTTATAATTGTTTTTATTAAAAATATACACGGGACTGTACCATTATTTATCACTGAAACATAAAAAACTTGAATAAATAAATTTACAAGAAAAACACAATAATCACTTGTATTTTAACAATATTATATAATAATTTTTTAAATATTTAATTCTAAATAAATTTTCTACCTTAATATAATAGCAAACTTAGATATTAAATAAATATCAATAGACCCGTGCAAATGCACGGGTCTTTAAACTAGTTTTTTAATAAAAAATTAGAAATTTGATTAGGTATATTTAGGATAATTTAGTAGATTTAATAGTAATTAACTTTGTTGTATTATTATTATTTATCGTTAATATTTTATTTTTTATTTTTTTTTATGAAAAATATTATTTATGTTTCTATTTCTATATTCCTAATTTTATGCATATTGATCTTATTGAGTTGATCATATTAATTTGTTTTATTGCTATTTTTATGAGTATAAATTGTTCTGTTTTGTTCCAATTTATAATATGTTTTGTTTCTATTTTTAAGCATATCATTTGTTTTTTGTATTTATCTTATATTTTTTCCATATATTTTTTTTATTTTTTTAGTGAAATTACAATGAATGATATAAAACCTGCAACGTGGTTAAAAGTAATAAGGATAAATTAGTAACTTTGATACTCTAATGATACTTTTTTTCTTTTACCATCAGAAAATTATGCATGCATAAACTCCAAAATATTCCGTCCAAGAATATAAGATAGTGATATTTGTTATTTGCTTTTTAGTTGGTTTGGTTACGTTGTAAGGGTACAGTTTTCTTTGTTTTAATTCTTCTACGTGTTGGTTCAATAATATATATATATATATATATATATATATATATATATATATATATATATATATATATAATTGATCAAATTATATCGGTGTAACATTTGAGTAATGTTATATCACTCAATAATGCTTTAACGAATACAAAATTTACCATTTGATTGAAATTTTATATCCTATAGATCATCCATGTTAAATTTTATAAAAATCTAAAATTGTTTGATATATTATTGTGATAGATCAAGGTTAATGGTTTGTGCGACCGTTAATCTTGATCGGTCTCAATAACATATCAACCGATTTTAGATTTTTGTAAAATTTAACATGAATGATCTATACGGCATTAACTTTCAATCCAACCGTGGATTTTATAAAATTTGTATTCGTTAAAGCGTTATTGAGCGGTAACCATTACTCAAATGTTACATCCG
Organism: Trifolium pratense; assembly: GCF_020283565.1. NCBI lineage: Eukaryota > Viridiplantae > Streptophyta > Magnoliopsida > Fabales > Fabaceae > Trifolium > Trifolium pratense. Next base: position 46,131,300 of record NC_060060.1, read on the forward strand.
TGTAATTTGATCCCACCATATATATATATATATATATATGTGTGTGTGTGTATGTATGCATCTCCTCTAGGAGCAATTCAGCTAGTAATGTGATTTTGGAAGAAGAAATGCAAAGGTATTGGCATTTATTCAAAGTCATTATAATAGACATGTTCCCACCTTATCCCTTATCATCTCCGTAGATATATATGAATCTCATTCTCTCCATGGTCTTGTTCTTTGTCCAATATTATATAGTCCCTGCCAGCTATAACCAGATTCTAGCGAAAATTATTATTCATCTCTTATCATCTTATACGTGATTTTTTTTTCTTTCCAAAAGACACCATCACAATCATAGTTTCAAATAGTGGTTTGCAATTGCAGTCACAGTATTCTAGAGAAGAACTTATTCTAGCTTGTTATTAAAGAACTAACCAGAGATGCTATATACAGGTTGTATATCATGATATCAAAGAAACAGATTATATTTATACATGGAGAATGTTAACATATATCCTAAGGACACATATTAAGAAGATAAATGTGGAACAAATTTATTGAATTTGTGGTATACTAAATGATATATTTTCTATTTTTGAGTAGCTTAACATGTGTCTTAGAGCACAAATTAACATGACCCTTTATATATTACAATGCATTAGTTATTCGACATCGATATAAAACTAGACTATTTTATCTAGGAACTTCATGGTTAAATGTTTGCCTTACATGAAACATTTTAAAGAAAGGGATCTAATCTGTGACTCGACCTGGTAATTTTTTCAATGGCATATTTTCAAAGACGATTTTTCAAATTTCAAAAATAACATGTATAGACAACTGTAAGAAAAATGCTAATGCACTACAGTTTGTTTCGTCACACGCGCACGACATCGAACACTTAACACAGTTGTCTATATTACTAATTATAATTTTATATCTTTTATTTAATTTTTATTTGGTTCCTTTATATATACTGGTTATACATTGTAATCTCTTTAGTTTTTTCTTTTTCCTTTCATTTTGTTTTTTTATTTTTATATATTGGTACGAAGTCTCCATTAACGTTAGTGATAACTAATCTTCGTCGAAAAATCTGTAGGACATACAAGATGAGTTATTTTCTGTCAATTGAATTTTTTTCATATGTGTGAGTCAATCGAATCTCTGACCGCATGCTTAAGAGAACCTAGACTCTTACTACTTTGATCAATTCATTAATGTAACATTTTGATTTTTTTTGTCTAGTAGTTTAATTGTTAGAAATTTCACCTTAAAAATGGTGAATAAATAAAGTGTTTAGGATTCGAATCCTGACTCCTGCATATGCACTACTCTATATATAATACGGTGCACATGTTTGCATGTGATGTGCCTAATTTGAATCTTACATTGTTTTAATGACCATGTTTCTAATTAAGCTGGATTGTTTAAACTCTTATTATTTCTTTATGCCAATCGTACATTGAAACACATACTGCCAGCTAAAATTTAAATGTGGAATCGATATAGCATTAGTTTCATTGTCCAATGTGAGTATTTTTTATTTTTTTTTCCAATTATTTTGGTCTGTTGTCCCACATGTGAGATTTATCTAGAAGCATGAGAATGCATCTAACAATTACAAATTTGGTCTTTTAAGTGAGGAGAGATATTGGAAGAAGTGCAAAATAAGTTACTCCCTCCGGTCCTATATATAAGGAACACATTGAGAAAAACACACATACCAAGAAGGCTTATTTTTTTATTAAAATTTCTAAAATGTTATGTGTTATTCCAAAATTAACCTTGAGAATGTGTTTGTGTAATTAATGCATAACGTTGGAATATGTTGCGCTTTACACAATTTATTAAGGGTATATAAGGGATTATCTATTTAATAAAGAAAAATTTAAAGAGTGTTTCTTATAAAAAGGACCAAGAAAAATTTCCAAAGTGTTTCTTATATATAGGACCGGAGGGAGTATTAATATATTCATCCATTTGATATGCTAAAAAATAAAAAGAATAGATAAGACATACACAACTCGAGTTGTACTTTGATTTTCAAATTGTTTTTTTCATATACAACTTTTGTCAGGATTTTCTACTATATACTACTTTCAAAATAGAAGTTTCAACCTATTAACAAGATATTCGACAAATGAAATACTCCCTTCAAAGATTAATTCATTTTGTCATTTCCAAATCGACGAAATAACAGCATGCCAGATTAACACTACCTCTGAATTTTATTACATGACACATACTTAAAAATTTAATGATAAAAAACATGAATTAAGTCTCAAATTGAATATAAGAGATCAACACATGAGTTGAAAATCATGTGCAATAATTGTTGTTATTTTATCTTATCTTAAACTCTTAATTGCATTATAAATATAACATACACACAATAAAATATATAGCACTTGTTTCATCCTATCTTAGTTAATTATCCTATATCTTAACTCACATGTGCCAGCACACTATTGAGGAAGGAGTAATTAATATATGCAAATGCATTTAGCATGTGATATATTTTATATTGTAAGTGATCAATTGTATTATATTGTTCCTTATCTAAAATGCACTTCTAATGCTGGAGGAAGAAATTAAGGATCTATATATATCCTTCCTTTTCCTTATATTTGCTCACAACATAACCTTCCTTGAATTGAAAAACTTCTATTATCACTAACCTTACTATACCGAAGATGACAAAATCTGGTTACATAAATGCTGCATTTCGTTCATCTAGGAACAATGAAGCATACTTTTTCATCAATGATAAGCTCTTGCTATTAGATTATGCTCCCGGAACCAGCAACGATAAGATTTTGTACGGGCCTGTTCTTGTTCGTCACGGGTTTCCATCACTTGATAATACAAAGTTTGGAAGCTATGGAATAGATTGTGCCTTCGACACTGATAACGACGAGGCATTCATCTTTTATCAAAGCCTTTGTGCTAAGATAGATTATGCTCCGCACACTGACAAAGACAAAATAATCTCTGGTCCTATGACAATTGCCGAAATGTTTCCTTTTTTAGAAGGAACCGGGTTTGAACATGGAATAGACGCTGCATTTAGGTCAACTTTGAACAAAGAAGTTTACTTGTTCAGAGGAGACAAATATGCTCGTATAGACTACGGCACCAATAGTCTCGTCCAAATTATTAGGGATATTAGCGATGGGTTTACTTGTTTCAAAGATACAATCTTTGAAAAGGGAATCGATGCAGCTTTTGCTTCTCACATCTCGAATGAAGCTTACCTTTTCAAAGGAGAGAACTTTGTACGTATCAGTTTTACCCCAGGCGAATCACATGACGTCATTATGGGGGGTGTGAGGCAAACTCTTGATGTTTGGAAATCTCTTCAAGACATAATACCTCTCAAGAATTAACAAATATTGCACTTCGTGACAATAACAACACTTGTTTGATCACAATCTCAAATAAAAATGATTTGAATACGCACACATATGTGAAAAGCTAAAAATGATTTTTAAAAAAATTAAATTAAATGTTTTTCATGTGTGTGCCAAAATTATTTTTATTTCGGATTGTGACCAAGTAAGAGTTGTTCTTGAGCTGGTGATGGTCGTCCTCAACAACAACACATTGAAGTTTTAAACTAGAGATATGAATAATTCTACAGTAGTATGGTAATAATAAAGAATATAGATTGTTGTTGTTCTTGTTTACTTTCTTTGCATCAATAATCAATAATTAATGTAATAGTTTGCTTCCATTGATCCATCCCTTGATGTAATAAAAGTGTGCCTTCCCATTGTTTCCCCAAATTTAATTCTTGTTTACTTCTCTTAAATAAAAATTTATAAACTACTGCATCCTCATATTTTTTTTGCTAAGACTGCATCCTCATATTAACTGTGTTTTAAGATAAGGATAGAGATATATTTTATCCTTGTTTTAATTTGTGGTACAGGCCACACGAAATGTGAACACCTCTTTTCATCTAAATTTAAACATTAATTTATCACGTTGTAAGAAAATAATTCTTCTAATTAGTGGGGAAGCCATTGTATATGAGATAAAGATAAGTTTGTCAACAATTAAAACCAAATTATTCATACAAAAACAGAAAAAAATAAGATATTCTCTAATTTGCTTAATTAATCCGTTTTCATTCATTGACTAAATTAAATGATAATAAGCATATATATAATATTTTTTACTGAGTCAATTTTATGTCCCCTCAACTTTTTGTTCTTCCTTTTTTTAATTAATATATTTACTTCTTTTTTTTTGATAAAATTAATATATTTACTTTTGTTTAATAAATAAAACATAACAGAAATTAAGCATAAAATGCTGAAAAACTTGGGGGAAAAATGTACAAAATCCAATATATCAAATATTAAACGATAAACAAATGAACTCCCTGATGAAGTCTCTGTACAACCCTGAGCTGGTCAAACTGATTGCAACTCAAAATATAAACGGACCGATTGAACCAGCAAAAGGACAAATCATGGTGTTATTATAGTTTAATATAACCCTGCACGAAATAGGTGAAATATGCAAATTATATGCATTAACTGTTCTTTTTACCCGCAAAACTACCCTTGCAAAACATTATTGACTACCTAAAAAACACATTTGAAGAAAGACTTGTGGACCTAATTACAATTCGATACATTCAGGAACAAATGTGACAATAAGATACACTTACAGGGATTAAAATGGTAGTTCACCCATTTTCGATTAGACATGATTAACAATGTTAATAGTAAAACTTGTAAGATAAACAATGTTATAAAGAAACATTTAATCATGAAACTTTGATAAGCAATTTTGCAGTTTAAAACACTAAATATCATAACTGATAATTTTAACAGCAAGTATCTAAGGCCTAAGATTTGCTAAAAAGGCTCAAACAATGGCACCTACCTCCTCAAAATAAACACTAAATATTGTTACTCATTTGGGGTTGTATTTCCATTCTTTTTCAGCACACATTACATCTCAAATTGAGTTTTGTTTTGCATTTTACTGTTACTTAAAACCTCAGCTCTATAAATACAGAAAGATTGGTTAATCTGCTACAGAAAAATGATACTATAAATTGTAGCATGAATTGGTTTTGTTTTGAGAAGGATCATGTCAGTACCATTTTTATAAATTATGAAAAATTGAAAGGTTTGCGCAAGCAAAGCTGCTCAACCATCCCTTCTTTAATTTTTGACTTCATAGGTGAAACTTTGATTTCATACAACTTTGGCCACAGTTTTCCAGTCACTGCAAACAACAACAAAAGTCACATAAACTTCATGGGAAAAAAGAAAACCAGGTATCTTTGGTTTGAAAAAACGGTTTCTACTTTTGTTTTCCAATTAAAATATTTGTACAATAAACCGTGGAAAACAAAAAATTGTCTCCTTTCACAAATCTTTGAAAACAGAATGAAAACAGAATCAAATAGGCTTGCTTTGTATTGAGACAATATAATTGAAAACAACTGGAGCCTACCAAAAATTCGTTCCTGATCAGCATCCCATGCTATCCCATTCAAAACATCAATAGCCTAAAATATAAAAGATCAACACATAAGCAGAAAATCATGTGTTACAGCTACCTCTAATATAAATTTAAACAAAAGTATTATCTGTAGATATATCAAAAGGCTCAGGTTCCTTACATTATACCCAGCTTCGATTAATTCTTTCCTGCATATGATAGATTAAACATCTGTAAGCAACAAAATTAATGTCTGGCAGTAACTGAAAATCATTGAGGACCACTTTGATGTTGCTAATCATTCAGTAAATACTTTAATAAGAAAAAGAATAAGAAATTGCACCTTAAATTTGGGAGGAGAATCCATCCAACAACAACACCATCATTAGGATTGATTTTTGCAATACAGTCAGTCTACACAATTAAAAATCGACCTCAAATAAAATCCAGCTTAACAGAGAGCCTTAGGTCGCAAGCATCATGCATACATGGCTAAGATTTGTCATTGTTTTTAACATTTTTTAGGAAATATATATTAGGTCCAACTAACATCATAGTTGATCATGCAACGACATACCATAAAAACATTTGCCCAAACTTCACCATTTATATATTCCAGTTCGTTGAGATTGTGTACTTGATGACCCTTATAGAAGACAACTTGTTTTGATACAGCTAAATTGAAGAAGTGTAAGTTTCATTAAAATGCAAAGAAAGAAAATGTTTGAGATAAGGGGCTTTGCTAATAAAATGGTGGAAAGGAAACGAATAACATTTGATTTGAGAGACTGACCTTTAAATGTTTGAGGATCAATTTGGTATAATGTTGAACTGCCGTCACTTCCAAACAAGACTTTTCCATCAGTTGCAAGACCCCAACCATCTTTCATATCATGAATAAATGTCCCAAGCTACAGAAATTGCAAAAGTAAGCTGTTAAGATCTAGCTTGCGATATTAAAAGGAATTTTGAAGCATTCACCACAGCACTGAAGAAATCTCACGGGAAAAAAAAAAATCAAACAAAAAAGAAGAATAGTATCACCAAAATCCTTGCATGTAAATGACACCACATGTAACAATTTGTGTATATATTAGACTTATTCAATTTTTTTTAATGAGATCAATACTACAAAATATACATTTTCTACTATGGAGATTTTTAATCAGATATAGTAGTTAGCCAAAATCACTTATAGAGGCATAATACAGTCATGCAGAATAGTAACAAAAGATTGCCTATCAACAATAATTCGACATTGCTGTTACTTTTCTTAGTAGAGTCCCACTGAATCAAAACGTTAGGAGTCTCTCAAACCAAAGACAAAATATTACATGAGTAGGAAGGTAAAGCAACAAACTTTGCTTAAATTTTTGAGGTCATATATGAAACCAACTGTCTGCAACCATGTTACTTGGATCAGCCTACAAAAGTGTGCCAGATAATGTATTAGAATAAACAAAAAGATCAACCATAATCATAAAAATAACTTGATTATTAATCACTAAAAGGGAAGTGTTCTGAGTCCCGCATTGAATTTAATATGACCTAAAATAGAAGAGCTTATAAAAATTTACAAATCGGTTTTCTAGAGTTGAGTTAAGCTCAGCCCAAACTCTAGAGTTAATTACTAACTTATTTTATATACCAAACAATCAGAAGGCAGAGCATAGCACATTCAAACAAAAAGAAAAAGTGCAACATTGCCTCTTTCTCCTGTAAAGCTCACTCCTAATTGGCTTGCCATCAGTTTCTGATTTTAGTTGTGAACAAACAAGAAACTAACACTTCGCCCTTAACTTCAACATCAAGTACTACTCTGGCTCCGAAAATTTAAATTTTCAAGTGGTTTAAAGACATTTGACAGTATTGTTATGTGTTACTGATGTACTGGAAGCTATTAGAATACGAAAAAAGGAAATGCTAAACATTAAAGACAGTCCTGTCTTTCGGAAAAACAATATTAAAAATCAAACTCCCTTTCCTTCCAATCAGCCTACAGTAAAAAAACAAAATGAAACATAATTTTCCTTGCACACCTATTATTGAGGAGAGTTAAACCTTCCCCAAATAACGAATCATCCAACTTCTGAAGTTTCTGAACCTGCAAGTAGCACCAAGAATAAATATGACTCTTGCAATGACTTTCGGTGTCCAAATTACTATGCATAATCAAACATAACAAGTACACCACTTATGAGGAACTCCCAAATGAACATTTATACCCTGATACAAATGTAAAGTGTTCATCACAGATAACCAAGTGGCTCTCCAAAGAGTCCAAAATATAGATAGACATATATGATTTATCAGTTTTGTTATGTAGGGTATATACCATAGTGTTAAAGAAACGAATTCTCGGAGATGCAGAGTAGTTAGGATTAGTTAGGCTTGTTTATTATCTATAGAGGATTTCAATTCGATAAACAAGGGGAAAAATAGGATAGAAAGACTGATATAGAGAAATTAGAAAATTGATGAAATGGAAACATTTTGTTAAAGGTGGGGATAATTTTCCAGAGAAGTCATTTTTCCAAACACATTCACAAATTTTGTGGTTACAACAACAGCAGATTCTGAATGAATGAACAAGCAAATGTAACTTAGAAATTTGTGTTTCCTTCTAAAACACAATTAAAGTACCTTAGCAAAAATAAAACTAAAAACATAAATAAAAAAATAATTAAAAAAAGAAAAAACGTACCTACCATGAAAAATGTTCACTTAATTTAAAGCAAGTTTTGCATTGAAATTAGGAAATACGCATCATTTCAGCAAAATAGAAATCAGTGTTTAACAAATTGAGTGAAAGGGATGGCAAACTTAGGTGAAAGGTCCGGTAATTTAATAAAGAAAAAACACTGTTTAAGAATCAGAATACATTGATGAATCATTAACCTTACTATCTTGTTTAAAATTGGTCATACAGTACAGAGTTATATTCATTATATAATTGATTGTTGTCAGTGCAACTATGCCTATATAAGCTTTTAATGACAAATGTCGAGCACTGGCATCAATCAACTACAGAGTTTGATTGCTCTCCATCAGTCGCCGTCCATATAAATCTATAATAATTGAAAAGCATAATCAACAGAGTACTTGAACAATGTACATGAAAGAGTTCGAGAACCAGGAGTCAGTACCTTCCCAGTACGAAGAGCGACTTTACGGACAGAGGACTGAAACAACAAATAATTGAAATGTTACACATATTACACGTCAAAAACAACATTAATTGTATGTCTAGGATATCAAAAAAAAAAAAGAATGTAATTATTAAATAAATCTAATCTTGATTAACTGTATTTTACAACGGATAAAAGTTTGAAACATTTTGGTCTTCTTCAATAGATAGCGCCAGTGGTGGTCATATTCATCTTAACATTTAAACATATTTGTCATAAATGACTATGTTGAATAAGTAGTGCAGTGAGAAAACTGAATGCAAAGTATCACAAGAATAGGATAGTTTTGAAGAAACTGGTATCAATGGAAGTCAGGACAACAGGTCGGAGCATAGAAGAAGCTTTGAATTCCCAAAAGGATTTCTCTAGAGCAATATGTTGTCTCTACTCTCTATTAGGAGAAACTAATATTATGAGATAATCTAAGAAGATGATCTAGGATTACAAATCGATCCTACAAGATAAACTGAGATACTCTAACATAAGTTGAGTCACAGTGTATGCTTTATGTCCAGTATATGTGCTGTAGGTGGTGTTCATAGTTCCCAACTAAATATTATGATCGTTACAGAAGGTCAATGCAAAAGGCTCCTACCACTATAGGCTCTGGGGAGGACCAGATTTGCTAAGCCCTATTCCATTAGCAAAGATATTATTTCTTCTATAATTGTAACCCGTGACCACCAGGCCACAAGATAACAATCTTAACAGACAAGGATTAATGCTCAACTAAATCTCATAATTGTTCTTTGAACAAAATGAACCAATTGATGTAACTCATGTCAGCTAAAAAATTTCAAACTCAAGAATACACCAAATTTCCCATTCCACTCCAGCCGTAGAGAGAAAAAAGGAAAAGGCAAACAAAAGAGGCAACAGTGAATAAGAAAATGAATAACATACCTTCCCATAGATACCAGTTGACTCAAATAAGGTGTCATTTCCAGTATAAAGAAGTCCCTGAAATCAAACAAGCAGAGAAGCCATTTTTCTCTTCAATGAGTGACAAACTAAGCAATGCAGACATCAACCAACAATTTAATAAACGCTTTAAAAATATATATCTACTCTCATAAACATGATATTTGCATTAATCAAAAATATTATGCACCACTTATGCGAGTGCATCTAAGCAAATTGCCATGTCCGTCACTGAAATTTAGTCCAGTGTTTAAGTCATTCCTTATTGTCAATTTGTTCTGAAGACAAAATTTTCTTTTAAATTTAACTGAAAACTCATTGGACTTGCACAAGTGATCATTCAATGAACTTTGGCTGAAAAAATAATTATTTTAAGGTTCCTTCAATGGGCTACTTTTTCTAACACCTTTTATAGGAGAAATACATATAAATAAGTTTTATTAATAATAATAAATAAAGTGGCACTGTGGCCATTTTACAACTGTTCACGAGAGGATTTGATCTTTGTCTCTTGAGGTTACAAGGCTAGACTCTTACCACTAAGTTGACACCTCATACACAGAGAAATAAATATAAGATACAACATGATATTTAACTTGCAATTCCCTCTTTTCCTTAAACAAGCCCATTGACACCTATCTTATTTATCTTACTACTAACCTTTGTCGTTGAAATAATCATTCCCCAAACAAGTTGAGTTGCACCAAAAATAATTACAGTGAATGTCCAAAATTCATTACTGAAAAATATTAGAGCAAACATATTACTTTCTTAAAGTGCACTGGTGTGTAATATGACAGATCTATTTATCTCGTTTGCAGCTTTAGTTTCAACATTTGTTAGTACTAGTCTAACTAATTTAAACAAGCTTCACTCCTATAAATAGATCAAAGAACTCTGTATTTCATTTCATGAGAAATAGAATAAGCTTCAAAGAACATTCTCTCTCTAAATTACTTGCATTCTTGTATGTTTTCTCATCTGCTCGACTTGTAATCTGGGTCATAAGGTTTCAAATGCCCCACCTTAGTCAAACAACAAATACCATCCATATCAATCTTTCTCACGGACTCACAGACTAATGTGTATGTTTCCTTAGAACTAATGACTTAACATTTGGGATTCACAACTAGAACTAGGTGATGTATTAACATTTGGAAATTGTATATAGTAGCATTACAAGCCTTGAAGTAAACTCATCATCAAAACTAAAGCAAAGGTAGCATTGCATTCAAATCGTTAACCACTCTCATGTTCATCTATTTTTGGGTCTACACATTTGTGTTAATCAAATGTGGTTTGATCATAAATTAGTTATGTTAGGCTTTCATTTCTAAAATTAATTCTAGATCCAAACTCAATTCTACACAAAAGATTAGACTTCTAGTTGTTGGATTGACATGAAATCAATTCTCAAACTTTATCAAAAGTGGCATATACCTATACACTCTAAAATGCAATTTTGATCTAAACTATCTATACATGAAATGATAAAAATCACTTTTTTGTGAATGTGTCCAAACATAAATTACTTTACATTACCTCAATCAAAACCAAAGTCAACTTTACAAAATCATTTTCTTTTTTTTGGGTATTAACCCTCTGGTTCCTAGGGAAATGGGACTCTGTTAATTCAGAGTTTGGCCACCAGGAAACGAACTCGGGTTCTCCAAAACGATTCGTCCTAGGGGGACTCATTTTCCATCACCTCACAACCAAACCCACAGAATATACAATAAACCAAACCAATCCCCATCTAAATCAAACAGTAAGCAAAGAAACTGATCTTCAACTCCATTAACAAAAAATAAAAAATAAACTTTAACCATTAAAAAATGTCAAATACACAATATGCAGGAACAACAACAAAAACAGAAAGAAAAAAAAAATCAACCTGGGTGAAGGCTTGAGGATCATGAGGGAACTGATTAACAACAGTAATCGTCTCAAAAGAAACAACTTGTTGAAACGCACGCCAAGTGTTCGACGAAACGAGCAAGAGACAGATTATAGAAATGACAAGTAAAACAGCAAGAATAGCGGAAACAGTGCCAAGTGTTTGTGGCTTGCGCCGTCGCGGAGGAGGTGAAAGAGTCGCCATGGAAGGGTTTGGGTTATGGTTTGGTTCACGAGGTTTTTTCTTGAGAGATCTGGTTTTTGCCATGATTCTTCATGTGAGAGAAGAATTAGAGGGATCAGAGACGAAAGATTGCACGTTGAAGTTGCTGTTGAAGTTGAAGAATTGAGCTAACGTAAACCGGAAAATTTGTCTCTTTCTGCTTGGTATACGGCACTTTTTCAATCGATTGTTTAGATTTTAGAAATTATATATACAACTAACTAGTCACCATGGTTCATGGCGTAGAAATCGAACATATTTATTGTCTAATTTATTTTCACCAACATTTTTTTTGAAGGATTATTTCCACCAATTTACTTAAACGTGAAAGTACAAATAATACTACTGTTCTGGTAAAAAATGAGGGGGTTTGTATTATTGATCAAATGGTGTGATTACACTCAGTTCAATCCCAACAACCCTGGGAGTTTAATAAGTCAGAATTTTTTCCTGCTTACAGATGAGAATATCAAACTATTTATAGACCATTAAAGCCTTCTTCTACAAGCTAGGGTTCCTACAAATCCGGTCTTCAGCGTCTTTTCCGGTGATGTAGCGTGAAAGTAGGAATAAAACCTTGATCTTCAAGCCATGGCGGTTTCAAGGAGTTGGTTTCTTCGTTCCCAAGTTAATCGCTAAGACAGGGAAGGATGAAGATATTTTATTGTCGTATGCAAATCCGTCTTATGGGCGTTATCCGTCATTACCCACCTCGCCAAGGCCTTGTATCGCCAAATGGGCGTTTGGAATTTAATTGTTTTGGGCCTGTTTCCTTTCTTATATTAATTGGGCTAATTTGATTTTGCCTTTAGGCCCATTGCCCAGTCCACAGCCCCCCAAGCATGAAATCCGTAGGAATGAAATGCTTAAGTACAATTCGAATTTCCCTCCAAAATTCTTGGCGCGCGATATACCGCGTTTCTCTCCCACTCTTTGGTGCACGTTCTTACATTCATGAGCAACTCTCATTAACCGTTTCCCCTCTTGCTGCTGCCACGATGAGACTCTCCGTCTATAAAAGTGGTACTTTGATGAAATAATCAGTTCATCCCTTCTTACCTGCAGAACTCTAAGCCTTCCTTTCAGAGTTATGTCTTCCAAAAATCCTTCTTTCGAATGTGGTCAATCCCCGGCTTCCCCTGTCATTAAGCGGCTCCGGCGTATGTTGGCCTTAAGCACGGAGGACTTGATGGATGATTTTGGCGAATTCTCAGAGTTCGTCAAAGAGCTGAACGATTATTGCTGGAGGCTGACCAAGGAAGAGAAGCATTTTCTTGACAGTGTGCTGCGTCTAGAGAAAGAGTTGAAGGATAGTGCATCCTTTGTGATTGCTGTGGAGAATGTCAAAGAATGCCATGCCGAAGTTACCGAAGCTGTCGACAGCCAGATAGAGATCACGAAAGAGACCATGGGTGTGCAGGAGGAAATCTTAGGGATATGCTTCAACGAGGAGCGGAGAGTGGACGATCGTTTGGTGCTGCTGAACAAGGAGATGAAGCCGCTTGTGAAGAGGAAGAGGGCTCTCCAAGGCGAGATTAGGGACGATGTTGCTAAGCTGATTTCAAGGCGCCATTCTTTGATGGACCTTTTAGACAAGCAGAACGAGCTGAGAGAGGATCTGAAGCCCATTGACGAGAATATGGTGAAGGCGAAGAGGGTGAAACGGGCATTGGAGGAAATGCACCGTATCGCCGTTGCCGATGCTGGTGAATTGGGGAGTTCCACCATGCCGTGAAGTCTTTTGTTTGCTCATCTTTCCGTTTTGTGCTTTGCTTTCTAGTATTTGTAATTTGCTTCCGGATTTTGGGATCTTTGTTATTTTTATTCTGTTTCTTTGCTTCCGTTGTATTTCTTTTGTACGAATTTGAATGCTTAAGCAATTTCCTTTACTTGTGTGTTGCTCTTCTGTCCTTTCTGGTACCGCCTTCCTTTGCAGTCTTTAATAACTAAAATGGGTCAAATTTTGACTCCTTGGAAACGTAAAAGTGACATTTTTCGAGATGGTCAAAGCTCGGTGGTTGCAACCGCTCAAGCATTTATTACTACCGTTAATAACGATGTTAAGGTTAAATATTGACTATAAATATCACCTGCTCAAAACTCGAATTTTCATCCTCTTGTTTTGAATCTTTAAGATGGAAAATAACAATGCGAAAAAACCTGTTGCCAGAAGCGCCCCGCCTCAGCGAAGGAAGAAAAGGGTAGAGGTGTCTACTTCCAACTTCACTCGCTCCCGAAGGTCTAAGGATGTCAAAAAGGTGGAGGTTATCGTCCTTTCCTCGGATACCTCCGATTCTGGTAGTGGCGATGAGGATTACGTTTCGTTTCTGGAGACCTACGTTCCTCCTGAGCTTCGTGCTTCTTCGTCTAGTGAAGAAGAGGGGTCTCGGGTCACCGTGGAATCCAAGATGACTTTCCCTGAGCCTGCGCCAAAAGATTCCGAGTCCGACTGATAGGACTTTTAAGATTAGTTTTTCTTTGTAATTTTGCTTTCTGTCGTTGTACCTTTATTTTTCAAAATTAATAAAGATTTTTGGTCTAGGGCTGAATTTATTGTTCTTGCGTTTTGCTTTCTCCTTAATCTTGAATTTTTTCTCTTTTTGAGCGTTTTTCCTGTTAATTTATATTATGCTCAAAAAGGCGAGGTTTGTACTTTTGGCGTGGTCATTCCAGAGGCGCATTGTGTTTCGAGGCGACTTCATGTTCGCCTTTTAGGGTGATAACTATTTGACGATGAATCTTCCAAAACTTATTCTCGGGATACACGCTTTTTGACGCGTATTTAATCCGACGGCGCACTTGGTACTTCTTACTTCGACCTCTGGACTTCAACCAAAACGAAAAGATTTCCCTCTTTATAAGTAGTATCTCCATTTCTTCTTTCCCTTTACTTATTTCTTCTCGCGAATCAGCATTCTCTTTCGCATATCCTTCTTCGATCCAGCAAGCCTTTGTTCAACGATTAGGACGCTTCCAGTTTATTTCTCCAAGCTTTGTCAATTCCTTTGAGGTATTCTTTCTTTCATACCTTACTCCTTTTTGCCGATTTGGTCTGTCTTGAGTAGGAACCCTAATTTTTTAATTAGGTTTAGAACAAATGGTTATTTTGAGGGAGTTAGATGAGGATGATGGTGGGAGAGTTCCTATTTCTTCTCCTAGTTATCTCGAGTGGGCGCAACAAGTTCAAGCCCACTATACTAGGGCTAACGGCGTTCTTAATAGCCGGGGGTTTTATTCGGAATTATGGGGTTTTGATGTTGGGAGTAGTAGTAGTGATAGTGATAGTAGTGATAGTAGTAATGACAGTGATTGCGTCATAATCTCCCCTCCCTCTTTCACAGGAAAGCGGAAGAACCCCTGCCGAGACCTGGTGGTTGCCGACTACGCTCCAGTCACCATGGAAGTTTCTTCAAAGTATACTAGTGTGGAGATGGTGAGGAGCTTTAGGAAAGCTGTCAAACTCTCTGATTCCCTTCTTCGTGAAGATTTGATTATAACCGAGCCCGTCAGGGAGGGCGAGTTCGTGTTTCTCCAGAATGTTACCCCGCCAGATTATTTCTATCTTTATACTGGCGTGATCCAGCCCCTCAATATTTGGTTGCCTTTCACCTCTTTCGAGGCTGAGATGTTGAGGGTTCTTAATGTCGCCCCCACCCAACTTCATCCTAATAGTTGGGCCTTTATAAAAGCTTTCGAGGTAATGTGTTCAGGTTTTAACCTAGACCCTTCTGTTGGTGTTTTCTTCTCTTTTTACCAAATAAAGAACCTAAAACCTCAATCTCTGGTTTCCCTAAGTAGTCAACCCAACCGTCGTCTCCTAAGCTTATATGCCTCCAATTTCAAAAACTTCAAAGATTCTTTCCTTCGGGTTCGCCATGATGAGAAATTTCCTGACCTGATGTATGATGAGGTTGAGGATCCTTTATTTCCTTTCTATTGGACCAAAAACCCTAGGCTTATCAAAGGAGCCGTCTTTGAGGCTCTGAGCGACTTTGAGCAAGAGACCGTCAACTTCCTTGATTCCTATGCCCTTATGGATACCTCTGACGTTCTTAGATGTGAGGGTAATAGTGGCGCCTTGGAAGAATATTTGCGTAAGTGATAAATTTGTATCTTTTATTTGTTTAATGCTGATCTCGCCTCGTTACTAACTTGTATTTCTTTGCCTCTTTTTACTTTTGCAGAGAGAATGAGGACTATTTCTAATGAGGAGAGACTGGCATTCTTGGCTAAAGCTCGCCAGCAAAGAGCCAATCCTGTTGTCGAGGTGACTGATCCCCTGAAAAAGCTGCAAGTGGAGGAAGCTGCTATGAAGGAAGGGCGGAGCAAGAAGAAGCATGAAGGGCGGATCCGTGTTGAGATCCCTGGAAAGACAGCTGCTGAAGCGGAGGGAAACGGGGGTGCTGCTCCTCCTCCTCCCAAAAAACAAAAGATAGAGAAAACTATTCAAAATGCTGGGGGTGCCGACAAGGGCAAAGGTGCGGCTTCCAGTTCTTCTCAGCCTCCTTCTCAAGATGCTGAAACCGCTGCGCCCCTTTCCTGGAGCTCCTTCGATCCTCTGGAGTTCATTGAGAGAGGAGTAACCATGGTGGGTGACATGACTCGCTTCACCAACACTTCGACGGAAGACCTGAGGAAGAAAGCCTTAGAGTATGAAGTCAAGGGTACTCTTCTCAATTATCTGTTGACAAACCGCCAGGAGCAAGAGGTTATGGAGGCGAGGCAGAAGGTGAAGATGGTTGATGATAACCTCGCTGATATTGAGAAGAGGTATTCTGAAACCAAGGCGAAGCTGGAGGATGACATTAAAAAGTTGAAGGAAGAAAGGGAGGGCGAGACAGAGAGACTGAAGAAAGAGTATGAAGAAAAGCTGTCTAAAGTTAAAGAAAGCTATGCCGCTTCGGAGGCTAAGCTCAAGGAGAATGCTGCTGCCCAGGCTGAGAAACTCTCTAAACTATCCAAGGAGAAGGATGAAGCGGTACAGTCTATTGGGACCTTAGCTGATGAGAAAGTTAGATTGGAGAGTGATGTCACAGAGCTTCAGCTCTATGCCGCCAACCAATATGACGAGGGCTTTTCTTTTGCTATAGAACAGGTCAAGCTTCTTTTCCCGGATCTCGATGCTAAGCGCCTTGGCGAAGCTGATGCAATGAATCAAATTGTTGACGGCAAGCTCGTTCCCTATGTTCCTCCTCAATGAATGATCTCTTTGTAATGATCTTGTTTCTGCCCTTCTGTGGCTTTTTGTAATTATTTTGTATGCCCTTTTGTGGCTTTGAACAATTTTGCCCCTTGGCTGGGTCCTTTATAAAGTTCTTTATTTGCCTGATTTCTTCTTTTCATAACTTTACGAATTATTTTTGCATTACGTTGTGAGGTAACGCCTTCTGTCGTCTTTGTCTAGGAAACTTCGTCCTTGCACCTGTGACATCTTCTACTTTCTATAATAATTGTAAATCAGTAACAATAACTTTATACCTGTTGTCTTTTGGCGTTATAATGAATCGCCTTGCTTTGGTTGTGTATAAGCTTCTTCTGGCGGTATTGATAATCTCGCCTTTCTTTGCTGTATCTTTTTCTGGCGTACCCAACTCGTAAGGCTTACAGGTAACGCCAAGGCCTTGCAACCTCGTATAATTTTTCTTTTTGTGACGCACCCAACTCGTAAGACTTACAGGTAACGCCAAGGCCTCTCAACCTTGTTTAATTTTTCTTTTTCTGACGTACCCAACTCGTAAGACTTACAGGTAACGCCAAGGCACTGTAACCCTTGTTTAATAATATTTTTTTTTTCTGACGTACCCGACTCGTAGGTGACGCCAAGGCACTGTAACCCTTGTTTAATAATATATTTTTTTTTTTCTGACGTACCCGACTCGTAGGTGACGCCAAGGCACTGTAACCCTTGTTTAATAATATATTTTTTTTTCTGACGTACCCGACTCGTAGGTGACGCCAAGGCACTGTAACCCTTGTTTAATAATATATTTTTTTTTTCTGACGTACCCGACTCGTAGGTGACGCCAAGGCACTGTAACCCTTGTTTAATAATATTTTTTTTTTCTGACGTACCCGACTCGTAGGTGACGCCAAGGCACTGTAACCCTTGTTTAATAATATATTTTTTTTTCTGACGTACCCGACTCGTAGGTGACGCCAAGGCACTGTAACCCTTGTTTAATAATATTTTTTTTCTGACGTACCCGACTCGTAGGTGACGCCAAGGCACTGTAACCCTTGTTTAATAATATTTTTTTTCTGACGTACCCGACTCGTAGGTGACGCCAAGGCACTGTAACCCTTGTTTAATAATATATTTTTTTTTCTGACGTACCCGACTCGTAGGTGACGCCAAGGCACTGTAACCCTTGTTTTTGGTTCAGCGCTCACATCTGAGTTGATCTTTAAGTAAAGATTCAGAGCTCAAGTTTGAGATAACCATTTTTGTTGGTTCAGAGCCCGTAACTTAATCAGGTTGACCTTTATTGACGCAAATATTTTGGGATATGCAGGAAGATATAAACTATTAGAATTTTGAAATTCAATGAGCCTCGATAAAAACCCCCGTTGAAACAGGGGAAAAGAGTGTCTCATTGTTTTTTTTATTCATTTATGAAAACGGTTCTTACACATCATTTAAAAATACTGCTAAAAGAAGAGAATGGTTTTACTTATTCTTCCACCGATAAGGTGATGCTCCGTGATTAGCTATAGTAGAACTTTAGGTTTGCTACGTTCCATGTCCTTGGGAGGATTTTTCCTTCCATGGTCTCTAGGCGATATGCTCCTCCTTCGAAAGCTTCTTGCACCCGAAAGGGGCCTTCCCAGTTTGCTGCGAACTTTCCTCCTTTATCCTTTCCCATAGGTCTTTTCAGCACCAGGTCGCCTTCTTGAAAACTCCTTTGTTTGACTCTCGTATTATAACGCCTAGCGGCTCTTTGCTTTATGGCGAATTCCCTGAAATGCGCTCTTTCTCTTCTTTCCTCGATCATGTCTAGGTTCTCTTCCAGAGCTCTGTCGTTCTCTTCCTGCGTCGTGGTTTCTCTGCGCCAACTAGGAGGATTTATTTCCACCGGGATCATCGCGTCCGAACCATAGACCATTGTAAATGGCGCTTCTCCTGTCGAGGATTGGGGAGTGGTGTGATACGACCAGAGGATGGGTGAGATGTGGGCTACCCAAGCTTCGCCTTTACTATCTAGCCTTCTTTTTAAAGCTCTTAGTATCACCTTATTTGCTGACTCTGCTTGTCCGTTAGCTTGTGGATGCTCTACTGATATAAAGGTGTTTTTGATTCCTTTGCTTCGACAGAATTCAACGACCTTTTCGCTGGCGAACTGTGTACCGTTGTCGGATACGATGTATTTGGGCAATCCAAATCTGCAGATGATTTTCTTCCAATAAAAGATTTTTACCTGTTCCGCCGAGATGCTGGATACCGGCTCTGCTTCAATCCATTTTGTAAAGTAGTCTACGGCGACGATGATCCATCGCGCTTGTTTATAGCCAACCGGAAATGGACCAACGATATCTACACCCCACATGAAAAAGGGCCAAGGGGATAATACTGACTTCTGTGGCTCCCCCGGAACGTGATGCAGGTTGGCGTGTCTTTGGCATTTGTCACAGTTTCTTACATACATGGCGGTATCATCATGTATATCTGGCCAATAAAATCCTGCTCTCAAAATCTTTCCTGCTAATGCTCTTGAACCGATATGACTACCACATGATCCTTCGTGTACTTCATTCATGATGCGCTTGGCTTCTTCAGTACTGACGCATAAAAGGAGGGGGGACGCGAATCCTCTTTTATATAGCTTATCCCCTACCATTGAATACCATGCCGCCATTTTCCTTAATTTAAAAGCCTTTTCCCTTTCTTTCGGGAGCTCGTCCTTTTGGAGGTACCGGATAATGGGCGACCTCCAGTCTTCTTCTTCTATTACCATCATTACCTCTTCCCCGTTGATGCTGGGAGTTTTTATGGTTTCTTGGATAACGGTTCTATGGCTTCCTGGTTTTTTGGTGCTCGCCAATTTTGACAATAGATCTGCTCTCATGTTTTGTTCGCGGGGAACGTAAACTAATTCGAACGAATCGAAATGCTTAGCTAGGTTCTGCACCTTCTCCACGTATTTGATTAACTGCGGCTCTTTCGTTTGAAACTTCCCAGATACTTGGTTGGTTACCAGCTGGGAATCACTCATGGCCTTTAGCTCTTTTACCTCCATATCGCTTGCCAACTTCATTCCTACTATCAAAGCCTCGTATTCCGCTTGGTTGTTGCTAGCTTTGAAGGCGAAACGTAGTGATTGTTCTATCATCACGCCATCCGGTCCTTCCAGTACTATTCCGGCTCCACTTCCTCGCACATTGGAGGCCCCGTCAACTGAGAGTGTCCAAAACGCCGTTTTCTCTGTTGTTGGCGGAGTAGACATCTCCAATACAAAATCAGCTAGTCTTTGTGACTTAATGGCCCCTCTAGGTGAGAAGGTGATGTCAAATTCCAATAATTCCACGGACCACGCCACCATCCTTCCTGCCAAGTCTGGCTTTCGGAGGACGTTCTTGATAGGGTAATCTGTTTTAACAACTACCTGGTGGCTTTGAAAATACTGCCTTAACTTTCTTGCTGTGACAACTACCGCGAGAGATAACCTCTCTATTCTTTGATACCTTGTTTCTGCTCCCCTTAAGGTTCTACTTACAAAATATATGGGTTTTTCTTCGCCCTCTATTTCTTGAACTAGAGCTGAACTCAAAGCTCTATCCGAGACTGCGAGATATAGGTAAAGGGTGTTACCTGGTAATGGGCGTGTCAAGATGGGCGGTGATGCCAGGAACTCTTTTAGTTGTTTGAAGGCTTCTTCGCATTCTGGCGTCCAAGAAAATCTCTCATTTTTCCTAAGAGATGCGAAGAAGTGGAAACCCTTTTCGCCCGCACATGATAGGAATCTGGATAGTGCGGCTATTCTGCCTGTCAAGGTCTGTACTTCTTTCACGGATGTAGGGCTCCTCATGTCTATGATGGCTTGGCATTTTTCGGGGTTAGCCTCTATTCCTCTGCTGGTGAGCATAAACCCTAAGAATTTTCCGGCTTGTACCCCAAAGGAACACTTTGCTGGATTTAGTCTCATGTTGTACTTTCTTACTGATCCCATGATGTCCAACAGATCATCATCATGGCGACTTCCCTCGGAAGTTTTTACTACCATGTCGTCGATATATACCTCTAAATTCTTCCCTATTTGCTCAGCGAAAACCCTGTCCATCAACCTTTGGTATGTTGCTCCCGCATTCTTCAGTCCAAAAGGCATGACGTTGTAAAAGTAGTTGCAGGTATTCGACATAAAGGCTGTATGGCGGGCGTCGGAGGGGTTCATCTTTATTTGATTGTATCCGGAGTAGGCGTCCATAAAACTCAGCATCTTACACCCCGAGGCGCCATCAATTAACCTGTCTATGTTAGGTAGGGGGTATGGATCTTTGGGACACGCCTTGTTTAAGTCTGTGAAGTCCACGCACATTCTCCACTTCCCGTTGGCCTTTTTCACCATGACGACATTTGCCAACCATGAGGGGTATTTTATTTCTTCGATGAATCCTGCTTCCTTTAGTTTCTCTACTTCTTCTGCAATAGCGACTCGTCTTTCCTCTCCCACCTTCCTTTTTCTTTGGGAAACTGGTTTTGTGCTGGGTGATATTGAGAGTTTATGTGTTATCACCCCTTCGTCAATCCCTGGCATATCTGAAGGTTTCCATGCGAATAGGTCAGCGTTATCCTTCAGGATTTTGATGATTCGTCTCCTCTCCTCGCTGGGCAACGCAGTTCCCAAGCTAGTTGTCTGGTGAGGGTAATCGCCAATTTGAACCTGCTCCAGGTCTTCTATAGGGCTTACCCTTCGATCTTGGAATTCCTCCCTTGGATCCATATCCGCGCTCTCTATCATGTTTATGCCGCCTGGAGTTGCGGCTTGTCTTCTTTCGAATTTTCCGCTTGCGCTGGAAGTTCGGTGTCGTATCTTTAAGCTAGACTCGTAGCACTTCTTGGCGAGAATCTGATCGCCCCTTACTGTTCCTACTCCCCCATTCTCGAGGGGGTATTTTATTGCTAGGTATAAAGTGGACATGGCCGCCCCTAATGCGTTAAAGGCGGGTCTTCCTATAATAATGTTATAGGAGGTAAAAGGAGTTTTAACTACCAGATATCGCACTTTGATAGTTTTGGCGTTGCTGCCTTCTCCAAACGTGGTAAGAAGGGAGGCGTAACCCATTACGTCCACTTGTTCGCCAGAGAACCCAACCAGGGTTCCGGAGTATGGTTGCAATTGCTCTTCTGCTAATTGCATGGCCTTGAAAGCTTCCCAGTACATAATGTCCGCTGAACTTCCCGAATCTATCAGTACTCTTTTCACATCACAGTTCAAAATTTGGACTTGTATCACTAAGGGATCATCGTCGTGGGGTGCTACCTCCAAACCATCCTTTGCCGTGAATGCCAAATCCGGTACGTCTAATGGCTGAGGTTGACTTACGAGGTATATCTCCGAGATGGCTCGGCGTACATACCTTTTCCTTGCTGAGCTTGATTCGCCCCCGCCTGAGAATCCCCCCGCTATTGTATTTACGGAGATCCTCCCCTTGGGAGGCTCTCTGTTTGGCCCAGGAGGGTCTCGTGGCTCCTGCCGGGGAACTTTTGGCACGACAACCCGCCCTTGGGCGGCGTCGTCAATAAATTTGCGAAGGTGTCCGCTTTTGATTAGTTCTTCGATTAAATCTCTTAAGCGGAAGCATTTCTCCGTGGAGTGACCTCTACACCTGTGATATGCGCACCAGGCGTTATCGTCCAGCCCCATGGGGATGTTACTGCTTCTCCTTGGGGGAAGGTTTGCCAAACCAGTGGCCAGAATCTCATTTAAGACGTAAACCTTTGAGGCGTTTAATGGCGTGAAGTCTTCATTGGCGGGATGATTCCTGAATTCTCTTCTGGGCGGTTGGCGGTAGGGCTTCCCATGGTGCCTCTGCCATGGGTCTCCTTGGTGGCCCCCCGATTTCGGTCGTGGGTGTTCGGGCGCTCTAGTGGCACGTCCCACATATTCCTTCTCCTTAACGTCTCTTTGCCTTTTCTCGGCGTTACTTTCTTCGCCCCTAATATAACACTCCGCCCTCTTGTTTACCTCTTGCATCGACGAGGCTGGCTTTTGGGCTAAGGACTCATTGAAATGTCCCGCTCTTAGCCCATTGTGGAAGGCTGCCACAAACATCTCCTGATTTGGATTTGAGACTTTGATGGTGGCTTCGCTAAATCTGGCGAGGAAATTACGCAATGACTCGCCAGGGTTTTGGCGGATAGAGAAAAGACTGGTTGATGTGACTTTCACGTGTTTCGATCCAGCGAACTGGTGAATAAATTTTTTATGAAAGTCAGCATAACTTTCAATTGAGTTTCTTGGAAGGTTCATGTACCAACGCAGGGCGACATCCTTGAAGGTGCCGGCTAGTAATTTACACTTTAGATGTTCCGGAGCATTGATTATGGCAGTTTGTGTCCCAATTGCCATCAGGTGCTCCCTTGGATCCGTCTTTCCGTCGAAGGTAGGAAGGTGAGGAACCTTGATTGTTTCCACCACTTGGGCATCCCACAGGTGCTGTGCTAAGGGTTGTACATCCATGACGCCCTCTCCCTCCTCCTCCTCCAAAATCAACTTCGCTTTCTCTTTCTCATTAGTTCTTTCGGCTTCTATGGCCGCAATCTGAGTTTGTAAGCGCCGAATCTCTACGACGGCGGCTTGCAGGGTGTTAACGTTAGAGTTGTCGTGGTTTTCGTGTTCTCCAGCCATGTGAAGATGTTTGATTTTTCGTCTAGTTGCTGTGATAGGCTGGGATCAAATGATTTTACCGCAGCCCCACGGTGGGCGCCAAAATGTTCTGGTAAAAAACGAGGGGGTTTGTATTATTGATCAAATGGTGTGATTACACTCAGTTCAATCCCAACAACCCTGGGAGTTTAATAAGTCAGAATTTTTTCCTGCTTACAGATGAGAATATCAAACTATTTATAGACCATTAAAGCCTTCTTCTCCAAGCTAGGGTTCCTACAAATCCGGTCTTCAGCGTCTTTTCCGGTGATGTAGCGTGAAAGTAGGAATAAAACCTTGATCTTCAAGCCATGGCGGTTTCAAGGAGTTGGTTTCTTCGTTCCCAAGTTAATCGCTAAGACAGGGAAGGATGAAGATATTTTATTGTCGTATGCAAATCCGTCTTATGGGCGTTATCCGTCATTACCCACCTCGCCAAGGCCTTGTATCGCCAAATGGGCGTTTGGAATTTAATTGTTTTGGGCCTGTTTCCTTTCTTATATTAATTGGGCTAATTTGATTTTGCCTTTAGGCCCATTGCCCAGTCCAACTACAAATTATGAAAAATTTCTTTATAAACTGCATTTGAAGTGGTATTTATAAGGTTGTCGTTATTATCAACAATTAAAATCTTCAAACCATTTCTCGATGTGATTCTGGACACAGCAACATATAACTGACCATGTAAAAATACTAATTGCGGAAGATACACTCCAATATTTTTCAGTGAGTGACCTTGACTATTGTTAATAGTCATGCCAAATGAAAGAGATTCTGACGTCAGATTGTGTCAAAGATAATATGGAATAAAAACTTTTTCGCCTATATTGCTTCATAATATTACTTTTCCTTCTAAACTAAATTGTAACATCTATAACATCATTGCACAACCCATGAGCTGATTCATATTTCTCAATAACATAACCGGAATCCAACTTTCAATCTTAACTTGTGATTTGGAAGACTCGAACATGAAATTGTATTTCAAAATTCGGGAGTGTAGTCAAGTTTTCTCATCAAACTCTTCATACGGTACAATCTAGGAAAATAAAAATATAAAATTGTGTCGGTAAATATATTTATGTAACAGATTATATCATAAAATATATTGTTATAAAACTTACCAAAAATTATGTTGTAATGTCATAAGCAGTTAATTTTTTCTCGAAAGTGATGTCATCAACACCAATTTCATGAGTATGAGATATGAGATTTGTATCTTCTGGGAGACCAGCTACGAAGTCAGACTCAACACGCGATTTTTCTAATTTGAATTTCATAGGAGGTTCAAATTTTGCTGGATCTATAACTACACGAAACCTATCACTTAAAATTATACCAAATTGTCCTCTTCATGTGTGAATTTTTTTTCTACCCCTACATTTATCATTTTACCCCAACAATTAGAAGTAAAATGACAAATATGCCCTCATATATAAGGTAAAAATGTTAAAAAAAAAAAAAACAAAATCATTTTCTACACTACAGAAGAAAGTGTGCCGGTGTGTAGGGTTGGGAACATGTCAGGCCAGGCCTTGATAGGCCTGAGCGTGGCCTACGATTTTTCTTTAGACCTGAGCCTGGCCTACGGCCTATCAAATGTTATTTATTTTGGCCTGGCCTGAGCCTTTTAAAGTCTGACCTGACCTTGTAGCCTATTTAAAAGCCTGTGTTACATAAAAGTCTCTATATAGTCTTTTTAAATTGGTTAAACAGGCCTTAAAAAGTCTATTTCACATTTAAATTTTTATAATTTCTTCAACATTAAGAAAAAACTAATAAAATGATTAGCACAATAATTAAAAGTTAATAAAATAACAAATATGATTAAACAATAATATATTTTTTCTTTGGCAAAAAAAAAATATAAATAATAATATTATATAAATAATAATAATTAAATATAAACAGGCCGCCCTATCAGGCATTGTAGGATTTTTTAGAAGCATGAGCCTGGCCTATTTATGTAAACAGGCTTTTTTCAAAGCCTAAGCCTGACATTTTTAATAAACAGGTCAGGTCAGGCTTACATAGGTCAGGCCGAAAGCACCTGTAGGCCTATTCCCAACCCTACCGGTGTGAGTTAGGGGTGGAACAATACATATTGGAACACTTTTTTAAAGTGTACCGGTTTGAAATATTTACCGTACTTTTTTTCTTTCAAGTTTGCCGGTAAACTTAAAGTGTAACAATACATATTGGAACACTTTTTGCAGTCATTTTCAATGCATAATTGCAGTCGTTTTTACCGGCACACTTTAAAAAAGTGTTCCGGTTTGAAAAGTGTGCAAAATGCTTTCTAATTACATACCGAAACACTTTTGATAAGTGTGCCGATATTATAGAAGTGTTCCTGGTGTAAAGTGTTCTGGTATTACATAGGTAATACTTCAATGAAGAGGAAAAAATTATTAGAAGATACCTGCATAATTTGAGATAATTTTTTTAAAGTGTACCGGTTTTGAAATATTTACCGTACTTTTTTTCCTCTCCAATTATGTAGGTATCTTCTAATAATTTTTTCCTCTTCATTGAAGTATTACCTATGTAATACCGGAACACTTTACACCAGGAACACTTCTATAATACCGGCACACTTATCAAAAGTGTTCCGGTATGTAATTAGAAAGCATTTTGCACACTTTTCAAATCGGAACACTTTTTTAAAGTGTGCCGGTAAAAACGACTGCAATTCGGAACACTTTTTTAAAGTGTGCCGGTAAAATTAACATACCGGAAAGAAAAATACCAATCGAAACAGTCTTGTGGAACCAATCTACCGAAAAAGTTATAAAAAGACAAAATAATAAATAATAAAATATAATGTAAGATAAGGGTAGAATGAACATTTTTGAAAAATTGTTGGGGTATAAGGATAAATGTAGGGATAGAAAAAAAAATTCCGTTCATGTGTATACCAATGTAACCCAAGCCTTGATAAGTCTGATATTGTAAAAATCTTTTAAAGCATACAACCATGCGTTAAATAAATATTCTTGTTAAGTTTTTTCGACTAATACTTCAAATTGATTCCCAAATGGATCTGCCAAACTTGTGAAATGATAAATTTCATCTTGAAAATCAACAGAAAACATTTTCGAAAGCATCACTGCACCCTATAAAAACAACACTCAATAGAAATTTTAGCAAAAGATAATTTTGAGTTTTTCCATTTAACAGTGTTCTAGAAATGATGAATACATCGATCCATATTATTTATTCATTGACAAAAATAAATTTCTATTAAATTCATATAAGCAAATCCTAATTTATAAGAATGAACTGGTAAAGTGAAACTGGATACATAACAATATCAATATGTAGCTAACAAAAGTTTTTCAAAGTTCATGTTTCTTGAATATATAAAATTACACATAAAAATAAAAGTCATATCAAATGAAACACAAAAGGCTGATCACTCACTAAATGCAAAATCATGAGTTGTGTCTATATGTCAAATTATTTGAAATTTCCAAGTATCATATTTTTATAAGCATCGTATCAAAAGAGAAAAACACGTAAACTATTTTGTTAGCATCCCTGCACCCTATAAAAATAACTTACAATAGAAATTAGAATCTCACAATATTGAGAATTATAGTAAAAAAAACAATTCATTCAAAAATTTAGAATTGTACTAACTTCGGTTACTCTAAACTCAACGCATTAGGTCCAATATCTAATCTGCAATTCATTAACCAACTTCTCTCGATCAGATAAAAGATTGAGATTCAAAGAACCTGTTCAAATATATATATTTAAAAATAAAGTTAGCATAAAATTTTAAAACATTATCGATTTCAAGAATAAATATGATAAATCACAAAACATAATGAAAATTGATGCACACCTCTGAGTAAATTAAGTGCAAGTGTGGTGAAGTTGTTAACATGAGCCATTGAAATGTGAAAGGTGCTGTTTTTTTTAGTAGTGAAAGGTGCTAGTATGAGTGGTATTCTTTGAATATATATTATTGAATATGTGAAAGGTGTTGTTTATTTTGTAACAAGTTGGTAATATTGTCATATTTTTTATATCGCGATAAACTGTACAAACCGAACCAACCTTAACCACATTTGTTTGGTTTGGATGATATTTTAAAAACCAATCGAACCAAACCGCATAAATTTTTATCTCGTGGTTAAGATGACTTTTATACTCAAAACCAAATCATACCGCACCGCGAACACCACTAGTCTAGTATGCGTGTTTAAATTCAAATTGATCTAGATTAAAATTACAAATAAATTATTAGTTTGATATTGCATTAACCTTATTGTATATGGTTATATTAAAAATATTTAATATTAGTTAATTTAATATTGTTATGATAAAATTTAATTCATTTCTTTTAATATTACATATCGCATTAATCTTGAGACAAAGTTCTGGTACTTCTCAGTTACCTTGGTACAACATAGGGAACTTCAATGAAATTCTTTATGCGGATGAGAGAAAGGGTCAAGTTGATAGACCTAATTGGCTAACAAATGGCTTAAGAGGTTGTAACTGATGTGGGATTGATTGATATATTCACATTCACATGGAGGTATACCCTTCAGGTGGTTTAAGAGTCTTGGAATAGAAAGAGCAGTTGCGGAAAAATTTAATCGTGCTTTGGAAAATCAGATTGGTGCAATTTGTACGTGTTCCAACTACCACTCACAATAAATTTATGGAAACTGATGGACAAAGATAATAGATGGAATTTGTAAACAGACATGTATTTATAGCAATAGTTTATAAAACAAGTAATTGACACTTTGTTACTATAACTGCCTTACCATTAGTTGGTTTTGGCTACTAACTACTTCTAAGTGAGTTAGTTATGGATTATACACAAACATAACACACATCCCTTATCCATAACCTCTAACTTCTTCCTTAGGACTTCAAATTTGTCAAGTTTGATGGCTTTAGTGAATCCATAAGCAAGTTGAGCTTGAGTAGGACAATATACCACTTTAATTTTCCCACACTCATAACTTATTCCCTTATAAAGTGGAACCTTGTTTCAATGTGCTTTGATCTACCATGTGAAACTAGGTTTGGCTAAGTTGATTGCAGACCTGTTATCAATTTGCAATTGCACAGGCTTTAGCAACTCACACTTCAACTCCATAATCAGTGATTCTAGCCAAACTAACTGACAAGTTGCATAGGTCACTGCTATAAACTCAGCCTCACATGATGACAGGGCAGTACTAGTTGTTTCTTTGATGACCAACAGATGGTTGCACCATTAAGCAAACACATGTACCGTATTCCTCCTATCAGTTTTGTCTCACACCAGTTAGAGTCTGTGTAGTTAACAAGCTCCACTTGACTCTCAGTTCTGCGTATAGGGAATAGTATACCATAATTGATAGTGCCTTTTACATGCCTCAGTATCCTCTTAGCAACTATCAAATGTGATTTCTTAGGTTCATTCATGAACTTACTTATGACACATAATACATAGCATATGTCAAGTCTGCTATTGCATAGGTATCTGGGTGAACCTACCAATTGCTTGTACATAGTTGCATCAACCTTCTCGTCAGTAATGCATTCTTTCAGTTCTGAGTCGGTTTCACAAGGTTTTGAGAATGAATTGCAGTCATTCATCTCAAACCTATCAAGTACCTTTAAGGCATACTTCTATTATGCATGATCATTCCCTTCTTGGTTTTCACAAACTCCATTCCCAAGAAATAAGACAATTCACCTAAGTCAGTCATCTCAAACTCTTTGTTTATGGTAAGCTTGAATTTTTCTATCTCCCTTGAATCACTGCCAGTTATCAATATATCATCTACACACAAGCAGACAATGAGTGAACCTGAGCCATTTGAATCCATCACATATACACCATATTCAATTATATACTTCTTGAATCCTAGTGGAATCAAAAGTTGGTCAATCCTTTTATTCCATGCTCTAGGTGCTTGCTTCAAGCCATATTGACCTTTATGTAGCTTGTACACCATGTTTTCCTTCCCAACTATCTCAAACTCTAGTGGTTGAGTCACATACACAATTTCTTCTAATGGACCGTTTAAAAATACTGACTTCACATTTAAATAATACAAAGTCCAATTTCTAATGTTTGCTAGTGCTACTACTAGTCCGATTCTCTCAAGTCTAGCAACAGGTGCAAATACTTACATTGTAGTCAATTCCTTGCTTCTGAAAAAAAAAAAAATCCCCTTGCCACTAATCTTGCTTTGTGTTTTGACACACTCCCATCAGGATTCAACTTTGAAGAAAAATTTGTCCACACAAAACTAAGACAAAATTGTCTAGAATCAAGACCCAATTGTAGTTGAAATTTGAGTAAACCAAACACAATAATACTTTCATTAAGGCTGGATTTAGATCAGAGTTAACGAGAGGAGTTCTTCTTTGGCCAAAGATGACGAAGTTAGGAGAGGAGAAATAAAATGAATGCAAAGAAGAGTGGTTAGATCAAGTGTGGTAAGGACTAAAAAGATCACATAAGATCATTTAGTCTAATAATAAAACTGAGTGGTACACTGGTGAGGGACTCAATTGATCCCTCACCCTAGAAGCCACAAAAACTATTTTTAGAGATAGTTTAGGAACGTGGGGTGGATTTGTTTAACACTTATTTGGGCCCACCCAACACAACCCGAACTATACCAAGGGTTTGGACCAAAAAAGAAGCGAAAAATTAACATGTCTAAACATGGTGTCCGACTATAGAAAAAACATTTTTTTCACTATACCTCAACCTCAATCACAAAAATTAAATAAATAAAAATATCATTAAGCACATACTTTAACCCAAATAGAGATTATTATCCGTCACCAATACTTTTAACCAGAAAAAGAAAAGCCTTGGGATCAATCATCAGGAAAACCAAGGAATCTGTTTATATGATTGGCCACTGGTGTAGCATCACCTGGGGTGTAAGGAAGAAGAGAATTTAAATCCATATCTGATATAGTTTGATGGAGTGTTTGAGGACTAGCACAATACAAATGTTTTCTGTTGGCAAGTTCATCTGCAAGTTCACTTTGATGATTATCCATCAAATCTTCATTTACAACCACAATTAAAGGTTTGCGTAGCCGCAATGTCTCAAATATGCTACCTGACCCTGCACAATATCAAAGTAGTTTCAGTTACTACCCAAGGACCATCCCCTTCTAGTCATCTCACAAAATCCTATTTTTTAAAGCTCATCACATGCTGTAAAGATAGTAATTAAATTATTGATGATAATGAACAAAACAATAAACTGAAGGTATCGGCTAACAACTCTACATGTAACAAAATATGGGCCTAACCTGTGAAATGGCAATGTTTCTAACTCATGATGAGAGGCTATAGAGCATGAACATAATAATTATGCATAACCCTTTTCGATTGTTTCTGACAGGACAGGGTTTTGATAAGGATGGGGTTTGATCAATACCTTTTGGATTGAATTATTTCAATTAAATGGAACCAAACTAAAATTCAGTTTGGTATATCATCCTCATTTGAATGGACATACTGAGGCTGCTCACAAATGTTTGGAGTCTTGCCTTAGGTGTCTTAGGCAAATTAAACCTAATTATGGGCTAAAATGGCTCAATCGGAAGAGTTTTGGAACAATTCAAAGTCGCTAACCATAACTATGCTGCAAATTAGTCAAAAAAAACTATGCTGCAAAGATGGAGCCCTTTAAGACCTTATTTTGGAGAGACCCACCTGTATTAAATAGAGATGCGACTCAATCCGCAATAGAGATTTAAGGTTGATGGCTGAAAGAAATCACATGCTGGATGAATTGATGGATCATTTTATTTTATTGCAAAATTAGAGTGTAAAGGCATCAACATAGCAGAATTGATGGAGCATTTGATTTGGGCACGAAATAAAAAGCATAACCAGGAAAATAAACACAGACAAAAGTTGAATTCCACGTAGGAGATATAGTTTTTCGGAAGATACAGCCTTACATATTGAGAGCTTTGGCTAAAAGGGCAAATCAGAAGTTGAGTTCTAGATATTATGGACCTTATGATATTGTGGAGGGAGAAAATCAGTTCAATTGCTTATAAGCTCAACTTTGAATAGGCATATTTGTGCTTATCTACTGGCATAAGCAATTGTGATATTGTTCAGGAGAGTTTATGGAAAACAGCTTATTAAATGTCCATTGCCAGACTACGAAAATTCTTAGGAGAACTCGTCTATATTACAGGATCAGTTTCCTAACTTCCATCTTGAGAAAAAGGTGTGTCTTGAGAGGGGGGCACTGTTGATAATAGGCGGGGATGTTGCTGGAAACATTGAGAGAGACTAGGCATTCTAATGAAGCAGTCTTATACAAATAACTTAATAAAGTGTCTATGCACTATAATTAGTGCAAAGTAACATGTAATAGACAAGTTGTAAGAAGCATACCTGCATGGCTAATGACAAGAGAAGCAGATCTTAGATGGTCTGCAATACTGGAAGAAAAAGTGAAGTAGTCTACAACCAATGAACCATCTCCTTCAGACTGCAATAAAAAGTTACCAACAAGAATTAACTCGGTAAAAAGAAAAGTATCTTCTATATAAAAGGATACTTTTAGATACTTCATTTACAGAAGTAATAAAATTATGTACTACAGCTTATTTTTCCAAAGCAAATAATACAAGGTAAGTTTATCTACAAATTTATCCACATTTTTATCTTACTTCTCTAAAATCCTTTACATGTATAATCAGTGTTGTTAAATGACTGCCATGGCGGAATGACGTGGCAGAATTTTGGACAACTGCCATAGGCAAAGACGTGTTTATATGATAGATTTTTGGCCTTCTACCATTTGCCAAAGACAGCATTGCGAATAATTAGAAGTATTAGTTTGTTGCAAAGCCACATACTAATCGTGCAAGCTTCCAAGACTGCCACTTCCACTGAGGCTGCATCACCCAATTATCCTCAAAGTTCAAATAGTTCATTTCCATCCCTCACCAGCCCAAACTACCACCAGCCATGGTACTAAGGTAGTACAATAAAGTTCATTCAGCAATTGTTTAAAGTGACAATGCCGCACAGATGGACTATCGTAGCCCATATAAGCACAAAAATAAAAATACACTACCAAATTAGAAATGAGGATGAATTCTCTAATGGTAACCTATCACATGAACAGATCCCACTATGAGAAAAATTTATGTCTATCTATCTCATCATTAAATAGGTGAGACTAAGAAAAATAGATACAAAAATGAATGCATACTAAGAAAAAATAGAAAATTTGAATGCATATTGCATATTAAGAAAAATGGATACAAAATTGGCATGCCACTGTAATTATTTCTGAAGTATAAAAGATGGGACTTAAAAGAGACAGGGGGAGGGAATAATGTTTGAGACTACCTTGGTAGGAACATAAGATCCACGACCCATTTGGATAAGAAGATGGGTATACCCTTTCACAAGCAACTCTTTCTTAACATTTTCAGAATCTACAGCTTTCACAAGAGCATCAAAAGAAGTTGTCCCTACAGTAACAAAAACAACTCTCCTCGATTTGTCAACCCCCTCTTCGTCGCCCATTTAATTAAGCACACCACTTGATTTCAATTTGATTCTTCCCGCAAACTATGGCTAAGTTGAAAGTGTGTTGACATCAAAAACAGCAATCAGCATTCGGGATAATTGATTTCATCACTGAACAAAGCATCACAGACAGAAAGAACCAGTCAACAAAATGCTTTGGTTACCTAAAGCCAGTGAAGGAAAATGGATTGCCCTTTTTATAGGCTTGGTAGCCCAATGGGAAAATTAGGCTCATAAATCAAACATAAAAGACTAGGAGTCATGCATTTGCAACCAGGCATTTAGCAATATAGACACAGTTTGAGATATGCGACCAATTTCAGGCATAAACACTGATTAAATTTCAATATCCTCCAAAGTCAACCCAAGATGAGCTATACTACATAATGCAATTCAAAATTACGCCATTGTGTCGGTAATTAGCAATACAGCAGAAACAAATAAGCATGTCATGTTCTGGGCTATACCGAACGAAATGAAGACACTACACAGTGGCAACACAGGTGATATAAGCTAACTTCAGTTACTAGACCAAAAGTTACAGAAAGCCGCTAACACTTACATCAGAAGCATCAACAGATATTTACTTTCAGAAAGATTATCATTTGGTGTGGTATTGTTCATAATAATCATCTGCATGCCAGACCATGGCACAGATACCCACGAGGAGAGGCGTCACATTTAATTGGATTTTGCTCCTCTAAAGTGAGTAGTTAGTATAGTCAGAAAAACAAGAATTCATATTTTAACACACTAATGATCTTCATTAACCATGAATTTGTTCAGTAATTTTAATAAATGGTGGCTGGCTCTACCATTTCACAGCATGTCGAGCTACAAATTGAATCCCAACGAGCAAACACGCAGCATTTAGTTAGACTTTCATTTCTAAAGTAAGTAGTTCGTATAGTTAGAAAATCAAGAATTCATATCTTAATAAACTAATGATTTATCATCAACCATTGATCTATTCAGTAAATGTAGATGGTTTATATACCCTCTAAACGAATAGCTCTTCAAAAAAGAGTCGGATCAACAATTGATAGCATAGATCTAAATTGCAAACTACAACTGCAATTGCAGTCGCAATATAAAGGTTTTAGATGTTTCTGCAACAGTATTACGTGCATGTTTGGTATCACAGCAGGTTTTCCCAAATCAAGGTGAGCCACCATGATTTTGTAAAAGCTAATTGTATGTTTGGCTCCACTTTTAAAATAGGAAAATTTGATTCTTGAAGTGTAGAATTGATTTTGACATGGTTAGTTGCTCTCGAGTAGAATTATACTTACCTCCATAATTCATTCTAACTTGAAGCTAGAAATTGGAGCTTTTGATTCTACAATTGATTTGACATGATTAGTTGCTCTCGACTCTCGAGTAAAATAGTATTTACCTCCATAATTGATTCTAACTTGAAACTAGAAATAGGAGCTTTTAATTATAGAATTGATTTTTACACTCAAATTCATTGTTCAACTCAGTTTTACATTATCCAAACACAAATCAGTTTAACTTCAACTTAGTTTTTAGCTGAATCCAATATACATAACTAATTCACTCAAAATCAATTTTTGTCACCGCAAAACCAAACACACCCTAAATATAACTTTTGCAAAATTAATCCATCATCTTACCAAACATGCAAATAATCTGAATATAAAGATCACAACATACTATAAAACATAATTAATCAAAATTACTAATGGTAACAAAGGATTGTGCGCATACCTGAAGAAGCGCTTGTGGATAAGCGGAGCCGTTGTTACCATGCCATGAATCTGAGTTACACGAACTGTGTTAGAAGATGATATTGTGATTGTGAATCTAGACGGGTTTTATATCTTGTTTATTGATTTCGCTTGATTTGAAATGTATAAACATCAAGGGCATTTGGTCTAGTGGTATGATTCTCGCTTAGGGTGCGAGAGGTCCCGAGTTCAATTCTCGGAATGCCCCATTTTTCAACATTTTTTAGTTGTATCATTAATTTTTCATATATGCTGCTACAAGCATTTGTTTGTTTGTCTTCAAAAATAGATTGGCACTAAAATCTTTTTGAGTTGTATCGTTAGAAGTTCCACATTGGCTAGAGATATGGTAAAGATGACTTTTATAAGTGTAGTGCAAACCTCAATTCTCAAGTATAGGCCTCACAAATTCTAATATGGTATTAGAGCCTATCCTAAATCCATTTGTTGTTTGTTGTGGAGACCTCCCATATTTGGGCCACCCGTTGTTGTTGATTCCACGTTCCAGCTTGTTCAGTTCTTGACGTGAGAGGGTGTGTTAGAAGTCTCATATTGGTTAGAGATATGGTAAAGATGGCCTTTATAAGTGTAGTGCAAACCTCAACTCTTAGAGCAACTCTAGCAATACTATTTGTGCATTCGCCAGCTAGAAATGAGGTATTTTGCAACATGTAGATGCGTGACCTCATGAAGCAATAATTTCAAGTAATTTTCCTTCTTGGATTAGCTCCCACTGGAATTTCGAGAAAACGGAAAGGGATAGAGTCCACCTTGCAATGAAGGAAAGAGGACGCAACTGCTAAGAAATCATCATCAATATTGATACCATGCAATTTCTTTTTGAAAAAATTGACCTTCAAATTCGATACTAACTCAAAACTATGCAACACCATTTTTTAAAGACGATAAATTCTCCCAGGAAGGTAGGAACCTTTACCAATCATCACTGTGTCATCCGCAAATTGTAAAGTATGAAATGTAGGTCATCATTAACCTTGTAGCTACTATTAATAAAGAAAAAAAGGAGTAGTGGATCATCTTGCCTCAATCTTTACCAATCGATAAATCATCCTTAGGACTACTGTTAACAAGTACCAACATTGAACGATTTAAAATACAAGTTATCATCCAAAAGTGAATTATCTAAAACCTTACTTTTAATAATTAAAAAATAATAACTTGAAAAGATGACAAACATTCTAGAGACTCCTCAAAATGTTCAATGTCTGAAACTCTCTTGCAAAACTTATTTCCCTCATTCTCGTCTTTTAATTCCTTATGTAATTTTCGTCATTCTTTCTCTCCGTGTTTCACTTTTCTCACCGGATCTGCAAAAGTAAGGGGAAGGCGATCCATAAGAAAAAATTGAAGCTTGAATTGAAGGGTAGCAATGAAGAAGAAGAATCAAAAAGTAGTATGGTTAGGAAATTGGAGAAAAGGTTATGGGTAATTAGGTAAATATACTTCTCACCAAAAAATAATAATTTGAACTCAATTTTACTTTGACGTGAAAGCTCCAAATTGTTGCTTCGAAGTAACTCGCGTTTGGAGGTCAAATCCACATTTCAAAGAATCTATTTTACAAATATCCAAACATAAAAAAAAAAATCTTCAAATCACGTTTTGAGTAGTAGACTCATGTTTGGAGGCAGGAAACACTGAACCAAACGAGTACTAATTCATTCACTACCAACATTGCAAATTAAGTAAAGACTAAACTTACAAGGTCCCCATTTTATAGGGACCAGATACTACAAATTTAACCAGCCAGCTAGTTTACTGGCTATAAATGATAAGCTGTATCACAATTGGGTTAAAGTGTCACATCACATCTCGTTTGATCTAATAGTGAAAAGAAATTTGTACATGGTGAAAGATTTATCTCACTTATATACCATAAACTTAGCCATAATCATATAGACTTGTTGCATTTAAAATCGTTAATTGAATTCATATGAATACTACATTCAATTAGGACAAGATATTTGAAAACATTTTTAACTCCAAAATAAAAAATTAATCTTAATAATTTTTTTAGAATTTTTTTTAAAATAAAAAATAATTTTTAAAATTTTACTACTCAATTATTTTATTTTTATTTTCGCCAAATCAAGTTTACCGAACGGTAAAAACTAGAAACTTCTTACTCTGAATTTCCCGCGCCAGATTATCTTCGTCCTCTAACAATGGAAAAGCCGCGAACATTCCAGACTCGACCGTTATAACAGAACGTTCTCGATTCATTTCAAACGACACCGTATTACCTCATTATCTAGAGAGAAATAGAAGAATCTAGAACCAGTTTCATTAACCACACTATATAACCTCTCCTTATTCGTTTCCATTCGTTTCATCGAAGCATCTCAATATTCTCTCTCCTGCAATTCGCTATCTCTCTCTGCAATTCGCTATCTCTGTGTGATTTGTTTCTCGATCGAGTTTCAATGGAAGACGTTGAGACATTCGCATTCCAAGCTGAGATTAATCAACTTCTTAGTTTGATTATCAACACTTTCTATAGCAACAAGGAGATTTTCTTGCGTGAACTTATCAGCAATTCTTCTGATGTAAGTTCGCGTTACTTCGATTCCTCGTTTATCATCATATATTGATTCGTCGATTCATCTGCATTTCAATTACTAGTCGATCTATAACTGCAATTGTTTTCGTGTTAATTTTTGAGTTATGAAGTTAATTTTAGTTTTCTAATAAATTTGTGTTTGATTTATTCACAGTCTGATTAATATTCTGTTTATCAATTTAATCTTTAATTAAAATTGTTTTCCAATTTAATCAATTTAAGTTAGTTTTAGCTTATTAATTTGTTTTTGATTCATTCACATTTTGATTAATAATTAATTTTCCAATTTAATCTTAAATTACAACTGTTTTCCTGTGAGTTGAGATATGAAGTTAATACTATTAGTAGTTAGTTGCTTTCAGCTTATTAATTCGTGTTAGATTCATTCACATTTCGATCATGATTAATTTTCCAATTTAACCTTAAATTACAACTGTTTTCCTGTTAGTTTGGAAATATGAAGTTAATACTATTAGTAGTTGCTTAGATGTAGTAGTTGATCAATTTATTCTGTATATCAATATGCAAATTTATTGATTAAATTGAATTAGTTTCTGAAAGCTGGTACTTGAGTATTGTTGATGTTACTATAGATTGAATTATCAATTTAATCTTCAATTAAAGCTGTTTTCCTGTTAGTTTTTAATCAGTTCATCAATGTGTATTCTGTTGATTAAATTGAGTTAGTTTCTATAATCTGTTAACTTTGACATTACTATTTATTAAATTGAATTAGTTTCTGTAATGAGTATTGTCAATATTTCTCTCAATAAGCCTGTTTGTTTCATGAAGTTTATGCAATTCAACTTTCACTAACGGTGTTTTTGGATCTAATTTTTGATGCAAAAGGCTTTGGACAAAATTCGTTTTGAGGGTTTGACTGATAAGAGCAAGCTTGATGCTCAACCAGAGCTTTTCATTAGGATTGTGCCTGACAAAGCCAACAAGACTCTGTCCATCATAGACAGTGGCATTGGCATGACAAAAGCAGGTAATGTCATAATTCCTCGTTTATTAGAAGATTGTGTGTGTTTGAATTGGCAATGAATTCGATATTCAAATTGGCATCATGATTTTGTGGATGTTTTGAAGTGTAGCTTATGTTAATATTATGGTGGAAAGATGTAATCCTGTTAAGTTTGTTTAAATCTAAACATAGTACATTATAAGTGGTGTTCATTTGCAATTACGATTTGGAACCTCTCTGAAAGTTCCTTTTTGGTGTTTCTTTTTTATAGATTTGGTGAACAACTTGGGTACTATTGCGAGGTCTGGAACCAAGGAATTCATGGAGGCATTGCAGGCTGGTGCTGATGTTAGCATGATTGGTCAATTTGGTGTTGGATTCTACTCTGCTTATCTTGTTGCAGAGAAAGTCATTGTTACCACCAAGCACAATGATGATGAACAATACATTTGGGAATCACAAGCTGGTGGCTCATTCACTGTTACAAGAGATACTGATGGCGAGCAACTTGGTAGGGGAACCAAGATCACTCTTTTCCTCAAAGAGGATCAGGTAGTTTACTTATCATAGTAATTCTCTTGGATTATGAATTTAACTTCTAAGTTTTCCTAGCAGAGACTAGTTTATAGATTGAAGAATTTTTTGAAATTTTGTTTATGTAGCACTACATATTTTCAATGATTAAATTAGTGCTTACTGTTTTTTAAAATGGTTAGTATTGAAAACTATATATTATATTAAGCATTGTGTTGAACAAACGAATTATTCATTTTATGAACAGTTGGAATACTTGGAGGAGAGGAGGATCAAGGATCTTGTGAAGAAGCACTCTGAATTCATTAGCTATCCAATTTACCTCTGGACTGAGAAGACTACTGAGAAAGAGATCGGTGACGATGAAGATGATGAGTCCAAGAAGGAGGAGGACGGGGCTGTTGAGGAAGTTGATGAGGACAAGGAGAAAGATCCCAAGAAGACAAAGAAGATTAAGGAGGTTTCTCATGAGTGGGAACTCATCAACAAGCAGAAGCCAATCTGGCTACGCAAGCCAGAAGAGATAACAAAGGATGAATATGCTGCTTTCTACAAGAGCCTCACTAATGACTGGGAAGAACACTTGGCTGTGAAGCATTTCTCTGTAGAGGGACAACTTGAATTCAAGGCCCTTCTCTTTGTCCCGAAAAGGGCACCTTTTGATTTGTTTGACACCAGAAAGAAGATGAACAACATCAAGCTTTATGTTAGGAGGGTGTTCATCATGGACAACTGCGAGGAGCTCATACCAGAGTACCTTGGATTTGTGAAAGGTGTTGTTGACTCTGATGACTTACCACTCAACATCTCTCGTGAGATGTTGCAACAGAACAAGATCTTGAAGGTGATCAGAAAGAATCTTGTGAAGAAGTGCATTGAGATGTTCAATGAGATTGCTGAGAATAAGGAAGACTACAACAAATTCTATGATGCTTTCTCTAAGAATTTGAAATTGGGAATTCATGAAGATAGCCAGAACAGGGCTAAACTTGCTGATTTGCTCAGATATCACTCTACAAAGAGTGGAGATGAATTGACAAGCTTGAAGGATTATGTCACCAGAATGAAAGAAGGCCAGAAAGACATTTACTACATCACTGGAGAGAGCAAAAAGGCTGTGGAGAACTCTCCATTCTTGGAGAGACTCAAGAAGAAGGGCTATGAAGTGCTCTTCATGGTCGATGCCATAGATGAATATGCTGTGGGACAACTGAAAGAGTACGATGGAAAGAAATTGGTTTCAGCAACTAAGGAAGGATTGAAGCTGGATGATGAAACTGAGGAAGAGAAGAAGAAAAAAGAAGAGAAGAAGAAATCATTTGAAGATCTCTGCAGGGTCATGAAAGAAATTTTAGGAGATAAGGTGGAGAAGGTAGTTGTCTCTGACAGAATTGTTGATTCTCCTTGCTGTTTGGTGACTGGTGAATATGGATGGACTGCAAACATGGAGAGAATTATGAAGGCTCAGGCTCTGAGAGACACCAGCATGGGAAGCTACATGTCTAGCAAGAAAACTATGGAAATCAACCCTGATAATGGCATTATGGAGGAGTTGAGGAAGAGATCTGAAGCCGACAAGAACGACAAGTCGGTCAAGGACCTTGTGCTGCTGCTTTTTGAGACTGCTCTTTTGACTTCAGGTTTTAGCCTTGATGATCCCAACACATTTGCAGGAAGGATTCACAGAATGTTGAAATTGGGTCTTAGCATTGACGAGGAGGAGACTGGTGCTGATGATGTTGATATGCCTCCATTGGAAGAAGATGGTGCTGAGGAGAGCAAGATGGAAGAAGTGGACTAAAAGCCTTTACAAGTTTTGAGTTCTATTGTTCATAATTGGTCATTGAGTTGCTATTACTTTGTTAAAATAGGTGAAAATATGATGGATGCTTTTTTTGTCTTATCATTTTTTGTCTTGAATAGTTAATGGCGCTGGGTTTTGGTTTTATATGCGGTGTAACTACATCTATTGTCTCATCAATCAAAATGAAAAACTAGTCTTTTTCTTTCCATTTTTTTGGTACAAAACTAGTCTTTATAAAACGTTGTTTAATAACTTTTGTGGTAGATTCAGTTAGTTTTGTTCTCTAAGCTATAAATTGTCTATCCAAACATAGTATATTACTGCAATGTTATTGGCTTCAGGAAAAACTAAGAGTGATGTCTTTCCCTTGTGAGAAGAAAGTTGGTAGAATCGTTGGGTGAAGTTAATCTAAGCCCAAAACATTCTTTACTTGCAAACCAATTCCATTATCCTATAACTGCACTGTTACTTCCAGTATTCTCGTTCTCATACGGATAATGTGCCTGTGATCAACAGAGAGAGTGATGTCAATCCGGCAATGTGCTTTGTTTGGCTGTTTTTACATGAATAGAGGCCTATTAGGATGCATATGCTGAATGATGTGGGGCGGGGGTGAGGTTGATCCTAGAGTATTCTGAATAACCAACCGAAAAATCAAAGTTAAGGAAAGCAAATTTTTATGTTATCTGTTTGCCAATTCACACTTTTCAAATTTTGATGAAGTTATATTTTCGTTTGAATTGAAATAATCCAACCAAACTTTGTTATGTTTTCAAAATTTGTTTTATTTTAAAACAAATATCAATTTTAAAGTATTCACGAATGTATATTATAAACATTTTTACTCGAAATTTTTTGTGCAACATAGACTTCTCAGAAGGTCATTCACTCCTTACAAAAAAAAAAAAAAGGTCATTCACTCTGATACTACTTTTGCCACTCATTTTAATACTATCCTTGCTTAAACAAAACTTAATACAAATTGTGATGGAATGTAGTGCAAAAATGCTGCTATGACAACAACACATATAAATTTATTCAACAACTCATTTTGCCTAAGATTTCTCTTTGATGTTTTTTACAAATTGTCAACCTTAAAAACTTGGACCAACCATCATTTGATCCGAAAAATATTACTCGTTGTAACATTTGATTCCCATATTCAAAAATTCACTAAGTATTCTTTTATTAGTCATATTAGTCCACAAATTTGTTTGTTTTTAAGTAAATAAAATTTAGTCTTCAAATGTACTTCTGTTAATTTAGTCCATAAAATTATTAACAAAAGAGATAATATGGATATGAACGTTTTTCAAATTTTAATATTTTCAGAAACTAAAGTAATAACGAAATATACCTTCACGGATAATAATGAACTATTTGCCCTTAAAAACTTGAATTCGATTACATTGAAAGAAGAAAAAAAACCCTGAGTACAAATAATTGTCATTTTGTAGCAATGCTGGTAGGAACAAACTCTAGTTGATTTACCTCCGTTTTTCTATATATAATGAGGTAGTCTTTGAGCCTGTTTAACAAAGCTTAATAATTTTAATTTGTAGTGGAACCTTCTCATAACTAGAAAAACTATACATTTCTACATTTTTATTGTCTTTTATATCAAGGTTGTTTGATATATACACGACATAAAAATGAATGAAGAGAATCAAGGCTTTTCTTAGCTGCTAACAGCAATTACAAACTAGTACAAGATCTTGTGACTGGAACCTTTCAGCTTCTTGACTTTCCAATGCATTTTACCTAATACAACATTATGGAATTCATTTGCTGAAAAATGAACCAATCTTATGAATCCAACCCCATCTATTAAGTAGCAGCACTCTTCAAGTGTTCGTCGTGTATCAGTCTATCTGGATTGAGATAGTTATTTGTCTCATGATCGACTTCATAGGATGAAAGCAGCTTCTTCTGCATGAAATACGAAGCATCTTCATCAGTCATCAGGGAAAGGGCAGATACATATGTAGAGTCTTTATCGCAAATATTAGTGACAATTTTTAAACTAATGAAGTTAATATGCTAAACGATCATACAAACACGACAATAGAAATACTAGTATTTTAAAAATAATAATTTGATATGTCTTTCTCTCTCGTACTGAAACTATACTGGAGATGAATCCACAGCCCATACTATGTGGGTTTTGTTGTGTGCGTGTATGTGTGTGTGTGTGTGTCTTAAGCTAGCTACCAAATGCATTCATTATACCAAATAAACATTAAATTCAGAACCTTCATACTGTGAAGTCAAAGAATTGATGCTAGTGACTAGTGAGTTTTGTGTTTCTTCAGGGATTTCAGCTCAAGTTGCATAAGAATGGATATGACAAATAGTAGGATAAGAAGCAAAATGTCGAAGACAAGGTGGATGCCTTGTAGTATATTAAGAACCATGACAACATAAAACATAAGTACCCAGAAAACTACGACTAAGACACTAAGGTTTACCTTGCCAAAGGAAACCTGTTTTAGAAAATTAAGCACCACTAGCCAAATTGTGTCCAATAAGTGGTTAATAAATAGCATTGATACTTATTTCTAGGGGAGATTGCACTCACCTCGTCTGAGGTATACTGAAATGACGCATCACCTCCCCTCGGGTCTACTTAAATTATACACCCCCCTATAATTTTACAAAATAGATGGGAGTTGAGTGCAATTTATCATTATTTATACATCAAAATTAATTTCAGTGTAGAGGATAAAGTTACAGATTAGATGATGTCTTGAGATAGCACTACCAAAAATCATACTTTAATTCAGACTGAAAAGTAAAACAAAAAAATGACCTAATAATTTTATACCATAATAAACTCTTATTTATGGTGCTTCTACAAGGGTCTAATACAGGCATATACTCATCGAGACTAGAAAGATATTTTTTAACAATCTAAAGATCAGTGGCACGGTACTTACATGATCCTCAAAATCTGGGCTAGTTAAATTGATAGACAGATTTCTCATCAACAAAAGCACCTAAAAGAGCCAACATAACACAATTGTTAGTACTTTTTAATAGTCACAAAATTCATTTACACAATTAACACAAAACACATTTACAAATTCATCTAAAGATCATTTACTGTCATTTCAAAAAGTAGTTATGAAGCATTGACACAAATACATGACACAACACGGCGCTGGCATGTAGATACTAGTTATAATTTGAGAAAATGTAGGTGATTGAACAGATACACATGTGTTGGTGTCGACACAAACGTGTGTCATATACCGGACACACTTTCAATCTAAAGTGTCGGTGCTGAACAGAAAGTAACTATTATCAGTTGAAAGCATTTAAAAAAATAATTGATCAGCTGATCAGAATAACAATACCGTCTCAACATCTATACGGTCCATTTGTTTAAGTTTCTGTAGATGCTCAGTTGCCTCTGGGTCAAATACACTGCCAATGAAGTTGTACACTTGAGAAAAATCTGGAAGAACTGCATTAGAAATAAATAAAAATCATTAAAATGCTAATTAATTTATCAAGAATATAGTATATATAAGAGTTAACAATATGGTAAAAAGGAACTAGTATTATGAGAAAACAGAAAGAAAAAGTATTTAGCGGGAGCCTGCCTGTCATGATAAAACACAAGAGATCATGACTTCCAGGGAGGGATAACAAATGCACGAAATGTAGCTATCCAAAGATAAAACACATTTGCATGAAATGTAGCTATCCAAAGATAGAACACATTTGCATGAAATGTAGCTATCCAAAAATAGAAATTCACGAAACATAATATTTGTATTATCATTATTAGTGGAACATAATATTTGTATTATCATTATTAGTGGAACGTGGTGGAATTCAAATAAAAGCTCAATAGACATA
Source organism: Trifolium pratense (assembly GCF_020283565.1). Lineage (NCBI taxonomy): Eukaryota > Viridiplantae > Streptophyta > Magnoliopsida > Fabales > Fabaceae > Trifolium > Trifolium pratense. The sequence goes on from NC_060060.1 coordinate 46,175,885, forward strand.
TCTTTTGACCTTGAAGTTAAATCACAGATCGAGTAAATATTTTGGTGTACAAGATCATAGATTTTGGGCCTAACTCAACTCCACAAAACTGACTTTGTGAGTCCACAACTGCCCAAAACCTTCCTTCACACTCAAAACTGAACATCTAAGGCATGGACTGATGTTAGTGAAACAATAAATATTTTAAAACACAATCTGACATCCAAGACTAGACATTTAGAGCATGGAAAAATGGGGGTGGAATAACAAAGATCTTGGCACAATAAGAGGTCTAAGACACGCTTTGATTACATTTTGGACTTATAGCCTAACTCAACCTACAAAATTGGCTTGTCATTGTCAAAGTCTGTAAAAGCCATTTTTAGGCCAAATTTCTAGCCAATGTTGGTGGATAAGGCAGGCCTGAACGGGTCTACAAAAGATTTTGATATGTTTTTAGTCTATCTTAACCTTACAAAATCAGCTAAATGGTGAGAATTCCCCATTTTTAATTTTTTATAAGCATTGCCTAGCGCATGTCTCTGGTCGATGTGAGACTACTTTTCGAAACTCGGGATTGAACATCTGATACGACTAATGTGGCTAGCATAACAGAGATCTCAACACTTGTCAAAAAAGATGGGTGAATTCAATTACTAGTAAGAACCCACATGACATAGCTTTTGTATAAGAAATTGGGGGAACAGCAAAACATACATGGTTATATAACATAACTTTGTTGTGCATACATGAAACCACAAACGAAAGTCAACTGAAATTGTAAAGGTAAATCATTAAAGCCTTGCCTCTCAGTGGAAGGATTTTATTCCCTTGACTATTAGATTCACCAACAGGCCACACTTTAGGAGTACTTTCACTGCTACTGCAAGAATTATTTACTGTTGGCACTGCAATAGACATGACATTGCAAGCACAAGAAAGTAGTCAGTATTTTCTTTTGGGGGTTACAAGTTTCTAATATCTTGAATAAACTATGTCAATTATTTTCATAGAAAAAGATTTGGAAGAAAAATCTGAACTCCAGAAATTGTAGCATTAAATACCTTGCAATAAATTGGTATTTTGTAACGGGTGGTTTGACCATGAAGACACCACAGTGTTCATAATAGGAGTTTCAAGCATTGGTGTGGATTCATGCTTCAGTATAAATCCAGGTTCAAGCAAAGCCGATGAAGATTGAATAGATCCTGGTACTTGTGGAAGTACAGGAGCTGTCAAATATCAAATACAAATCATTAGAAAGAACTGCAATTATAATATTTCACAGAAATAAATATGGTGAAAGATAATTACCACTTTTGGAAGCTTTTTGAGGATATGGATGCGCAGCTTTTCTTTTAGGCCTGGGTGGAGGAAGATGTTCATTTGCTCCACTCTTCTGAACCTTCAGAAAGTATTTCTGTGCGTGGCTACGTATCTACATAGTCAGCAGAGAGCATTGTTTTAGTCCTTCTTAACATAATGTGTGCATACCACATTGAAACATCGAAAATAATACCACAACACAAGCCCAAAACGCAAACATTCATATACATTCATATCTTTCAAGTCATCTCCACTGTTGACACTCAATCATTTGCAAGCCGAATCATTTGACAACTTTAGTGGACACTTAATCAATAAATAACATAAAATATTTTTGTAACATGTTTGTGGAAAAAATACTAATATTGTTACCTGCAATTGATGTCTTCTGTTTGACATGATCTAATTCTTGTCAGAGGTTTTACTTGTTAGTATATACAATATTGCATAATTAGAGTAATTAAGAGCGGAGGATGGTATAGTTAGAAATTAGTTAGTAAGTTTATAAGTTTGTTACGTGGTTGTTAAAAAGTTGTTATTTGGTTATTCTGAGAAAGTTTTTATGTAGCCCTCAATTGGTAGAGAGGAGGATGGCTTTGAATAATCAAATTGTGACTAGAGAAAGCTCTAGCGAAAGGAGAGTGCTTCTTTAGGGTAGTATTGAGCGCGAGGTTATATCTTAATTGTATACCTTTAGTATCATCTCTTTCAATCCTATTAGCTATCCTTGTACTCTCATATTTATACATGATACTCTCTAACTTATCAAATTACTAACCATCTAACTTCCTTAACAAATTCTCTATTCTATATATTGACATTATCCAGTTGGGACATTTCCCATCATTCACACATGGGTGAGCACTCACAGAACAAGGGAGCTGAAAGCGGGCAATTCAACTGTGCAAAATCTCATGACTTTTGTACGGTCAACTGTGCAAAGGAGGTTTTGATTGAACTGGTAACTATAGCATTCGGGGGACGCTTACAGAATTTTAAGTTTTTTAACAACTACAACCTATTCACCATGAGGACAAAGTGAAATTCTACGGAGGGATAGATAATCCCTAGTGAGCGAGTTAGTCAGTAGAGGAGTTAAGGAGATAATTATGAAAACAGGGAATGTTAGCTATAGAAAAAAGAAGAGTGAGAAAGACGCGTTGTCACTCGAGAGAGTTCGGAAAGTATCAGCATAAAAAGTATAGACTCTCAATATTCTGCAATTTATACTATAATCAGGAACTCATATCATACCTTAATGAATTTTAAAATGAATCAGATAACCATAACCAACAAAAACCTTATCACTAGTAAAAAATCAGGATAAAAGCTTATGTTTTTTATGGACCAGTGGTCGAAAAAACCATTCCTACTAGAGCAATGGGGTATGATATGTCAAGGAGGGTGACATGAGAAAACAATGAGAATATGGGAAAAGATATGACTTTTGACATGTACTTTCCAACATGCTTTGGTTCCATCCATGGGATAAATTTGAAATCAACATAACCAATTAATCAAGTTACAAGAATGATCATGGGTTTTCTCCTACTCCTACCTTTTTTAAAGAAAAATTAACATGGAACATTATATATCACATGAACTCATACTTATCAGTGAAAACCCATTTTTCTTCCCATGGCTCTGTTTACTTCCCTCCCAAAACACTGAACAAAAAATTGTAAAAGAAAATGAGAAGAGGGAATACTTACATGTTGCAAACTAAAACAAAAGGTCTAGAGTCTACACTTAACTCATTAAATATAATGATGCACTTCTGGTAAAGATTTTAATTCCCATTTGAAATTACCTGTATAACGGTCTTTGATCCAATAAATGCTTCAATCTTTTTCCAGTCACGGTCAAACCTGGATACAGAAATAAAGGAACAAATAAATTTGAGGATAATACAAAATGGCACGCCAAGAACAAAAAGGATAGGAAGAGCCACATTCAGCATTAATTTGAAACACTATTTCATTTAACGAAAGCAATTAGTTTTGACCTTTTAATGAAGCCATGAAAGCCCTCTACCAAAAGAATGCAATGATTTACAGCACTCTCTCAAGTTATCGTGATAAATAAAGTAAATCAATTATAATTCAATGTGTATATGGTTAGAAAAAAGTGCATATATTTTCAAGAGAGGTCGTGAAGGTTGAGATGAAGTTTTTATCGACACGACATCTACATTTATTACTAGAAAGTGTTGTGTTTCCGGCTCTCTTTGGTGCCTACAGACGTTTCAAAGAAGTTCTATTACTGAGAGGCAAAGAGATACACAGCGTTGCATTTTATAGCCAATTTGGCTTACTTGTCTCCTCTTATTACTTTTCAGGAGGGAGGGATTCTCAATTTTCGTAGATGTATTTTCTATTTTTTATTTTGATCATATTTTCTTCTACAAAAAAGGAAAAAAAAATCTTCCTAAGAATGACACATAAAATTATAGTAAGAAGTATCCAGATAACATGGCTTCAGGTCATTTTGTGTTGTATAATGGAAGATTAATAATATATTTACTATGTTACTACAATTCCAAATCCCATGTATACAAGATACACATTTTCAACATATAAACATTCTAAGTAATCTGAATCTCCATAACATTCTGAATGTTGCTATAGATTAATTAGTCAATCCTTTTATTTTTAGATGTTTTCCAAATATAAACTTTATCTAGATGCCATAATCAATACAACTAGGTCCAATTATACCTAGTCCCCCTTGTTCATTTATTTTCATAATGTAAAACAAGTTTTTCTTTCTAATTAAAAGTGGAAATATCAAAATGAAAATAGTATATAATTCAAAACAGCCAACTCCAACTTGACCTAGTGTCACCGAGATAGGGGAAGGTACTTCTGGTCATCTGGGAAACAGGAAACCATTTACAACTGTTCAAACATACACTATAAGTATCCCAATGATTCCATTTGAAATGGAATAGAATTTACAGGTTGCTCGAATACAGTTTTAAGTGCCATTCTAGTACTAGTATAAAGCCAATGATAATTTCCCCATTGCTTTTCTTTAACAACTGAAAATCAACCTCTCAATCCTTATTCTATAACTTGTCCAATTGATATCTCAAATTCATCTCTTTGAACATGGCATACACACGACACAGAGTTTGAACCAAAAGTTGTATTCAAATTGAGACCATAATAACAAAATAAATATGTAAACTTACAAAAAAGAACAAGTAACCATCTCTAAATCATTTTTTATACTCTCTGACAAAACAACTCACACATCTTCATCCTTTCTAATAAGAAACTATGCTATCATTGACATTAGCAAACTACTTTGGTTCCTAGAGGAAAGGGGGGGGGGGGGGGGGGGGGGGGGGGGGGGGGGGTGGGGGTAATTCAGAGTTCAGTCGCAAGGTAAGTAAAATCCGGTGTTCCCACCAGAAATTGAACTCGGATTCTCCCGAACAATTCGTCCTGTGGGAATTCATTAATCACTTGGGCCCAATGTTTTGGTTTAAAACCAAGCATTTCCTTCACTATTGTTTCACTCTATTAACTAAGCATTAAAAAAATTCAAACTTCACCCTTACCCATTTACCTTTTCCACTGTAACATCTTCAAATTCATAAAAAAAAAATCCCCAATTCAAAAACCCTAATTCCACACCTTTGCACCAATTCACCACCTAAAACTCACAAAACTATTACTGAACACTCACAACCACACACTCATACTACACTAACCAAATTCTCAACTAAAACACTACAATTCAATACCAAAATTTCCATTTGCAAAAAAAAAAAAAAGTAATAAAAATGTGAAAGAAAAAAAAGAAGTGAAAACATTACAGTTGAAGAGCTTCAAGGAACTTGTCATGTTCAGGTTCAGTCCAATTCTCTCTAGACTTAGTTATAGTATATGGTTTGCGAATTTTCTTGGAGGCATCATCGGAAGAGTTGGCGGCGGCGGAAACGGAAGCGAAGGGGCCGAAACCGGGTAGAGCCGTGGGATTCGGATCCAAGCAGAAACCTTCGGGCGGGTTCGGGTTTTTGGATACCATTGGAAGATTTTAGAGAGAGAAAGTGGGTGACAATTACGGGTTTTTTGGGGAGAGAGAGAGAGAGATGTTAAGGTCGTTGTGTTGTTGATGTAATGTAATGCGATTTGGTGTTTGGTGCGAGATTTGACCAATGGTTGAATGCCACGATGTATATTACAAGAGATGTTAGGTTTTTTTTTTAGGGTCATGTTAACATGTGCACCAAGGGCACATGTTAAGATTCTATATATAGAAAATTGCATTTAATGTTAGAAAAAAATTTAATATTTAAAAAGTTAAATGCACAAATTTCAATATATTATTTCTACTTTTGATTCCTTAACATGTGTCTTTGGTGCACATGTTAACATTTTCCTCTTTTTTATATAAGTAGAGAAAGTTGGGTGTTTGTTTGCAGCTGGTATCTTATACGTATGCTAACTAGTGTTATTGAGCTACTTCCTCCGATTATATAACTAAAATTTGATTTTTTAGATCTATCGAAAATTTAATGTATTTAGTTAATAATATAATCTCTTTTTCTATAAAAAAAAATATAGACTCTTTCCACAGCAAACAGAGCTAAGATTGTGTTTGGACGAGAGATTTTAATGAGGGAAAGTAATGTTTCGAGGGAATTAAAATAATTTGAGTTAAAATTCATTGTTTGGATAATAATTTAAAGGATATGTGAAATTCCAAGAATTTTGAAAATGATTTTTTCCTTCAAAAAATGAGGAATTTTAAAGTCACACCTAATTAGACAGAATTGACAATTCTCTTGTGTTTCTAATTTGATTAAAATATAGTAATATTATTAAAATTTGAAAAAAATAAATTGGCCGAAAACCTAAAATCGACTATAACCCCTAAAATCAGTCGAAAACCCAAAAAATCGGCCGAAAAACCTAAAATCAGCCAAAAATCCTAAAATTGACTATAAATCATAAAATCGGCCGAAAAATCTAAAATCGGACAAAAATTCAAAATCCAAACACACTCTAAATGTTAACAGCTTATCCCAAGGAGAACAGACCAGATATATTACTTTTTTTCAATGAATCTAGAAAATCAAATTTTATTTATATACGAAATCAGAGTAGTACTAGTTAAAGAAGTAATACAATAATATAGCATTGGAGATTGTGCAACTTATTTTTTCAAAATATAAGTACACTTTTCCAATACAAAAATTATCTTTTTTAGTATCTTAACATTTGGATTAATTTTTGGATTTGTCATTTTTATTCACCCCACGGTAAATAGATTGTGTTGCACTGTTGTTTTGGTCGTAACTATTGTCGGATAATTTCTCTTGTGCAAATGTAAAAACATCTTTTGGTTGAGATTGTTAGAATACATTTAGTGATGATCATTAAATATATGCAAATTTGTTCTATACATGCCCTACTATTGTGTGTGCATGAACGAGAAGGTTTTGAATCTTTCATTTCTAGGGTCATTTTCTCAAAAATGTTTAATCTATTATTAGCTTTTGATTTTAATTGGTTCATATAAAATTAATCTTCACTTAGAGTTTTTATAAAATTTTACGGTGCTTACTTTTATTGCCCATTTTTTAGTTGACGGTTGGATATGCAGATGATAGTCTTTGTTGTTAAACCAATGTATATTATTAAACGATTTTTTTAATCAATTAAATGATTGTTTTTAAGATATATATGTTTAATGTATGCATGTTCGTGCTTAGTGTGTGTATGTGCGCACATGCATGCTAAAATAAACAAATTATATAATAATATCATCGACTATATAAGTATCCAAATGACACAATTAAGTGATTAACAAAAACAAAACAAAGGAACCACTCCAATACACCATTATATGAAAATTGAAGATCACATTTTCCTCCACAAAAAGTTTCAAAATATCAACTATTTTTTAATCAGGAAAACAAAAATAAAAAGCACTTATATTGCACGAGATGGACCCAATAGTGGATTCTGATCCGTTGATTGAAAGGAAAAGCGACCAAAAACAGTGGGAAAACACGCTTTTGGGAGGATAAGTGTGTCTTGGGTAGTTGTTGATGTACATTGTAATTATGAAGATACCGACATGTACAAACACAAAACAGGGAATCAACCAAGGAAAATATCTTCTTTCTACCAGAGGAATTTCTTGAGGTTGAGCTTGAGTTGCTTCCAGTTAAGCATTCAGCGGAGTAGAAAGAGTCTCTGACACATACAAAAACTATTCTTTTGACAACTGAGATAGACAATCAAAGAAATCTTCTGAAAGAAGAAGAAGATAGAGTTTCTACGTCAAAAAAAATCTTCCCAGCTCTGTTCCGTGAGCGGTATAGCAAAAAACCCCACAACAAAGGAAGAACATAGTAAGTTGAAAAACTCTACCACCCTAGGAAGAGACGACAATTGAGAGTGATGGGTTGGGATGGAGTGAAGAGGAGAGTGAGACATTGAGGAGAGTCCGGTAGGTTCTGTAAATCGATCAACTTTGTCTTGGTAAACCCAATACCTTATCTTTTTAGCTTTGAATCCAACAACAACCTTATAACATCATCGTGATACTGACCAACATTAGAACCTGAAGTTAAAGACGATACAAAGGATATGAAGAGGGAGTATAGTAGGCTGAGAAAAAAAGAAATTGAACGCAGCTTCAACGGGACATTTGGAAAGAAATTTCTGTCTTTTAGTTTGAGGTGGAGGAGATGAAGTTGATTTTGAGCTCCCAATCTTCAAAAATATTCTTCTACAGTAACTTCAAAATGTGTGTGTATGTGTGTGCGCACATGCATGCTAAAATAAAAAATTTATTTAATTAATTTATTAACTTTTTTCTCATCAATCCATATATTAAACTTGAAAATTTATTTAGAATAAAATATTTTAAATTTTTTTATAAAATATTGTTAACATAAAAGTGATATTATTGTGTTTTTTTTTTAAAGTAATCAACATTCATTAAAAACGTAAATATTAAAGAAACAAAGTACAATGAGGGGGACAACAACCAAAACCCTCGTCGAATCTAAAATTTGGCAAATCACTCCTATTTCTAAAGAAATCAGCACTAATCTCATTAGGAAAACAAGACGAAGCCCGACCGGACCGGCCCGAAATTGGCCGGGCCGCCCGTTTTGACAGCTCTAATAGTACCAATGATTTTTTTTAGTAACAACAAAAATCTTTTATTAACAAACTCAGTATAACATAAGACACATTTTTTTAGCAGCAAAATTTTTTTATTAACAAACTGACCATAACACAAGGCACGTGTCTGCCTGACCCGCTAGTTATCAATAACAAGGGTCATGTTAACTTGTGCCCTAAGGGCACATGTTAAGCTACATAAAAATAGAAATATAGCATTTAATGATATAAAGAATTTAATGTTTAGATAATTAAATACACCACAAGTTCAATAAATTTTTTCCACATTTATCTAATTTATTTATTGATGAGAAAAATTATTCCGTTGCTTAAAAAAAACTGTTTTTGAATGCACATCCGTGTTGATTTATTTATTTTTGATATTGAAGTCTGATATTATAAAAAAGAGTAAAAGAGAAAATTTATTTAGAATAAATTCACGAAATTGATGTTAGTCTTCGCCAGCCTAAGCTTGCTATTTTGGAATAGCCAAGACTCATTTTTGGATTGGACCGTGTCACCCAAACAAAATATGGTTGCGTGGTCCATATATACCATGGACACGCAGACCGTCAGATTTCACTAGTGCGATAATCCGCCTAAACCTGTCTCCCGTGACAGTGTCTAATAGAAGGTTCTAGGTCTTCGAACCTATAATATGTCGGAGTATGTGCATGTACTACCATTCCCTAGGTCAACCATTCAAACGGTGGAAATTTAATGATCCAAAACAACCTTACAATTTAAATCTCGAAAAAGGATAAATTGAAAATAAATCTTCTAAAAAATAAATAAATAAAAATTAAATTAAGAATTATAATTTTGTTTCCTTTATCGTCGCTGATGATAATAGACTTTAATATTATCCATTACAAAAATATTTCCCTAAAAAAAATAAAATTATATATACCAAATACTTACAAAATAACATTTATATTTATATATTTAGTCAAAAAAAACATTTATATTTATATATATACCAAATACGTACGAATTAAGCGCATCATTCTTCCCAGCCGAAAACACCTTCAGGTACTGTGTTCTTTCATGCACTCATCTTTGTATGTTTTTGTATTTCTGTTTTATGATTTTTGCCATGAAATTAAAATAGTACTACAATTCAATTCTTTATGAATTAATCCTACCACTTGTTTTTCTGCAGTATACTTTTGCTCAACTTTAGATTGAAAAGAAAGTTTTTATTATTTCATCACTATTTTATAAGGTAAGCATGTTGATTGCCTTGAATTTGTTTGTGTTTTTGCCTATTAAGCACGAATAAGACACGGACACGACACTGATGATAAATTGAGTAAATATCATTCATGGTAATCGTAAGTGTCAATGCCGAATTAGTGTTGAACACTAGTGTGCTTTGAAGCACGGATTCCGTCATAGATACTTGACACGATATGGACACGTCGACACCGCTAATGTATGTAAAATACACATGATACCAACACCGCTACATATTTTTTAAAGATCCAAATTGATAATCTAAATATATACATGTGCATCTAAGTTGAACAATTTATTTCCTTAAAAATTAAAACAATATATAGAGTATAATCAGCTTTGTAGTTAATTGATAGCAACAATTCTACAAAAGCTAGCAGAAACATGGAAACATATTCAAGAAACCATTCAACAGATCCATTCATGAAAAATTTCCCTTCTTGCCAGAATCTCAACAGTCCCATGTCTATTTTGAATCACTCCATGATATGCATCAACCTAAGCCTTTAAAAATACACACATGTAGTATTATTACCATCATAATATAGCATCATCCAATATAACTAAATAAAAGTCACACCCTGCATCATATATACTGTCAAACTATGAAACACTGACACGAGACTGACACCGAAACATAAGTACCGATAATGATTTAAGAAAATAGAAGGGAGTAACATGTGTTGAAGTCGTATCAGTGTCAGACACCGGTCACAACTGTCATAGAACAGAACATCAGTAGGTATGTTTGATCTCATATCCAGCTTTTAATAAGAAAATCGTCCCTCTATTCGGAATATGTTCAGTAGGATCATCAACAATTATCTGCACGTGTATTATACCGAATGCGGTTATTGGAATTCTATCCACCATAGCTCCTAAAAATCTATGTTGCACCGCCACTTTAGATTCAAAGATGTCCGAGATGCGACACTGACACATGTAGTTACATTCAATCACTTCTTTTTTCTTAAATTGTTACCACTGTCGACATGTACATCAATGCTGTGTCTGGTGTCCGTGTCTGTTTTACCGCTTCATAACTGTTTTACCGCTTCATAACTAAAAGCTGCACTTGACAGATCCATATTTCTCTTCTTCAGTGAACTATTTGTCCGTCTTGTTATCTCTATATGGTCAGTCAGGCACCCTGTTACAAATTTTAGCAGGTGGCATCTATTAGGAACACAAAAATTAGATTGTAAAGAAAAACACTTTCAAGGGTTTCACCTTCACAATAGAGAATACTATTCACAATTACAATATTCAAAGATGGTCTCTTTATAACCCTCAATTAACTAACTACTCTAACAACTCATAACTATTTTAACTACTCCGAGTTCCGTTTATTCAATATCCTAACAATACGCCCTCCTCAAAACAACCTTGTCCTCGAGGTTGACATAATAGATAATTGGCTCAATGGCTTCTCTTTTCCCTTTAACATAATCTTCAAAAATGAAGTGTTACCACCTTGCAGCTTGCTCCATTTAGAGTGTTGCCTCCAGTATTCCACAAATGTAACTCTCCTTTTTAATGTTGTCACTTGTATTCCAAGGACGAAGACCTATTCATAATACCAAGCATATAAATCTCCCTCATAAACACCCTCATCATAATTATCATACTCAAGCTACAAATGATTAGGTTCCTCCTTTCTTCTTTGTTCGACAAAGGTCCAACAACACAGTCACCACCATGGGATCACACGGCTCTATCTTAACACCAAGCATATATAAATCTGCCTCATAAACAACTGCACAAGAAGGTGTTTGCAGTAAGTGCAAACTTAGTTTGGAACTTCCTCACTAGCTTTAATCCATTTGGCAGAAAACTCAGTCACTCTATACATAATTGGTGCTTCTATTCAAGACTCATATCCATCCCTATTATAGGGATCCTTTGCCGTAGGCCTGATTTACTTCAACGGCAACACCAAACGAATTTGCCAAGATGATGATCTGCCCATCAGAAGGTCTTGCGTCAAGGGTGATGCGCGAACATGATCAGCTTGTCATCAGAAAATGGTGTGCGTCGGAGAAGGAAAGAACAAAGATGATAAACACGCCGGAGGGACTTGCAGTGGCGATGCGTACACACGGAAAACAGCGAGTAAACCAGAACGGTCCACATTGAGGATAACACTCTATGAAACACTGTCACTTCGACCCCAGTAAAAAATTTCAAAAAATTGAGTTAATTGAACGTAAGAGGAGTACTAGGGTCACACCCTCTAACACACTCCTTTAAACACACTCCAACCAATTAAGGCCACATCATCCATTTTTTTATTTCTTACCTTGTAACCGGTTGAGCAAGTTGGATAGTTATCTTGTCTTTTTTCTTTTTAATATTTTATTATTTAAATTGTAAATTTTTCATCTTCCACATTCATGCTTTTCAAATTGCAGCCTTGTTATCATGTAAACTTTTGTCTTCCACTCTCACGATGAACAAAAGCACATCAGCAACAACAATCAACTAAAATTTTAGAAAAACAACATTGGAAACAAAACACCAGACACGCAACCGAACAGCAGACCGGCCGAAGAGTTATACAAATCATCTTAGAAAAAAACTAGGGAAAACTAATATATTCTTAAAAATCTTATTCGAATTGAATTTGAATATCGATCAAATATTCTGATCGATCCTTTCGTAATCTAATGCAAATCCTGCATCCATAACAACTGTATATTATTTATTACTCCATATACCTTATGAATCTATTTTATGAAGGGTTAATTTTTTTCATCCATATTTGTTGGTCAATGAATTTCATAATAATCAAAACAAAAACTATTATAGAAGTACCAGACAATATTATAATGTGACATTTATGTGATTTATTAAATATAATATTTTAAAAATGTGACTATTTTGCTGCTAACTTTGAATGTTAGATATGACTGCAGAATATATTGTAGATAAACAACCTATGATGAAGACATCAATGCATAGAGAAAGTGAACAAGAAGTAGATATAATTAGTACCTTGCCTGATTCTATTGTAACACACATCATGGAATTCTTGGTGACTAAAGAAGCTGTACATACCAGCATTTTGTCCAAGAGATGGAAGCACCTTTGGAAATCGCTCGCTATTTTGATAATTAACAGTAATCAATTTGACAAGGCTGAATTTTTCAAGAAATTTGTGCTCAAGGTTTTGCAACACCGCGATTACTCTAGTGCCTTGCGTAAAATTGTAGTCAAGCATAACGGGCATATTCACTTTCATATTTTGGCCAAAATAATCAATTATGCAGTATCATACGAAGTGGAGCAATTCAAACTCGACACATTCCTTCGTAATGATGTACGTAATATGTTGCTTTTTCACCCCTTGTTTTACCTTCGGTCTCTAAAACGTCTTGATGTGTCACTCCGTAAATCTGGTTGGATAGCTCAACTTCCGGTAACTCTAGACCTTCCACAATTAGTATATTGTCACTTACGACATTTTTCCTTTACTTCAAGTGATGATAAAGATTTTTCCAATCCCTTCTTAAATTGTAAGAAGCTTCGTACTTTAGTCATCGACAATTGCAATCTAAGTAACGGGAAAATCCTTTGTTTGGTTAGTGATAAACTTGTTAATCTAACCATCCGGTTCTGCTTTTATTTTTATAACCCTTTCAAAGTTACAATATATGCCCCTAATCTAGAAGCATTTACTTTCGCGGGACGTCTGAATTCTACCAATAATCATGAAATCTTTGAGCATAACTTGGATTTTATCGGAGAAGCAAACATCGACGTTTTGTGCCATTCATCTATACCCGGGGTTGAAGAGACCTTGAAGAATTGGTTCAGAAGGATCAGTAATGTACACTCATTGTCACTTTGCTTGCAAACTCTTGAGGTATACTTGAAATTATTAGTATATTTTTTCAATTAAATTTTTTTTTGAACAAGATTTTTTTAATTAATTAATCATATTTACTTTAAATATTTGTTATTAAATGTGTGTCTTAACATTTGATGTGCATGCAGGGTCTTTCTCACATTCCTGATTTTCCCTATATAGAATCAATGGGATTTAGTAAATTGAAGTCAGTGATTGTTAGACGGTTTGCTGAAACAGTGCCTCTACCAAAAGGTGTATTGGACTACTTACTTCAAGATTCTCCACTTGCAGAACGTAGAATCATTCAAGGTAATAATATTAATCATATGTTTGGTATCACGACAGTGCATATCAAAATTACGGTGATCCATCATGATTTTATTTATTGGTTTCACAACCAGTATCCGGTTCACTGAACCGCTTAATCTGATTTGAGGGTCTGTTCCAGCAACAAGTTGCGGGAGATCGAACCTTTGTCATTTCTACCAAACTTATGCATAACAAAGTCTAGCGTTGTTCAGCCTATTTCCGCCCTACTTACGAATTATGCCCTTCAATGCTCACTTATATTTTTTCGTTTCATCGGCTTAAATTGGAACTTACCAATTTTTCATTTTTCTTTGTTCAACTACATAGGAGAGCCGTTGTACTCCGAGACTTATGATTTAACGTAAAAATCATTCGTTACAATTTGCAAAGCATATTTCTTCTTTGAGGGGTAAATTATATCTTGAAGAAGCATATTTGTCGGCAACATGTTTACCGTGAAGCTAATCAAGTGGCTGATCACACTATTTCTTTAGAAATGTTTAATTCATCTTGGAGAATTCAGGTTGTATTACATTATTTAGAGATTTATAGTTTGCTTTGAGTCTTATGCTCCTTTTATTTTTTATCAGTCCCTAAACTATTAAAATACTTCAATTTAATAAACTATTTTGTGTATTTGGGCAAGGAAGTCCGAAACTTTGTGTTTGGAAAACTATAATAAGTTGTGATTATAGTGAACTCTCTTAGACATGCAAGGGGGACTGTACTACTTTCGTTTGTGAGAGGAACCGGTACAAAAACTTTGTGTTTTTCTTCTCTCCTCTCTCTCTCTTTGTTTGTAGAACACACAAATAATTTTAGAAAAGCAAAGCACAATTCTATATAAATTTCTACCTACTTTAATTTAATTTCACTTATATTTTAACAATATTGTATAACAAATTTCTACCTACTTTAATTTATTCTATATAAATTTTTTACCTAAGTATAATAATCACTAACAACAGGATAATTAGTAATCATTGATTAATATAAAAAACATACGGGAAAAGTATTTGTCAGTGATACAAAAAACAATTTGGCTAAAAAAACTATTATGTTGAACATGAATATGAATGTAAAATTAATATACAAGATTATGTCCGGTGGAATATCAGTTACTTTCTACTGATGACATTGGTTGGGTTTACAATTACTGAAACCTGATAACCAGTGGAATTTTACGGAATCCATATATAAAGAGATACATAGTTTTGGTCGGACTTTTCACAATACCAACAATATCCTTGATTTTTTTAGTAGCAATAAAAATATTTTATTAACAAACTCACCATAACATAAGACATATATATTTTTTTTTGGCAGTAAAAATATTTTATTAACAAACTCACCAGAACATAAGGCATATCTTTTTTTAATTGGACATAAGTTAGAGCGCTTGCCTGGCCCGCTAGTAATAATAAGTTAAATATATTAATTTGAGTGCTCTTTTTTTTTTGTGAAACTGGTTCGAGGGTGAGTTCTGGCATCAAGTGGTTCTAGCCCCCTTCCGGTCGTAGTTGAGGGGGATCGAACCGTGGTCCTCCCTACCAAGTTTAGCGCCAATCACCATTGAACCAACTAACGATTGATATAATGCTTTGTGTACAACATTTAACGATATTACTAAATCATATTGGTCAACTTTTTTTTTTTGTTTATAACTCTCTGGTTCCTAGGGAAAGGGGTCTAAGTAGTCCAAAATTCGGCTGCGAGGTAAGTAAAGTCTGACCAAGAAATTGTTCCATCCAGGAATAGAACCCGGGTTCTCCCGAAATCCGTCCTTTTTGGTGAAACTCATTAACCACATGAGCTCAGTGACTTGTGTTGAGTTTTTGTATGTTGACTACATTTTGCAAAAACATATTTTAGCCAAGTGTTGAGACATATGTGCATACATCAAGTGTTGAGACAGATGTACATACATATGGAACTACACCTGTGTAGTCTGAATGCGCGCCAGCTAGCGTTATATTTTTATATGCAATCTTTCGAAGATTTGCTTGAAGAATTGTTTCGTGCTTACTTATACAACAAGGTGCACATGGTTTATTAGTCTTCAGAAGGCGGCTGTATTAGGTTACTTGGACCTTAAATATTATATAAAATTAAGGAATCAAAGATTTAATTTTTTTATAATATAACCTCTGAAGGTTTTCTTGGAGCAGAAGATTAATGGTTCAAGGCCCACGAAGGTTCTGCTATATAAAGGGTGCTGCTAACCCTGTTTTAGTAACCAAAACCGAAGCTGAAACAAAATAACAAAGATGTAGTTTTTTAGGGTTTCGTGTATTTGAGCCACTCTTTAGGAGAATTGGTGTAAGTGAACCACTCGGGTTGTGAGATTGTCACTATGTCCTCACTCAGAAACCTGTAGGTAATGAGTTGAGTATTGTACTAGAAGGAAGCTTGTAAGCAACTCCAAATTGTGAACTTAGTCAAGGGTGTTGGCTAGGTATTTGTCATGGAAGTTTGTCTTCTTGTTTATTCATAATTGTTCTGTTGATCCAATCGCTGTCTGTGATTGAATAGGGAGTTTTGGAGGACATTGTCTAGTTGACATGATACTTAATTATGGCCGGCGCAAGCTCCTCTTTCTAAACATAGTTAGAGTGACATGAGCGGACTCTGGATTTTTTCTCTTTACTAACCGACTCTAAATTTCTTATAAGGTAAAAGTTAAATTTGTTATTAAATCTAAAAATAATAATAATAATATATGGGTAAGCCACTAGGTTTGGTCTAGTGGTGAGGAATTTGGGTAGTACGTTATAGATCATGGGTTCGATCCCCAGCTCATTGTAAACAAAATAAAAAGTAAAAAAAAAATAAAAATAAAAATATATGTAACATGAGACAATGAACTTCCAATTGTTTCCATTATTTTACTAGTTAAATTTGGATGTAGGATTTTTTATTGAAGAGAATCTAAATTCATGGTAAACCACTCATATATATATATATATATATATATATATATATATATATATATATATATATATATATATATATATATATATATATATATATATATATATATGAGTCAGGATCCGTTGACACCAACTAGTTTGACACCAAATGTTACACCTCTCAATAACGTTTTAACCGATATAAATTTTATAAAATCCACCGTTGGATTGAAAGTTTACATCATATAGATCATTTGTGTAAAATTTCAGACAAATCCAAAATCATTTGATATGCTATTGAGACACATAAAGATTAACGGCATTTAAAAAAATACAAAAACCGTTAATTTTGATGTATCTCAATAACATATCAAATGATTTTGGATTTATTTGAAATTTTACACAAATGATCTATATGATGTAAACTTTCAATCCAACGGTGGATTTTATAAAATTTATATCGGTTAAAACGTTATTGAGAGGTGTAACATTTGGTGTCAAACTAGTTGGTGTCAACGGATCCTGACTCTATATATATATATATATAAGGAAAAAAATCCATAAAAAAATAAGAAAATACAACATTCTCTCTTAATATTTTAACATATGACACATCCAACAGGATCTTGTTCCACACTTGCAATAGAGGAATATTGAGTGTATTGAGGTTGTTGCATTTGATAATAATAAAGTGGATAAGTTTCAAGTAATTTAATTTGATCTTTGTTCACATTTGGCTTAGATTCTTCCTTCTTTTTCTCATCTTTTGCAGGTCCAACAGAAACTATTTCAGTATGACACCACTTCCTTAGTTTGCTCACTGCATACACTGGATTAATTTCTCCAATTAAGGTTAATTTTTGGTCTTTCATGTCTACAGAAACTGATTCAATCCCTGCAAAATAATATGTAATACAATTTTAGCAAAAAAAATTAATGATATCTCAATATTATATTATTTAGATTATTTTATATTTATTTCAAAGAGTTTAACAAAACTCATACATTAGTTGTTTCTTTTATTCATAAATTTGTGTGGTCTCTTGATTTGGTTACTCTCACAAAATTGAAAAAAAGATAGAAAGAGAAAAGAATAAAATAATGTGTATTTTTAAATAATTAAATAATATGTATTTTTCTGTGAGTGTGATCAAATATTGTGACCAAACACTTGTGACCATTTAAGTATTTTTTTTTTTGAAAATATATTTACACTAAAGGTACATACCAATTAAATCTATATTCTATTTATATATAATATGTTTTCTCATTTATTGAAATCAAATTTTTTATTTTTTTTATAAGATTATTGAAATCAAATATTGAAACTAGACATAATTGACATTACCTGAAAGGGCAGATCCTGTCTTCATAGCTTTTTGCTTGATTCTATCATCATATAAATCCACCTTCAATACTACTTTCTGTAACAAAAGAGAGCAAAATATTTTAGATTCAATTCAAAGCAAAAAATTAATAGTAAAAAAGGGAATTCCATACTAGTTATGCATCCTTAACTAGTGCCCCGGGGGCACTGTTTAGCATTTTCCTAATAATAATAATAGAATAAAACTAAGAGAAAACTAAGCTTATGATGAAGGAGAAAAGAAATTGATCACACATGAATCTAGTTCTTACCATCATTTTTAGTGAAGCTTAATTATGATGACCAAGTAATCCAAATTGTATAGAATTTGAAGAGGAAAAGAGTGTGAGATGAAGTTGTGAAGTGAAGATGAGATTTGTGCAATATTTAAGTAGTAACAAGTCAACCCTAGTCAAGGAATTGAAAGTAGTGTGGTCCACTTTAATTAATTTTGTTTGTTTCCAAACGCGGCAATGGTACGATGGATGATGTGGTTCTTTCTTTGTATCTTCTTCATTTTTGTCCCCACATCTTTCCTTCTTAGAAAGTGTCTAGTTAGATGAACAATCATTAACATGAATGATAGTAAGCTTCTAGGAAGATCGATGAATGATAACTCATAGGAGTAGCTCATTAAAAAGAATGGAGCAAAACTTAATTAAAAAGTGACAATCTCATAAAAACACACTTTAATTTTCCATCAAAACTAGTAACTTATTCCTGCTAAATCACGAGTTGCGCATGGAGGGGTGTGTCTGTTAAGAAGTATATTTAGACGGATTTGTTTGTATTATGTATTTAAATTAGGAGAATGTTAACATGTGTCTTACGATACATGTTTTGTGTTTTTTTAACATATGTTAAGAAAATAAATGTAAGAATTATTTTTTAGAACTTATGTAATTAACTTTTTAAGCATTATATTTCTTGCATGCAGAATTTATATATTAAAAACATTAACATGTGTCCTTGTATATTAAAATACATTACTTTTATTATTATTATTATTATTATTATTATTATTATTATTATTATTATTATTAATGTTGTATTGAATTTTGTTGTGTTTGTCTTGAATTATTGGGAACAAATAATTATAAAAGTAAATGACGAAAATAAAAGTGTAGAAATAAATTGTTTAGAAATAAAGTTTAAGTCAAGCGCAGTACAACTGAATTTATCTCGTCCAATTCCTAATGTTTTAACATATCAGACATCAATTTTTTTTAGTATATTTTTCTGCACTATTTTCCAGTGAACAATAAAATATACTGCTTTTTTTCCATATATTTATAAATGTATATTCTTATACATATAAAAAATAGTAAAAATCAGCCACTAGGATTCTATCTCTTTTTTGTTTTTTATTTAAATGACATCAGGATTCTCTTCTTAATTCTTACTACATATCAAACATAGTAGAAATCTTGAATATAGAGTGGTTGTTGTACATGATAATAGAATGGATAAGTTTCAAAGGGCTTATCCTCTGACTTTTTCTCCTCTTTTGGTTTTGAAGGTCCAACTGAAACTACTTCAGTATGACAAAACTTTCTTAGCTTAGAAACTGCCTTTACTGGATCAATGTCTCCTAATAATGTCAATTTCTTCTCTTTCATGTCTATTGATATTGATTCAACCCCTGCAAAATTATTACAAAATATAATTTTAGTTTAATTAATAATGAACCATTCATGTTATATGGTGTATGTTTTTACACAAAACACCAATTTGTATTAGCATGCATGTGAAATAAATTATTTGAGCTTATCTTTTTTTTGTCAGGTAGTCTAGTGGTTAGAAAAATTCTACTCTGAACCCTATATATAAAATGCAATGTCCCTACCAACTTAGCTATAAGTTCACAATGACTATTTGAGCTTATCTTGTCTTATCATAAAATAATTTTTCTTATCATAACCCTCCAATTATCAGGAAAATGGACCCATCACAATAGAAATAAGGTTTTTTTTTTTTTGTACAATGAAGTAAGTTAATGTATATGAGAATCACTACCTGAAAGGCTAGATGCTGTCTTCATAACTTTTTGCTTGATTTTATCATTATGAATATCAACCTTCAACACTACATTCTGTTAAAAAGTAAATCAAAGAACTATTAATTAAAGCCAAACATACAATTACTTCCATTATTATTCTAAAATACACGAAATTACTTCATGGATGAAAATAGAGTAAATATATTATATGAGAAAAATAAAGAAATGGATTTCATGATTCTAATTTTGACCTTCATTGTTGTTGAACTTAATTTGTGAGCGCTAAGTAAAAAATGTTGATGTGACAATTGCAAAGGAATAAGAAGAGGGGCTAGTTGATGAAAAAGTTTGAGTAGAGAATTGATGATATGAAGTAAGGAACAGAAATGGCAATTATATATATATAAGGTAGATAGGAGGATATGAAACACTTAGTTAAGACTTAAGTCAACTAAGTCATTTGAAATAATATTGTTTTTTAGTATTAAAATTATTTTAGGATACTTTTTTATTTTTAACCGTGTGAACTGTGAAGTGTGAACCAAGGTTGTCAGAACCGGACCGGTCATCGAACCGGCGAGCTCATCGGTTCAAGGTTCAATTGGTCGGACCGGGTTCAATCGGGGTCGAACCGTTTTTAATTAAATATATATTTTAATTAATATATAAATAAAAATATATGAATAATTGCTCAATATTTCATAATTTCACACATTAAAAAGATAAAATATCACAAGTCAAAATAAAATAAAATTTATAATTCAAACCAAATGAAGAATAGATGAAAAACAAAAATCTTTCCTATTCCTACGACGTCGTTGTTTTGTTTCATTTTTTTTTTAAAAAAAATTTAAAACGACGTCGTTTGCCCTATTTTTTTTTAAAAAAAATTAAAAATCTGCAAAACCGCTTGAACCGCCCGCCCGGTTCACCGGTTCGACCCCGGTTCAAGCGGTTTTTTCCGGTCGGTTTCATATTCGATTTTTGCTCAAAACCGAACCGTTTTCATGACCGATTCACTGTCCGACCGGTCCGACCGGCCGGTCCGGTCCGGTTTTGATAACCTTAGTGTGAACAATAACATTAAAGTTTGAATCAACACATTCACATTCTCACGAAAGTTCCCTAATTAATATAAAAAGTTCCCTAAATTAATACTACAAAAATACTCCTAGGTGTTAGTTAAAAATTAATAGTAAAAAAGGGAATCGGTCAAATGATAAAAGTTTGCAATCATTGTTTAACAGAGTACTACAAAAATACTTCTAGTGTGTTAGTACTGGTAGTTAAAAATTGTTTTCTTCTTGCTTCTTAATTTCAAGTCAAGTATGTACCAAAAGAAAAATCATAATGTACCAAAAAAATTTCAAGTCAAGTCATGTTTGGTTAGGTAGGAAATAATAAAATACAATTAATTGGAAAGAAATGTTGTTGAAATGAAAATATCTGAGGTATCGTCACCGATTCTCTTGTCTTCAGGCGATTATGTTAAAAAAGAAATTTTGTCATTTAGTTATGTTTTAATTATTTTAAAGGGTAGTATTTATTTTTATTTTTTTACAATGAGAGGATCGAACTCAGAATTTATAGCATACTAGTCAAACCTCTCACTACTAGACGAAACCTAGTGACTTATTTTAAAGAGTATTTAAGTAACTATTTTTGCGATTTTGAGCTTTTAAATTAATAAATGCATAACATAAAGATGAAGGGAAATCCATTAAAATGGTAAAAATGGGTAAAATATCATGATTTCCTAGTTTTTATAGTTCTTCCGAATTTGATGAAGTTATAGGAGGCTCCGTCAGTGGCGTAGCTAGTCCGAAAATGACACCAACTAATTTGACAGAAAATATTACACCTCTCAACAACGTTTTAACCGATATAAATTTTATAAAATCCACAGTTTAATTGAAAATTTATATCATATGGGATCATTTGTGCAAAATTTCAGACAAATCTAAAATCATTTGATATGCTATTGCGACATATAAAGATTAACGACATATAAAAAAGACGCAAACCGTTAATTTTGATATATCTCAATAACATATCAAATGATTTTGGATTTGTCTGAAGTTTTACACAAATGATCTATATGATATAAATTTTCAATCCAGCGGTGGATTTTATAAAATTTATATCAGTTAAAACGTTATTGAGAGGTGTAACATTTGGTGTTAAACTAGTTGGTGTCATTTGATCTTCACCATATATTATATATAGATTATTTGTGCTTAATTATATTATATAGTGTTTATAAGATATGAATTTAAATTAAATACCTGAAAGGCTAGATGCTATGTCTTCATAACTTTTTGCTTGATTTTATCATTATGAAAATCAACCTTCAACACTACATTCTGTTAAATAAAAAAAATCCAAGAACTATTAATTAAAGCCCAACATACAATTATATGCTAACTGAGTAAATTAAATTAAATTAGAAAAATAAAAAAAAATGGATTTCATGATTATGATTCTAATTTTAACCATCATTTGTTGTTAAGTAAGATGGTTGGTGTGACAAGTGCAAAGGAATATGAAGAGGGGCAATTATTATTTATAAGGTAGTTATCATAGGTGATATGAAATACGTCAACTAAGACAATTGAAATAGCATTGTTTTATTTATCAAAAATAAAATAAAAATAGCATTGTTTAACTTTAAAAATATTATTATTAGTATATTTTAGGATACTTTATTATTTTAACCGTGTGAACATTAAATTTGAATCAACACATTCTCACACTTTCACGAAAGTTCCCTAATACTGGTAAAAAAGGGAATCGGTCAAATGAAAAGCTTCCAATCATTTTCTAAGTGAATACTACAAAATAAGTGTTATTTAAAATTAGTTTTCTTAACTTGTTTCGTG
This sequence comes from Trifolium pratense, assembly GCF_020283565.1. NCBI lineage: Eukaryota > Viridiplantae > Streptophyta > Magnoliopsida > Fabales > Fabaceae > Trifolium > Trifolium pratense. The sequence goes on from NC_060060.1 coordinate 46,198,889, forward strand.
GCTGCATCTCAAAGTATATGCTACTAGTATCTAACACACGTCTTAGAAAGTCATGTTTAGTTAGCTAGGAAATAGTACTAAAATAAAAGACAAAGGCAAGACGTGACCATTTATGGTATATTAAAAAATATTTAATATAGAAATATTTTTTAAAAAAAGTTGTGCTTTTAACTTTTAAAAGTTATAAAAAAGTAAAACTTTTAAAAGTTATAAATTGTTGTCTTATCGTATGTTTTTAGGACATGCATTAGAAAGACACAATCTAAAAAATACAATTAATTTGATAGAAGTCGTATTAAATTGAAAATTAGTTGTGATATCGGTGATAGATATCGGCCTATACTAGTTTTTTTTAAGCAGACTAGTGGATACTTAACTCCGACCATTTCAATAATATTTCTGGTAGCTACTATTTGAGCTATATTTATGAGACGATTTATACTAATTTTTAATAGTTAATTTTTTTTTCTTCTACAAAGCGACTTTATTAAAGAAGGAACTTTGCCACACACGTTTATGTGTTTCTTGATTATTTCAAATAAGAGTTATGAATGGCGCTTTTGTGGTTTTTAGTTTTTTTTTTTTTTTATAAGCAAAATTGTATTATAAGTGAGTACAAGGGGTACTCAAACCCTTACAATACAAAACAATACATTAATAATTGCTTAAACATAATAAAGGATTAGTGCACCAATCGGAATAAGAATAAACAGACTTAATACCGGCCCGACCACTAAACCAAAACCATGAGATCGCCATGATATTGTCAACCAACTCGGACACATTCGCCACCGCCCCTCGAAAAATAATATTGTTTCTCAATCTCCAAATACTCCAATTAGTACTTAACCAAATCAAGTGTCGAACACGTCTACCTTTCTTTGATTTGATAATGTCACCACACGAAATAAAATGATTCAAGACTGTCTCACCCGCCAGAAAATTGCACAGAGGTTTTTTTTAGTTTAGTAGTTTAGTGACTAAAAATTTCACCTTTAAGGTAGATAAGTGGAATGACCGGAACTCGAACTTTGTCTCCTTCATATATAATGTAATATCCTGTTAATTAAGTTAAGCTTACGAGACGGTAGTTTTGAGCTTCTAAACTAGAAAAAAGTAAAAAATAAGGGTAAAGTGAAAACGGTAAAAAGAGAAAATGGGCAAAATAGTATGTGTTAAAAAATTTACGGAGTCTAATATTTATACGCATCACATCACATCAAAATAGTCTTAATGGCCAAAACGACATGGCTTGCAAAATTTATCCTTGCTCATTTTTTCTTGATAAAAAAGTATATTTTCAGTCCCTCCATCTCCTAATAAAAACCTACCTTGCAAATTCTACATATATTAAAGAAACATTGTTTGTGCAATTGACGTGTACATTTTATGTAAGGATATTAATAAATAGTCCTTTGCTAATTATAGCTACTTCCTTTGTTCCAAATTATAAAGAAGAAACAAAAATTACATTATTTTAAGAAAAATTAAAACATATGGTATTGTGTTGTTGGATCAGGTTGTATGCAGTATGATCCCTTTTTTTATTATGAGAATATTGTACACGATGAATGAGTTTTGGGTATGGGTTTGATACTACCCAAACTCACGCTCATATATTCGGATGCCGTCCGAACCTAAACTCAGACAACTTAGATTTCGCCCGTTAACTTAGATTTGGATTCGAGTGCGTCTATCGGGTTTAGTTTTTCCTGCCATTCCTAATATCTCAGTTAAAAAATCATTACAAACTTTTATCATTTGACCGATTCTTTTTTTCTTGTGAGGGAACTTTCGTGTGAGTGTGATGATTAATCAAACTTTAATGTTCACACGGTTATAAAAGTATCTGAAAATACTTTTCAATTAAAAAACAATTATTTCAATTGACTAACTTGACTTAACTATGTGTTTCATATCTTCCTACCTTATAAATAAATGCCAATTCTCATTCTTTTACATCATCACCACTACTTGAAAACACTTCTTCATCAACTAGCCCTTCTTCTTATTCCTTTGCAATTGTCACACTAAAAATTCTAAATTAGCTCTCTCACAAACTTTGACAACAATGAAGGTGAAAATTAGAATAATCAAATTCCTTTCTTTATATTTTCTATCATTTAAAATTCTTTCATCTTTTACATAAATGCGATGTTCCTATCAATTGAGTTAAGTTCACGGAACTTTCGAGTCTTCTGGGCTGTTTTCATATATACATGACTAATTCTTCTTTTTTTTTTTTTTAAACAGAACGTAGTGTTGAAGGTTGATATTCATAATGATAAAATCAAGCAAAAAGTGATGAAGAAAGCATCTAGCCTTTCAGGTATTTAATTTCATATATCATATAAATTCTATATAAGCTCAAATAATCTAAATATATATATAAGTTGATTTTTGTGTTAAAAAACACACACATTAGTGGTTCATTATTAATTAAACTAAAATTATATTTGTAATAATCTTACAGGGGTTGAATCAATATCAATAGACATGAAAGAGAAGAAATTGACATTATTAGGAGACATTGATCCAGTAAATGCAGTTTCCAAGCTAAGAAAATTTTGTCATACTGAAATAGTTTCAGTTGGACCTTCAAAACCAAAAGAAGAGAAAAAGTCAGAGGATAAGCCCTTTGAAACTTATCCATTCTATTATCATGTGCAACCACCACAATATATTCAAGATTTCTACTATATTTGATATGCAATAAGAATTCAAGATTTCTAAAGCCTTTTAGTATGTAAAAAACAACGTTTTTTGCTCCACTGTTGTACAAGGTTAAATAATTGAATAAGTTTGGTGCAAATTTTAACAGAAGGGATGATCTTATTTTTAAATATTTCTCAGTTTTAATGTATCGATGATCAAGGCACATTGAAGTGGCCCAAATCCATTCAAGATGATATGTAGTGATTGCATTTGCACGCATTGTCCAGGTCCTGGGTTCGAAACCGGTGGCTGGTAAAATTTTCGTTGTTTTTATTATAATCAAAGCTGTTCATTAAAATAAAATTTCTCAAAAAATGGAATGCATGAATCGAACCACGACCTCACAGTAATAAGTAAATTAATCAACTAATAGGACGCATAACTCAATTATGTGAATATTTGAGTTACGCAATATTTAAATAACATCATTGATTAAAATTAAGGACAAAACTTATATGCATTTCTTTAGATGTTGTTTTTTCTGTTCCTCTCACAAAAAGGTAGTTATTTATATTTTTTAATTAAAAAAAGAAAAAGAAAAATGATTTTAAATAAAAAAACCCACTTGACCCAAAACTGGAAAACACAATTTCAGGCTACTTTAACACCAAAAATTCATGTTTTAAACACATAATCATGAATCTAAAATATTACCATATGATTCAATATTTCTCTCAATCTAAAACGCTCTTAATCTGAAATCGAAATTTGTAAATAATTAAAGCAAAATCCTGATTCTGAAACTTCCGATTTCATACAACTTTAACATTAAAATTGAAACTTAAACACAGAATAATTAACCGAAAATATTTCTTTATGGTCCAACAATTTTTCTGTATCTGAATGGCCAAAACATGAAATCGAAAATTCTTAATTTCAAACAAAAAATTCCAAAATTAGGATAGGAAAATTGCAAGGCAGAGGCAAATAAGGCTCTGATACCAAATGTTAAAATTTCCAACAATTTCATAAACGAAATTCAACCTTAAACAGCGGAAACGAAATTGGAATTAAATAGCCGAAATACCTCCCGCTGTTGCTCTTCCTTAAAGATTGTTCTTGCTACTTGAGAATTGTCTTTGCTTGATGATGTCGAGACTCTTCTAAACCTTCGACAATCTCTCTTAGATGGTGTAAGTTACTGAATACAGATATGAGACTTAGGGAACCCAAACAAAAGGGACTGCACTCTTTTATATAGCTTTTGTCCATTAAAAATATATTTTATGTGCAATCATAAAAAACATTCTACAATAATATTATATTATATAAAAAAAAAATATTAATATTAACGTCAATAATCCAACTATCAAGTTTGCATTGATGGTCAGCACTTCATCCTTGGCATTACAATATTTCATCTTTAGGTGAACAGTTGATGGTATTGCCCCTATTGCTGCAAAGTGGGTCTTCCCAAGATGCAAAGTGTAAATGGGCTTGCAGGATATTACTAAAAATTAGACGTTACCCTTCTACTTATACTCCATTATAAAAACTTGTCGCACCGTTATCCTTATCTTGTTTCACTGTGGTTGTTAATATTGACTTTCACCATGGTGAATATTTTGATGAAACTTAAAGGACTTATTTATTACCTAAAAAACTTAAAGTACTTAATTATTATAAATGTAAAATTTAAAGGACCATTAGATGCATTTAGGTTAAATTATATTAATGGTAATTTAAGAAATACATAAAGTAACCAAGATATTATATGTATTTTTTTTTTGGACAAACTAGGAACCCTGCTACCTATGCGCAACTCTAAAAATTATTTTTCAAAGTAATTAAAATGAAGCGAAGATTATATTTTAAATAGGATACACAATGATTGACATCTGCCAACAAATATTTTTTCACAAGCACCCCCTCAGAGATCAAACTCGTGACAAAATGGAGGGAAGATTATATTTTAAATAAGATAATAGTACTTCAATTATTCGTAATAGACATGGCCAAATAAAAATGATATCAATCAAATAAATTCAGGATTTAGGATTCCACATGACTCATCAATCTTGAAGCCATTTGTGATATTAGTAGGGTGGCATAAAGCAGGACATAAAGTTAAGAATAAATAAAATGGCTTTTCAAGTCCTACACGGCTGTACTATGCTGACTAAGTGACCAATGCTATATCACAAATTAATGTTGACTTTAGTTGACTTTGTCTCTATTATAGAATTTAATTATCTAGCACTTTGTATATAATAAAACCTTATGCAAGATTTTAGTTTAACAGTTCAATTAGAACATCCTTCTTCATCAAAACTTCATTAGCAACTCTACTACACTAGTTTCAAATCAATATGATGGTGAGAATTAGTACCCTTCTTCTAGTTTTTTTTCTTCCTATTAGGATATTAATACCTTATAAATCCATTCAAACTATTTTTCAATTTTTTTTTTCCCTTTCCATGTTTGATTTATCAACTATATCATCTTTTTTATTTATTTTAGTTAAATTAAGTGATTTTTGCTACTCAAAATTTGAAATCCAATTTTAGTAATCAAATTACAATTTACAACCCTTTTTAATATTTTTTTTATTTTAAATATTCACTTGGATATTAATTTTTTAAATTTTTTTTATGTTAGAAATTATAATAATTGTGAAATCCTAAAAGCTCTTTGATTTTCTCTATGACAGAAAATAGTGTTAAAGGTAGAACTCCACGATGATAGAATCAAGAAAAAAGCCATGAAGGCAGTATCTGGAATTTCAGGTATGGAAATTAATTTCAATATCTAATCATCTTATGAAATTATATACTCTTTTTTTTTTTTTTACTTAAAAAATAAAGGTGAAAAAGGAGTATTAATTTTTTTTTTTTTTTTTCAGGGGTTGAGTCTGTTTCAGTGGAAATGAAGGATCAAAAAATGACATTAATTGGAGACATAGATACTGTTGATGTTGTGGGAAAGTTAAGGAAATTATGTCATGCTGAAATAATTTCAGTTGGACCAGCCAAAGAAGAGAAAAAAGAAGAACCAAAGAAAGAAGAGCCAAAGAAAAAGGATCCAAAAGAAGAAATGGCTGATCTTGTTAAGGCATATGAATCATATTATAATCAATTGAGATCACAACCAAATCCTTATTACTATTATAGAACTGTGGAAGAGTCTCCTAGTGGATGTGTTATTTGTTAAGAAATTAAAATATTAATTATGGAATTTGAGAGAGTAAATAATTGAGAACAAGAGAAAAAAAAAATTGAGGTTGGATTTTATTGGATCTTTTCTTGTTTTTAGATTTTGGCATTTTCTCTTATCTAATAAGCTAAGAAGAAAGGGATGTTCAAGCATGGGAGAATAATTTGTACATTATTTTGTGGGGTAGTCATATTTTTAATTTTTGTTGTCTTGATAATATATAGTGTATTCAAAATTATGGTTGATGTTTATCTTGAAAATAACAATTGAGATATTTTTGTTGTTTTAATTTCTATTGCCTCTATGTTTTAGTAGTTGTATCGATGTATTATTAACTCAAATTAGGAGCATGTATGATTATGAACTTTTGTATCTCAGTTTTAATCTAATTGTCGAACACATAATTGTATTTGTCATCTGCAAATCTTATTAGAAGGTGGATAGAGTTTTCGTGCGATTATGTTGTATCCGAACATTTATTACTAAAAATTAAATTATAGAATCGAAAAAGAAAAAAAGCGGAAAGAAATAAGAACATTGCTATTACAAAGCGTATGTAACTAGGATGTGCGCAATTATTAGTCATTTTCATTAACTAGAACTTTGACCCATGCGGCGCATGAGTCTAATTAGGTGTAATATGTAACAATAAAAAATAAAATACAAAAATTCTAAGAGCGTTTTCAATAAGAGTAGTATAGGGAATTTCATGAACTAATTACTCTATATTTGTTTATGTGGTTATTTTATATTTTATATATTTTTTAAATAATTCTGGAACCCCATCGTTTTGTTTACTTATTAAAAAAAATTGCTTATAACTAAAGGTTAAAAAATTGATGATAATTAAAGGTTAAAAAAAAATCAAAGACATAATCAAGAACATAAACTTAAGTAGACATTCATAAATAAATAAAAATTGTGATTAATTCTGCCGTTCAAATTTATTGAAAATAGGGTTAACATATTAGGATTCCTAAATTCTTTCATAATTGAAGCACAAGTTTTAGCGGTTGAAAGGTTTTATTGTAAGTAAGGGATGCAGGTTCGATGACAAATCTGTATTTTTTTAATATAAAGCTGCAATAAAAAGAAAGAGAAAATGAGAGGGGAAAAATTTGGTTTAGGGTTAGCTTATGTTAGCAAGCTTATAATATAAGAGATTATCGGTTTTTAATTGTTTAAATTGTGCAATGAAAATTGATGGTGCTTAATTGTCGTATGAAATCTTTCCTATGAAAGTTGATGGAGCTTAACACTTTGTGGACATAATTTAAATCACAATTGGTCTGCTAGTGCATATTGTATCAATTGATCATCTGTTAATATTAAATCTGCAATGTTAAAATCAAAATAATGAATGTGATTAGTGACATGACTATGGTTGTGTTTGGTTGTATTGCAAAAAAAAAAATTGATTTAGCAGAATTGAGTTTGATAATAACTTTCTAAATTACACGTGATAATAACTTTCCAAATCTCATATGATAATTATTCTCTAAATTTATGATCCGGTAGAAAAAAAATATTGATCAGGAAAGACATAAAAATATTTCGTGATGAATAATATAGTCAACAATAATTTTGATATGATATACTTTTAAAATTGATGACGCTTATCAATTATTGCACATAATTTTAATCACGATTGGTATACATGTCATATTGGTTGGAAATATTGCCTTGCATTGAAGGGTTGCGGGTTCGAATCCTAGTCAAGACAAAATTGTATTATTTTTTAATAAAAATTGCAAGATAAAATGATGGGAAAACAGGAAAAACAAATTAGGGTTTAGAGTTTGCTTGTGTATACAAGCTTATAATATAAAAGATTTTCTTGACTATTCACCTAAAATAACTCCCGTAATATATATCAATGTGATAACATAAAAGAAACTGTCGCTAAATTTTTGTAGCTAGACTGACTACAATGCAATTTTAAACAACTTTGCAAGGGTGTAAAAAATTCCCACAAAACATTAAAAAAAAAAAATCATTTTTTCTTTGTATTTTTTAAAATGATTTTTATGACTTAAAAATACAATCAAAATATTTGTTTTACTTATATGCTATCGTTACAAAATATTTGTTTTACCTCTAAAATATTCTTAAAAATATCCGAGATACTAATTAGCATGACTTCTTTTTGATAAAAAAATAAATTAGCATGACTTCTATAATCACTTATATGCTATCGTTACACTTTTTGTAGGTACTTAGTTTAATCCAATCATACACTTTTTCGTGGAGATCACTGTACATGTTGTTCCAAATTATGTATGTCAAAACATCCTTTACAATGCCCAAAACTTAACTTAACATAAGGTCAGAAATTAATCTAAAGTAGTTAAATTTAAAGATGATTACGAGTTATGATAAAAATGTGACAAGGATGATTGTGATAAAAATAGATTTTAGTGAAAGGAAGAAACTATGCACACGACAATACAATAATTTTTTTATTTTTTTTACAGAAACTTTACAATACTTGTTAAATTACTTATGGATGCTGCTGGGCCTACATGGATACGTGACAAAAATGCATGATGTTATTAATACAACTTTATTTATTACGTTTCCTTCACAAAAAAAAAAAACTTTATGTATTACTACGTTAAAAAACTTTATATTATTTTCTTTTATTGTTGTAAACGCGTAATGCAGTACGTAATATTGTGAATTATTTAAAGTTAGATTCCATGACATCAACAAAGGTAAAAGGACTTTCCCATATATCATTATCACACGAAAGGAATGTGCATCTATATTATATCCATGGCTGCTTTAATTTATTTCGTTCCATCTTTCCGTACTAGAGAAAGGCTAAATGGTGACGACGATGGAGTTCAGTTTAGGGTTCGATGACGGAGAAGGTTTATGGTACATGGTTTGATATATTATGGTGAAAAATGATTCAATGGTGGTCACTAGCTAGTTTCAATTGGATATTGGATGATGGAGAAGGGTTCGATGGTAGAAGTTATGGTCACAAAGAACGATTATGCTCACAGAGTGAAAATAAGTCGGTCATTATTTTTATAATAACAGTAATTTATTTTTTTCTGAATAAAAAATGAAGGATCAGAGAATCAAACTTGTGTGTGTTCCTTAGCCAAAGAAAGCGCTCCTTAAGTAAGCACTAATTATTGTAGATCTCATGTCTTTTGATGACGGATCGTCACACTCTCATAATCCATGCTTATTTGAGGGACATTAGACTCATTTTAGAGGGTTTTAAGCAATGAAATCAAGAGAAATCAACTCGGAAGCAAGGTTACTTGTTTTGCAAGAAAACAGGAAAAAATGCAGGAAATTGCTGATTTTCACTACGCTGGGGGCGTAGCCCATCACGCGCCGCGTGATGGAGATCACAGGGAGCCAAGTTTTCACTTTGATCACGCGCGGCGTGATACCTGACCACGCGCGGCGTGAAGCTTTGTTCAGGAATTGGATTGCTCTCTGACTTGATCACGCGCGGCGTAGCACTTGACCACGCGCGGCGTGAAGAGAAGAGGAACAACTACGCCGGGGGAGTGGAGCTATCACGCGCGGCGTGAAGATGGCAGAGCTGAAGATCAGAGACCTCAGATTGGATCACGCGCCGCGTGATACCGTTACACGCGCGGCGTCGTTGAAGAAATTGCAACCACGCGCGGCGTGATAGATCTGACGCGCGGCGTGGTTGCGATCATTATATAAGGATTCTGCATTTTTCTGTTAAATGGTTGGAAAATTCTGCAATATTCATCTATTCTCTGATTTTGGAAGCATCAAGATCCAGATCAAGGACTCCATAGGATAGCTCCGAGCAACTCAATAGCATGGATTCTCAAGCCATGAAGTTGAAGCGAGGACGCGAACGAAGCAACATGAGGAGCTAAATTCCTTGTGGAGGTAGGATCTAGGATAGCTTAGGATGTAGATGAATCTCATGTAATCTGCTTAATTGTAAGGATTTACTCTGTAACAGTGTTTACTTAATGCAATTCGTCTCTTAATGCTTTATAATCCTTCACTAGTGTTGTAATGATTTCGAGTTAAGTCACGTGCGAGAGTATTGATTTAATTTCTGAACTGAATTGCATTGAACACTCGAGTGTTTCCGGTCGAGAGATTGAGACATAGAGTGTAGCGAACGATCGACGCGCTTTCATATCATTCGTTGTAGGTAGCTTCCGCCCGAGAGATCGGGGGAGTATCGACAACGAATAGAGTGGATTTTGACAAGAGATTGCGATTCACTAATTTGTTGATCTAGTTGTGAACACTTGAGTAGATTCCTATGATATAGTAGATTGCATGTGGTTTAGCTATAGACTAGGTGATTCCGATGATTCTACCTCGCTTTTCCATTATATCAAAGCACGTTTTCTAACAATTCATCACTCAACATACCCCCAATTTATGTGTATTTCTTGCATAATGTTTATGAACACTATTAGACTAGTTTAATCACACATTCCCTGTGGATCGATATTTTTATTACTACGTGGTAATTCGTTCACTTGCGAAAATTATCCATCATCTTTCAAAAAAATTAAAATTATTGTAGATAATAGTGTTTATCCTCAAAGACACTTTTTATTAATACTTTCATAATAGATTTTAATGAAAAAACCACTATTATATTATTATCTATAATAGTGCGCGACCCAAAATCGCTATTATATGCTCTCTCTTTTCACGTTTAATAGTGATTCCTAAAAAACGCTATTAAAATGGTGCTATTAATTTATACAGAAAAAAATGATGGTATTAAAACTCAAAATTGGCGCCTAAGGAAATAGGCTACCAACTAAGAAATGTCCAACAGGAAGGTTTCATACTTTCATGACCAATGGCATCTAGAAGATTATTCCCAATTAAGTACTAGTAGTTTCCAATTACGTAGGTGATAATAATGTGATGACACAATAATATTGATTAACTCGAATTTGGATCGACGGTGTATGAATTGTATTATATGAATTGTTTTTCTGTTTGTTATTGTATAGTGGAGATTATTATATTTACTTTACGTATGAATGATCTAGCATAGTCCATTTTCTCATTTTTTTTCTAGGAGGTCCTTCGAGGAAAGTGTGAAGTGGAAACAAGTAACTCTTAAATGATAGCTACACTATAATAATATAAATAAGAATTAAAATTACCGATGGAATGAATGTTAACCGTATATTACTTACTTAAATGCCGTAAAAAAAACCGTATATTACTTAAATGATAGCTACACTATTGATCGTGTCTGATCAGAGGATGCGATCGCGCCGGCGTTGTGCTCTTGATTGCCCCTATTGAAGTGGATGGGGGTTGTGTACCTGCTGACACTCCGACGCTCAAGTCAGTTCAAGTGTGGAGTGAAGGTTTTCTGTGCTGGATAGTACGTACCTTGTGAATGGCATGGGATCACGTATGTATAGCCTCCAGCGTTGGGCCAAGACTCTTGGTGGCATTAATGATCATCAAGTGGCTGCCGAAAAACGGCTAGAAGGCCTTGATGAGCAGTTAATGCTCATCATTCCGGTGAAATTTGACGTTACGAGAGGGTTTGGAATATAACCGTTGGGATGTCGAGCATCCGTGACATGTCCGCGCATTAGGTGCCGCTCTAGCTATATAAGCTCGTATGATTGGGTTTCCGAGCTTGTAAGCTCGGTCCAGAACAACTATAGTATAAATAAAGATTAGAGATACTAATAATAAAGTAGTTTAAGTAAGATTTTTGAATCGCTTAAGAGTTTTGAACAACTTAAAAGAGAAAATTTTCATTATAGATTTTTCGACAGATATAGAGATTAGTCATTGTTAATACGGTGAAAACTAATTCGTACCTACATTATAATAATGAAAAATAAAAATAAAACGTTAGGCGATGATGAGAGAAATACAATAAATAGAATCTTTTTTTTTTGATACATAAGAGAGCTAAAGCCCAAAGAAAAAACTAAGCAACAATTATTCTTGGGGTAGAAATTCCCAATTCATCTGCTAAGAGAATATTCCTAATCTCCATTGGACATTCTTGATAAAAGATGAGCTCAAGATCCAGAATGCATCCTGTATTTGCTAGAGCGTCTGCACATTTATTCGCCTCACGATACTCATGCAACACTTTAACATTCCAATCCATCAAAAGAAGCCGACGTATCTTTCTCACTATGGCATAACCATCAGCACTTGTAGCTTTCCCTGCTGTAATAACATGGACAACAGCCTTGGAGTCTATACTTAACTCCACATTTTCAAACCCCATACGCTGCACAAGAAGCAACCCTTCTAACACTCCCCATAGTTCCGCAACAAAAGCGCTACAGTTTCCAACACCTTTAGCAAAACCACCTAACCATTCTCCTTGGTTCCCTCTAATAACGCCACCGCACCCTGCTCTATTTCCTGCCTTACTTGCCCCGTCAGTGTTTAATTTCACAAACACTCCTTCAGGTGGTTTCCAATGAATATGAGCAACTATACTCTCATGTTGTTCCACAACTTCCATGGTGTGCAAAGCCTTCCGATAATTCTCGCCTAGTTTACGGACATGCTGAATTATATTACTTGGCCACACAATTTTTTCTCCATGAAGTTCTTTGTTCCTCCAAGTCCAGAAACATGAACACGCCAAAGCCCAAAAATCACACCACCTTCCTCCTATAGCAAGTTTACCTGCATAATTCACATTGATATGCAGCCAATTTTGTAAGCTGCTCATGAAGAAAGCACCCCTAACCTCCTGTGGAACAATTTGCTGCCAAAATTGTTGTACTATTGAGCAGTCCCTTAATGCATGCAATATTGTCTCATCGGCCATTCCACAAAAACAACAAACAGCACTAGTCAGTCCCATCCGATGCTTGAGGGAGTTAGTGAGCAATCTCTCCCACTTCACTCTCCAAACAAAACTCCTCACCCTCTCAGGAACTTGCAGCTTCCATATATTCCTCCAAATCGGATCTTCTTCATCCATATTAAAGTCTCTCAATTTTTGATACATACTAGAAACTGAAAATGAAACACAGTTACCACCCATTCCAGCTAACTCGTCTTTACCATTCTCTGCATTCGGAGGTAAAATTGCAGCCAACTTGTAACGTAAATTTGCCGGTGTAACACCCTAACCCATACTACCCTTAAAAACGTAATTTTAAGAACTTTTCAACAAGTGTAAAGGCAGAGTGCCACGCGGTAATTAAAACACAAGCATACACACAGAGCATCATGAAATTTAACATGAAAAACAACAGCGGATTCCAATCAAACCAAGCATGCATATATATACATATATATATACATAAGCCATATTCATCCCTAAGGATGTCACTTATACAAGAACTAGCATATCAAAAAGGTAACACCGATATACGATGAAAGCCAAGCGAAAACCCCGACTCGATGTTACATTACCAGAGCATTTACTATTTACAAACTCTAGTCAAAAGCTAGTACTAAGAGGAGTAATCTATGCTAAGTCTCCTCACCAAAAGGTACTTCAACACCACGCTAGAACAGCAGTCTAAACGTCGGCACCGTCCTCAGCCTGAATATCTGAACCCCCAAAGGTCCAGCAAATAACACAAAGCAGAGAGTTAGAAAACATAACCGCATATCATACGAGTATAAGAAAGGTCTTACACTTTCAAACTACATCATACATATTCTAACTCACGTCAAAACATCGCACCAAACAGTTATCAATTAATAAAGTTTAGCACAGTTCAATCAGATAATGTCACATACCATTTATCAAATATATGCGCATTTACCCTAATGTATCTAATGCCAATCATTCTATGTCATGTCATCCCTAGACACGACTAATGCATGTGGTACCAATTGCCTTTTACCCCTCATGGATAAGTTAAACAGTTTTACATCTTGCCGGATTGTTCGGAACTTACCAAACCTTCATATCCCTCATGGATAAGTTAAACAGTTTTATATCCTGCTGGATAGCAGCTCTAGATCTTATGGATTCATCTAATCCGATCCTCGGCTTCCTTATGGACTCAAAAATCCATTTAAATCTATTGGAACCCTAGTTTCCAATTCAACATATATATACATGAATGCATGTATGTTTACACATATCATCAATATGATATTTCTCTAGCTCGAAGCTACTCTTTTATGAATGCGGGAACACAATCCTAACACATTCACTTAACATTGCAAATTAATGCCAAAACATAACATTGCTCACATTAAGCTACAACTTATTGCATACACGTTTATCAATCATATAACGATTAACAATAAGCATTAACAGTATCAACATGTATCAACAATCATGTAAGGATACTCTTAAACCATGTTACAAGTGCCTAACCACACTTACAAACATCAACAAGAATTGCTGTCACAGAGGCCTTCGCTAAGCGAAGCCTTAGCGAGACATGGCGAACCACACCAGGAAGTCACCTGCTCATGGCGAGCATTGGCGAGCTTCAACGAACTATTCGCTGAGCGAAGGCTTAGCGAGCCTAAGCGAACCTCACCCGGGAATCACCTGCTCATAGCGAGCTTCGGCGAGATCCAGCGAACCTGTTCGCTACAGCGAACTCCTGGTCGCTTAGCGAACTACACCAGAAAGAAAATATCTGTTCTTGAGTTTCTAAGGCGGTTTAACCTCAAATCAACTCAAAAATTCATCCAAACATGTTATAAATTCATATAAACAGCCATTCCACACATATATGGTATCAAGGAACATTAATCATCCCTTCCAAACATCCAAATACCTCTAACAATCAAAATCATGCCAATTACTTGAGTTTTAAGCAACTTTCTCAAACTTTTCAAACATGGTTCAAATACATACATATTCTTCATGGAATCAAGCTAGTGATTAACACATACAAAGTGATGATGAAGAACATCACACTCACATACAAAAGCTTAATCAAAATCTAAAAGAAATTGAGTGGGAGAGTTCGGGAACGGAGACATAGACAATCTCCCCTCTCCTTACCACTCAAGAATCATGAATTCTAATCTCTTACCTTAAGCAAAGATGATGATCCAAGCCTTCTCTTGCTCAAGCTTTCTCTTAGCCAAAACCCTAGCTCTTGCTCTATCTTGCTTCTACTCACTCAAACTCAAAGAAATGAATTTATGAAACTATTCATATGTTTGACCTGATACTTATACTACTTCTCATGTCATGAACCAAGCCCAAATGGCTTAGGCCCATGCCTCTCACGCCCCTTTAAGCCCAAAACAAGGTTCTCGCGCCTAATAACTTACGTTCGGCTAAATAATTATTCGCCGCTCACTAAAATAATCAAAGCCAATTAATAAATAAAATAACATTTAATAAAATATACGAATACGAAAAATGGGTCGTTACAATCCTACCCCCCTTAAAAGAATTTCGCCCTCGAAATTACCTAGAAACAGATCGGGATAAGAATCTCTCATCTTGCTTTCCAACTCCCACGTCGCATTCTCACCAGCCGGTCCTCCCCACACGACTTTCACGGATGCAATCTCTTTGTTTCTCAACCTCTTCACTTCTCTCCCTTCGATTCTCAAAGGCACAGTCTCGATGGTCAAGTCATCCCTCACTTGAACATCGTCCGATTCAATCACGTGTGTCGGATCAGACACATACTTGCGCAACTGTGATACATGGAAAACATCGTGCAAATTCGCCCATGATGGCGGTAATGCAATCCTATACGCAACCTTCCCAACTCGCTTCAAAATCTCAAACGGCCCAATAAACCTCGATGTCAACTTCCTTGACTTCAACGCACGTCCTACTCCAGTAGTCGATGTAACTCGTAGGAATACATGATCCCCTTCTTGGAATTCAATGTCCTTCCTCCTCTTATCATGATAACTCTTCTGTCGACTCTGAGACGCTTTCATCTTCTCACGAATCATCCGAATCTTCTCTGTTGTTTCTTGTACAATCTCTGGTCCAAGAATTGCACCTTCTCCAGTTTCATACCAACACAGAGGTGTCCTACACCTTCTCCCATACAAAGCCTCAAACGGTGCCATTCCGATACTAGAATGGTAACTGTTGTTGTATGTAAACTCTACCAACGGCAAACAAGAATCCCAATTCACGTTTTGCTCCAAAACACACGCCCTCAACAAATCCTCTAAGGATTGTATCGTCCTCTCCGACTGACCATCTGTCTGAGGATGATACGCTGAACTCAACCTCAACTTCGTTCCTAAAGCTCCTTGCAAGCTTTCCCAAAATCTAGAAGTAAATCTCGGATCTCTATCCGAAATAATACTTGTTGGAATACCATGTAGCTTCACAATCTGCTCCACATAAATCTCGGCCAACTTAGGCACCAAAGTACCTTTCCTGATAGCAATGAAGTGAGCACACTTCGTCAAACGATCTACTACTACCCAAATCACCTCGTTACTTTTCTTGGTCTTCGGTAAACCTCCCACAAAATCCATTGCAATACTATCCCATTTCCATTCGGGTATAAACATTGGTTGCAACAAACCAAACGGCTTCTGATGTTCGATCTTCGATTTCTGACAAGTTAAGCATGAATAAACAAATTCAGAAATTTGCCTCTTCATTCCCGGCCACCAAAATAACTTCCTCAAATCCTGATACATCTTGGTTACTCCAGGATGAATACTCAAACCACTTCTGTGACCTTCTTCCATGATCATTCTCTTCAATTCGGGTACATCCGGTACACAAATTCTTCCGTGAAATCTCATGACTCCACTTTCGTCAATCTTGATATTGGTCTCTTTGCCTTCATTGATGAGTACCATTTTCTCCATCAATCTCTTATCCGATTTCTGACGTTCTTTAATATCTTCAAGAAAAGGATTCGTCAATCTTAACATTCCAAGCTTCACACTTGTAGAAGTAACCTCGCACACAAGACTCAAGTCTCGGAATTCTTCAATCAACTCTAACTCTTTCACCATCAATGATGACATATGCAAAGTTTTCCTACTTAATGCATCGGCCACTACATTGGCTTTTCCGGGGTGATAACTCAATTCAAAATCGTAGTCCTTTAAGAATTCGAGCCATCTACGTTGCCTCATATTCAACTCCTTCTGGTCGAATAAGTATTTCAGACTCTTGTGATCACTAAACACTTCAAACCTCGATCCATACAAGTAGTGTCTCCACACTTTCAAAGCAAACACCACTGCGGCTAACTCCAAATCATGCGTTGGATAGTTCCTCTCGTGAACCTTCAGTTGCCTTGAAGCATATGCTACCACATTACCCCCTTGCATAAGCACTCCACCAAGTCCTAACTTCGAAGCATCGCAATACACGACGAACGACTCTTTGGCATCAGGTAAAATCAACACGGGTGCAGTAGTCAACCTTCTCTTGAGCTCTTGGAAACTCTTCTCACAAATACCATCCCAAACAAACGCTTGATCTTTCCTCGTCAACTTGGTTAACGGCAAAGCCAACTTCGAAAAACCTTCGATGAATCTTCTATAATAACCGGCTAAACCAAGAAAACTTCTAATCTCTGAAACAGATTCCGGCGTTCCCCACTGTGACACAGCGTCAACCTTCGCAGGATCTACCGCGATTCCTCCACTTGAAATTATATGCCCTAAGAAACTCACCTCTTTCATCCAAAATTCACACTTTGACAACTTGGCATACAACTTCTTCTCCTTCAAGACTTGTAAAACAATCCTCAAGTGCTCTTCGTGCTCTTCCTCGGATTTTGAGTAAATCAAAATGTCGTCGATGAACACCACCACGAATCTATCCAAAAATGAATGGAAAATTCGGTTCATATACTCCATGAAAACTCCAGGTGCATTGGTCACACCAAACGGCATAACTGAATACTCGTAGTGCCCATACCTCGTCCTAAATGCAGTCTTAGGTATGTCTTCCGTCTTCACTCTAATCTGATGGTATCCAGATCTCAAATCGATCTTACTAAACACACAAGCTCCAACTAGTTGATCCATCAAATCATCTATCCTCGGGAGTGGATATTTATTCTTGATCGTCACTTTGTTCAACTGACGATAGTCTATACATAATCTCATACTTCCATCTTTCTTCTTTACAAGCAATACTGGCGCTCCCCATGGCGAAACACTCGGTCGAACAAACCTCTTCTCAAGCAGCTCTTCAAGTTGCTTCTTCAACTCATTCAACTCAGATGCTGACATTCGATACGGCGCCATCGATATCGGACTAGTTCCAGGTACTAGGTCGATAGAAAACTCTACCTCTCGCTTCGGAGGCACGTCAGATATATCATCCGGAAACACATCTGGGAATTCACAAACGATCGGTAACTCTTCTATCTTAACTCCTCCTTCGAGTTTCAATGATGCAAACATCATGAACATCTCGGCATGTTCTTTCAACGCTTCCGATACTTCCTTCCCGCTCATCAAATGCAAGTTCTCCTCCGGCTTCGGAAAAACAACGGCCTTCTCACGACAGTTGATATGAATTCGGTTGAAGATTAACCAATTCATACCAAAAATCACATCCATACCACTAAGTGGAATACACACTAAATCCATACCAAAATGCCTACCAAAAATGGTTACGGGGCAGTTACGACATACTTGTCGGGTAATCACTGAACCATTAGCAGGAGTTTCTATTTCCATCCTACCCATCATATCCGTTAAAGGAATACTAAGACGCTTCGCACAATCCAAAGAAATAAAAGAATGCGTCGCTCCCGTATCTATAATCGCAATTAAAGGAGTGTCATAGATGAAACACGTACCTCTAATGAGATTGTCCTCAAGGCTAGCATCCTCTCCACTCAAAGCAAACACCTTGCCCATCACCTTCTTGGGCTTCTTGCAGATTATACTCTTGTGGCCCTCCTCACCACAGTTGAAACAAAACACTCTTGTCCTACACACTTCAGTTTTGTGGCCTAACTTCCCACAATTCAAACACTTGTCCAATTTCTTCAGGCAATCATACGACATATGACCCCTCTCTCCACATTTGTAACAATTCCCATTATTCGGTTTCCTACTTCCACTTGTATTCCCCTTACCGCGGTTATCATAAGGTTTCCCGCGCTCTTGTCCTTTCCCTTTTCGGTCATTCGCAGCTTTGTAGTAGTTCACCTTTGCCCTACCATCTTCATCACAAATCCTACTCTTGTTCACAAGGGTCGCAAAATCCCTTATCTGCGAAAATCCAATCATATGCTTGATGTCTGGACGTAGACCACTTTCAAACTTCACACACTTGTCGTCCTCCGCTTCCAAAGTGTTGTAATGCGGACTAAACGCACACAAAGTTTCAAACTTGACGGCATAGTCAGCTACCGTCATATTTCCCTGTTTCAACTCCATGAATTCCACCACCTTCTTATTCTTCACATCCACAGGAAAATACTTAACCAAAAATTCTCTTTTAAACATTGCCCATGGTATAGCCATACCACCGGGTCCTAGCCTCAACTTGGCGTTCTTCCACCACACGTTCGCTTCCTCACGCAACACATATGTCCCAAGGGTTGTCTTCCCTTCCTCGGAACAATCCATTGCTTCAAAAATTATTTCAAGTTCCTCCAGCCACTTGTGAGCTCCATCCGGGTTGTAACCTCCGGTAAATGTTGGCGGTTTCTGCTTCATGAACCGTTCCAACCTCATCTCTACCTCTCTTCCAGGTTGGTGATCTCTAACCACAATGTTGGTGAGTGCGGCCAAAGCCTCCGCAATCTGAGCATTCGTTCTCGCAGCAGCCATGATTCCTGAACGAATCACAACTAGACGTTAGAAAGTACTAACAGTGTTCCCTACACATGCTCATACGGGGAAAAGAAAAGTCCTAATTGGTTCACACGAACCGACCTGCTCTGATACCACTATTGTAACACCCTAACCCATACTACCCTTAAAAACGTAATTTTAAGAACTTTTCAACAAGTGTAAAGGCAGAGTGCCACGCGGTAATTAAAACACAAGCATACACACAGAGCATCATGAAATTTAACATGAAAAACAACAGCGGATTCCAATCAAACCAAGCATGCATATATATACATATATATATACATAAGCCATATTCATCCCTAAGGATGTCACTTATACAAGAACTAGCATATCAAAAAGGTAACACCGATATACGATGAAAGCCAAGCGAAAACCCCGACTCGATGTTACATTACCAGAGCATTTACTATTTACAAACTCTAGTCAAAAGCTAGTACTAAGAGGAGTAATCTATGCTAAGTCTCCTCACCAAAAGGTACTTCAACACCACGCTAGAACAGCAGTCTAAACGTCGGCACCGTCCTCAGCCTGAATATCTGAACCCCCAAAGGTCCAGCAAATAACACAAAGCAGAGAGTTAGAAAACATAACCGCATATCATACGAGTATAAGAAAGGTCTTACACTTTCAAACTACATCATACATATTCTAACTCACGTCAAAACATCGCACCAAACAGTTATCAATTAATAAAGTTTAGCACAGTTCAATCAGATAATGTCACATACCATTTATCAAATATATGCGCATTTACCCTAATGTATCTAATGCCAATCATTCTATGTCATGTCATCCCTAGACACGACTAATGCATGTGGTACCAATTGCCTTTTACCCCTCATGGATAAGTTAAACAGTTTTACATCTTGCCGGATTGTTCGGAACTTACCAAACCTTCATATCCCTCATGGATAAGTTAAACAGTTTTATATCCTGCTGGATAGCAGCTCTAGATCTTATGGATTCATCTAATCCGATCCTCGGCTTCCTTATGGACTCAAAAATCCATTTAAATCTATTGGAACCCTAGTTTCCAATTCAACATATATATACATGAATGCATGTATGTTTACACATATCATCAATATGATATTTCTCTAGCTCGAAGCTACTCTTTTATGAATGCGGGAACACAATCCTAACACATTCACTTAACATTGCAAATTAATGCCAAAACATAACATTGCTCACATTAAGCTACAACTTATTGCATACACGTTTATCAATCATATAACGATTAACAATAAGCATTAACAGTATCAACATGTATCAACAATCATGTAAGGATACTCTTAAACCATGTTACAAGTGCCTAACCACACTTACAAACATCAACAAGAATTGCTGTCACAGAGGCCTTCGCTAAGCGAAGCCTTAGCGAGACATGGCGAACCACACCAGGAAGTCACCTGCTCATGGCGAGCATTGGCGAGCTTCAACGAACTATTCGCTGAGCGAAGGCTTAGCGAGCCTAAGCGAACCTCACCCGGGAATCACCTGCTCATAGCGAGCTTCGGCGAGATCCAGCGAACCTGTTCGCTACAGCGAACTCCTGGTCGCTTAGCGAACTACACCAGAAAGAAAATATCTGTTCTTGAGTTTCTAAGGCGGTTTAACCTCAAATCAACTCAAAAATTCATCCAAACATGTTATAAATTCATATAAACAGCCATTCCACACATATATGGTATCAAGGAACATTAATCATCCCTTCCAAACATCCAAATACCTCTAACAATCAAAATCATGCCAATTACTTGAGTTTTAAGCAACTTTCTCAAACTTTTCAAACATGGTTCAAATACATACATATTCTTCATGGAATCAAGCTAGTGATTAACACATACAAAGTGATGATGAAGAACATCACACTCACATACAAAAGCTTAATCAAAATCTAAAAGAAATTGAGTGGGAGAGTTCGGGAACGGAGACATAGACAATCTCCCCTCTCCTTACCACTCAAGAATCATGAATTCTAATCTCTTACCTTAAGCAAAGATGATGATCCAAGCCTTCTCTTGCTCAAGCTTTCTCTTAGCCAAAACCCTAGCTCTTGCTCTATCTTGCTTCTACTCACTCAAACTCAAAGAAATGAATTTATGAAACTATTCATATGTTTGACCTGATACTTATACTACTTCTCATGTCATGAACCAAGCCCAAATGGCTTAGGCCCATGCCTCTCACGCCCCTTTAAGTCCAAAACAAGGTTCTCGCGCCTAATAACTTACGTTCGGCTAAATAATTATTCGCCGCTCACTAAAATAATCAAAGCCAATTAATAAATAAAATAACATTTAATAAAATATACGAATACGAAAAATGGGTCGTTACAGCCGGCATCCAATCTTGTAGCATATTCCAGTTCCAATAACCATCATTACCTACTAAATCACACACCCTAGCTCCTTGAAGATCTTGAGGTATGCTAGTATGTTGCTCCAAAATAAGATTTTCTTCAATCCACACATGTTTCCACGCGTCTATGTCTTTCCCATCACCAATAATCCACTTACAATTATTCCACACATGGTGCTTTAACCCTGCTATCACCTTCCACAAGTTTGAATCTGTTGTTCGTGCTTCATCATTCTTGTATTTACCTCTCATAATCCTACACCAGTAGTCATCAGCACCCGAGAATATTTTCCAACCAAGTTTAATCAAACAAGCTAGGTTCATATATTCCAAGTTGCGCAAGCCTAATCCTCCCATCCATTTAGGCGTAGTTACTCTTTCCCAACTAACAGCATGGAACTTCCTCCCATTCTCCGTGTCACCCCATATAAAACTCCGCTGAATCCGCTGAATATCACTAAGACAAGTCTTTGGAATTCTTGTAGTCATCATAGGATATATCGGAATAGCTTCTAACACACTCTTGGCGAGAGTTACCCGTCCAGCAAAGGACAGTTGTTTAGCCTTCCAACCTGCCAACTTAGTCTCCACCTGATCTACTAAATATTGGAAATCATTTCTCTTGGGAGCTCTCCCCAATAACGGGACTCCTAAATATCTTCCCATGCTATTAGCTTCTTTAAAGCCAGAGATTCTTAATAGTTTATTTCTCATTTCTCTACTCATATTCTTAGAAAAATAGATACTAGTTTTCTCTTGACTTACTTCCTGGCCAGAGAGGGTGCAAAATTTGTTGAGCGTATCAATAACACACTTCATCTGCTCTTCTTTAGCTTCACCAAACAGCAACAAGTCATCCGCGAACATAAGGTGAGAGACCATTGGGCCATTCCTCCCTGCTTTAATACCTTTCCACTTTCCGTTATTCACTTCATGGATAATGAGATGCGATAATTTATCCATACAAAGAACAAATAAATAAGGTGAAATGGGATCTCCTTGTCGAATTCCCCGTTGAGGACGAAAGTACTCCGATCTCGCTCCATTCTGATAGAAATTTAGCAAGTGTACTAAATCGCCGTCAAGTAGTATAATAAATCGTTCTTTCCGCAGGGATTGTTGTAATTCAAATGGAAATTGAAGGCATACTTAAGAAAATTGATATAATAGTAACAAAGGGGGGAGTTTTGCTTGGTTCAAAGTTTTGATCATAAACTTAAGAAATGACTTAAAATTCAAATTAATAAAGAAAAGCGATTGATCCTTATGGTTCATCTAATTACTATTTCTCTTGGTAATTTCATGTATGAGAACAAATTACTCAATTTAGTTTCATGATTAGATTAAACATAATTGATTATGCCCAATGTCTTGGTAACACAATCCTCTCCCTTGATCATCAATTCCTAATGTCTTAGGTAATCTATGATCAATTGAGGAATAAAAACTTTAATCCTTAAAATCTCAATTAACAATCCAAAACATCTTAAGCGAAAGTCAATTGATCAATTATTCCTAGATCGATGATTCATTCCTATTTTCATAGTAAAACAAATAATTGAAATCATCATATAATTGGCCAAATCATATAAAGCATTAAGCATAAGGAATAATCAATAGAAACTAACTTCATAATTCATTCATCATATCAAATGACAATCACATTGTTCAAGATCAAAAGTAATTAGAATCCCCTAAAGATCAATCATAAAGATTTAGCCAAACATGTTCAAATAAGAAATTACATTAACATGAATGAAAGAAATCATCATTACAAGAAGGGATTAGATGTGTTTCCACCCTTGAATCCTTGCTTGAATGCCTCTTTGATCCTCTGAAATAGCCGTCAAAAATCAGTTCTTGATCCAATATTTCGTAACCCTAAAAAGAGAAACTGTTTCCAATTTATAGTGCAGTTTTCGTGCCAAGCCAGGCTTGGTTCTGCCCAAGCTGGGCGCAACAGGCAGTGGCTCAGACAGAAAAATAAGATTTTTCTGAGCCAGGCTTGGTTTTCCTGAGCCAGGCTTCGTTGACAGCAATAACACCAAATTTGATTCCTTTCTTCCAATCCGAGAAACATTAAAACTCAATGTAATTCCTTGTATTATTGTACTAAAATATGGTAAAAACTACTTGTTTGCTTGCATTTGCTTAAAAGAACATAGAAATGACATGAAGTCATCACAACCCCAAACTTGAACTTTTCCTTGTCCTCAAGGAATATCTTCATCCATCGGAAAACCTGGCACTATCAAACAGTCTAATTCAAAGCCATCAAAATCAGTCAAGTTAGAACATCACAATTAACATTTCAATGATCATCCCTATCATGAATTTACTTGCACACAGATTAATACCGAAAAATCAAGAACTTTTCACAAATATTGACCAAACCATAATCACTTCACTCCCTCACATTCTCTCCTGTTTAAATTGGTATATTCACTCAATCAACACAAACATAGCCATTCTACCATAAGCTTGCAAACATTCTAACAATCGATCGACATGCATAAGAATTCACACCTTTAGAGGACTTGAGGGTTATAACGGGGCTAAGGTTTAAGGGTGGATATTTTTTGGATGGTAAGCAGAAAAACTTGCGAGTTTTAAGATCACCTATTTCACAAAGAATTGAATTGTTCAAACACCCCCCCAAAATTCAAGCATAATCATACTAGAGAATTTATTTGTCCAACTTTTTATTTTTATTTTTTCCGCAGAGAGGTTCATTAGCATTTTTTTTTTATTTGGTGTTTTGTTTTTGTTTCTTTTTTTTTATATATAACACCATTTGTCACAAGGTAATGCCTCTCCCTATTTTTTTTTTTTCATATGAGAAATTCTCTAGTACCCCACCCCAAACTTAATCAGTTGCAAATACCAAAAGCAACCCCAAACTTAATGATGAGCAATGTGCTCTACTCACAAGTTAAGTGATCTAACTCCAAGAAAATCATCTTTTTTTTTTGTTATAATTTTTTTTAACTTGGGTTATCAACAAAGAACATTTTTCTTTCGGCTCAAAGGGGTTAACGAAGGATATAACATAAAAAAAATTGTGGCTTCAATAAGGCTCAAGGTACAAACAACATGCCTCGGTGTGTAATTCAAAGCAAGCAATCAATTAAAAGAACATAAGCAAGCTCTAGAGAATTAGCTAAGTTGTGGAATCTCTCATGACAAGAAAATTTATGTATTTGGGCTCGAAATCTCACGGCTAGGCCGGATTATCGATTGGTCAATGTTTGAAAAACTTCCTCAACTTTTCTAACTATCATCAAATATAACAAGCAATCAAACAAGAGAATCACACATTCATGTATTATGATGCTAAACTAGATAACTTTCATTGACATTCAAACAAGACAATTCAAACAGTGCACAAGTTTTCAAACAGCCAAAAACATTCATCAAAAACAAAATTAAATTCAAGCTTAAAGGAAGTGATACCAACCGACATCAAAGTAGCGATGACCCGCCTGGGTCCATTTGCGAAGGCACTCCTTGCCCATTATGTTCAATTCTTCTTCTTTCCTCTTACCATGATTTTTTTCAAGAAATTTTCAAAGTGAGGGTGGGGTGTGGTGGTGAAATTTCGTGATTCTTGAAGGTGGTTTGGTGAAGGTGAAGGTTTTTGGTTTAAGGGTTTGAGAGAATTGGTAAAAGTGGGTTCAAAGAATTTGAGAGAATTGGGTGAAAATTTGTGAAGAGAAAGTTTAATTTGGAGATGGGGTTGTTGAATAGTGTGGGTAGGTTGGTGTTTGAATGTGAGAGATGGGTTTTGGAAGTTTGAAAGAGATGATGTTTGGTTGAGGTTTTGGGTTGGTGTTTGAATGGGGTTTTGATTTCAAATATGAAGAAAAGGGTTTATATGGTGTTGGATATGTGAATTTTCGAAATTCTTTAAGATGGGTTAGGGTGAAAATTTTAATTTCGAAATTGGGGGTTGGTGAGTGTAGGAGATGAAGATTGTTGTGATTAATAGAGGTTGAAGGTATTTGTTAATGGTGGGTTATGAGGATTTGAGGGATTTGGTGGTTGTTTGAGAAAAAGAAGTTTGATTTGGTGTTGGTGAAGGTTGTTTTAATGGAGGAATTGGTGTTTTGGGGTGTTAATGGAAGAATTTGGGTTTGTAGAAGAGATGAATATGGTGGTTTCAAGGAAGAAGATGGAGTTTCACGATGCAAGGGTTCTAAAAGGATGGTTTCAGATTTTTTTTTTTTGAAACTCAAGCCAGGCTTGAGATTGTCTGCGCCAGGCTCAACTGGCAGTGGCCTTCCCAAAATTTTTTTTTTGAAACTCAAGCCAGGCTTGAGATTGTCTGTGCCAGGCTCAACTGGCAGTGGCATGAACAATTTTTTTTATTCTTCTTTTTTTTTAGGGACTCTACACTACTCCTTAGATAACCTGCAAACACAAACAAACAATGCAAATAACCAGAGATTAGCAAAGAAAACCTTGGGTTGCCTCCCAAGCAGCGCTCGTTTAACGTCAATAGCTTGACGGTCCATGTCCTAAAAGGCCATGCGCTTGTTTAACGTCACGAGGCTTGACGATCCATGACCTCACGGGTCTTTAAAAAGCATCGCCACCTTATGACGATCAAAATCTCCTCCTTTATAAATTTTCAACCTCTGTCCATTTACTTTAAATGACTTCTCTTCCTCTCCCGGGGTAAAAATTTCCACAGCCCCATGTGGAAAGACTTCCTTTATAACAAATGGACCAGACCACCGAGACTTCAATTTACCCGGAAACAATCTCAACCGAGAATTGAACAACAAGACTTGTTGTCCCTTCTTGAACTCCTTACTTACCAAACATTTGTCATGATACTTCTTTGTTCTTGCTTTGAAAATTACGGCGTTCTCATAAGCCTGTAACCTCCACTCTTCAAGCTCATTCAGCTTAAGTAACCGCTTCTCACCTGCTATACCTGCATCAAAATTAAGAAATTTTACGGCCCAGTATGCCTTGTGTTCGAGCTCAACCGGCAAATGGCACGCCTTGCCATAAACCAGTTGGTATGGAGACAATCCCAAGTGAGTCTTGAAAGCAGTTCTATAAGCCCAAAGTGTATCATTAAGCTTCATTGACCAATCTTTTCTTGAGGTGGAAACCGTTTTCTCAAGAATTTGCTTCAATTGACGGTTAGACACTTCAACTTGTCCGCTTGTTTGTGGATGATATGGAGTAGCGACTTTGTGCTTAACATTGTATTTTGCCAAGAGATTCTCCAAGTATTTGTTGCAAAAGTGTTTACCTCCATCACTAATAAGAGCTCTAGGCACACCAAACCGCGTGAAAATATTATTCTTGAGGAATTTCACCACGGTGTGAGCATCATTGGCTTGACACGCAATAGCTTCAACCCATTTTGTCACATAGTCAACACATACCAAGATATGGAGGTTAGACTTTGAAGATGGGAAAGGTCCCATAAAGTCAATCCCCCAACAATCAAACGGTTCCACTTCAAGCATTTCATTAAGAGGCATCTCATCTCTTTTTGACACATTGCCGGTTCTTTGACAATTGTCGCACCTTTTCACGAACTCAACACAATCTTTAAACAATGTCGGCCAAAAGAAACCGCTTTGAAGCACCTTGGCCGCTGTCCTTGGCCCACTATGATGTCCACCATAAGGAGCGCTATGGCAATGCCACATGATACTTTGCGACTCCTCTTCATCAACACATCTCCGAATCACACCATCTTGCCCTACCTTAAAAAGATATGGATCATCCCAAAAGTAGAAGTTAGCATCTCTAAAAAATTTCTTCTTTTGTTGAGATGAGTACTCCTCCGGAATTTCATTACCCGCCTTAAAATTTGCCATGTCGGCGAACCAAGGTCTTTTTGAAATCATTAATAATTTTTCATCCGGAAAGTCCTCATTGATGCACTTCTCCTTCATGGTCACTATGGGATTCTCCAACCTTGACAAGTGGTCAGCTACCACGTTTTCGACACCCTTCTTGTCCTTAATTTCCAAATCAAATTCTTGCAAGAGTAGTATCCACCTCAAGAGCCTAGGCTTTGAATCGCCTTTTGTGAGGAGATACTTAAGCGCGGAATGATCTGAAAAAACAACAACCTTGGATCCAATTAAATAAGAGCGAAATTTTTCCAATGCAAACACTATTGCGAGCAATTCTTTTTCAGTTGTGGTGTAATTTATTTGGTTTTCATTCAAAACCTTGCTCGCATAGTATATGGCATGGAAAAACTTCTCATGTCGTTGGCCAAGCACCGCTCCAACCGCATAATCACTTGCATCACACATCAACTCAAATGGGAGGTCCCAATTAGGTGCAATGATTATGGGCGCGGTGACCAACTTTTCCTTAATAACAACAAAAGCTTTCAAACAATCAGCATCAAAATTAAACTCATTTTCTTTCACAAGGAGGTTACTTAAGGGTTTTGCTATCTTGGAGAAGTCTTTGATGAAACGCCGATAAAAACCGGCATGACCCAAAAAGCTTCTCACTCCCTTAACATTTACGGGAGGAGGCAAATCCTTAATAACCTCTATCTTTGCTTGGTCAACTTGAATGCCTTTTGAAGAGATTTTGTGCCCAAGCACAATTCCTTCTTTTACCATAAAATGACATTTTTCCCAATTCAAAACTAAATTGGTACTTATGCATCTCTTCAAAACAGCATTCAAATTAGCTAAGCAATGATCAAAGGATTTTCCGAAAACAGAGAAATCATCCATAAATACCTCAATTGAGTTCTCCATCATGTCAGCAAAAATAGATAACATACACCGCTGAAACGTAGCCGGTGCGTTGCATAGTCCAAACGGCATCCTCCGGTAAGCAAATACTCCGAATGGGCATGTAAATGCCGTCTTCTCTTGATCTGCCGGATCCACAACAATCTGATTATAACCAGAGTATCCATCCAAAAAGCAATAATAAGCCTGCCCCGCAAGCCTTTCTAGCATTTGATCCATGAATGGAAGAGGGAAGTGATCTTTTCTTGTTGCCAGGTTGAGTCTTCGATAATCGATGCACATCCTCCAACCGGTTACGGTGCGAGTTGGAATTAATTCATTTTTCTCATTCCTCACAACCGTCATACCACCCTTTTTAGGGACCACATGAACTGGACTCACCCAAGCACTATCTGAAATTGGATAAATCATACCTGCCTTTAGGAGTTTAAGAACCTCCTTTTTCACTACCTCCTTCATGGTTGGATTGAGTCTTCTTTGAGGTTGCACCACGGGTTTATATTCGTCCTCCATTTTTATCTTATGCATACAAAATCCTGGACTAATTCCCTTCAAATCCTCAATGCTCCAACCCATGGCTTCTTTGTTCTCTCGCAACACTCTTACTAGCTTCTCCGCTTCAAGTGAACTCAACTCACTACTTATGATTGCCGGTTGTGAAGAATCTTCCCCTAAGAAAACATATTTTAAATGAGAGGGAAGTTCCTTCAACTCGGGAACAGCAACTTTTGAATCTTCTCCAACACTTTCCTTCTCTACTACCGCATACACATTCTCAAAATCTTTTGGTGTCTCTTCTACCTTGCATGCTTCAAGTTGACGGAGACAAATTTCAATCTCCTTGTCCCATTCATCTTCCAAATCATCAATAGAATTAACAATGACTCTTTCTAATGGTAGGGATGGTGTTTCTTCAACTAAGACATCTTCCACCACTTCCTCAATTACATCAACTTTGAAACATTGTGGTTCATCATCATGGTGTTTCATAGCTTTGAACACATTGAACATGACTTGCTCTCCATGTGTTCTCAACATAAGTTCTCCCATCTCGACATCAATCAATGCTCTACCGGTAGCTAAAAATGGCCTACCCAATAACAACGGTTCTACCTCGGCATCATCTTCCATATCAAGAATTACAAAATCCGCCGGAAACACAAATTCAGCAACCCTTACCAATACATCATGAAGTATGCCATATGGATGCACTATTGATCGATCGGCCAAAGAGAGTTGCATCTTTGTAGGTTTAGCAACCGCCCCCGGTATCTTCTTCATCATGGACAACGGCATTAAATTGATGCTTGCTCCTAAATCACATAGAGCACGACCGACAGAAATGTTGCCTATAGAACATGGTATAGTAAAGCTTCCTGGATCTTTCTTCTTTTGAGGAAGCTTCTTTTGAATTATAGCACTACATTCCTCAGTCATATCAATTGTGTCGTCATCAAGAGGTTTCCGCTTCTTTGTCAAGAGGTCTTTCATAAATTTGGCATAAACCGGCATTTGTTCCAACACTTCTGCAAAAGGAATATTAATTTGGAGATCATGAAGCATCTTCATAAACTTTTTGAATTGTTGGTGATCATTTGCCTTTGCCTTCTTCTTGCGCGGATATGGCAATTTGGTATGGATTGAATTTTCTTTTTCTTCCACATCCTTACCCTTCTTCTTTTCAACTTTCTTCTCATCACTCTCTTTCTCATTTTCAACTAACTCCTCAATTTCAACTTCAGGCTCAACTAGTTGTTCACACTCTTTTTCGACTTCTCCCTCAACATTATTTTCAACTTCTCCCTCAACATTATTTTTTTCTTTCTCTTTCTCAACACTAGACTCAGTTTTTTTTCTTTGTCACAACTTCCGGTGAAGGAACCACTCTACTCCTCAAATTAATAGCCTTGCAACTCTCATGGCCGGGATTATCTTTTGTAGACCCCTCAAAACCATTATTTTGAGTAGCTGCAAATTGTCTTGACAATTGACCCATTTGATTTTCAAGGTTTTTAATTGAAGCTTCATGATTCTTGTTGGCAATGTCTTGATTGGCTTTCATCTGATCTTGATTGGCTTTCATCTGATCTTGGCTCATCTTCATTGCCTCAAAATTTCCTTGAGTCACCTTGATAAATTGAGTAAGAGTATCTTCTAGCTGAGACGGTTTTCTTTGTTGAGAATTCTGTGAAGATGATTGTTGTTGAGATTGAGAAGACCCTTGATTTCCTCCCCAACCAAAATTTGGATGATCTCTCCAACCTGGATTATAAGTGTTAGAGTACGGGTTGTGATTGGGATTGCTTCTCTTGAAATTAGCTAAATATTTAGCTTCTTCTGAACCTTCAGGAAAACATTCACCGTTGGCATGGCCTTGCCCACAAAAATCACATTTCAAATCTTGAGCTGCCATTACTTGCGCTTGGGAATTTGGAGTATTAGTGAAATGCTTCAACATAGCTGCCATTTGAGAATTCATCAAAGTGGATTGTGCTAGAAGAGCAGTTTGTGTATCAAGCTCTAGCATACCACCCTTTTTCTTTGCACCTCTGTCATTTTGAACTCTATACTCATTTTGAGACATATTCTCAACCAATTCTCTAGCTTCATTTTCATTCTTATTTTTCAGAGAGCCACCTGCTGATGCATCTAAAAACATTCTGGTTTGAGGCCTTAATCCTTGAGTAAAGTGCTGCATTTGAGCATGACTGTCAATACCATGCTTTGGGCATTTCTTCAAACTCAGCTTAAACCTTTCCCATGCATCATACAATGTTTCAGAGTCCCCTTGCTCAAAGCTTGTTATGTCCTGCCTTCTCTCAAGGTACTTGTGAATGGGGAAGTATCTTTCTAAGAATTTTACCTCCAGCTCTTGCCAAGTGTTTATGGTGTTTGGTGGTATAGTGTCCAACCAATCTTTTGCTCTTCCAGTTAGAGAATACTTGAAAAGCCTCAACCTTTTTGCAGATTCTGAAATATTAGGAGGATCGGTATAATCACATGCCTCATAGAACTTTTGTAGATGAAGATTGGGGCATTGTGACTCCGAACCCGAAAATTGATCTTCCTTGAGTGCACTTAACACAGAATTTTTAATCTCAAATGAAACTGGGTTTCTCGGTTGAAATCCCAAGTTGGCCAATTCTCCATTGTTTCTCTGACCGTAATCACCTAATGTTCTCAACGGAGGCGGTGGATCAGCAGCCATGATGTCGATGTTGGCTTCGTTGTCCGAATGTTCTGGACTAGAAACCTCTTCTTCACTGATGTTTTGTGCAATATTGGCTGACCGAGCAGCTGCACGAGCTAACCAGGCTGCTTTTCTGTTTGCTCTAGCGGTTTTCTCGATCTCAGGATCAAATAAGAGTTCTCTGGCGACCTTCCTACCTTGCATAAACAACCAGAAAATACCTTTAGAAGCAACTGCACTACACAAGAATGAAAAAGAAAATAAAATTTAGAATTTGTTTTTGTATTTTTTTTTTTATGAGAAAAGAAACAAAAATAAAAATAGTGAATTTTACTAAGTAATGTCCAATTGCCTTGTTGAATCAATCAACAATCCCCGGCAACGGCGCCAAAAACTTGATAGAAATTTAGCAAGTGTACTAAATCGCCGTCAAGTAGTATAATAAATCGTTCTTTCCGCAGGGATTGTTGTAATTCAAATGGAAATTGAAGGCATACTTAAGAAAATTGATATAATAGTAACAAAGGGGGGAGTTTTGCTTGGTTCAAAGTTTTGATCATAAACTTAAGAAATGACTTAAAATTCAAATTAATAAAGAAAAGCGATTGATCCTTATGGTTCATCTAATTACTATTTCTCTTGGTAATTTCATGTATGAGAACAAATTACTCAATTTAGTTTCATGATTAGATTAAACATAATTGATTATGCCCAATGTCTTGGTAACACAATCCTCTCCCTTGATCATCAATTCCTAATGTCTTAGGTAATCTATGATCAATTGAGGAATAAAAACTTTAATCCTTAAAATCTCAATTAACAATCCAAAATATCTTAAGCGAAAGTCAATTGATCAATTATTCCTAGATCGATGATTCATTCCTATTTTCATAGTAAAACAAATAATTGAAATCATCATATAATTGGCCAAATCATATAAAGCATTAAGCATAAGGAATAATCAATAGAAACAAACTTCGTAATTCATTCATCATATCAAATGACAATCACATTGTTCAAGATCAAAAGTAATTAGAATCCCCTAAAGATCAATCATAAAGATTTAGCCAAACATGTTCAAATAAGAAATTACATTAACATGAATGAAAGAAATCACCATTACAAGAAGGGATTGAAATTCTGGTACACAGTAGACAAGTGTTGTCCACGATGTGCCGACACTTGTCGCAACACTTGTCTTAGCAGTAAGAACAATAAAACAGAGCATTAAAAACATATACTGAAAAGCATAAACGACACACATAATTGTTAACCCAGTTCAGCCTAACAGCCTAATCTGGGGGATACCAATCCAGGAGGAAATTCACTATCAGCAGTATTAATTCGGAGCTAAACTCCCCCGTTTACAACTCCTCACTTAATCCCTACCCAATGCAACTTCTACCTAGGAACTCCTAGATATGAGACCCCGTCTCACTCCCCTCAACCTTACAACCAGTAAGGATTTCAATAACAACATAATGGAGACACTCTCCTTGACAAAGATGAAGTCGACACACTTCAATAACATCACCACCTAGCCAACGACTAAGTTCACAATTTGGAGTTGCTTAAAAGCTTCCTCCAATTACAATACTCAACTCATTACCTATAGGTTTCTGAGTGAGGACATAGTGACCATCTCACAACCCGAGTGGTTCACTTTACACCAACTCTCCTAGAGAGTGGCTTAAAGACACGAAACCCTTAAAAGACTACATCTTTGATATTCTATTTTTGCTTCAAGTTTCGGTACATAAAATAGGGTTAGCAGCACCCTTTAAATAGCATAGCCTCGTGGGCTTTTCATAATGCTTCAGCTCCAAGAAATCTTCTAGATGCAAAATATATATTTTTATCAAATCTTTCTTTGCATCAAATATTCCTTCCATAAATATATTTGTTGTAAATATATTTTAAAATTAAATCTTCTAATCTTCTGGAAACACAAAGATTTATTTGAAATAAATCTTTTATATTTTCTGCAGCAATCTTCACAAGATATATTTTTGAAAATAATAGTTCTATTTTTGAAACACAAAAATATATTTTCCAAAAATATAATTCCTTTGGAAAATAGAACTAGGGTTCAGCTGCCTTCTGAAACACATTGATCACGTGCGCCTTATTGTATAAGAAACCACGAAATAATTCTTCAATCAAATCTTCGAAAGATTGAGTAGAAAATAATAACGCTAGCTGGCGCGAACAATCAGACATACAAGTGTTGTTACATCTGTCGCAACACTTGGCGTAAGCACATATGTCTCAACACTTGACTAAAAGATGTTTTTGCAAAATGTAGCCAACATACAAAAACCCAACAATCTCCCCCTTTGGCAAATTTTGGCTAAAACAATATTAGACCAGTATATAGAGAGATACAGTATTACCTTTCCTTCAAGTCAACATGATCACACAACTAGGAAAGAAAGTAACACATAGTAAGACTACTTCCAAGAGAGGTGAGTACCATCAGAGGCATGCAATAGCAGGAATAAACACATATAGCCTCACAGAGCAGATAGAGAGAAATAAACTCTCATAGTGGATTCAAAGATAGGAGAAATAAACTCCTATAATCAGAGTACATCCATTCAACAAAAGATCACCAGGGAAAAATAAATTCCCACAAACATAGAACTAGGAAAAATAAATTCCCAGCCACCAGAGAATAAAGCCAAGATGTCTCAGCATCTGGCATCACACTTGTCACTTATTCATACTACCACTCCCCCTGAATTTATGCATGACAGAGCACAAGCATACAATGTAATCAACCATAGGAACTACAACATCCTTGTAATAGCAGAAGCATTCAATCAGAGTGATTAACGCTTAATAGTTGTTGTAGACAAACATGTGTGCTTTCATAAATAAGCATGTACAAGTTACCCATATTTCTATGAATGTAACTAACTAAGTCACCCATATTGCTATGAATGTGACCTAAATCACCCATATTTCTATGACTGTGATCCTAAGCATAAAAGTCATCCATATTTCTATGATTATGACTAAGCACGATGAATCATCCATATTTCTATGACTATGATTATGATCATGCCCTATGCTACAAATTTAAATGCTTTTTGGAATTCTTGCAACACATCACACAGAGCTGAAGGTAACATTTACTCCACTCAGACATAGGCCTAGAAGATTAACACATCGCAGAAAGAACCGCAACAACATACACACCAGATGTCAGCACATCTGTCCACACATCACGCAGATACCAGATGTCAGCACATCTGTCCACACATCACGCAGATACCAGATGTCAGCACATCTGTCCACACAGATAGATACCAGATGTCACAGATCACTACTCCCCCTTTTTAGCCACAAATTCTGACAAATAAAGTCAGTGTGCATTAAACAAAAGAATAGAGGCAAAGAGGTACCATAGCAGTATCAGAAGTGCAAGTCACATAACAGAGAGAAATAAACTCTCACAAAAGAACCACATAGGGAGAAATAAACTCCCACATACTGAGAAAAATAAATTCTCACACATCAGATCAGGACGTCTAGATATCAGGCATGACATCACACATTAGGAACATAGCACTCCCACAACCATCAAGCACACTATCAGAGCATAAGCTATCAGAACACATTATCATGCTAGTCACACACTACTACTCCTCCTGAATAGCATTACTCCCCCTCAACACATGCATATATAGATAACTCACACTCCCCCTTAATACGAGCATAGAAGCATAAGAATATCAATACGAGCATAGAAACAGTCACCAGATGTGGGAACATCTGTCCACACACTTGTCACACACACACACTACTCCCCCTTTTTAGTCATAATTTTGACAAACATCATACATATCAGAACATAGAGTAGCAGACAAACGCTTCAGAGTGCACACAATACAGACCATAATGCACACAGAGGTGCTAGAAATCCATAGCCTAGCCCACAAAAGATACGGAGAACAAAAGTAGTGGGAAGAGAACATGCGCGCTTTCATCCACAATACCATGACCAAACTCCAACAATATAGCATGAAGATCATAAGTAACAAGGCATAAACCTATACTATCTTCATCACATCAACCACATAGTGCACAGAGCTACTACAACCAAATATAACACCATGGGATACATAGTTCATCATATATAAATCAGAAATGGAGAGACCATATCATATCCACCACATCAAACTCCATAGTCAACACTCACAAAATATACATTTTCCCCTTGTTTCCACAACATGACAAGAGCATGAGAAAACATTGTTCTTGGAAACAACATGTACCAACCGGTAGAGAAAACAATGTTAGGAACATGTGGTCCGACAAACGAAATCTATAGTCATAAGTCAAAGACACTCCCTTTTTGGCTTTGTAGTGCTTCTGATCTTTCAATCTTAAAGAGTCGTCTCATAATACTCTTAGAGATTACACCCATAAAGGTTATTGGTAGCTTCACCATAAACGTTGTAGCTTGCTTCATTGTTAAAAATATACTTACCAAAAATCCAGCTTCTCGTAGCATTATCTCCTTTAAAACACAAATTTCTATTTCTAGACATTTTCTTCAAAATGAATGAAACATTCTCTAAGAGGACAGAAGAGATGTCAACTTTCTTCCTGTCAAGTGACATGATGCCCAGAACATCATCCTCAATATTTGGCTCATAGTCAACCACATTCTGGCATTTTGGTGACAGATGTTGTACACAATGTTGGAACACTTGAGATAACACGATGTTGAGACAGATGTTACAACATCTCGTACCAGAACAGACAAGTTATTCAACACAGATGAGTATTATTCAGTTCCAATCTCAAGAGACGTATACCAAAAGTATCTTCAACAATATATATATTGTCATCACATAAGAACATCAAACTAGAGGTTTCAGAAACAGGTCTGAAATAGTCACTTACCATAGTAGTAATCACCTTTGATCATCTCATTATCGCATATGATCATAACACATCTGAACACATATAATACTTCTCAGCAGAATGCACATCCAAACAATCGTACCATGCTAGTTCTCTTTTTAGTCACACTTTGAGCAACAACTTTGGTCAAGTGGAAGATCATCAAGATCAGTTTCTTCTACCACATTCAAAACATCAATACTCCAAACCACCATTAGTTGATCTTCAACCTCATTAGATTGAGGACTCTCAGAACCATATAAGCATCAGTTTGGGGGATTGCAGAACAGGTTTCAACAACACTAACGGGTTGGTCCAGGATGTTTCAACATCCGATATGACATTAGACGTATGTGAGGTTCCTTTGGGGGACTTAACCACAACTTTAGTGAGGGATGACAAAGTGTCAGAACCAACAACCTTGGAAGATGACACATGCACATTTTCAACAACAGTGTCATATTCATACTAGATTGAAAGTTTCAGAGGTACATCTGACAGATGTTCCAACACTACCCACAACATTGGAACTGACAGAACCTTTAACATGAGTAATAAAATTTACCCAAGTAAATCTGGAGGAATCATCAACAACTACAAAGACATACTTCTTTCGACCAAGGTTGTCAACTTGCATAGGTTCATCAAATCAGCAATCATCTCTTTTCTTGTCATGAAGCCAGAATTTTCTTGCCAGATGTTGCAACATTATGTGGGACATTTGTCCCTTCAACTAGTCTATAGTGCAATGTGAGAGGAGATTCCCTCTTACAGACAACATCAGTGCTGATCAAAATACTTGGATGCTGATCAAGAATAATACTACAAAGCACAGTGGGAAATGTTGTTGGCATCTTCACATCCAAGGGCTTAGCATGCTTAGTAGTTTGAAAAATATAAGAGTCAAAATCCCATTTGGTCTTGGTACCAACAGTGTAGATAAGGTTACTCAAGCCTATAGCACTGTCAGAAAGCTCTACCTCAGCTTCAGGTTCTTCACTCCTGCCCAAAAACTTATTAATCACATCAGGTGAAAATTCAACACATCTACCCATGTCAAAAACCTTCATGAATTCTTTGCTCAAAGGATCATCACAGTCTTCAGTTTCCTGAGAGCTCTACTAGACTCAATCAAGTCAGTTATCATTTGCTGCCTAGTGAGAGCACCAGCTTTTGCTGGACAGATGTACCAACACCTGCTGCAACATTTGTCCCTGCAAGCATCCTTTGCTCAATATTCAGCTTTCCTTTTCTTTTACAAGGGACATCAGTGTCCACAAGAATATTTGGATGTTGGTCAAGAACAATACCACACAGTAAAGTAGGAAATGCTATGGGTAGAGCAAAAGATTTAGCATGTTCCAAAGTGGCATAAAAGACATAAGCACCATAATCAAACCTGGCCTTAGTTCCAACAACATAAATGAACCTAGCCAATTCTTTGGCTATATTACTGGAATGAGTGATAGGAACCCGATTAACAACAACAATCTTATTCAGAACTGCATATAAAGGAGATAGTTGAGATGCAGAAAGTTTCATTTGACAAGGCCATTGCTTCAGTCTATTCCCAGTGATTGTTCTACAAATATTATCTGTGACTTCCAGCTCAGCTACTTCCTCATTACTTCTTCCCAAAAATTTGTTGATTATAGAGGGTGAGAAGTGAACACACCTTCCTCTCACAAAAACCTGCCTATACTCAGGGTTTTTAGGGTCATCACAATTGTCAGCAACATTCACTACAAATTCCCTTACCAGCTTATCAAAACAGTCACCTAGATCAGACACTTTTCTCATCAAACCTTTCACACTTCTTCAAGACGTGCCACCAGATGTAGCTACATTTGTCTCCCTTTCAAAGTCTGAATCACTAGAATGAGGTTCTGTTTTCTTTAAGCTCTTCTTCTTGACCTAAGAAGTTGGAATCACCTTGCTCCTGGTTCTAGGGGGACCAGTCACAATTTTCTTCCCAGCCATTTTAGCAGACTTCTCTGCCTCAGAGTGATGGACAGGTGTACTAACAGTTGTCACACCTTTACCTGTCCTACTTCTAGTCCTTTTACCAACACCAGTATCAGACACTTCTGTCACAAGTTTGTCACCTGTAACGTTTTCATGCATGAAGACAACATCAGAATCACTCACTCCCTTACCTTTAGATAGGGACTTACTGCTTTCATCTGATTCAGAGTAATCCACAAGATTATTACTAGATTTTGCTACCACAGGAATTCCTTCTTTTTCAGTAGCATCATTATGAGCAGTGTCACTTGTGACAATTTCAAGTACCCCAAATGTAGCTACACTTGGTACAACATTTGTCTCCAGTTCCATAGATGTGTCAACATCTGACACAACATCCGTCTCAAGTGCCACAGATGTGTCAATATTTGATACAACATCAGTCTCAAGAACAGTTCCCTTGAGAGAATCAGCAATACAATCACTTGTGGCCTTAGTGGAAGCACCAAAGTCACAATTAACAACAGCAGGGGGTCACAAGAGAATCAACCATCAGTAGTTGATCAACTTTAAAGAGCAATAATCTTTTGCTCCCAAAAATAATAACTTCTCCTTGCTAGAAACAACTGAAATGCCTATCCTATGTGATTTGGATGACACTCCAAAGTGCAGATAACAATTCAACCATTGGACATAGGTTGAAGCAGCTCCAATGTTCATAATCCCATGAAGCTCTTTTCACTACAACAGAACAAGAGTTCTATGCTCTCATAGACTTGATAATATCAAGTTAGAGTAAACAACCTCCATCCTGACATGTCTTCAAGATCTCACAGCTTCAGAATAAGGATTCCTCATTAATAACTTCTCATAGTACTCTAGAGAATTATACATTCCCCCCTTCAATAGCTGCACATCTAGTGGTTGGTATACACAAGTTACTCTCCTCCAAACAGAATCTGTTTCATGGCCATAAACAAGATTCCATAAATCTGGCTCCTTTGATCAGAAGGATTCTCCAGATGTCAGAGAAAATGTCCTTGACATTTAAGCTTGACCTCCACATAAAGAATTTGAATGAGATACCTTTATCAAGCTTACACAGGAAAAGCAAAACACACATCTGCACTACCACTTAGTTGGATCAGAAATAAACTCACCCAAGAAGTCAACCATAAGTTTCTAGTGTCAAAATAAATCCAACAAGATTCTGCATACTGCTGGTCAGATGTAGCAACATCTGGGACGACATCAGTCCCCTTCTCAAGGAACACACCAAGAGATCCTTTATCAAAGCCACTGGAGGTTGGCTTTTAGGGTTAGAAGCAAAAATAAATTGCTCACAACTTCGTTCAGATCTCTCTTCAACAAACTCATATATGAGTGCCTTTATGAGTGGACTTGAGATCACCCTCAAGTATCGTTGGCATCTCCAACAAGTTAGTTGAACCTCACCAGAGGAGAACAGAGTGTAGCACACTCAAAACCACCAGGAGTTTTCCCATCATATATGTATGCAGCGAAATTCAAACCAGAAAACTCCTCAACAAACTTCAGGCACACCATAATGACCTTTGCACAAACTCCACACTTCAGGTGCAACAGGTTAACATAGGTTTGAAAATAAATCAAACCATACAGAAGCTCAAACATCAAAGCTATACACCGTGCCATGAATAGTCCATCCTCAACTTCTAGGGACCATTCAAACAAATATGAACTTCTTCAAGTCCAAACAACTTTTCAGTATTCCTTACTTGTTCATAACCAGAAAGTATCTTCCCTAGGATCTCACCCAGATACAGAACAGGATGCCTGCTCTGATACCAATTGAAATTCTGGTACACAGTAGACAAGTGTTGTCCACGATGTGCCGACACTTGTCGCAACACTTGTCTTAGCAGTAAGAACAATAAAACAGAGCATTAAAAACATATACTGAAAAGCATAAACGACACACATAATTGTTAACCCAGTTCAGCCTAACAGCCTAATCTGGGGGATACCAATCCAGGAGGAAATTCACTATCAGCAGTATTAATTCGGAGCTAAACTCCCCCGTTTACAACTCCTCACTTAATCCCTACCCAATGCAACTTCTACCTAGGAACTCCTAGATATGAGACCCCGTCTCACTCCCCTCAACCTTACAACCAGTAAGGATTTCAATAACAACATAATGGAGACACTCTCCTTGACAAAGATGAAGTCGACACACTTCAATAACATCACCACCTAGCCAACGACTAAGTTCACAATTTGGAGTTGCTTAAAAGCTTCCTCCAATTACAATACTCAACTCATTACCTATAGGTTTCTGAGTGAGGACATAGTGACCATCTCACAACCCGAGTGGTTCACTTTACACCAACTCTCCTAGAGAGTGGCTTAAAGACACGAAACCCTTAAAAGACTACATCTTTGATATTCTATTTTTGCTTCAAGTTTCGGTACATAAAATAGGGTTAGCAGCACCCTTTAAATAGCATAGCCTCGTGGGCTTTTCATAATGCTTTAGCTCCAAGAAATCTTCTAGATGCAAAATATATATTTTTATCAAATCTTTCTTTGCATCAAATATTCCTTCCATAAATATATTTGTTGTAAATATATTTTAAAATTAAATCTTCTAATCTTCTGGAAACACAAAGATTTATTTGAAATAAATCTTTTATATTTTCTGCAGCAATCTTCACAAGATATATTTTTGAAAATAATAGTTCTATTTTTGAAACACAAAAATATATTTTCCAAAAATATAATTCCTTTGGAAAATAGAACTAGGGTTCAGCTGCCTTCTGAAACACATTGATCACGTGCGCCTTATTGTATAAGAAACCACGAAATAATTCTTCAATCAAATCTTCGAAAGATTGAGTAGAAAATAATAACGCTAGCTGGCGCGAACAATCAGACATACAAGTGTTGTTACATCTGTCGCAACACTTGGCGTAAGCACATATGTCTCAACACTTGACTAAAAGATGTTTTTGCAAAATGTAGCCAACATACAAAAACCCAACAGGGATTAGATGTGTTTCCACCCTTGAATCCTTGCTTGAATGCCTCTTTGATCCTCTGAAATAGCCGTCAAAAATCAGTTCTTGATCCAATATTTTGTAACCCTAAAAAGAGAAACTGTTTCCAATTTATAGTGCAGTTTTCGTGCCAAGCCAGGCTTGGTTCTGCCCAAGCTGGGCGCAACAGGCAGTGGCTCAGACAGAAAAATAAGATTTTTCTGAGCCAGGCTTGGTTTTCCT
This sequence comes from Trifolium pratense, assembly GCF_020283565.1. Taxonomy (NCBI): domain Eukaryota; kingdom Viridiplantae; phylum Streptophyta; class Magnoliopsida; order Fabales; family Fabaceae; genus Trifolium; species Trifolium pratense. Next base: position 46,240,924 of record NC_060060.1, read on the forward strand.
GAGCCAGGCTTCGTTGACAGCAATAACACCAAATTTGATTCCTTTCTTCTAATCCGAGAAACATTAAAACTCAATGTAATTCCTTGTATTATTGTACTAAAATATGGTAAAAACTACTTGTTTGCTTGCATTTGCTTAAAAGAACATAGAAATGACATGAAGTCATCACATTCCACTTCACATTTGTTTCTACACTAGTAACGGCATGCATGATAATGTTAACAAGATTGCTGGGTAACTTAATTTCACATAAAACTCTCCAAATGCATTCCCAGTTGAGCTTATCATATGCTTTTGATAAATCAACCTTGATGGCAAAGGCTCCCTTTCTGCCCTTCATTTTATGCATAGAATGAGCCATCTCTTTGGCAACTATAACATTTTCATGAATTATTCTCCCCGGGACAAATCCAGTTTGAAATGGCGAGACTAATATTGGTATATACTCTTTCAGCCGTTCCACTATAACTTTACTCACAATTTTGTAAATAGTATTACATAAAGAGATGGGACGGAATTGAGTCACAACCTCCGGATGCTGCACCTTTGGAATTAAGCATATGTCAGTCTGGTTTACCGAAGAAATAGCACTTGGATTAGCCCAAACACTACTCACAAAATCGCAAACTACACTTCCCACTGTATCCCAAGCTTTTTGATAGAACCCAGCTGGAAATCCATCCGGTCCCGGGGCTTTCCAAGGCTTCATCGCAAACAGGGCCCTTCTAATTTCATCCTTGGTGCACGAGACTGCTAACTGTCTCAACACATCATCCTCTAAGATAGGAAATGTTATTTCAGTTTGTGACCACTCATGTGTAACATGTGTGTTAGAAAATAGCTTTTGGTAGAACTGCTTGACCATTTCTTGGAGCTGATCAACATCCTCAATCCATTCACCTTGATCATTCTTCAGCATCAGAATGTTGTTCCTTCTTCTGCGGCTAACTGTTTTGATGTGGTAATATCGAGTGTTTCGGTCTCCATCAGTCAACCATTTTGCACGGGAGCGCTGGAACCACATTAGTTCCTCTTTCTCCAAGATTTTGCTCAATTCCGCCTGTAACTTGTATTCAAGTCTCTTCAATCCTCCACTATTGTTGCCTTGGTATACACAACTTTGAATTCCAGCCAATCTTGCCATCAGCTCTTTCTTCTTGCAAATTACTTGATCAAAAGTCTGTAACTTCCAACTAGTAATACCTCTCTGGACATTCTCCAAATTATGAAGGACTGACATATCTTTCTTCCAACTCTCAGTCAACATCTTTGGGTACGAGTCATCCAAGAGCCATGCACTCTCAAATTTGAACTGACGGGGGGCTCTAACATATGCTGCATCCATGGGGGAAATTAAGATAGGATGATGATCCGAGAAAGCTACCCTTGTCAAGACTTTCACGGAACCATCCGGAAAACTAATCCTCCATTTGTCGTTACATAAAGCCCTGTCCAACCTCTCATATATTCTTTGACCACCATGAAATATAGGTCCTCTCCAAGTGAACTTAGGTCCCATAGCTCCCATATCTAATAAATCACAAGCACTAATTCTATCACGGAATTTGTTGCACCTTCTTATAGATGCGCTGACTCCACCCTTCTTTTCTTCCATATAAGCGATATCATTGAAATCTCCAGCTACCAGCCAAGCCTCCCTCATACTATTGGCAATCGCACGTAAATCTTCCCACATTTGCTTCCTATTTTCTTCGTTTGGACTCGCATAAACAGGTGTGAAGAACCATTGCTCCCCACTTGGATAATTGACCTTCAAGTGCATAAATTGGAATTTTTTTATGCACACATCGACAATAATATTATGTTTCTGCCATGCAACCGCAATACCTCCTGCATACCCATGGACCTCTGTAGCTACAAGACCATCATAGCCCAAACGTTTGAATGTTTTCTCCAAACTTAACGGATCACAACAAGTTTCCATAATAACAAGAATAACCGGCTTGTACATTGAAATGTACTGCTTGCAATACCTATAAAACGATGTGTTGGATGCCCCTCGACAATTCCACACAAAAAATTTATTATATGTACTCATCATAAACACATAACATAGAAAAAATAAGCAACAAGCTGCAATCATCCTATTGTTCAAGATGTGGAGTCTCATGAACCACTTCCATATCTGAATCAATTGTCCCCATTGAACCTTGATCATTGGCATCCTCAAAGATCTCCATCTCCACCCCCACTTCAGCTTCATGACGGATAAGAATTGGAGTAGATTTTTGCGCACCTCCTGTATTGGGGGGTCGAGGTGCATTAATCAAATTTGCATCCACCCGGCCCAAACTTGTTGTTTGATTTGAGCCCAGTTCGCCTTCAAAATTCACACTCCTTTCTTTTTGCACCTCTTCTGTTTTTGATCTCTCCCTACTAGTGGATGTGGGCTTATCATATTGGGCCTTTAAATTTTCTATCCAATCTACTCCCATCTTTTCAGCTAAGTTCTCCACGCCTTTTTTAACTTGTGAGGCTGTTTTTCCTTTAACTACTCCGCCACGTGTTGCAAGTTTTTTATCCTTACTCAATATCTCCGTGTTTGCTTCCCCTTTTTTAGCACTTCCACCATAACTACCACGTCTATTCTTGTTATTTTTTGCATTAACTCCATTCAAATTTCGTTGACCATCATTTAATACGTCTATATCTCTGTCATTCAGCATATTCACTCCTTCTCTCTCCACATCTTCCACACTTATTTCACAATTATCATCACTTAAAGCAATGAAACGGGATCCCGAGATTTTCGCCTCGCCATTATTTCTCATCGGAGCTGGATGTTGCTTTGCCGGAATGTTGCTCCCCTTTCCGTCCATCGCTGTCACATTCTTGGCCGAAGCACTCTTCCTATTCCTTCGTTGTTTATGAACTACCCTCCAAGGACCTTCATCTCCATTTCCTCCCATGGCAGATGGCTGCGCTTCACCATCAGTGTTCATCCGTCCTTCCCCCTGTTGAGCTTCATTGCTCCTTCCTTTGTCTGGGCATCCTTCTTTGTAGTGCCCAAACTTGCCACAAGTAAGACATAACATGTGCAATCCTTCATATTCGATATTATACTTCCTCCCTTTTATTGTAAACATAGCTAATAACGGTTTGGTAAGATCAACTTGCACACACAATCGCGCATATTTCCCCCGCTCCTGCATTAGCGTATTCTTATCAACCTTCACCGTCTTCCCCACTCGGTTACCTATAAAATTTAGAACTTTGGAATCATAATATTCTATAGGCAGACCACTAATACGCACCCATACCGCCACCTCTTCAATAGTATCACTTTCCGGATGGAAGTTCGGGCACCACTCTTTGACTGTTAGGTAATGGTCATAGATGAACCAAGGTCCATCCATGAGCGCAGCATACTGATCATCTTCATGAGTAAAAGCAACTAGGTAATAGTCGTTACCTAGATCTATGATGCTGATCACGCCTTTCTTTACCCACATCTGCTTCAATCTTGTCTCCAGGGCTTTGTATCCTATCCTCCTTCCCAGCAACTTAACAATCACTCCCCTACGCCATGGCCGGTAAATTCGTTTTTCTTCAAGCTTTGAAAAAACAAATTCAGGACACGCATAGTTCCCATCCATTCTCTCCTCGACCTTCATATTTCCTCCATCTTCCCCCTCTTTCTCTCCTATCTCATTATCATCCTCCTCCTCGCCAGATCCATAACCTCCCTTCCTCCCAAGCACCATGTCGCAATATGATCTTCCCCCCACTTCCTCAGCCACCTTTGAGTGCACTCCTTCAGTAGTTTCATTCGGTTGTGCACTCGATAGCCTTCCTTCTTCATGCCCTCCTTTCATCTTTTTTGTACTTCTCTCTTGGAGGTCTTCTTCATCTTTTGATTTCTTAGGGTTTGCATCGGAATTGTCGTTTTTTTGCCCTAGCAGAGCAGTCGCGTTAGACATATTTTTCCGAAATTTTTCTTAACTAAGGAGTTTACAATAGGTTTGAAACCATTACTTTGGTATGTGACCAATAAATAGAATCTTTGATTCAATTAAAAAACCTGAATTCGACAAAATAATAACTATAGGAAATGATAAAACGGCGTGTAGATGAGTATTGAGTAGGTTGTGGTTTATATTTAAAGTCACAAGTGTGACAACCGAAAGCTCCTTGAAGCCATGGGAGCCGGGAAGGATAATAGCAATTAGCATACCGCCAACAATTGACTTAAAAAGTCTCCTTTTTATGTGAAAATTGCACTCACATGCCTTGGGTAAATGTTTGTTTAAAAATTAGAGGAGTTATGAAAGTATTTTAAGGATCGGTTTGGATTGATGAAATATAATGGAATAGAGCGGAGTATAATAGAGCGGAGTGGAGTGGAGCGGAATAGAACGGAGTGACTTGGAATAAATCTTTTATTCTATTTGTTCGGATATTTTATGACGTCAGAAACAGACTGCCGAGCGAACCATGGCAAACTTGCATATCCGCACCACAAAATCATGTTTTCACCAGTTAATTAACATGATTCTTATCTTCTTTGAGTATGTTTGGTTTGCTTTACAACAATCGATTTTGTCTTCTAAAATAAAAAAAGTACCGCGAACCTAATCAGCATACCGACTCTGTATACCCCCACGTACCTAATTCTTTGAGAGTTGCGAACCGTGTACCCAAACCCGTACCGCGTACCAAAGTGAATTGCAAATCGTGTGACCCTAAAGCTTGAAAACTATTTACTCCTTAAAATAGTGATGATATAACAAACTAAGAGATAAAATTGCAACAATAAGAAACAAACCCACATATCAAAACAAAACTTAAAAAAACAAAACAAAACAGGAACAGGTTCCAAAGAAAACATAAAACCTAAAACTTCAAAACTATTTCCAATACGAAATTTCAACACAAAAATCAACATATTAGAAGTATGATTTTATATTTTTTTTACCTTAAATCAGAGTATAAACAAAATAGGATTTTTTGCATGTTGTACCTGTCAGATGGTAATCGCACGAACGACGATGATGAAGATGATCGGCGGACGAAGGAACAACGATGATGAAGATGATCGACGGTGATGAAGATGATATTGTGTTTTTGTTTTCTCAACCTAACGTTTACGTTTGTCAGAGAAACATAAGAGTGTGTTTGGATGAGAGATTCTAGAAATTCAAGAGATTTTAAATACTAAGCAATTCAATTAATTCAATTGAATTCCCTTGATTTTCAAATTCCAGTGTTTGAATAAAGTGTTGAAATTCCATCAATTGTAAAATTCTTTGTTTGGGTAATGTAATTGAATTTCCTTCATTTAATTTTATTTATTTTAATAAAATCGACCCTAAACCCAAAAATTGGCGGAAAAACCGAAAAAAAATCGGCCAAAAAACCTAAAATCGGCCAAAACCATAAAATCGGCCAAAAAACCTAAAATCGACTATCAACCATTAAATCGGCCGAAAAAATCGGCGGAAAAACCTAAAATCGGTTGAGAAACCTAAAATCGACTATAAACCATAAAATCGGCCGAAAACCATAAAAACCGACAGAAAAACCGAAAAAATTGGCCGAAAAACCTAAAATCGGCCAAAAACCCTAAAATCGACAATAAACACAAAATCGACTGAAAAACCAAAAATCGACCAAAAAACCTAAAATCGACTATAAACTCTAAAATCGGCCGAAAATCCAAAAAATCGTCCGAAAAACCTAAAATCGGCCAAAAAACCAAAAATCGACTATAAACCCTAAAATCGACCGAAAAACGAAAAATTGACCGAAAAACCCAAAAATTGACTTTAAACCCAAATATCGGCCGAAAAATGGGTTTATAGTCGATTTTTGGGTTTTCAGTCTTTTTTAGATTTTTCGGCCGATTTTGGGGTTTATAGCCGATTTTAGGTTTTCGGCTGAGTTTTTTGGGTTTAGGGACGATTTTTCAGCCGATTTTAGGTTTTCGGTCGATTTTTGGTTTTCTGTCGTTTTTTTGGTTTTCGGCCGATTTTATGGTTTATAGTCGATTTTTAGGCTTTTAGCCGATTTTAGGTTTTTTCTGCCGCTTTTTTGGATTTTCGGCCGATTTAGTGTTTATCGTCGATTTTTAAGGTTTTTCTGCTAATTTTAGGTTTACAATCAATTAGTAATTTTTGAAAGTTTATAAGAAGAATGAATCTCAAATTCTTTGGTTTTAGATGTCATTTTGAAATTCTCTAAATTTAACTTAACAAAATACTTCATAAATTTCCATCATTTTGAAAATTCTTCAAATTTTCATCCAAACAATGGAATTCACCTAAAATCATTTGAATTCCCTCAAAAAATTACTTTACCTCAAAAAATTCCCCCATCCAAACACGGTTTGATTAAAAAAAAGTTCATGCGTTGATAGAAAAAAAGAGGGAAAAATATATTATTTTAATAATTTTGTAACTTTTTAATTTCAGTCAAATTGCCCCATGTGACATGACATCCTAACACTGTACAGATCATCATGCCACGTCACCCTTTATTAGCCACATCATCGCAATTAACGGAACAAACTAACATATGTGGCAATTTGATTGACGTTTTAATATTTCAGGGGTATTTATTTATTTCCAAATTTCATAGGGTATTTGACAAATTTTAAAATATCAGCGGGTATTTGACATTTCACTCATTAACTATTTGTTTTTTCAAATTGGTCCCCTTACTTATATTTTGTTTGCCAATTTGGTCCTTTCTATTAATTTGGGTCAAAAACGTTAAGTATGCATACGTGGTTGTGATATGGCAATTCATGCAGTGGAGAGATCTGTTTGAATTGATAAAATGTAATGACGGAACATAACAAATTTATTAGTGGACGGAATGGAATAAATTATAACATTTTATTACATTTTTAATTAAATTTTATAATTAGGAGAATTAATATATATATATATATATATATATATATATATATATATATATATATATATATATATATAAAATTATATTCCGATTGAAACCAATGTTTTAGTTAAGGTTTGTTTGGCAAGCCAAAAAAACTAGCTTATAGCTTTGTCATATGACTTATAAGCTAAAAGACCTGTTTGATAATAGTCTTTTTAGAAAGAGCTTATAGCTTATTTTACTGACTTATAGCTTATTTTTCAGAAGCTATTTCAAGTAGCTTCTGGCTTTTCATTTTTTCTTCCTCTTTTACCCTTATTATTTTAACTAAAATCCACATTTACCCTTTATATTTTATTGTCATTAGAATTTAAAATAAATTAAGTAAATATATGTTTTAACGTTGCTTCTTTTAAAATCACATGTATATAGTATGTTTTAATGTTGCCTTATTATCTATTTTCAAATATGAAGGCTAAAACACTTCTTTTTTTATCAATTTATAGGTACGTACCTTACTATAATTTTTTTTTAAAACAACATACCTTACTATAATTAACCATTATACTATATTGTGAATATATTTTGTTGTTATTTTTTCATAAAGTATATCAACTGAAATGAAAATAATTTTTTTTTAAAAAAATTCAGCATATAAAAATTAGTTTAATAATAATATTTGAAAGATATATTTATTGAATTAATAAACTTAAAATATTGTACCAAAAAATAAAATAAACTTAAAATATTAAATTCTAAATATCTTAAATAGTATTAATTTGATAAAAAAATTATTGAATTAAAAATGTCCTTTTATGTCATTTTACATTTATTAGTCAGTTGAACCGCTAATTTTTACCAAATACTTCAATCGGCTTATCAGCTAGAAGCTATCAGCCATCAGTCATCAGCCACAAACTATCAGCTAGCTTATCAGCCAACCGCTATTTTTGTCGGACAGAGCCTTAATATATGTTTGGATGTGCGTTTGCATCCTCTAAACTCACGTTTTTTCCTTAAAATCACGTTTGCATGTGCTAAAAAGGTTTTGGGCATTTTAGAAAGAAGCAATTTTGGTTCCTAGAATTGATTCTTCTTGACACAACGATTTGTAGCTTTTGCGCTAGAGCAAATCAATTCTACAAACTCCTGGCCCACATTATGTATCTTTTGTAGTACTTATTAGTTATTACTTAACTGTCCAATTTTAAAATCCAAGACATTATCACTTGTAGCATATTAATATTGCAGACATTGTATGTGTTTGGTTCTGGGTAAAAAGAATTGATTCCTGTAGAATTGAGTTTCATAGAATTGATTTTAGTTAAAAGTGATTTGAGTGTGAATTGGTTTTATGTTTGGATGCATCAACTAAAAGTGATTCTAAATATTTGATGTTGTTTGAATAATTTAATTTAAAATGACTTTTAGAAGTATAATTACCAATTTGGGTTTTAATATATACTAACATGACCCATCTTTCATAATATTCCACTAGTTAAAATAATTTTTTAAAATAAAACTAGAATTCTCTGGAACTTCTCATTTAATTAATAAAAAAAATAGAAAGTGATTAATTTTTTTTCATGATGAGAACACACCATCTGCTCTAAATTTCTTTTGCAAACATTCATCTCTCAATATTTCTGCAATGTCCACCTCTCGCAAGATGTTTAATTCCATGGATGACATCAATTTTTCTTCCCTTTAATTCAATTTTTAGGTTGCCAAAATTTGTAATTTTTCATTTGTGTTTTTATTGTTGTTTGGTTGAAGCTTCCATGGGTGTTCACAATTCTTCCTCCCCCACTTTCTCTTTTACCAAATATGCAAATCTAAGGAGAGTGTGTTCCAAAGAATTAAAAAAAATTGAAGCTTGAGGAAAACAAAATATATTTGTCAAGTTGCAGGTGATGAGGTGAAAGAAGGAGGAAGCTTGATTTTCTTGTTTATGGCTATTATTATTAAGGGCAATACGGGAATAAAGTGAAAATCTATAACTGTCATCCAACAGTACCCACATAATCAATTTGCTTCAACGTGGAAGCTAGAAATCCTGGCTTCACTTGGAATCGATTTTGGATGGTTAGAAGTGATTTTGCATCAAACACCCAAACACCTTAAAAAAATGAAAAACCTGCGTTTGGCCCTTTTGAACGCGCTTTTGCCGGTCTCAACGCGTAACCAAACATAGGCATTATCTTCTTTGTGTTACAGATTTTCAATTTAGATCAAGTGTCATTTTTCATGGCTTTGTTATGGAGTATTGGCAACAAAGAAATTACAAGGTTTGGAGAGACAAGGTTGAACCGTTTCAACATGTACATGCACGTGCTATCAACTTGCTTACATATTGAAAAGGTGCGCAGAATCACAAGAACTTGCACTCTCAGCAACGACAACATAATACTGCAATTCGTTGGTCAAAACCTCCAACTAGTCGGTACAAATGCAATATAGATGCATCATTCTCCAAACAGCAGAACAAAGTTGGAATAGGTATGCGCATCCGAGATGATCAAGGAAGGTTTGTTTTGGCCAAAACAGAATGGCTATCGCCCATTACTGATCTCGATATAGGAGAAGCTCTTGGCTTACTCAGTGCTCTCAATTGGGTCAATGACTTGCAGCTGAAAAATGTTGATTTTGAACTTGATTCAAAAAATGTTGTCACCAGTTTCCATAGTAAGCATCCTAACGCGTTTGAGCTCTCGGAGATATTATTAAGGATTGCGTACGTGTCTATAACACTTATTTTAGAAACTCTCGTATCGAGTTTATTAGGAGACAAGCCAAGAAGGTTGCTCATGCCTTTGCAAGGGTGACCACATCTCTAGCTAGTTTCCACCTCTTTATTGATGTATCCATATGTATGGATAACATAGTTAATAATACAATTTTACAAATCTTTTTCCTTAAAAAAAATAAAATAAATCAATTTACTTTAACTTACTTTTAATCGAAATCAATTATCAAAACCAATTCTAGTGACCGCCAAACACACGCTTGTTGATTAATTATTGCAACATAAAGCTCAATCACCCCCATCCAAACACACGCTTGTTACCCCCACCCCCACCCCCACCCCCACCCCCACCCCCCCCCAGTGATTTTCTTCTTATCCAAAACTAACATCTCCTTCTTCACTCACAACCGTTAGAATGTCATTTTTAGTGTTAAGTTACGGTGTCGCCGGTGCTATCCCTCTTTCCACTCCCAACAATTTGTGTCTTCCGATTCCCAATTTCAATCGTAGCAGATTTAACTCTCAAGCTCATTCCAATTCCCAATTACGTCACAATCTTGTCAACCCTACCCCATCATCCGTCTTCGAACTCGGTAAGATGTTAACTTCCCTAGTTAAAAACAAGCAGTTTGACACTGCTATTTCCCTCTCTAATCAAATGGAGCTCAATGGAATTCAACCTAACTTTGTTACTTTGAACATCTTACTCAATTGTTTCTGCCGCATTGGTCAACTCAATTTTGCATTTTCTGTATTGGCTAAAATTCTCAAGCTAGGCTATCAGCCTAATACAATAACAATGGCTACACTTATGAAAGGCATGTGTCTTAGTGGTCAGGTTACTAAAGCTTTGGATTTTCATGACGATGTTATATCAAAGGGATTTCAGCTTGATCAAATTAGTTATGGAATCTTGATTGATGGCTTATGTAAAAAAGGAGAAACAACAGCTGCCCTACAGTTGGTTAGAAAGATTGAAGCGTTAATGGTTAAACCAAACGTGGTAATGTACAACATAGTCATTCATAGTCTTTGCAAGGATAAACTCGTGAATGATGCCTTTCATTTATATTCTGAAATGATTGTCAATAATATTTATCCTGATGTTGTCACTTGCAATACTTTAATATACGGCCTTTGCATTGTGTGTCAATTCAAAGAAGCTGTTGGTTTGTTAAATGAAATGTTGTTGAAAAACCTCAGCCCAAATGTTCTTACTTTTACTACACTGATTGATGGTTTATCTAAGGAAGGAGAGGTGAGAAAAGCTACAAATGTCTTAGCTGTTATGATAAAACAAGGTGTGAAACCAGATGTTGTTACTTATAATTCTTTAATGGAGGGGTATTTCTTGGTTAAAGAAGTGAACATGGCCAAATATGTATTCAACACTATTGCTCAAACGGAAGTGAAACCAGATGTTTGTACTTACACAGTCATGATTAATGGATTATGCAAGAATAAAATGGTGGATGAAGCCATGGATCTCTTGAAAGAAATGTATTTAAAAAACATCTCTCCTGATACTATAACATACAGTTCGCTTATTGATGGGCTTTGCAAATCGGGGAGAATCTCTGATGTTTGGTATCTTCTTGATGAGATGCATGATAGAGGCCATCCTGCTAATGTGATCACTTACACTTCTATATTGGATGCATTGTGCAAAAACCATCAGTTTGACAAGGCAATTGAATTATTGGCGAAGATCAAAGACCAACGAATTCAGCTAAATATGCATACATACACTATACTTGTCAATGGACTATGCAAAAATGGAAGACTTAAGGATGCACTAGTGGTTTATCAGGATCTTTTGATTAAAGGCTACTATTTAGATGTGACGATGTATACTGTTATGATTAACGGGCTTTGTAAAGAGGGATTGATTGATGAAGCATTGTCCTTGTCAAATTTTATATTGGACCTAACTCATCCTCACAAAACCGACTTGTAAGGTGAGGACTGTCACTTACTTATAAACACTACACAGGCCATATCTCTTAGCAATGTGGGACTAAATCCACCCCTTCACACCCAACACAATGAAGGTGTTGGAGGCTGCAATGAAGGCAACTCAAATGCCGCAATTAGACAGATGGGGGCGGACCGCAATGAAGGCAGAATATCCAACACACCCCCTCACGCTCAGGCCCTATGGGCCTGAAGCGTGGATGATGCGGGAAGCCCAACAATAGATCTAGGATAGGCTCTGATACCATGTCAGAATTTTAGAGGCCTATACTCAACCACAAAAGCTAGCTTGAGAGTTGAGGTTTGCACTACACTTATAAAGGTTATCTTTGTCATATCTCTAGTCAATGTGGGACTTCTAACAGTCCTTAATGTCAAAAATGGAAGATAATGGTTGCACCCCTGACGGCATAACTTACACAACTCTTATTGATGCTTTGTCCAAAAATGGAAAGAATGAGAAGGCGATGAAACTTTATCGTGAAATGATTGCTAGAGGTCTTTTATAAGAGTCGAACTAGGTGAGATGCTTGCAAGCTACAATTTGTTATTTTGAATTAGAAAACGACCATCTAATTTTTATTTCTTTTCATATTTATAAAAGATGGTTGGTGCAATTGACTCACTATTACATTTTTTTTCAATTTTAATTTTTTTTTTTTTTTGACGCTAATTAAAAGTTATACTTTGGTAATTTCATTATGATATTTGTTACGCCAATTGTGTTTCACTTTTTTCATTCTTTAATAACTATCCTTTACTTCCTAATTTTTTATGAATTTGCATCATATTTTTCTAGGATTTTTTTCACTCACTGTCATTGTTAGTGTTCAATTTATATTTTTCAATGATTTATATTTATGAATCTGCATCATAAAGGGTATGCCCAAGCTTGCATTGCCATACCTTCCATATGTTGAGATTATTTATGCTAGTGGGGAAACTGTTGATGATGGTGCATCTTTCCTGCCGGAAATTGCCGCCAGTATGTATAATCTCAAGATACTTTCCATCAAATTTTTTCATGAACTCAAGATACTACCAAATGAACTCAACACTCTCAGTTCCATACAAGAACTACACATTTCATGTTGTTAAAAGCTTGAGTGTGTACTGCAAGGTTTGAGTTCTCTTTGAATTTTGAGCTTTGAATGTTGCAGTAGCTTAAAATCCTGGCTCCAACGTCCAACAAACCTGACTTGTCTTGAGAGAATTGAAATTGCTATTTGTCCCGATCTCATTTTACCAGCTACTATGAACATGCTAACTTCCCTTTGTCAAGTGAGAATCTATGACGAAGATAAAAATGGAACGTTACCAAATTTCTTAGAAGGTATTCCCTCGCTGCAAAATTTATATTTGTCAAGTTTTCCTTCTCTTGTAACCTTGCCAGGCTGGTTGGAGACCATGACTTCTCTTCAAACATTAGAAATCAATTGGCGTCCAAAATTAACCGCATTACCAGCTAGCTTTAAAGAACTCATAACCTTGCATCAATTACGTATTTATGACTGTCCTATGTTGGTGAACCAATGCAAGAAAGAAACAGGGGAAAAATGGCATAAGATAGATCATGTTCCAAAATTTAAATTGGAACTTGTTGTTGAACTTGAACCGTCATTTTATGGTTATTTAATGAATAGTTTTCTTTTCTTACTATATCTCTAGTTTTATCATCAAATTTATGGTGTTTTTAACATATTGAACTTTGTGTGCAGAGAAAACGATGTCATTATGGAAGAAGTCGAAGCAATTTCTGCGTCGCCATCAGGACTATTACCATTCAGAGGATGAATCGGACAATATAATTGATGATGACCTGTGAGTATATTATTCAAATCATTGTTGTAGAGTGTGTTTGGGTGCCAAGTGCATATTCATTTTCTCACATTCAGAAGCATATTGTACCGTGTGTTAACCGGTGAAAGAATTGTTTGATAAAGGAATGCTACTTTTGTTGGTGTCTAATTAAAATTCATAAGGAATAGAAATTTCAGAGCACTTATGTTCCTGTCCAAGCTTGTTAAAATCGCGAGTTAAGTCAGAATCGTATTCCACAAGTCTATGTATCAATTTTATGTTGACTGCTGTAAACTAGAATTTCAACAAATTTGTAAATGAAATCGAGTTGACAAAGCATTTTAGGATTTATTCTCATTTTTCAAATTTGGTTCTTTTTAGCATTTCATCTCAGTTTTCAAATTGTAAATGAGATACACTGTTAAATCAAGATATACAAGGAGAAATTCATCTACAATGAACACTTTAAAGTGCCTGGAATATGTTGTGGTGATTATGTAGGAAATGCATACCCATGCTGACAAGTTTGACACTGAAACAGAATGTAGGGATGAAATCAATGATCAAATTATGATGCAATAATTTAATTTCCAAAATGAAGGGAAATGCATAGCCCATGTTTTCTTTTAAAGCTTATTATCTTCTTCCTATATCACTTTCTTATTTTTTAGTCAATTAATATGTGTTTTTTTCCTTCAATTTATTGCATTAGTGGAAAAGGTACTTGTATGACTTCTAATGAGGAGGAAGTCAATGAAGAAAATGATAAATGTGATGATAGTTTAGAAGCAAATATTGTTCATGTAGCCTTCGATGCCATCTCTTATTTTCGTCCAATCGTTTTTTTATTTTTCATTACATATTTTATTTGGATATGTACAGGTACATCCGTTAAGGTGGATAATTCTAATAGGTTCACAAATAGTATTTATTAATTTTTTATATTAAACACTTTTTTTCAAGCAAAAAGAGAAAACTTAGTTGATATAAATTAAGAAGGTATCGAACTAGGTATCATCCGGTAACATCAATTACTTCGTAACAAAAAGGAATTTGCGCAAGGATCTATATTAAACATTTATTGTGGACATATCAGAATTATCCAACTCAGCGCAGTGTATGGTTCATATCCAAATAAGATGTGTACTTAAGTGTTCAATTGTTTTTATTTTAATTTTATATGGTTTAGGTGTGGCTACTTTGATGTTCTAGCTGTTTTCACATGCAATCATTTGTTAGGAACACTCTTTTGAAATAAATTAAATAAGTTCAAATTTTGTAAAGAAGAAAAAACGGGTTTATAAAAAAAAAAAACCGCTATAAATATTCCGGAAAAAGCTAACTTATTTTTAGTAAATTTTATTTCAGAGATTTGAACTGATGAGGATTATCCATCTTAGTGGTTGGGAAAAATTCTCAAGCTAGGTTATCAGCCTGATACAATAACAATGACTACACTTATGAAAGGCATGTGTCTTCAGTTGGAACCTTGATCAACAGCTAGGTTAAAGAAGCATTGGATTTTCATGACGATGTTATATCAAAGGGATTTCTGCTTGATCAAATTAGTTATGGAACCTTGATCAACAGCTGCCCTTCAGTTGCTTAGAAGGATTGAAGCATTAATGGTTGAACCAAACTTGGTATGGTAATGTACGGTACAGTCATTCATAGTCTTTGCAAGGATAATCTTGTGAGTGATGCCTTGCATTAATGGTTTCTAGCTACAATGTCATGATTAATGGATTATGCAAGAATAAAATGGTGGATGAAGTCGTGAATCTCTTAAAAAAATGTAATTAAAAAACATGTCTCCTAATACTATAACATGTACAATTCACTTATTGTTGTGCTTTGCAAACCGGGGAGAATCTCTGCGTTTGGGATCTTCTTGATAAGATGCATGATTGATAGAGTATAAGATAATTAATAATTAAATAATTTATATTATTAACGAAAATTTATATTAACGAAAATACCCATTTTATTTTCAAATACAAAAATATTATCTCCATATATCTCTCCGGTACAGTTCTGTCATGTACTATATTATGTTGTTTTGTCCTGTACTGTTCTATCCAGTTCTTGCTGTTTTACGAATCAAACGCACTCGTAGGGTTTGTAACATTTTAACATAATCAATGAAATGAATCAATTTATCTTTATTTATTGTCTTTTATTTCCTATAGTAATTTTTAATGTCTTTTACCTAGTTTAGTGTAGAAACCTAGTTTCTTAGCTTGATAAAATTCATCTTCCTATCAATGATAGAGGTCTACGTGCTAATGTGATCACTTACAATTCTTTTTTTTTTTTTTGTTACAAAAAGAGGGCAGAGCCCAAAAAAGAAACTAGAACACTATGCGAACACTCCGAGGCATGCAGGCGCCGGATACATCATCAAAAATGAGACTTTGGAGTTCTCTAGGAGGACTCTCTAGAACATGCAAATCAAAAGAATTCAAAGTTAGACTGAAATTAGCTAACCAATCAGCTGATCTGTTTCCTTCTCGCCATGTATGGTTAAACTGAACATGCCAATTCTTGTTCTTGAGATCGCGAATGCGCTTGATCAAAGTAGGAATATTTCCGTTAACGTTGCAGTTTCCTGTTACCATGTCGACCAACATCTTCGAATCACTTTCTACTTGAAGATGGGTAATTCTTTGCCTACGAGCTAAATTCATTCCGATGTACATGCCCCACATCTCAGCATGGAGCGCATCGCATGAACCAATTTTACGCGCAAAACTGCTCAAACAATTACCATAGCTATCTCGAAGGAGACCGCCACACCCTGACAGGTTTATTGAGCTTTTATGAGCGCCATCACAATTGAGCTTAATCCATCCTTCTTGAGGTTGCTTCCACCCAATAAAAATAGTATCTTTTTGTTGAGGCCTTCCATTCACATGAGCTTGCTTGCATCTATCTATCTCGGTAACCATCTTGAGAATCACATGAGTTGGGTTGCTGGGGCGGCGAAAACCTTCCTCAAAGATACTCTTGTTTCTCCACATCCACAAGTACCAACATGTTACCATAAAAATAGTCTGCCAATCCTTATTGTGTGCTCCCGATATGTTATCGAAGATCCAGTCCCTGCAAGACAAAGACAAAGAAAAGAAGTTAGTAATATGATTAGAAGCCACTAGTCGGATCCAAATTTGGGTTGCGTGTATACAATCCCTTAAAACATGAATAATTGTCTCATCATCATTCCCACAAGAAGGACAAGTGGGTGAAATTCCATTCCCCCATTTGCTTCTTCTGTAGTTCGTTAAGAGGCGCTCATGAGTAGCAATCCACAAGAAGGTTTGGATTCTATGGGGTCCATTCCAACTCCACAAACTTTCCCAATTTCCCGCAATCGATATATTGTTTCCTCGCTGAAGGTTATATGCGCTTTGCACAGTAAATTGACGAGTACTTGTGCCACCCCACCCTAGCAAATCTGGGCCATCTGTATCCTTCGGAGCCGGTATAGCCACCAACTGGTTCACAATGGTGTGAGGAAGATGAGTGGTGAGAAAATTGATGTCCCACTCTCCCATATTAGTTAGAATATCCTTCACTGTAAGTGTCGTATCAATGGTTTGCTGAGTGGAAAAATTCATCAGAGAGTGTCCATTAGGCATCCATTTATCAAGCCAAAAATTTATTCGTTGTCCATTCCCCACTTGCCAAACAGTATGGCATCGAAACTGATCCCCGATACCTGCCAAGGCTTTCCATAAAGGAGAATCGTAGGGCTGCATGTTCATAGAAACTCGAAGATCGGTGTTTCTTCCATACTTGCTATAAAGAACTTTGCACCAAAGATCATTTGGACTATTGATCATATTCCAAAGCATTTTCATAAGGAAAGCTTCATTCATTTGATGAGGAATCCTAATGCCAAGCCCTCCATTAATTTTTGGCAAACAACAAACCTCCCAGTTAATCAAATGAGGTTTTCGAGTTTGATCAGTATCACCCCACAAGAAACCTCTTTGAATCTTTTGTTGGAACAAAATTGATTTAAAAAATGTTTGCCCCTAAATCTATAAAGGTTTTGATGATAACAAAGTATTAATTAACAAATTGGAAGGACTAAAAATTTATTTTAAGTGCGCAGATATAAGCATCATATAAGCCCTGAGTGAAGTTCAGAGGATGTGAATTCAGAAGTTCACAAGCGCTCAGAAGATGTTGGACTTCAGAAGTTACAACATTCAGAGGATGAAGACTTCAGAACTTCTTGTCTGTCTACAAGCTTCATTAACCTCTGAAGATCTCTTTGAAAGCTGTGAAGATTCTCTTTACTAGTCAACTCTTCTACCAATGAAGAAAAGGACCTTTCAAGCCTGATCAGTTCAGCTACCTCTGGATTGTTTGTCCTAACTTGAGAACGTGGGTTTTCAGTTTTGTTAGCTGAATAAGGAAAGTCCACTCTGCAGTAGTCAAAGTATCTGAAACTCTTTCTTAGTTTTGGATACAACCAAACTGCATCAAGACAGATTGCTTGAAGACAAAAGATTATCAACTCCAACGGTTCTTTTTGCAACGACTCTTTTCCGGTACTATATATACTAGAAGGATCAGCTGCAACATAAACTATCTTTATCAAGAATTGAACGTGCGCTGAACAAACTCTGAACTCTGTGATATACAAGCTCTGAACCTCTTATCAAGTGTTTTTTGCACTTTTAGTCTGATACTTTGTACGCTTTGTATTGGCTCTCTTTAGGTTCATCTAAGAGCATTTGTATATTGTTATATACTTTTCATTACTTGAGGAAACTTAAGCTTGTGTGCTTAAGTGTGAAGTCTTAAGCTTGTGTGCTTAAGTGTGAAGTCTTAAGCTTGTGTGCTTAAGCATTGTTAAGAAGTCTCTTGCTTGTGTGCTTGAGCAGGTGTAATCTTGTGTGATTATAGTGAAATCCCTTGGAAGTGCAAGGGGACTGGACTACTCTCGTTTTGTGAGAGGAACCAGTATAAAATTGCTTGTGTGATCTCTCTCTCTCTATCTTGTTATTATTTGTGTTATTTATCCGCTGCTAACGTAGTTAAGTTAAGAACTTGAAAAAGTTTTAACTTAGCTAAAACACAATTCAACCCCCCCCCCTTCTTGTGTTTTCACACCTTCAATTGGCATCAGAGCACCTGGTCTGTTACTTTCACTTAACAGTGAGACAGTAAAGATCTTGTGAGAACACTATGTCTGGAGGAGACGATAGTAGCACTAGAACAACCGGTGAAGCCGGTGAGGCCAGTGGTGCTGGTGGTGGTCCTAGAAATGCTTTTGGTTTTGACTACTTAAGTAATGAATCACATGAACATAGTGGCAACAGAAAAGCCCCTATATTCAATGGTGATGCTTCATTATTTGAGTGGTGGGAAGAGAGACTGTATAGCAATATTACTGCTATTGATCATGAGTTGTGGGATTTGGTTGAGTTGGGAGTAACTTTTGAAAACTTAAATGAACATGGAAGGTTGTCCATTGAGCATAGAAAGTTACTCACACCAGCTAACCTAAAAACCTACACTAAGCATCATAGAGTAAAGGACATTGTTGTTGGTGCTATTAGACATGAGGATTATGTCAGAATAGAGAACAAGTCTACTGCTAAATCTATTTTTGATTCTATGTGTGCTACCTATGATGGTAATGAAAAGGTTCAAGAGGCTAAGGCTAGTCTCTTGATAAGGCAATATGAACTATTCACTATGCAACAAGATGAAAACATTGAGACTATGTTTACAAGGTTTCAAATCCTTGTATCTGGTCTTAAAGCTCTTAAGAGAAGTTATTCAACCTATGATCATGTTCAGAAGATTCTGAGAAGTCTTCCTATTGCTTGGAGACCTAAGGTCACTGCAATAGAGGAAGCTCAAAATCTCAAGACTCTGAGTCTTGAAGCTCTGATAAGCAATCTCAGAAGCCATGAGATGGTTCTGGATGCTGACTCAGAAACTAAGAAGAAGTCTAAGTCAGTGGCTTTACAGTCAACTAAGACTACTTCTAAGGCTCTTAAGACTCAGCTTCTTGATATTGAAGAAGAATCTTCTGCTGATGGTCAAGAGGATGAGATGAATGAGGATGAGTTTGCTTTATTCACCAAGTTTCAGCAATGGAACAGATTTAACAAAAGAAATTTCAGAGGTAACAGCTCCAGAAATTTTGTCAGCAAAAAGGATGATCAGAAGAACTGCTTCAACTGTAAGAAGCCAGGACACTTTATTGCTGATTGTCCAGAAATGTCTGCTAAAGACAAAAGCAAAAGATACAGCTCAAAGAAGCAACAATTCAAGAGTAAACTGAGAAAGAGTCTGATGGCTACCTTTGAAGAGCTATCATCTGAGGAAGAAGTTGAGGAAGAAGAAGAAGCAAATCTAGCCCTGATGGCTTCAACTGACTCAGATGTAGACTCAGACGATGAATCAGAATCAGATTCAGAAGTAACTGATGAGGTATTTTCCGACTGCTCTAAATCTCAACTTATAACTGCACTTAACAAGGTCATTGAGAAACATCTCAGAGTGTTAAGTAAACAAAAATTTTTACAAGAAAAACTTAATACTCTGACTGAACAAGCAGAACATTTTCAAGGTCTATATCAAGAAACTCTGAATAGAGTAAATGACCTTGAAAAGGGTTGTGCTGTTTGTCACAAACCTACTGATGAGCAAGAAATGGCTCTTCAACAGTTTGTGCATCTCAACCTTGGTAAGAGCAAAGCTGCTAATCTTGTTTATAATGTCATGAGACATAGAGGAGAGGGAGTTGGCTATGAATATGGTAGAACATATTCAAAGCTAAAGACCTATCCCAAAAAGGTTGGAAAATCTTGGGTTTACTATGTTGTACCTCAGAGTGAAGAAGGAAAGAAATTTGGTACTCTGGAAGATGAGGATAATAATCTGAGAGATTTGGGAAATGACAACTCAGAGGAACCAAGTTCCTCAGGATCTGGGAAGAAAAGCTCAGAAGATGAAAGCTATTCAGAACTTGACAATATTAGTTCAGATGTTCTGAAATTTTCAAAATCTGAGGCTTCAACTTCTGGAACCAGAGGAATTCTAGTTCATGAGAAAAGTCAACCTAAAGGCTCAGAAGTTTTTAAAAGGAAGTCAAACCTCAAACCTCAGAGGCAACATAGGACTAAGGTTATTTATGATTCTAGAGTCAGTAAAGATAACCAGTCAAATCATTGGACTGGTGATAAATACAAATTCTGGAATCATAAACAACTCAAGTCCTGGAATAATAACAAAACTCATACTAAGAAACATTTTCAAAAGAGTTATTATTCCAAACCAAAATCCTTCTCTCACACTCAACAACACAGTAAACATTTGTGGACTAACAAGCGTGGACCCAGAAGATGGGTACCAAAAGCTGAAATTATGTATCATTCAGATTTACCAACTAGGAAAGGATATGTCCTACCTAGAGTATGGAAACAAGTCCTATGCAAAGGAAGAAGGGCTTATGTCCTAGACCAATGGCTGACAAGTTCTCAAGTTAACAATCAGAACTTGATAAATGAAGAGGAAGAATATTGGGATGACTTTATCATTAACTGTGATAAAGAGTTCCACCTTAGTGATTAAAGTTATTTCTCATACAGCCTATCACTCAAAGAAGTATCATGAATCATTCATGGTATCTGGATAGTGGGTGTTCAAGGCACATGACTGGTGACAAACAACTGTTTTCCAAGCTAACCATGAAAGAAGGAGGTTCTGTTGGCTTTGGAGGTAATCAAAAAGGAAAAATTATAGGTACAGGTACAGTAGGTAATTCTTCCCTATCTATCAATGATGTTTGGTTAGTAGATGGACTCAAACATAACCTATTGAGCATAAGTCAATTTTGCGACAATGGTTATGTAGTTGTCTTTAATAAGGAATCATGTACTGTATCTAAACAATCTGATAACTCCATTATATTCAAAGGTCTGAGAAAGAACAATGTTTATAAAATTAATCTTTCTGATTTGAATGAACAAAAAGTGATGTGTCTTTTGACCTTGAGTGAGGAAAAATGGATCTGGCATAAGAGGTTAGGCCATGCTAACTGGAGGTTAATCTCTAAGCTTAGTAAGCTTGACCTTGTCAGAGGTTTACCTAAAATCAAATATCACTCAAACACACTTTGTGGTTCATGTCAAAAAGGGAAGATTACAAAATCATCTTTTAAACCTAAGAACATTGTCTCTACCTCAAGACCATTGGAACTTCTTCACATTGATCTTTTTGGGCCAGTTCAAACTGCCTCTATCAATGGAAAGAAGTATGGATTAGTAATTGTTGATGATTACAGTAGATGGACTTGGGTAAAATTCCTTAGAACAAAAGATGAAGCTTATGATGAGTTTAGCATCTTCTGCAAACAAATTCAAAATGAAAAAGGCTACACTATTTTAAAAGTTAGAAGTGATCATGGTGGAGAATTTGAAAATGAACCTTTTGAAAACTTTTGTGAAAAATATGGCATTTTGCATGAATTCTCTTCTCCCAGAACTCCTCAACAAAATGGGGTTGTAGAAAGGAAGAATAGAACTCTGCAAGAAATGGCCAGAACCATGATGCATGAAACAAATGTAGCAAAGTTTTTATGGGCAGAAGCTGTAAACACAGCATGTTATGTTCAAAATAGAATCTATATCAGATCTAAGTTGAACAAAACTGCTTATGAATTGTTCAAAGGAAGAAAACCTGATATTTCTTATTTTCATCAGTTTGGATGTACTTGTTACATCTTAAATAACAAAGTCCATCTAAAGAAATTTGATGCTAGAGGTTATAAGGGTATTTTTATAGGATACTCTGAACGCTCAAAAGCATACAGACTGTACATTTCTGAAACACACATTGTGGAAGAAACTATGCATGTCAAATTTGATGACAAAGAGCCTGACCAAGTGTCAGAGCTTGTGGAAGGTTTGTCTAGATTTCAGGTATCAGAGGATCAATATTCAGATATTCCAAACTACTCAGAACATCCATTCTCTGAAGAACCTCTGAACACAATAGTTCCTACAGACTCTGAACAACCAAGAACTGAAGCATCTGCTGAACCTGATGTTGATGAGTCTGAAGATGATGAGCCCCCAAGAAATACTTTCAAATACAAATCATCACATCCAGAGGAACTGATTTTAGGCAACAAGGACAGTCCAAGGAAGACAAGATCTCAACTGAGAAATGAGGAATCTTTAGTTGGTCTTATCTCAATGACGGAACCATCAAAGATTGATGAAGCTCTGAAGGATGATGCTTGGATTGTAGCAATGCAAGAAGAGCTGAATCAATTTCAAAGGAACGATGTGTGGACTCTAGTGCCTAAGCCTTCACACAAGAACATTATTGGAACAAAATGGGTATTCAGAAACAAGCTGAATGAACAAGGTGAAGTGGTAAGAAACAAGGCTAGATTGGTTGCACAAGGTTATAGTCAACAAGAGGGGATTGACTATACTGAAACCTTTGCACCAGTTGCTAGACTTGAAGCAATCAGGTTACTTCTATCTTATGCTGTTAATCATGGAATAACCTTGTATCAGATGGATGTTAAAAGTGCCTTCTTAAATGGTTTTATTTCTGAAGAAGTGTATGTTAAGCAACCTCCTGGTTTTGAAGATATCTCAAACCCAGAACATGTTTTTAAATTGAAGAAATCACTGTATGGTCTGAAACAAGCTCCAAGAGCTTGGTATGATAGACTCAGTAATTTCCTTCTTGAAAAGGGTTTTGAAAAAGGAAAGGTTGATTGCACACTCTTTAGAAAAACAACCAAAGAAGACATTTTAATCATTCAAATTTATGTTGATGATATTATTTTTGGTTCAACTAATGCCGCTTTGTGCAAGAACTTTTCTAAGATAATGCAGGATGAATTTGAAATGAGCATGATGGGAGAATTGAAATTCTTTCTTGGAATTCAAATCAATCAGAAGAAGGAAGGAACTTATGTTCATCAATCAAAATATACCAAGGAACTTCTGAAGAAATTCAATCTAGATGACTGCAAGATAATGAACACTCCTATGCACTCAACTACCAACATGAGCAAGTCAGATGATGAAGGAAAAGTAGATCAAAAGGTCTACAGAGGTATGATTGGTTCCTTACTCTATCTGACAGCCTCTAGACCAGATATTTTATTCAGTGTATGCTTATGTGCAAGATTACAGTCAGATCCTAGAGAATCTCATCTTACAGCTGTAAAGAGAATCTTTAGATATCTGAAAGGAACAACTAATCTTGGACTTCTCTATAAGAAATCCAATGATTATGTGCTAAATGGATTCTGTGATGCTGACTATGCTGGAGATAAAATTGAAAGAAAATCCACAAGTGGCAATTGTCAATTTGTTGGTGAAAACCTTATCTCCTGGGCTAGTAAGAGACAAACTACTATAGCTTTGTCTACAGCAGAAGCAGAATACATTTCAGCAGCTAAGTGTTGTACACAACTACTCTGGTTAAAATATCAGTTAGAAGATTATCAGGTAAGCAGTAACAATATTCCTTTATATTGTGACAATACTGCAGCCATTCATTTATCTAAAAATCCTATCCTACACTCTAGAGCCAAACATATTGAAATTAAACACCATTTTATCAGAGATTATGTTCAGAGAGGCATTATAGATATTAAGTTTGTTGATACTGAAAATCAATGGGCTGATATATTTACTAAAGCTTTATCTGTTGAAAGATTTGATTTTATAAAGAAACATCTGAACATGTTTTCAATCTCTGAATGAAAAATTGTTTTTGGCAATTAAAGTGTAAGAGGTTATGTATATCAGAACTTATGATTCAGAACATCTGAAACACAAGCTCTGAAGTACTTAACTCTGATAGAGAATTTTAAATAACTCAGAGGCTCTGAACTATTTAAGTGGGAAACGTTTAGTATTCACTGCTGAACAGTTGTCCATTAAAATAGCAGTTACCGAGTAAACTTTTGCACGTGGTCTACGTGTGTCAGGTAGTGGGTGGTTAATGATGATTTTTGGTATTCAACTTTCTGTCAATTAGCGTAACTTCCCAAATTTGCTATTTTCATGTTAACTGTACTCATTTAAATAAACTTACACAATACACTTGCACACTATTCACTTTCACAACCTACACTTTCATATTCTCTCTAAACCTCCAACACAATTTCTTTCTCTCTCGTTAGTTTTCCAAACCCTACCCTAATCTCCAACATGGCTGGACCTTCGTCATCTTCTTCAACAAAGATTCCACCGTTTATGTTCAAGAATCTTCAGATCGTTGGGAACGAGATGGAGTTTCCAGAATCTGAACTCACGTTTCTGTCTGAGAAGATTGTGGACTTTGATAGTCTTTCTGCAAACGGCTTTGAAGTTAAGCAGTACTTTACATCACAAGGATGGGATAAGTACTTCGACATGCTTAACGGTCCTATCTACCCAGACTTGCTTAAGAAATTTTGGATGAAAGCAAGAGTGTTTGACAAACATGAAGCAAAGAAGGAAGAGATTGCTGCTATTGAGAGGAATCCTAGTCTGAAGGGTAAAACTAGGAAGGAAATGGGCTTGCTGGAATTTACAGGTGTTCAGATTAGGTCTAACATCTGTGGGATGAATATGGCTTTCTCACCAATTCATTTCAATGCTCTCCTTGGTCTACCTAACTCTGGGATAGAGTTAGATGCTTTTGAAAAGGATACCAGATATAGAGATGATCTTCTGCATCTCATCTGCACTGACTTCAAGCTGAAAGGGAAAGTCAAAGGATTGACTGACGAGTGCAGAGTAATGTTCAAGATAATCCTTGCTTCTATCAGTCCAAGAGTTGGAGGGACTGATACAATCTCCTGGACGCATCGTCATCTGTTATATTTCCTTCTGACAAGGAAGAAAGTTAATCTTGGTGATTACTTTTTTGAACGAATTTGTGAAGCAATTTTTGCAAGTAAGTCTCAGAGGAAAACTACTATAGTTTATCCCAGGTTATTGTCAGATCTTCTATATCAAGGTCACGTGATTCAGAACCTGCAGAAGTTCCACCCAGAACTAGTTCAGAAGAAGTTTTATCCAGAGATTCTGAATGCAAGTTTTCTATCCAAGATGCGTTTGATTGCATCCAAGCCTGTTGCTCCTCCTAAAGAATTGTCTGTTAGGCTTGAAAATCGTCTGTACGTTGAAGGCTATCCAGTTATATCTGAAGCCGATGCTGAGCATGTGATTCAGGACTACTTAGAAGTGCTCAGAAAAGAAGGATTTGTTGTTGATAGAAGTATGGTTCCTCCGGCTCCTGCAAACCAGTATAATCCTTCTAGGAAGCAAAAGAGAAAGGCTGAAGCTCAAGATGATCTACCTAAGCCAGATCTTTTGGCTCAAAAGAAAGTTAAAGTTGAACAATCTATGGCTGAGCAAAGGACTAAGAGAAAACATGAAGAATCTGCTACCAAGGCTACTGAAGAAGCTTTAAAAGAGCCTGCTGTTGTTGAGGTATCCAGCTCATCTGAAGAATCTGAGTCAGAAGATGAGACTGAATCTGATGAAGAGACTCTGGCTGCACGTTTGAGGAAAAGACCTGCTCCTACTCCTAAAGGTAAAGGTAAGTCTACTAAGTATGTCTTTAATGAAAATGAGATTGGATTAGGTTACACCAAACCTCTCAGAACTGTTTTACCAACCTCTGATATTCCAACCTCTGACAACCCTTTGTCTGAACTAGAGAAACATCTTAGTCCAGATCCTCTGAATAACCAAACCTTTACCCAAAAACCTTCATCTCCACCTAAACCTAAATCACCTCAACCTCAACCACAAAAAGACACACCTATCACATCACCATCTGAACCTCAACCAGATATTCCAAATGCTGAACCAATAAAACAACCATCTCCAATTAAACATGCTGAACCAACCTCTCCCATCAAACAACCCTCTCCACATATATCTCCTGTACCAACCCTTGAACCAACAGCTGAACATAAAACTCCTGAACCATCTCCTGAACACATTTACCCTGAATCAACTTCTGACATCTCATCATCTGAACCAACCCCTGAACCCCATCCTAACCCAAGTGCTGAACATGCTTCTCCTGAGCGTATTCACACTTGTGCTCCCAAGCCTTCAGAGGCAGAAGTTGTCATTATTGACAATCCTGCTAATGAATCAACCAATCTCTCTACCATTCCCAATCCTTCACCCTCATCATCCAACCCTTTTCGTAATCTATCCACTCAGCTTCATGATGACTTGGTTAGATTATCTTTGCTAAAGGACAGGTTTCTAGTTTGTCCTTCTGATGTGGATTTGGAAGTTTCAAGCATTAAGGCAAGGATTTGCAATGCTTTGGATGGTGCTGCTGAGGAAATTAAGGCTGTGGTTGGAAGAAGAGACTTGGATGTGATAAGCTTCATGAGGGAAAGTCTGGCTAGGGCTGAATTGAAAAGGTTAACGCCCTTCAATCATGACGAACATGAGCGTGCTAAGCTTGCCGCTATATCTGCTGCTGTGAGGCGTCTGTCTGCATTCAAGGATTGCTGGGTTGATTCTACTCTTTTGCAACGTCTTGAGGATCAACGGATTGAGAATGAACGACTGGAAGAAGCTGCTGCAAGAGTTGCCCAGTTGGCAAATGAGTTGCAACCAGAGGATATTTCAGAGGATGATGTGCTGGCTTCTCAGAATCAAGAGGATGTGCTGATGATTGATTACCCAGAGGAAGGTGAACCCTCTAATAAAGGCAAGGCACCTTTAGTTGAAGAACAAGCGCCTTTGGTTCAAAATCAAGCTCCTGTTGTTGCTCCTGTTATTGGTGATCAGTTGCAGATCTTTCAAGAAGCTCTGAGGGAGCAGCAAGAAGGTTTAGAAAGGCAAAGGACAGCTCACCTCAACTTGGAATCCAAAGTGGATGGTCTGGTTTCCAACGTGGGATCTTTGAACGACAAATTTGATCAACTCTTAGCCTTTCTTAAGAAACCCTAGGATTCTATGCACTTGTTTTAAGTTTTCTTTTATTTTTTTTTACCTTCTGAACATTTTTTTCTGGTTTATCTATTTCAAGCTGTTTTGTTTATGTTTTGCTTGATTACTTATTTTATGTTCACTTGATATTTATATTTTCTTGATAAATAAGAACATAAGAACACAAGATGCTCTTTAAAACGAAAATTTTTTATTAATGCTCCAACAATGTTGAGTACATTGGTAAAAAGAAAAAGAAAAAGACAACCTAATCCTAATCAGATGGATAAAACTCAGAAGAAATCTCTGATTTCTCCTCAGCATCATCTGATGAAATTTCTATGGGATCCGGGTTTTGCTCTTGTTCTTCTTCTTCTTGTTCCTCTTCTGGAACATAGCTAGCCAAAAACTCAACATAGTCAGCATCATCTTCATTCTCTTCAGCTTCAGAGTCTGATGAGATGATTATTATCTCCGCATCTTGTGGTTTCTTGTTGTCTTCTTTATTTTTCTCCTCGTCTTCGCGTTTTTCGTCTTCTTTCTTTCTCTTAAACTCTGCGATGCGTAAACTAAATCTTTTCATTCTTCCTAGTCTCTCTTGATTTACTCGTTTATTCTTGTTTTTACGTGAAGAAGGCATGTTAACTCGCTCACCTTTTATAAACCTTTGAGCGCGTTGGTTTTTGTTTTTGAAAATTAATTCACCTTTGTAACAACCACTCTTCTTTCTTTGACTGTCTTGGTTATATAAATTTTTTACTTTTTGATAATGACAAAAGGGGGAGTAGTTACGCATTAATTGATAAGTGATAAGTTCAAAACTGAAACCACTTTTATCTCGCTTTTATCCGTTATGTTAAAAGTTGTTACTTTTAAGTTGTTTTACGTATTTTAATGCGGAGACTAAGTTAGTTGAAACTAAAATAAATTTCATAAGTAAGGATGAGTTAAGAGTGCAATTTTAACTTAGCCTTATGAGATTTAGGGGGAGAGCTTGCAAACCTCTCACTCTGAAGAAAGATATGAAACTTGTTTTTATTTCAAACCATCTTAATCTTATACTAAATTAAAATATCATGGATAAAACATAAAGTTCAGACTTTATGGAGTATCAATCTTAGGGGGAGCTTGCAAACCTCATAAACCTAAGAGAAACATGATAAGTTAATTTAACAACAATTGTCAATTAATACTTATGTTTGTCATCATCAAAAAGGGGGAGATTGTTGGAACAAAATTGATTTTAAAAAATGTTTGCCCCTAAATCTATAAAGGTTTTGATGATAACAAAGTATTAATTAACAAATTGGAAGGACTAAAAATTTATTTTAAGTGCGCAGATATAAGCATCATATAAGCCCTGAGTGAAGTTCAGAGGATGTGAATTCAGAAGTTCACAAGCGCTCAGAAGATGTTGGACTTCAGAAGTTACAACATTCAGAGGATGAAGACTTCAGAACTTCTTGTCTGTCTACAAGCTTCATTAACCTCTGAAGATCTCTTTGAAAGCTGTGAAGATTCTCTTTACTAGTCAACTCTTCTACCAATGAAGAAAAGGACCTTTCAAGCCTGATCAGTTCAGCTACCTCTGGATTGTCTGTCCTAACTTGAGAACGTGGGTTTTCAGTTTTGTTAGCTGAATAAGGAAAGTCCACTCTGCAGTAGTCAAAGTATATGAAACTCTTTCTTAGTTTTGGATACAACCAAACTGCATCAAGACAGACTGCTTGAAGACAAAAGATTATCAACTCCAACGGTTCTTTTTACAACGACTCTTTTCCGGTACTATATATACTAGAAGGATCAGCTGCAACATAAACTATCTTTATCAAGAATTGAACGTGCGCTGAACAAACTCTGAACTCTGTGATATACAAGCTCTGAACCTCTTATCAAGTGTTTTTTGCACTTTTAGTCTGATACTTTGTACGCTTTGTATTGGCTCTCTTTAGGTTCATCTAAGAGCATTTGTATATTGTTATATACTTTTCATTACTTGAGGAAACTTAAGCTTGTGTGCTTAAGTGTGAAGTCTTAAGCTTGTGTGCTTAAGTGTGAAGTCTTAAGCTTGTGTGCTTGAGCATTGTTAAGAAGTCTCTTGCTTGTGTGCTTGAGCAGGTGTAATCTTGTGTGATTATAGTGAAATCCCTTGGAAGTGCAAGGGGACTGGACTACTCTCGTTTTGTGAGAGGAACCAGTATAAAATTGCTTGTGTGATCTCTCTCTCTCTATCTTGTTATTATTTGTGTTATTTATCCGCTGCTAACGTAGTTAAGTTAAGAACTTGAAAAAGTTTTAACTTAGCTAAAACACAATTCAACCCCCCCCCCCCCCCTTCTTGTGTTTTCACACCTTCATCTTTTCCATCTCATCACATATAGTCTTTGGGAGTTTAGCATATTGCATGTGATAATAAGGAATAGAGCTAAGAACAGACTTGGTGAGAGTGAGTCTTCCAGCAAAGCTAAGACACTGATGTTTCCAACCACTCAATTTGTTTTGTATTTTCCCAATAATGTGGTTAAATTTTCCTCTAGTAGTCCTCCCGGGAGCAATGTTGGCTCCCAAATATTTACCAAAATTGATAACTGGTGTGTAACCCGTATGTTGAACAATATCACTTTTGAGTTCCTCGTCAACATTCTTGGAGAAGAAAATTTGAGTTTTCTGGTTGTTAATCTTTTGACCCGAAGCCTCACAAAACATATCCAGACAATGCATAATACAATGGGCCTGTTCAATAGATGCCTCTGCAAAAAGAAGAAGATCATCAGCAAAAAGAAGATGGGAAATTTTAGGCCCTGCTCTACCTGCACACATAGGTTTCCAATAGTTAGCCTCCACTTGATCAGAAATAATATGAGAAAGACGTTCCATACAAATCACAAACAAATAAGGGGACAAAGGGTCCCCTTGTCGAATGCCTCTCGTAGGGGTAAAAGTGTTAGTTTTATCTCCATTCCATAAAATTTTATAAGAAGTGGATGTGATACAATGATGAATAATATTAATAAGCTTAGGGGGAAACTTACAATCAGTCAGACACTTCTCAACAAAGTTCCAATTAAGACGATCATACGCTTTTTCAAGATCAATCTTAATGGACATAAACATTTTTTTACCTTTCATTCTAGCCATAGAATGCATCATTTCTTGGGCCACAACAATATTATGATGAATAGTACGCCCCGGAATGAAACTCGATTGATATGGGGAGATGATGCCATCCAAGAGGGGCTTGATTCTATTAACAATCACTTTTGTAATAATTTTATAAACAACATTACATAAAGCAATAGGACGAAATTGAGAGCTAAACTCGGGTTTATCCACTTTAGGAATCAAAACAAGTAGTGTATTATTAATTGAAGAAATAAGTGAAGGGTTAGACCACACCTGATTCACGTAGTGATACACAGAGCCACCAACAATATCCCAATTTTGTTGGAAAAAGAATGCAGGAAATCCATCTTCACCAGGGGCTTTATAAGGGCCCATATCAAAAAGGGCTTGCTTACACTCTAAGTAATGCACCAAGGAGCTCAACTTGTGATGTTCGGTCTCAAGATTCTGAGGGTAAGTCGTCCATGAAACAACAGGGTCGCGGACTGGCTTGTCTTCATGATATAAATTTAGGTAGAAATTCCTTACCATGTTGCTGAGATTTTCTTGATCCTCAATCCATTCTCCTGGTACCAAAAGTCAAGAGGGAAATGGATTGCTGATGGTGATCGAAATACGAAGTACTATCACTCAAAAACAATTGTTAGAAGACGTCGTAACAAGATTGTTTCCCTTATCACTTACAATTCTATATTGGATGCTTTGTGCAAAATCCATCAGGTTGACGAAGAAATTGAATTATTAGCGAAGATCAAAGACCAAGGAATTCAACTAGATATGTATACATACCAATGTTTTAAAAACCGGACCGGAGATCGAACCGGTGAGAGCTCCGGTTCATGGTTCAACCGGTTCAATCGGTTGAACTGCTATTAAACCGTTATTGAACCGAATAATTAAAAATAAATATGATGCTGAAGAATAAATAATAATTTTCGACTCAATAATTTGATTTTTTTTTTACATAGTAAAAAAGAAAGTTAGTTCTCCAAAAAAAAAAGTTAGTTTTATTTTATAATATATTGGGCCATTATTTTATCAAATTGTATTGACCCAAAAACTCAATTATAAGCTAAACCCTAGAATTAAAATATCATCTCATTCCTATTAGTGAGCAGCCTCCACTCCACTTTCTATCTTCTTCTCTCACGTAATTTCTTTCTTTTTCTTCTTATTTTCTTGTTTCTTCTTTTTCTCTCTTACTCAGATCTGTTTCATTCCTTTCTTATGTATGACCATCAAGAAATAAAAAATTATTGTGTGACTACAACAGATCTATTCCTTAATTTCTCAAATTCATCCGTGTATTTTTTTGTTCTTCTTTTTCTTATAACAAATAACAGTGGCATTTTCATGTTTCCGTTTGACACTTATGTTCCGGTGAAAAGAATAACTCTACCCTAGTTTGAATATAGAAAATAATAATTTTTTTTGAAATTCCATTTTTTTATTAGAAGAGAACCGGCCGGTTTTTCCGGTTTCCGGTTCGCCGGTTTTTTCGGTTTATACCGGTTCAGACCGGTTCAAAGCGGGTTTATCCCGGTTTAATGGACTAGCGGTTCTGGTACTTGTTCTGGACCGGTGTTGTGTCCGATTCACGGTCGAACCGGTCGAACCGGCCGGTCCGGTTCTTATAACATTGATACATACACTATACTTGTCGATGCACTATGCGAAAATGGAAGACTTAAGGATGCACTAGAACTTACGTTGGTAGCATGTGTAAAAGCAAACCAGTTTTGCGCCCTTCATATGCTGGAATAGTTACATGCATACAACTGAAGAGTTTGATCTTCACTTACCTTGACAGTTCATCACGGGGAAACTTTGTTGAATGCACCAAATGAAACATCTGAAAGATAACTAAGTTAACTAGGTTCTGTTTATCTTTGTTATGCTTGTGATTTTCGACGATATTGGAACCTTACTTTCATGGTTTGTCAAATGTATACTGTGAACCATACACTCAACCCATTTAAAAACTTGAGTTTGTAATCGAGAGGAAAAAAATTGACCAAAGATGATGCTAGAAAACTGGTTTGTTATGATGTATGACCATACATTTCAATGAATTATTGCTAATGTTTTGCTATACATTTGTGCTTAGTAGATTTCAGAGTATCCTCCTAATAGTAGAGATCAAACAAGCTTTATGTATATGAGGTAGTGATGTAATACATAAACCCTAAAACTTGAAAATCATTTCCAATACGAAATTTCAACACAAAAAACAACATATTAGAAGAATCAAAAGAGAAAGGAAGTATGATTTTATATTTTTTTAACCATAAACCAAAGTATAAACAAAATAGGGTTTTTTGCATGTTGTACCTGTCAGATGGTAATCGCACGAACGACGATGATGAAGATGATCGACGGTGATGAAGATTATATTGTGTTTTTGTTTTCTCCGACTTAACGTTCTCACTCCATTTTTACGTTTGTTTGAGAAACATAAGGGTTTGATTGAGAGAGAGAGAGAGAGAGAGAGAGAGAGAGAGAGAGAGAGAGAGAGAGAGAGGCTGAAGCGTTAATAGAAACAAAGAGGGAAAAAAATTATTTTAATAATTTTGTAACTTTTTAATTTCAGTCAAATTGCCCGACATGGCATCCTAACACCGTACACCACGTCACCTTTATTAGCCACATCATCACAATTAACAGAACAACTAACGAAGGAGGCAATTTGATTGACGTTTTAATATTTCAAGGGGTATTTGTTTATTTCTAAATTTCATGGGGTATTTGACAAATTTTGAAATATCAGGAGGTATTTGGCGTTTCACTCATTAACTATTTGTTGTTTCAAATTGGTCCCCTTACTTATATTTTGTTTGCCAATTTGGTCCTTTCTACTAACTTGGGTAAAAAACGTTAAGTATGCATACGTGGTTGTGATATGGCAATTCATGAAGTGAAGGTCTGTTTGAATTGATGAAATGTAATGAAATGGAGTGGAGTGGAATAAAGCGAAATGAAGATGGACGGAATTGAATAAATTAAATATTTTATGACGGAACACAACAAATTTATTATTCCATTGTTTGAAAAGTGGACAGAATTGAATAAATTATAATATTTTATTACATTTTTAATTAAATTTGATTAGCATTCTAAATTAATATTTTTTTTAATTAAAGTGGACAGAATTGATTAAAAATATAGGAATAATTACATGGCTAAATTAGTTATTTGTTGATTAATTATTGCAACGTAAACCTAAATCATACCCATCCATCCCCCTAGTGATTTTCTTCTTATCCAAAACTAAGTTGCAGCAACCAACCGCACTACCACAGTTGCAGCATCTCATATTCTTCTTCTTCTCAACGGCCGTTAGAATGTCATTTTCAGTGTTAAGTTGTTACGGTGTCAGCGGTGCTATCTCTCTTTCTCCTTCCAACAATTTCTGTCTTCCAATTCCCAATTTCAATTGTCCCCGATTTTACTCTCAACCTCATTCCAATTCCCAATTACGTCACAATCTTGTCAACCCTACACCATCATCCGTCTTCGAACTCGGTAAGATGTTAACTTCCCTTGTTAGAAACAAGCAGTTTCACACTGCTATTTCACTCTCTCATCAAATGGAGCTCAATGGAATTCAACCTAACTTTGTTACTTTGAACATCTTACTCAATTGTTTCTGCCACCTTAGTCAACTTAATTTTGCATTTTCTGTATTGGCTAAGATTATTAAACTAGGTTATCAGCCTAATACAGTAACAATGACTACACTTATGAAAGGCATGTGTCTTAGTGGTCAGGTTAATAAAGCATTGGATTTTCATGACGATGTTATATCAAAGGGATTTCAGCTTAATCAACTTAGTTATGGAATCTTGATTGATGGCTTATGTAAAAAAGGAGAAACAACAGCTGCCCTGCAGTTGCTTAGAAGGATTGAAGAGTTAATGGTTAAACCAAACGTGGTAATGTACAGTATAGTCATTAATAGTCTTTGCAAGGATAAACTTGTGAGTGATGCTTTTCATTTATATTCTGAAATGATTGTCAACAATATTTATCCTAATGTTGTCACTTACAATACTTTAATATATGGCCTTTGTATTGTCGGTCAATTCAAAGAAGCTGTTAGTTTGTTAAATGAAATGTTGTTGAAAAACATCAGCCCGGGTGTTCATCCTTTTAATCAATTGATTGATGGTTTATCTAAGGAAGGAGAGTTGAGAAAAGCTAAAAATGTCTTAGCTGTTATGATAAAACAAGGTGTGAAACCAGATGTTGTTACTTATACTTCTTTAATAGATGGGTATTTCTTGGTTAATGAAGTGAAGGAGGCCAAATATGTATTCAACACTATTGCTAAAACGGAAGTGAAACCAGATGTTTGTACCTACACAGTCATGATTAATGGATTATGCAAGAATAAAATGGTGGATGAAGCCATGGATCTCTTCAAAGAAATGTATTTAAAAAACATCTCTCCTGATACTATAACATACAGTTCGCTTATTGATGGGCTTTGCAAATCGGGGAGAATCTCTGATGTGTGGTATCTTCTTGATGAGATGCATGATAGAGGCCATCCTGCTAATGTGATCACTTACACTTCTATATTGGATGCATTATGCAAAAACCATCAGTTTGACAAGGCAATTGAATTATTGGCGAAGATCAAAGACCAACAAATTCAGCTAAATATGCATACATACACTATACTTGTCGATGGACTATGCAAAAATGGAAGACTTAAGGATGCACTAGTGGTTTATCAGGATCTTTTGATTAAAAGCTACCATTTAAATGTGACGATGTATACTGCTATGATTAACGGGCTTTGTAAAGAGGGCTTGATTGATGATGCATTGTCCTTAATGTCAAAAATGGAAGATAATGGTTGCACCCCTGACGGCACAACTTACACAACTCTTATTGATGCTTTGTCCAAAAATGGAAAGAATGAGAAGGCGATGAAACTTTATCGTGAAATGATTGCTAGAGGTCTTTTATAAGAGTCTAACTAGGTGAGATGCTTGCAAGCTACAATTTGTTATTTTGAATTAGAAAACGACCATCTAATTTTTATTTCTTTTCATATTTATAAAAGATGGTTGGTGCAATTGACTCACTATTACTTTTGTTTCAATTTTAATTAAAAGTTATACTTTGGTGATTTGTTTATGATATTTGTTACAACAATTGTGTTAGACTTATTTCATTAATAACTATCCTTTTCTTCCTAATTTTCTTATGAATCTGCGTCATATTTTTCAAGGATTTTTTTATTCCTTGTCATTTGTTAATCTTGTCATTTGTTAATGTTCAATTTATATTTTTCCAGGATTTATATTTATGAATCTGCATCATAAAGGGTATGCCCAAGCTTGCATTGGCATCCCTTCCATCTGTTGAGATTCTTTATGCTAGTGGGGAACCTGTTAATATAAGAACTATTTTCCATCTTTCTTGACGGAAACTGCCGCTAGTATGTATAATCTCAAGATACTTTCCATCAAACATTTTCATGAACTCGAGGTACTACCAAATGAACTCAACACTCTCAGTTCCATACAAGAACTACACATTTCATGTTGTTATAAGCTTGAGTCTGTCCCCGAGTGTGTACTGCAAGGTTTGAGTTCTAGCTTTGAATGTTGCAGTAGCTTAAAATCCTTGTTCCAACGTCCAACTAACCCGACCCTTAATTTTATGGTTATTTAATGAATATTTTTTCTTTCTTACTTTATCTCTAGTTTTATCATCAAATTTATGGTGTTTTTTAACATATTGAACTTTGTGTGCAGAGAAAACGTTGTCATTATGGAAGAAGAAATATCGGCGTCACCATCAGGACTATTACCATTCAGAGGAAGAATTTGACAATATAGTTGATGACCTGTGAGGATATTTTTCAGAGGAAGAATTTGACAATATAGAAACAAATTGCAGCTCATATGAAACCAGAAGAACCAGAAGCACGAAGAGTAACAACGACACGAGGAGAAACGACGACTCAACAGAAGAAACAAACAAAAAACATCAAAACGGAAGAGTTGGAAGAAACATCTAGAAAAGAGAAACAATCTGGAAAATGAAACGAGAGATGAAGAAAAGATTTCTACTGCGTACGATTTTTGGTGAGAATGAAACGACAGAGTTTGAAAACGATTTTGCTGCCTTCAATTTCCAGGTTTGTTTGTTTCTTTCAAATTCTTCTTCTATTTCTTCTGTATTCGATTTGTTGCTTTCGATTAGGGGTTAGGGTTCTCTGATTTCGATTTATTGCTTAACCTTGCATCTCCTTGTTTTTCTATTTCTTAATTTTTTTATTTTTTTATTTTTTAACATTAATTTATTTAATATTTAATTTAATAATAGTGATATAGCCCACCAAAAAAAAGCTCACCAAAAAATAATAATAATAGTGATAATAGAAACCTATATATATAAATTCATCTCCTTGTTTCAAAATAAAACTTCAAAACACAAAAACCCTAGCTGAAGAAACAATAAACTCGTCAATCCCTCAAACGAAAAAATTTCGCACTAGCCAGCCATTTAGATGGAATGGAACCCTCAAACTGGTCAATCCCTCCGCCAATGCTTCCTCGACACTCTCTCCCCAGCGCTAGAGCCTTGCCGTGTTGCCGAATTTCGCCTATCAGAAGCCGCTGGCCTTACCAACTTTGGCCTTGTCATCCTCCGCCTTGTCGCTGAACCAGACGAGCAGATTGAATCATCCATCGACGAGCAGATCCGACTAGCTTCCGCCGTTAACTTCAAGAACCACCTCCATCTACGATGGTCATCGGAAGACAATCCGATCACTGAATCCGAGAAAGAGCAGATCAAAACCCTAATCGTTCCTCTCATGCTCTCTGCAACTGCCAAAATCCAATCTCAGCTTAGGGAAACCGTAGCTATCATCGCTGATGGTAATTTATCAAAATCATGACCCTCACTCTTCCCTGAACTGGTTTCTAATCTTCAGAAATCATCTCAGGATTCAGATTATGTTTCCATTAACGGTATTCTCGGATGTGTTAATTCAATTTTCAAAAAATTTTGTTGCGAGTATAAAACCAATGATCTCTTGTTTGAATTAAAGCATTGTCTAGATAATTTTGCGGCTCCTTTGCTTGAATTTTCCTTGCTTATTGGCGCTGCTGCTGCGGCACCGGAGCCAACTGTTGCGACCGGACCCCTTTTTGAGTCGCAGAAATTGTGCTGTATGATAATTTACTCGCTGAATTTTCTAGATTTACCTGAGTTTTTTGAGGATAACATGATGGAATGGATGACTGAGTTCTGAAAATACCTTACTAATAGTTACCCTTTTGTCGAGGGGAGTGGAGCTCATGGTGTTGCGCTTGTGGATGAACTTAGGGCTGCAATTTGTGAGAATATTAATCTGTATATGGATAAGTATGAGGAGGAGTTTAAGGAATACGTGACAGGTTTTGCACATGCTGTGTGGACTTTGTTGCAGATTGTGTTGCAGTCAACTAGTCGCGATCAACTTGCCATCACAGCTATCAAGTTTTTGACCACGGTTAGCACTGGTCCTCACCATACTTTGTTTGCTGCTGATGGGATTATACCGCAGATTTGCCAAGGCATTGTGATCCCGGTTGTGATGTTGAGGGAAGATGACGAGGAGCAGTTTGTGATGAATTATATTGAGTATATTAGGAGGGATATGGAAGGGAGTGATCTTGATACAAGGAGGAGGATTGCATGTGAGCTTCTTAAGGGGATTACCAAGTATTACGGAGATGTTGTAAGACACATTGTTTCAACGCAAATACAGAGTTTGTTAAGTTCCTATGCTGCAAACCCGGCAGTGAATTGGAAGCACAAGGATTGTGCTATATACTTGGTAGTCTCTCTTTCAAACAAGAAGGCTGGAACCAGTAATGTCTCCACAATCTTATTGATGTTCAATGCTTTTTTCAATCTGTGATTGTCCCTGAGCTGCAAAGTTTGGATGTGAATGGGTATCCAATGCTTAAGGCCGGTGCACTAAAATTCTTTACTATGTTCCGGTCTCAAATATCAAAACATGTAGCATTGCAGTATTTACCAGATTTTGTTCATTTCCTTACTGCGGAGTCAAATCTTGTTCATTCTTATGCTGCAAGCTGTATCGAGAAACTCTTAAAGGATGAGGGAGGTAGGGCACGCTATTGTTCGGCAGATATTGCTCCAATTTTCCCAATGTTGATGAACAATCTTTTTAGTGCCTTGGAGCTCTCAGAGTCTGAAGAAAATCAATATGTAATGAAATGTATAATGACGGTTCTTGGTGTTGCAGATATACAACGTCATGATGCTCTAGTTTGCATTGAGGGATTGGGGTCACTTCTTTATGAAGTTTGTAAAAATCCAAAAAATCCATTCTTCAATCAATATCTCTTCGAGTCAGTAGCTATTCTTGTGAAGCGTGCCTCGGAAAGGGACCCATCTCTTGTGTCTGTTTTTGAAACAAGCCTTTTTCCTAAGTTTGATATAATATTTTCCAATGATGTGGCCGAGTTTTTACCATACACATTTCAGTTGCTTGCCTCTGCTTGTCGAGTTAAACAGACCACCCATCCCACCAACCTACATGCAGATATTTGAGAGTATGTTGTCACCTGATTCTTGGAAAACCGCTTCAAATGTCCCTGCCCTCGTGCGTCTACTGCAAGCCTTCCTTGAAAAGGCACCAAACGAGATAAGCCAAGGGGATAGACTGAACAAAGTACTTGGTATATTCGACACACTCATACAATCATCAAGCACTTCTGAACAAGGATTTTATGTGCTTAACACTGTCATTGAAAGTCTTCAGTATGAATTTATTAAGCCTCATATTTCTTGCATTTGGAACGCTATTTTTAGAGAGATCCAGAAAAGGCAGACAGTAAAGCTCCTCAAGTCTCTCTTGATATTTATCTCACTCTTTCTAATTAAACACGGTTCTTCAAATGTAGTCGATACTATCAACGCCGTCCAGCCTGATTTATTTAGTGTGATTTTGACCCAGCTCTGGATTCCTAATCTTAAACTGATTACCGGAGATATAGAGCTCAAATTGACTGCAGTTGCTTCAACCAGACTCATTTGTGAATCTCCAGTTCTTTTGGATTCTGTGTCCTGGGGTAAATTGTGACACTTCTTACCCAGCAAGAACAAGATAGGGTTGAGGACCAAGCTGACATACCAGATATTCCAGAAAATGTGGGTTACACTGCCACCTTTGTCCGACTTCAGAATGCTGGAAAGAACAAAGAAGACCCACTAAAAGAAATAAGATATCCCCAAGAATTCTTTATTGCTTCATTGTCCCGACTTTGTGCACATTCCCCTGGAAGGTATCCAAAGATTATCGGTGAAAATGTCGATCCTATGAATCAGGCAGCATTGCTTTAACTCTGCAACACTTACAACCTCTCATTAGTTTGAGTAAGTTGGTATTTGAGGTTATTGTCTTTTGTTTTGATTGTGCTAATTGGTTTACTATCCATGACTTTTTCTTAATCTACCCTTGATATATTTTGTGATACCGAAATATTGTCCAATTTTTTCAAACTGTTTGTTCTTATTCTGTTGGTACTTTTGTTCCCGAATGTTTAGCATTTAAATCTGTTTTCTGTGCTTTTCTCATTCTCTTGTGGTTTAATTAATGTTTGATCAATCTTTATATAATTTCACTGGCTGCAAAGTTGTTTCTATGCTTCTCATCAATACGTTGTCTATGAGTTAAGTGCTTTTTTTTTTTTTGGTTGAAAGTGAGAAAGATTATAGATTGTTTGTTTGTTAGAATGAGAAAAGAAAGAATAACTTTCTCTATCCCTTTGTTTGATGAGTAGAAAAGAGAGAAGACAGAGAAGTTATGTTACTTTTAGGTCATTATTATATATATAAATGATCTCTCTAATAAGGTATTCATTCTACTTCTCAGGACTTTGTGCTGGAATCTGATTGGGCACTACTACCTGGATCCTCAGCCTGTTGCAACATTTGATTGGTCTGTTATCCTCAGCCTACCGCCAATGGTGCTTCTTGCCTTTCTTGCACCGACACTTTGAATCGAATGCATGTCCAGTGTCCAACACATATCATTGTCCGACTCCGACACACACCAACACATGTGAAATTACATTCAATAATATGATTTTCTCAACGACACGTATCATTGTCCGACACCAACACCGAGTCACTGACACGACTCCGATGTATCACTGTCTGGTACCGCCACCGACGTATCAGTATCATATCATTGTCCGACACCAACACCGAGTCACCGACACGACTCCAACATATCATTGTCTGACACCGCCACCGACACCGCCATATCAGTATCATGTCCAGGGTCTGCATCAATACTTCATAGCTTCTTGCATTGCAATTGCAGCAAAGTGATTTTAACAACTATTATCAATTTATCATCATCCAGTTTTGTCAGTGTCGTGGTGCGGTGATGAACTTAGGTTTCCTGTCATTTCCATTTTGATTTCTGTAGGCATATTTGTTTGAAATTTAAATTGCCATTTGTTCTATTGGCATTTTAGTGTGAACTTTTCATGTTCCTATTTCAATTTCCTGTAATTTTGTGAGCAAGTGGTAGTGAACACAGCTGCTGCAGTCAATTTAGTGCACACTTGCATATTGAAGTAAATGACAGAAGGGTTATTAATAACGATTCCATGTTTGATTTTTATTAGATTAAAAACTATTATTGTTATTAAGGTTAAATGTTTGTCTATTTTGAAGGAGAAAAAAATACATAAGTGTATTTATTTAAATGTATTTTATGCTGTTTTTCAGTTAAAATATTCACAACCATACAGTATTTTTGTAATTTTCTCAAAAATTTGTTATAACCAAGCAAGAATATTTTGAGTAAAAAAACAAAAAATTAAGGTGTATTTTAAGTGAAGAATAGTTCGAAAACACGAAAAATATGCACAAGTTCAGTTACGATCTATCTTCCCATTGAGTCTTTTATAATTTTTTTCTTTAAACACAAAATATGCACAACTTCTTTTCATGCACATCCTCTAAGCCGAAAAAAAATGTCTTTCGTTCGCGGGTATCGCCACCTGGCTTAATCCGGAAAACTATTTCAGGAATAGAACAAAATAATATAGCGCACATTAGAAAAGAGAGTACCCCCTTTATAATATAATAAGAGAGACCATCTGCGTCCTTTTTCATAGATGCAGCAATCCTCACTCGACAACTTGAAAGAGAATACTTATCATTCTAGATCAGTAATATCTGACCTGAATGGTCTCACGGTGTTCTTACCTATCAAGTAATCAAAATATGAAACAAATACTTTGTCCCCTCCAAATTTAACACCATTAAAGTTTGATAAGGATAGATTTTGCTCCTTTTTTTTTATCTCTACTCAAATTATTGAAGCATGTCTATGTAACATTAGTTAAAAAATCAAATCAATAAAGTTATTTTAAAATTTATGTAGTCAATTTCTTAAAAAAGAAATATATAAAAATACTCTTCTCAATATTACATGCTTAGGTGGAAAATTTCTCATTCTGGCCCCTCACTTTCTCACCTATCCCTATTTTTCTATTTTTGCCCTTGGTCAAAAAATTCGGAACGCGTTTTCCGAATTTTTTTTGTCTTTAAAAAAATATTCGAAATGTGTTTTCCGAATTTTTTTCAAATTTAAACTAAAAAAATTCGAAAAACACATTCCGAATTTTTTGACTAAGGCAAAAATGGAAAAACAGGGGCAGGTGAGAAAGTGAGCGGATGTGATGAGAAATTTTGGCTTCACTGCTTGTTATTATTCCAACTTCCAAGTTCTCAAATCCCAATCAATACTATCCTTAAATCATGTCCACCACACCAACAAATCTCATAGATTTCTTGGTTAACCAAGCTAATGGTGTAAAAGGTCTTGCTGATCTAAATCTCCCTAATGTTCCTCCCCAATATTTCCAACCAATTCAAGCTAGATTAAACAAATCCAAAATTATCCCACAAGACTCAGAACAATCAATACCCATCATTGATTTCACAAACTGGGATGACCCAGAAGTTCAAGATTCAATTTTTAGTGCTGCAACTAACTGGGGTTTCTTCCAAATTGTGAATCATGGGATACCCATTAATTTACTTGATGATCTTAAAGCTTCTGTCCACAGATTCTTTGAATTACCAGTTAAGGTGAAGAAATCTGTGAAAGAGAATTCACCTCCTGAAGTTGTGAGGTTAGGCACTAGTTTTAGCCCTCATGCTGAGTCAGTGCTGGAGTGGAAGGATTACCTACAGCTTGTGTATGCTTCAGTGGAGACAATTCATTCATATTGGCCTGCTGTATGCAAGTAAGTAATATACTTCTCTTTGTCTATGATTTGCTTTGTGCATCACCTGAAATTGAATTTATAATTTATGTGATGTCATGTCATCTGTTTTCATGAAATTTAACTTTTTAGGATTTTAACATATAGAATATGAAATGCTGGATTATTATTGGTATTAACCCTCTGAGACCTAGGGGAATGAGATCCGGTAATTTACGGTTGGACCGCGAGGTAAGTAAAACTTAGTTATGAAGTGTTCCCTCTAGAAACAAACCGGAGTTATAGTATGTGTTCACCTTAAACACAAGGTTAATACAAAAGGTGAGCTGCCCTAGAGAGTTCTAAAGCCCTCTAGAAAAATGATTGTTACAATGCACTGTTTACAATAGGAATAATGGATCTAGCCCCTTTTCCCTCCTAAGTGCCTCATTTTATAGTCCATCATTTCTTGACCTAATGGGCTTTCCTTAGATTGGGATGTCAAGCCCAATAAGCTACGGCCCAGATTACATACGCAGCTCGTCCGTACACGTGGAGTTGACACACGTAACTCATGTGTAGATCACGTGGAGCTGACACACGCGTAGCTCATGTCATTCCCACTGTTTACAATAGGAATAATGGATCTAGCCCCTTTTCCCTCCTAAGTGCCTCATTTTATAGTCCATCATTTCTTGACCTAATGGGCTTTCCTTAGATTGGGATGTCAAGCCCAATAAGCTACGGCCCAGATTACATACGCAGCTCGTGCGTACACGTGGAGTTGACACACGTAACTCACGTGTAGATCACGTGGAGCTGACACACGCGTAGCTCATGTCATTCGTCTGTGTAGGTCACGTGGAGCTGAGGTACGCATAGCTTATGTCACTGTTTCTCCATACAGAACGCATGGCAGGCCAAGACGAGGTCTCATTGACTTGCATAGTTGATCTAAAACTTGAGCTCAACATGACCTGGATGGCCAAGATGAGCTTATTGTGTTGAGGTGGAGCTCAGGGTCGAGTTGGGCGGTGGCTGGCGATGGAGCACATAATAACTTGTGCGGTTGAAGTGTAACAGAGTACGTGCGGTATAATCCCCCATTCCAGTCCAGAATGAAATTGTATTTTTGGGAAGAGATGATAGGATTGGAAAAATTACCATTTTATTTGCGGACAATTGTTTATGTAACAGAGAAGAATATGTAAACAATGATATCTGAATGTTTTTTAAATCATAAACTGTATTATTGTACCCTTTTGTGCTTATTGCGGAGAAAATAATTGGTACACTTTTCTACAAACATACATTTATTTGGCTACTTGATAATGTGCTTAAAAATAAAGATAAACAAATTTATGATTTAACACATTACAAAATCTAATCTGATATATTAATAAATAATAATAGTAATCAAATTTATTTATATTAACTTAAGTAAGCTTATTAGGTAGGCCTAAAATGCTTTTTTTTAATATGGCTTGTAACCTTGTCTTTTTAGTTCAATAGGCTTTTAAAAAAGCCTTTGACCTTGCCTATTTAAAAAGGTCTGACCAAGACGGATGTAGGCAAGGTCATAGGCCACAGATGGTCGACCTTACCTATTTCTCACTCCTAAGTACAATGATATAAACTTATAATTGCTTGTAATTTCTTTTGAATATGTGAAAATAAATATTGATATCAATCTTCATTGACTATCTTATTTGCAGGGATGAAGCACTAGAATATATGAAACATGCTGAAGCTTTTATTAGAAAATTACTTAAGGTGCTTCTTAAGAAACTAAATGTGAATGAGTTAGACAAAGAAAGAGAACAAACCCTAATGGGTGCAATGATATTAAGCTTCAATTACTACCCAGCTTGTCCTGAACCTGAACTAGTAGCAGGAGTATGTCCTCATTCTGATATATCATCTATCACTGTTCTTCTACAAGATGGTATTGGTGGACTTTATGTAAGAGACAAAGATGGTAATAGTTGGATCAATGTTCCTCCTGTTAATGGAGCATTGGTGATCAACATTGGAGATGTGCTACAGATAATGAGCAATGGAAGATACAAAAGTATAGAGCATAGAGTGGTTGCTAATAGAAATAAAACTAGGATCTCCATGCCAATATTTGTTAACCCTACACCTGATAGTGTCATTGGCCCTTTACCAGAAATGTTGGAGAATGGGGATGAGCCACAGTATAAACAAGTTGTGTTTTCTGACTATTTCAAATATTTCTTCAGCAAAGGTCATGATGGGAAGAAAACTA
This sequence comes from Trifolium pratense, assembly GCF_020283565.1. Classification (NCBI taxonomy): domain Eukaryota; kingdom Viridiplantae; phylum Streptophyta; class Magnoliopsida; order Fabales; family Fabaceae; genus Trifolium; species Trifolium pratense. The sequence goes on from NC_060060.1 coordinate 46,285,909, forward strand.
TTGAATTTGCAAAGATATGATGATTTGTTCTCATGAATATTGATTGAAGCATGGTAGGTAGTCTTGTTGGTGTAGAAACTTAGGAAGATATGAGAAATATTTGTGTATTTTATGTGTGTTTCAAGTACTAGCAAAATCTTCTATTTATACTGTAGGATTGAAAACAAAGAAATAAAGAAAATAATTACACATAAAGACTAATTAATCCTAACATAATTACAATATAAATTATAATAATGAGAGATTTATAACATATCATAACATCCCCTAAAACTCAAGTGGGTGGAGTTTTGTGGATAAATTAGCAGGTTGATCAAAATTACCAATGGAGATAAGATGAAGTTTTCCATGAAGAAGATGGTGGTTAATGAAGTGACAATCAATTTCAATATGTTTTGTTCACTCATGGAAAGCATCATTGTGGGCATTTTGAATGATACTGTGATTGTTTCAATAAGATTTGTCCGGAAAGGCTAAGATGTCTCTAAATCGGCAAAAAGCTAACAAAACCATACTGTACCAACAAAACAAAAAAACCATAATATCTCATAAATCGTTTCAGAAAGAGCGCGTTATTATGTTTTTGTGCTAGAACGGGCTGTCAAAGTTTGTTTCTTGCTAAGCCGGTAATCTCCTAGGAAAATTATTTACAAAAAAAAACTTGTGGTGTATCGAAGATCACTATGGATCACAACCTAATCGAAGTCAGAGTAGGCTTTGAGATTCAATGAGGATGCAACTAAGTGCCCGTAATATATCGAATAATTTAGAGGACATCAACATAATTGGTGGTACCAGAGGAGGCCATGAACTGTGAGGTAAATCAAGCTACCTAGCTGCCGACTTGAGCAGGAGTAAATCCAACATTGGGTTTTAGAGGAGTATTTTCAATTTTACCATCAATGAGACATGTTCGAGAAACAAGAACAAAAGTGTTAGAAATAATATAAAATCATTGATATAGCTCTATCCTAACAACTTAAGTTTTTGGGATAATCGGTTATTTGATATGGTATCAAAACCTCTATGACTAAGTGGTCTAGAGTTCGATCCTCACTCACCTCACTTTCTAATTAAAAAGTGGAATTTAAGCATATGATAGGTGGGCCTATGCATTATCTACGCTTCAAGCCCAAGTGAGCTCTTGCGTGATGGGGCGTGTTAAAAATAATATAAAACCATTCATGTGACTCTATCCTAACAGCTTAAGCTTTTGGGATAATTTGACAAAAGAAATACTTAGATTGTGAGAGAAATCTTACTAAGTGATGAAAATCTCTTTACTTTTCTTTTACTTGTAATTATTTTTTTTTTTAAACTTGGTATCCGACCTTAGTACCGACTATTTCAATGAGACTAATTCCACGCTCACTTGCGGGGTCCCGTTTAAAGCCAGAGTTTTTTTTTTCTTTTCTGTATGGACTTAGCCCACCGAAATTGGCACCAGTGTGAATTGAACCTGAAACCTTGAGATGAGCATACTCCAAGGACCCAAACCAACATCACTAGACCAACACCAAGTGGGTTTACTTGTAATTATATTGTGGTCATTCATCAGATTACTTTTGTTTTACTTGTAATTCTATCGATCATTCATCAAATCATTGAAAAAAGATATTCAACAAATAAAATTGCTAGCGAAATGGTTGTCACTAAGAATGATCTTGTTAAACATTCTTTACAAAATTCTCAGACATATATTCATGCATATATTAAAGGAAAACAACACTACTTAAAAATATAAGATCGGCATCCATATCTAGCAAAAGTGAAACTCAAGTTTCCATTACCTATTATAAGAACGTTACCAATATCAACTTAAACTACTAGTATATTACACTTGCAACACGTGCAAAAATGTGATTAATTAAGTTGATCGAGTAAATATTAATTTAATCCACGATTAAAATTATAATTGATTCAACTACATAATTATGTTGGGGTTGATTGCAATGTAAGTCCCACATTGCTAATGAAGAAGAAAAAAAAGGTCAAAGAAATTATATTGAAGAAGTCCCACATCGCTTAGAATTGTGAAGCAAGGGGGAAATCAAAGCTATATAATGGACCTAAGTTCTTTGTTTATAATTGCACCAGTCAGTAGCACTTTAAGCTTATATCTGACATTTTTTTGTTTTTCTCTTGTACTCTTGTATTAGAGGGTTGAGAGATGTAGTTAGGTATTTGCTTTGGAGAGTGTGGGTGTATTGGGGGCCAAGGGAAGGTTGAGGGTAGTCTATGTGTTGTAACAATTTTCACATAGTGTTTATTCTCTGGTTGTCGGTTTTGACAACGGCCGTGGTTTTTTCTCCGGTTTTGGAGTTTCCACGTTATATTCTTGTGTTGTTGATTGCGTTCATTTATTTTCTCTATGCCGGTTTTTCCCATCAACTGGTATCAGAGCTCTTGGTTTGATTCAGGAGGAGGGAGTTCCGCTGTGAAGTTTAGGCTAGAGAAAATTGATGTTTGGCTTGTGGAAAATCAAGTCAAGGATGTGGTGATGCAATCTGGGTTACACAAGGTCAGCCTGGAGAGGCGGTGGTAATAATACTCAACATCAGTCTGGAGAGGCGGTGATAAAAATACTCGGGTTACGTCTGAAACAACAACTTATTATGATGCGAAGGTGCTAGTGGAAGTTGAGAATCGGTGGAGTATTGAGTCATGGACTTTGGAAGCTCCTATCACATGTGTTCTGAAGAAGAAATACTTTTGAATCCCTAGAGCTAGTTGAAGGTGGAGTTGTTCATCTTGGTGACGGAAAGCTTGTAAGGTTCAAGGTATGGGTGAGTTTCTTTTAACACAATGCGAGGTATTTTCTTGAACTTTGATGCATAGATAGTAGGTAGATACTTGTTAGATAGTTCTACTATTATTGGTTATGCATATGTTACTAGTGGTGATTCTCATGTTTTGGTTAAGTTGTGGATCTTCGGGTGAGTACTTGTTAGTGACATGAGTTTAGTTGGACTAGTGAAACAAGGTTTACTAGGTGATGTAACTAAACTGGAATTGTTGGAGCCTAACAATGTCCTGAGGTGGTTTCACAGATGTTTGAAGTTGTTCAAGTGACACATGGGCATCGGTTGACATGGATGCAAGGTGTGTGATGATAGCGTGCGGGCATTGGTTGGCATTGATGCAAGGTACGTGGTTATCTCGATGGCTGATGAACTTCCGGAGAAAGCCAACATGGAAGTTGCACCATAAATTTTCAGCGAGGTTTCGAGATGAAATTCTTGGGATGACTTGGTTCCAAGTGAAGAAAAATCTTGGGATGGTTTAGTTTCAAGTGAAGAAAATTCTTGGGATGGTTTAGTTCCAAGTGGAGTATACTCTTTATGGTGGAGTATGATAATTTAATTTGTCGGTATAGACAATAAGAATTATGATTGTCGGTGAAGACAATGATTGTCGGTATAGACAATGGAAGCATAAGATAATGATTGTCGGTGTAGACAATGAAGATTGAAGACCATTACAATCAAGGTGGAGATTGTTGGGGTTGATTGCAATGTAAGTCCCACATTGCTAATGAAGAAGAAAAAAAAGGTCAAAGAAATTATATTGAAGAAGTCCCACATCGCTTAGAATTGTGAAGCAAGGGGGAAATCAAAGCTATATAATGGACCTAAGTTCTTTGTTTATAATTGCACCAGTCAGTAGCACTTTAAGCTTATATCTGACATTTTTTTGTTTTTCTCTTGTACTCTTGTATTAGAGGGTTGAGAGATGTAGTTAGGTATTTGCTTTGGAGAGTGTGGGTGTATTGGGGGCCAAGGGAAGGTTGAGGGTAGTCTATGTGTTGTAACAATTTTCACATAGTGTTTATTCTCTGGTTGTCGGTTTTGACAACGGCCGTGGTTTTTTCTCCGGTTTTGGAGTTTCCACGTTATATTCTTGTGTTGTTGATTGCGTTCATTTATTTTCTCTATGCCGGTTTTTCCCATCAAATTAATCACAAATATCATTGTGGTTTAAATTAACCATCTATTCAACTGAATTAACTACGATATAATATTACATGTGATTAACAAAATGGGGTAGCGAAAAATTGCATGTTTATAAAACATTGTTGTATCATCAATAATAATGGCGCTAGCTACGAATTTAATCATCACTTACATCCTCTTGTTGCCACATCTCAACCCAATTCTTCTCAATTTCTTGAAACCCAAGCAAAGTACCTTCTCTCTCAGCATCCAAACTACTAGAAAGTACACCATATGCAATTCCAAGTGAAGAAGCTCCAAAAGTTATAAGAGTTGTCATAAATGGTACCCATAAAGGACCATTCCATATTTCTCTTTCTTTTAACTCACCATAAAGATGCAAAAATGATAATCCTAATGCCATTGGAACTAAAACACTAAACAATATTCTACCTATTATTCTATACATAACTACTTTAGGAAGCTCATCTTCTTCATCATTATTCTTTTTGTTGGGATTCTTCATGATAGTAACATCATTAATTTTTTTATTTGTTGATGATGGTTTTCTTGTATTGGAGAAGCCTTTTGCACTTGCTTGTGGTTTCAATGTGGTTAATTGGTAGTTGAATTTTTTTGATGTTTTGGGGTGAAAAATTGGTAATTTTGGTTTGAATGGAGAATGTTTTGAGAAATGGAGAGATGGGTTTGATGCAAAAATTAGAGTTTTCATGGTATCTTTTGTGTGATAATGTGTTGAATTTGGTTATTTGTTGTTGGTTTTGTATGGAGATATTTTTAGTGAGATGTATCTTATCCTAAATGTTAATGAATGGTCATGAAATGAAACTCATCGCTCTATTATCCTTATCTTAAACTTTTTTTTTGGGTTGTGCTTTATTTGGTTGAGGTACTGATTTTGATTTACAAAACACATAAGTATGGAGTTAATTAGATAAGTTGTACGTTTGACCAGCTTAACTTTCACAAACTTGCAATTTTAACATCTTAACTTTTAAAATAATACTTTTGACACTTTAATTTTGACAAACTTACAATTTTGGCCCTCTGACCAAATTAACGCATATGTGGCAAGTGACTTACACACCACGTCAGCATATATCGCCACATGGACAATGACTCACATGTCATACGGGTCATTGTCCACGTGTCAAGATATGTCGACGTGGCAAATGAGTCACTTGCCACACGTGCATTGACTTGGTCAAAATCAATGAGGTCATCCTTTTGCAAAATGGACTAAAGTTAGGTGGTCAAAACTGAAAGTTTGTGAAAGTTAGGGAGACCAAAAGTGCTATTTTAAAAGATAAGTGGGCAAAATTGTAAATTTATAAAAGTTAGGAGGTCAAAAGTTAATTTAACCTATAAAAGATAATGTAACAATTTAGATGAATGTAGTAAAAAAAAAAAAAAATAAAGCACATTTTGGAATTGTTACTGTTTGCTGTTTTTAGTATATATCTAAAAAACAAAAAGCATATATAACATTGTAACAAATGTATCCACAAATGAAATCTTAATTAATTGAGAGTAAATATTTGTTAGCTAGAAAGTTGTTCAACGACGACTGGATCCAAATGTTCTTCTTGATGATCTTGATTGTGATCTATGTGATTGTTGCAGGTTAATTCTAATGCTGAAAATAAGAAAAAGTTGAAACAAGAAATTTGTTATTGTTTTATTTGGGTAAGGGGAAAAATTAGAAATAAATATGATACCAATGGGAATTCAATAGGAATTTACTCACTTCTTTTGAAGGTGAACATATTCATCAGTTTCATCCAATATGTCTCCCTTGTAAAGCAAAACAACAACATATAAAATCAGCATCAATGGTGCATGGTAGAAAATAGTATTACTGAAAATATATATTATAATTATAACACCAAAAAAATTGAATTATTATAAATAGAAACTTGAGAAAGTCATGTAAGTACATTTTTTTTTGGGTACATACATTTTTTTTTTGAAAACTTGGTATCCGGCCTTAGGACCGACTAATCCAAGGGGACCAATCCCACCGCCCACTTGCGAGGGCCCCATTTAAAGCCAGAGTTTTTTTGCTCTGTATGGACTTAGCCCACCGAAATTGACACCAATGGGAATCGAACCTGAGACCTTGAGAGGAGCATACTCCAAGGGCCCAAGCCAACACCACTCGACCAACCCCAAGTGGTCGTAGTGTAACATTTAAGTACAATTTTAGTTGGTAGTTGTAAAGGTCTTAAGTTAATAGTGGTCGTAGTGTCTTTATGAGCAAAATTTAGTTGGTAGATATATTGCAATAAGTTGGAACTCATAAATTTTCAACTATTCACGTTAAATAGTAAAATTTATCTGATCATGGTCGCATTAAATATTTTTCAATTTCAGCTGTTACGAATGTCATGTTATGGATTGTAGTCCTCGCAGTGTGAATTAATCACAAAAATTGAAATGTAGGGGTCTAAATTAGAATCTCTCCACGAGAGAAATAATTGCTAGGCACAACATCAAATATTACATGTTAGGCATACACACATGAAATGAAAACAATTAAAAAGAAAATGATTAAAGTGATATTCATTGATGTGACTATTTTATTTTGATTTATTTGTGTGCGTCTAAATTTTATGCCTATGTAAAAGTATTCCTCCACGAGATTCTTCAATTCTCCATGCTAATGTACGTGAGTCTTAACATTAGACTACTTGAAAAAAATTGACAAAAATATGAAATCTGCTCACTAACAAAATTTAGAAAAAAAAAAACTAGCATGATTTGTCAAAGAATAAAATAAAAGTACTATGCTAACCTGTAATAACTCCTCCATAAGATCCTCCATTGTAATGATACCAATAGCCTCATCATGCATAACACCAGAATTAAGAGACATTATTTGTTCATGTGTCATACATCCAATTTCTTGATCCCATTGCTTTGATTCTTGTCCAACATCATTGTCTAGTACCATCATATTTTCTAATGTTGGACTATGAAATTCCACATCACTTGATTCCGGAATTGAACTTCTCTGACTCATTTCCAGTACATAGGAAGAATTTGATTCTGCATATTCCATATTCACAAACATAGTTTATACATTTATTATAATATTAACCAACATTTTCCAGAAAAAAAAATTGTTTCAAGGAATTAATTCATCTTAATAATACCATCTTTACTCCCTTTTTATTAGTAGCTTTAGTAGTTGTCAGATAGGGTGCATTTGATCCGCTAAAAAACAGGAAACTGGACAGGATAACTTCCTTGTTTGATTTGAAACTGATTATGGTACTGGACAAATTAGGTAGCAAGAGACCGGACAAAAACAAGATTTTTTGTTCCTCACTAAACCACGGGGACAACTTTTTGTCTACGGTACAACTATAAAAAATACGAAAATACCCATTTTATTTTCGAATATAAAAATATTATCGTCATATATCTCTCCAATACAGTTTTGTCCTGTCCTGTATTATCTTGTTCTGTTATGTACTGTTCTGTACAATCCTTGCTGTTTTACGAATCAAACGCAACCATATATTAAGAAAAATATAAAGCGTAATTAATGTGTATATTTTAAAATTTTACTAGATTATCCTTTATAAAAAAAATATGGTAAATTATGTGTTTCACTTTGAAGAAAAAATTTGTACTAAATTATACGTCATTTTACAATACCAATGAAGCATTCAATGTTATTTTTCCTATTATTCCTTAATTATTTATTACTCTCTATTCTTTCAATTTTTCAATTTATCTTTCTCATACAATTAATGAAGGATAATTTTGTAAACTAACTCATAATTTCTCTTTTTCATACAACATTAATTATATTTCTTAATATGCGTAAAAGTACCAAAGTGATATATATTGTGGTACGGATGAAGTAGTATTATTAATAAAGGGTATGTTAGAAAAGAAAAAGAAAAAAAAAACTGTATTTAAGAATTTGAAAAAGGTACTTATATTCAAGGGCAAGTTTTTTCCGAATGAGCTGTGCTACTTACGGTGAATACCATTATAACGAAATTATTGCGATTGAATTGTGAGTGTAGCCCATATGTATAATTAGGGGAAAATATAGTATGTTGTTTGATTTGACATGATACTATGTGAAAAAATTGTGTAAGATGTTACCTCCAATATTAATTTGAGCTTGGTTTGATTCTTTATTAGTTATTATATTCAAAAATATAGGTGAATCCACAGCATGAGCTTCATTGCTTTCTGTTTCCATTTTTCCCTTCAAAACAACGGCCATATGGCTATGACCTTTCTTGAATTGATTCAATATCTCATATAGTGGCCAACTTTCATATACCCTGTTGTAAATCATTCGATTAGTATATTAGTAATAATTCAAAGCATGATTATCGAATCAAGATTCAAATCTTAAATTCGGAAGACCTATTTTTTGAGTCATAATCGGTACACATTGCCAAGTTTCCTGGGTTACTTAATATAGATGTGGTTGGACACGCTCATCTTATGAACTAATTTTTGAGTGATAGATAAAATGTCATTCTATCGGGTTACCACGCACACAAAAATAATTCACATTTGTTGTCATTTCAAATATAACCTTCACGGGTCCCCTCAACATCCTTAACGGCAATTCTTCCCTTCCTTCTCTTCTCACTCCCCGGGTTTAGCTCCCGGCTGGAGGGAGAGGGGCAAGGCATTAGGGATTGCAACTTTCGTCTCCAGTAATGGACACACTAGAGATTCGTATCAATTGGGTTTAGTTTAGTATCGAATCAAGATAATGATTTTGAGTCTAAAATAACATTTGTCTTATAAAATGTAGTCATACTAGTTGTCTTACCTAGGAATTTTCCTGATAATCAAATTCTTTATTGGTGTCTCATCCTCTGGTCTGCAGAAGATTAAATTCTTAACCTATGCAAAAGAATTAATTGTTTAGTAACATTATATGAATATGAATATATGATATAATTATAAACAATGTTGAGAAAAGTAGCGGATAACAGATAAATTAATTGATACTAGATGAATTTATATGTGAGAAAATGATCAATTATGACTACTGCAGTTCACATCCACAGCCGTGCGCGGATGCGGTAGCTGCCACACAATAAGAGCTACCACAACCGATACGTTGCGGCCACAATTACTTAAATTCAAATAAATTCAAATAAACAGAAATTACATAAATTCATTACATTTATCATATTTTATTCTTCAATTACTTACCAAGATGAGGCCAATAATATTTCTGGGATTGCCAGAATGAATAGGTACTCTACTGTGACCTTTACTCATTATTTGTGTCATTGTATGCCTGATGAAGAAAATTAACTTCATTTAATCATTACAGATTGAAAAGAAAATTTATATAAATGACTTAAAATTTAAGAGTAATGACATATTATTACATGTCTAATTTGGAATTTATATCAAGAGAAAAAGTTTCAGATATGTGTGTCATTGCATCTATAGCTGTCTTCTGAGTCAAATCCATAGCACCTGTGATTATAGAAGTTTCATGATGTGACAATTCTCCACCCTTCCCTGCCTGCATATGAATATTTTAGCTACTTGCTTATCACTTATGATCAAGGACATGTTTGGATTAATTTTTTGAGCTTTTTTTCTTGGAATAGGCACTTTTGAGACTATTCCAGAGAGCTTATGAAAACAGTTTATAACATTTTCATAAGCTCTTCGGGATAGCTTATGAAACAAGATATAGCTTATAACATTTACATAATAAGTGCTTATTCTATAAGCTTTTTAATTAAGTTGTTTATCAAAACATGGCTTTAGTCCAAATAGAATATATTAGGGGGGAAAACCTGATCTGCATGCAAGTCCACAAATGTCTTCAACTCTGATCTTCTTAAAATAACTGAATGTTCTTTTCCTAGAGCCCAATCCAGCAGCTGTCAAAATAGAAAGAGACTTAGAAATATTAATCTTTTTATAACTATGTAATAGGCAGGCACACAAAAATTCATCATCTTTAGCAGTAACTAATCTCTGTCGAGATATCTATTGGACACACAATGTTTAAAACTGGTCCACACGACCACACTTAACTTGATTTTCTCATACACAACAGTCAATGATTGAACTCCTAACCATTTGCAAAAAATGTCCGAGTCCCTTATCATTCAGACCAACCACTTGTTGTTTGTATCTATGTTCATGTCTGCGTTAGTACTTTTTTTTGGCTAAATTGCATCTTTGTCCAAGTCAACACACATGGACAGGGACTCACATGTCACGTTAGCATGTCATAGGAGTCATTGTCCACGTGTGCGTTGACTTGATCAAAATTAGTGGGGTCAGCCTTTGACAAAAGGGGCTACAGTTAGGAGGCCAAAAGTGCCATTATGAAAATTAGGGGGCCAAAATCGCAAATTCGTAAAAATTAGAGAGTCAAAAGTGCAATTTAACCTACTTGTTTTTTCTCTCTTAACCCTTCGGTTCTTCGGGAAAATAGACCCCGATGATCCAAAGTTTAAGCGAGAAGTAAATAGTTTGTTCAACAACTGTTCCAAACCTTAACTGAAGTTCATTAAGCTTATTAACCAACCATTTGAGTCTAAACTCTTGCTCTGCCGGTGTCCTTTACAAATTTAATACATAACATTGGCTGGATATAATTAATAGGGTTAATGCTATCATGGACCAGTTTAACAAGTAGTCCATCGTGAACCAATGCTTAAAATCATCATAAATCCTAACAACTGTCGATAATATTTTTTTAAAATAAAAATTACGACCCTTCTCATTTTTACAGTAAAAAAATGATATTATTAACGTCAATTTAGTACGAGTCACATCTTTATTATATGTTTTTTTAATCAAACCGATGTCAATTAAGTCTTTATTTTAATAATAAATGAAAATTACCATTAAATTATACTTTCAACGTATATTGTCGATAATATTTTGAATATTGTTCCACCATGAACCACTTAATGAAGTTTCCCATATTAGAATTTACAACATACAAAAAGCATATAGAAGAGGGGTGCGCTATTTTTTTTTCTCTCATCTCCTAAGTTCTAACCCTAGCCGTCACCTTTTTTCTTCTTCTTAATTTATCAAAGAGGGGTGATTTCAGGTCAAATCTTGACCTAAAATCACCCCTCCAAATTGTTTTTTCTTTCTCGTTGTTAAATAAGTGTGATTTTTCACATATTTGTTTGGTTTTGTGTTATTTGTTATCCCGTCCTTGTGCGGTGTATTCTGTTGTGCCGTCTTTGTGCGGTGTATTTTGTTTTCCCGTCTTTGTGCGGTGTTCATTTGTTTCAGGTTGAAGGATTAGATCCGATCAAGTACAAATCTATCCAATGTCGACTTTTGTGTCATCAACACTGCAGATCTGGGGGCATGGACATTCCAGACACTTCAATATAGTCATATATGTAGGCTTATGTAATTTGCCGTTTTATGCTATTAACATGGTGTTGGGTCATCACGAGGGGGCAGCCGGGGGATCATCCACATTGGGCTTAAGAACAACTCTACAAGTGAGTTGGACACCACACTCTTACCCAAAACCTTAAGGTTTTGGGTAAGAGTGTGGTGTCCAACTCACTTGTAGAGTTGTTCTTAAGCCCAATGTGGATGATCCCCCGGCTGCCCCCTCGTGATGACCCAACAGTGGTATCAGAGCCGATGGTTCGACGAAGGGTTAAACTGGCTCCTTGTATCGAAAGTCTTCCTGACAAAGGTGGTCAGGCGGCGAGTCCCGTGGAGCAGTGTGGCTTACGGCGGTACAAGTGTAGGATGAAGAAAGCTTCCGCTTGAGGGGGAGCATATCCAAGAGTGGATAGACTCACACTTGAGGGGGAGATTGTTGTAGCAAGTGTGAGTGGTTAAGTCCCACATTGCTTAGAAAAGTGGAGGTTGAACACTTTATAAGTGAGATGACCCATAAACCTAACACCTTAAGGTTTTGGGTAAGAGTGTGGTGTCCAACTCACTTGTAGAGTTGTTCTTAAGCCCAATGTGGATGATCCCCCGGCTGCCCCCTCGTGATGACCCAACACATGGATGCTGTGAGTTTGTTTGCAGATTCATCCTTTTTGTTTTTAGCAAATTTGAATTTGTATTACATCGATGTACTCTATCAGTTTGAATGAATGAATATCCTTTATTTTTAGTCAAAAAAAACATACAAAAAGCATATTATTTACCTTACTAGCTGGATAAGTTATTGGGAAGAAGATCAACAAAAGCAAATGAGTAAAAGGAGCCAATTTTGCTCCAAAAGAAAGTCCATATCTAGAGCATACAGCTTGAGGTAAAATCTGAAATAACATGTATGATATAAGTTAAATTCAAGAAAAACTGGATTTATTATATAATAAATGTAACTTCATTTATTGAAACAAACATTACCTCTGCAAATACAGTCACCAATGGTGCTGATATAAGAATAGTAAACCATGATGGTATGATTGTGTCCATAAAAATTGGCAGTGCCTTCAACAGAAACATTTAGGATCAGTTATCATTTATAATCTTGCAAAGGTAAATGGAAAGAGTAATACAAGTGGAATATTTGAGCATCCAATTCGTGCGATTAAAATTTGGAGACCAAAATTGTACAATTGAATAGATAACGTACATGTAGACTATTTTAAAATCTGGTATGTTTATGAAGAGTCAACTTAGTGGTAAAAAAGGGTTCAAACAAATTCCTCAAAAAATAGGTGTAAAAATGTGTTATATCACTTGTATACATATACCTCCATAGCCAATGATTTTCCTAGAAGAAGAGTACACAAGACAAAATGTCCATTCTTTACAAATGGTTGAATCCTTTCTGCAAATAAAGTAACACATCAATGCAATTTAAGCAATTATCATATAAGTGCTTATATATAAGCTATTTCAATAATAAAAAATCAAATCAAATCTTATAGAAATAAGTTGAAAACAACTTATGAACATTGTTAAAGTTCAGAGAGAAACATAAAGTAACGGCTAGGGTTTCAATAATATTATAATAGCATTACTTAACAAAATAAGGATTACAATATAATTTATAATAATTCCTAATGGACTACTAAACTACTAACATATAAAGCCCAATACTTAAAGCCCTAATAATATTATTATCTAACACTTCCCCTCAAACTCACGATGCATTATCAGATAATCATCGAGAGTTTGTCAAACAAAAAACGAAAATCAAACTACTCTAACTAAATATTTTATTTCTAATACTACCCCTCAAGCTAAAGCTTACTAAGCTTGGAGCTTGTCACAAAATCAACCCTGAAAATAAACTAAATTAACTAATTGCATTAACCGAAGTGGTGAACCAGATTCAACTTCAGCTTCAGGCTTCAGATTTCAGGCTTCAGAGTTTCAGAGTTTCAAATAGTCATATTGTGAGTATTCCCTCACCGGATTCAGATATTCAGATTGTGAGTATTCGCTCACCAGACAGATTGCAAGTTTTCGCTCACCAGACGGACAGATTGTGAGTATTCCCTCACCGGATTCAATGTGAGTATTCCCTCACCGGATTCAATGTGAGTATTCCCTCACCGGATTCAATGTGAGTATTCCCTCACCGGATTCAAATTTCAAATTGTGAGTATTCCCTCACCGGATTCAATGTGAGTATTCCCTCACCGGATTCAATGTGAGTATTCCCTCACCGGATTCAATGTGAGTATTCCCTCACCGGATTCAGATTGTGAGTACTCCCTCACCGGATTCAATGTGAGTATTCCCTCACCGGATTCAATGTGAGTATTCCCTCACCGGATTCAGATATTCAACCAAACATAACCAAACAAATCAAACCAAACCGCAACAAACTGAACTAAACTAAACAGAACATGACTAAACCGAACGAATCAAATAGACCGATCTAAATGGAACCAATCAGAATCAAATCAATCCAAACCAAAACAAATCAAACGAAACCAACCAAACCAATCAAAATTTTAGCCGAGAACAAGCTTTCATCACTGTTCTAGAATTTGGTGCAATATGTGTTCTACCACATCAATTTATTGGACACAAAAAGCAAATCAATTACTTACCAATAATTGATATCATTGTTCTTAATATCAATTACATACCAACACGAACAAAAGCAAATCAAACCGAGAAGAACACCATCCCTAAAGAACCTTTGAACCAATAGGATGCGAAAACAAAACAGCCTACAAGATTCTAATCGAATCAACCAAATAACTAACAAAAATAAAACAAATCAAAAGGACTAACCAGACCACTAATCATCAAAGAGCAGAGCAAACATATTCCCAAACTTTTGGGAACTCACAACGGAAGCCAACATGTGGTTCAAGGCGGATCGAACATTGCTCTAGATACCATGTTAAAGTTCAGAGAGAAACATAAAGTGACGGCTAGGGTTTCAATAATATTATAATAGCATTACTTAACAAAATAAGGATTACAATATAATTTATAATAATTCCTAATGGACTACTAAACTACTAACATATAAAGCCCAATACTTAAAGCCCTAATAATATTATTATCTAACAAACATGTCATAAGTTGTTTCAATACGTCGTTTCAAATTGCCTCAGAAGTATTTGTTAAGAAGTCAATTGGTTATAAATTTCACCATTAATATGTCAAAAAAAAAAATTCACATTTAAAATGAATAATTGGAGTGTTCAAAGTTTGAACTCTGATTCTTGCATATATATAATGCAACGTTCCTACCAATTGAGCTAAGCTCATAGGGACATCACATCGCATTATATATGCAGGGGATGATGAGCAAAGAATGTAGTGACATATCTAAATAACCAACCAACCTGCATTCTTTTTATCTTTTGGTCTGCCTGCTTTAATGAGAACTTCAAGATCAACTGGATTGTATGACAATATTCCTAAAGCTAAGCCTGATGTAATGCCTGCCAATGACACAATCACTAGACACATAATTAGATACAACCAAAAATTATACTCACAACAAGGATATTCATATTCATGCATTGTGTGAATTAATATTTGATGTATGAAGTATAGTACTATACTTGTAGAGAATAATAATGGATGCAAGGCTTTCATTTTAAGTGAAATTGTTATGACTAATTCTTGTGTAAGGTACATAATGACAATTAGAAAGTGATAAAAGATAGGTACAAAATTATGTATAGCTTAAGCGGCAAATACTTGAAAGCTTTTCTAGTTGAATAAAGTACAAAAATATCATTGTTGAAATATAAGAATTTACATCTTCTTTGAAACAAAAATTGACAGCCAAGGGAGTTGCTCAAAATTTATTAGATGGGGTGTCATGGAATGGTGATAGGTTGGACTGAATAAGACTTTGCTTAAATAATTTTTATTTGTCAAACTTAGCCTATTATTTGGCAAAAATTTGTCCCCCCCTCTTTTAACCTAGATCACTTTTCTTCTTTTTATCTATCAAAAAAGAGCGGTTTAAAGTCGGTTTTTATTTTAAATCACTCTTTCAAATCGTTTTTTCTTTCTCTTTCAGTTAAATAGGAGTAAGTGATTAGCTTTAATTTAGTATAGATCCGATCAATTACGTTAACGTCGTCAAAGTTACAAATTCGGAGAAATGAGTATTTCAAGCATGTAGTTTTGTAGACTTATGCATTTTGCCGGATCATTGGGCCCACGTGGGTAAGTAACAAAAAATAATTTGATTGACGTAATAATTTTTTTTAGTGAAGACAATAGGGGAAAGTATAACTATATGTGTTGGTGGAGATTACATAGTAAAGAATAAATGTTAAATAGACAAAATTATTTAGAGGTTGACAATGACTTTCCCTCAGATGAGACAGACACCAACATGTAAATCTTGAATTATATTATACATGAATAGAATTCAATCTTTGTAGGTCAATGCATGTGACAAAGCCTGCCTTATAATTGTAGCTTTTTCAATTATTAGTGAAGACAATATTATAAGTAATAAATTGTCAAGTTCTATTTTGTAATTTTTAAATTTTAATTTAAATTCCATTGTGCTTATTGATCAAGAAAAATAAAACTTCCAACAATGACACTTACGTACTTGTAGGTACACCCCCCTCTATTTGGGAACCTGTTGGCCAACGTGACCTGGAGGAGGTAAGCAGTGGCTAAGGCCCCCCCTCCCTCTTAATTACATATACATAATATATCATATATAATTAGTATATTATAATTTGTAATTATATCTATTATTTATCATTTAGATTATATAAATAAGAATTTAATTGATATGTATTTATGGTGTAAAAATATTTATATTGTCGAACAATTATAGGTGTTGAATTATTAAAAATATAGCATTTTAATTAAAAAAAATAGTTGTTTCAATTGGTAAGAGTTTTGGGTCTCTTAAGTAAGTGATCAAAAGATTGATATTTGGCTCTTGCACATGAACAAAATTCGATTGAGGGGGAAGAACTCATTTTTTGTGCCTCACATATTCCCCGGAGACGTTTAGTCATCAGTCACTATTAAACA
This sequence comes from Trifolium pratense, assembly GCF_020283565.1. Taxonomy (NCBI): domain Eukaryota; kingdom Viridiplantae; phylum Streptophyta; class Magnoliopsida; order Fabales; family Fabaceae; genus Trifolium; species Trifolium pratense. The sequence continues at coordinate 46,302,306 of NC_060060.1, forward strand.
ACAACTTCCTAAAAATCAAGGTTATCAAAACCGAACCGGACCGGTCAGACCGTGAACCGGGCATGAAGATGGTTCGGTTTGGAGAAAAAACGAACAGCAAGCCGACCGGAAAAAAACCGTTCAGACCGGTTACGAATCAGTTCAAACCGGTGTACCGGCCGGGCGGTTTAGCGGTTCTTGAGTTTTTTTTTTTTTAATCTGAAAACAAAAGGAGAAGGAGGAGGAGGAAATAAAATAATAACGTGTTTCTGAATTTCAAGGAGGTGGAGAAGAAGAAGAAGCAACAAGTAAATATTCATTAATAAAGGAACCATTAAAACATCATGTTTAGAAAATGAAACGAGAAAAATAAGAAGAGGAAGAGAACATGTTGTTTGGAGATTGAATTGGGAAGAGAACAAAATAATGTGGCGGCTGCTTCTTCTTTCCTTTCTTTAGTCAAATACCAATATTAGGGTTAAGAGATATATAAGTGGGCTTGGGTCAAAAATGTTTTTACTATTCATTGGCCCAAATATAAACTACTACTAAAATTTTTAATAAAGGATTACTAGTATTTTTTTTTAATAAAAGATTACTATTAGTAACCTATTTTTTTTTAGGGAGATTACTAGTAACATGTTAGATTGTTAGATAAGAATTGAGTACAACTTTGTAAAAAAAATAAAGAAAGAATTGAATACAAAATATTTAATAATGTGAAATACAAAATATTATGTAATTTTTTGTTTAATATTATTTTATATAATATAAAAAATATTAAAATATATATTTAATTAAAAACGGTTCGACCCGATTGAACCCCGGTCCGACCAATTGAACCTTGAACCGGTAAGTTCACCGGTTTGATGACCGGTCCGGTTCTGACAACCTTGATAAAAATAATACTATAACATAAAAAAAAATTACATGGACTGTGTAACAAAAAAATTTATATTAATTTTTATTATTTTACTATTTTTTGGCCCCCAGTGTACTAAGCTCCTGGATCCGTCACTACGTCCACCGGCTACAACCTCCCTCACTCTTGGGTGTGTTTAGTCTGAAAGGATTAGTGATGTCGTTTATGGGAAATGTGTTAAGTTTTCCACCCTTTTTGTTTCAAGATCCAATGACTAACATAATATGTGTACGATGCTATATTTGAAAACACAAACCCTCAACAAGTTAATGGCATAACTGCTTCATCATCCCTTAAAACGAACCTGAATCAACCTAAAAGGGAGATTGTTCCTCTTCTTATCCTTTTTGGAACCTCGAGACGAAGGAGATTCCGCCCTTCCAGGGCAGTCATGGAACTAACAACCTACCTAGGAATCTGTCTGTGGCTGTTTAAAGAAAATTTGAAGTCATTAGAGAGCAAGACAAACATTTGGCTTGCGTCGAACATGACCAATTAAAGCTTCCACCGACCGTAGTTGAAATATTTTTTAAGGCCTCACATCACAAGTTGCATTTGCAACTATTTTTTAAAAAAAATTGACTACTTGCAACTATTATTTGACCAAAATATGTTAAAAAATACTGATGGTACGTTTGATTCGTAAAACAGCACAGGACAAAACTGTACCGGAGAGATATAGGGCGATAATATTTTATATTCGAAAATAAAATGGGTATTTTCGTATTTTTTATAGTTATACTGTGGACAAAAAGTTGTCTTGTGGTTTAGTGAGGGACAAAAAATCTTGTTTTTGTCCTGTCCCTTGCTGCCTACTTTGTCCAGTTCCATAACCTTTTTCAAATCAAACAGGGTACAACAAAAGTTGTCTTGTCTAGTCCCTTATTTTTTAGCAGATCAAACACACCCTGAGTATAAAATTTCAAATTAAGGAATCAAAATCAAACCATTCTGATTTTTATTTTTTGTTTTCTATAATTTTGACAACTGAATTAATTTTTAATTTCTTGACACGTCTATGACTTTATCAAAGCACAAAGAAAAAAGTGCAAAAAGAAAAAGTAAAAGCCCAAAGAAATTGGCAGGTTTATATGTTCAAGTCCTTTTACTTTCTTCTCTATATAGTGGGCCTAGCATATTGTGATGACAAAAATGGAATAAGATAGAGGTGATGAAAACAACATATATGAATTATGAAGCATAATTATAATTATTTTATAATTTTTTATTTTATGTAATTTTACTATTGACAAAGCCAGCAAATAAACCATGCACAACCTATTGAAGTACATTCTTTATCCTTCTAGCTATGCTTTTGCAAACTCTAATCCAAACTATCTATAGATCGAATAATAATTAACTAACTTTATGTGCTTTTAAAACAAAGACTGAATATCAACATATATTCAGTCAATAATAGCCATAAAACTCAAAGTATTCAGATGAGATTATTCAGACCAACTTTAATACAATGTTCTAAAATTCAAGATACAAAGCAAAATAATCAATTTGTGGCCATTTTTTGTTGCAGTATAGGTAACTCAATTTGTTTGTCTTAACTTACAACCTTAGAGTTTGAAAAAAAAGAAAGAAAAAAAAACAGAGAAGTAACAAGACATATTACTAATGAAAATCCGCTTAATATCAATTATTTCCCACACTTACATCCTAGGATACTTTTTTTTTGGTAATATACAATGCTAATACAATTAAAGTTGTTTGGAGTTGTTTTATAGTATAGCATCGCGTAAAATCCTAAATTGTCAGAGGTATAAATTGTTAAGAAGTTGCACATCGACTGTGAGTTGGCTTGAAAAAAGATTTATAAGTAAGCGACAATCTTCACCTTACAAATCGGTTTTGTAAGATTGAGTTAAGCTTAATTACTCAATTCTAATATGTTATCAGAGTCTCTCGAAAATCCATTGGACCAATCATCATTTATATCCACCTTCCAAGCCGACAATGTATGATATTATGTGCTTTCTTGAGTTAGTTATTGGGATGAGATATGGGTCCATTTAACATATACTCCCTCCGTCCCAATTTGATTGACACGGTTGATTGTTTTACGCATGTCGATGCATAACTTTGACGATTAATATTTTTAATTGTATAATAGTAAAAATTATAAAAATTTGATATTTTGACAATACTCATCGAGACAAATCAAACAACATCTTATATGCTAATATTTATTTTTGTTTATTAGTAAAAAAATAAGGTCAAAACAATATGTGTGAATAGTGCACAATAGTCAACTCTGTCAATCAAATTGGGACGGAGGGAGTACGTATTTTATACAAAAAAGTAATAGGGATCCATTTAAAATATACTTATTTTATACAAAAAAAAAAAGTAATAAGGATGGGGTATAAAGTGTATTGGATTATTTGTAACAAGCAGTTTTTTCCAAAGCATTGTTTTCCAAGAAGAAGAATCAACAAAAGAACATCTTTTTCTTTTCATCACTTAAATTTTCCCGCCCTTGAATACCTTCCAATCAAATTACTCATCAAATCACCATAAATACAAACAATGAAAAACATCATCGCTATCACAAAAATTACTTCACACACACACACATAGTTATAATCCAACATGGGAAATTGCTTGTTAGGTGCCACGTCAGATCCAGACACATTGGTCAAAATCATAACATCAGATGGTAACATCATGGAATTCTATCCTCCAATTACAGTCAATTTCATCACAAATGAATTCCATGGTCATGCCATATTCACAACCAATGACCAATTTTCCAAACAACTTTCCCAATTTGATGAGTTGGTGGCAGGACAGTCATACTATTTACTGCCGATGACTGTCCTATCATCTTACAACAAAGTTGACCGCTCTTTTGTTTCTGCCGCCGCTCTAACCAGCGGCGACAACCAGATTATCCGACAAGGACACATTAGGTCTCAAAGTGTTCCTACTACTCCTCTCCCGGCACCGTATAGAATGTCATTGGATTATCAATACTATCAAGGTGTAGGGTTGCTCAAAAGAGCTTCTACAGAGTCTCTCTCTTGTAGGACTAATAGTGGTAGTGGAATTAAGAAAAAGAGTAATAGTAGTGGTAAGAGTATTGGGGTTTGGAAAGTGAAGTTGTGTATAACACCTGAAAAGTTATTGGAAATTTTGTCACAAGAGTCTCAAACCAAAGAGTTGATTGAGAGTGTGAGGATTGTGGCCAAATGTGGTGTTGCTGCTGCTTCTGGTGGTTGTGGAATTTCATCAAGAACAAGCTTTGTTTCTGATCAATGGAGTCTTTCTAGTAGTGGTCGGAGTGCTCCTTCTAAGATTGATTCCTTAGTTCTAGGCGTTTAAGAGTCTGTTTGGATTGATTTATTTGAGCTTATTATGACTTGTGAGACTGTTTAATCAGGAGAGCTAATGAAAATAGCTTATTTTCATAAACTCTTATGAAAACTTATAGCTTATATGACAAAAAACTTATAGCTTATATGACAAAAGTTTGACTTTACTTTACCTTTTTTTTTTTTTAATTTATTCTGAATTAAGTTGTTTATCTAAACATGGCTTGAGACCCTTTTCAGTTGCATTCTTTGTTTGTTTCTTTGCTTTCTATCTTTAAGATACTTAGTTTCCTTTTCTATTATCAGCTCTTAAATCACATTTGTGTCTTTATCATTGATATCATGGAGGATCAAGTTCAAGTCAAGTGTGATTGATGCAACCTTAGGGTGTGTTTGGTAACACAAATAAGCTAGCTTATAGCTTATTATATGAGCTTATAAGCTTGTTTCAAAAAATTAGAGGTGTTTGGTAACAAGCTTTTTAAACTAGCTTATAGCTTTTTTTCAGATGCTATTTCAAGTAGCGTTTAAGCTTATAGCTTATAGCTTTTTACACTTATTCCATTTTTACCCTTCAATTTAATAACTACCCACTCTAAAAAAAAAACTACCCACTATCAATTATGTAATTTTATATTTAATAACCACTTTAAAAGCTAATTTTACCAAACACTTTAATTTCAATAAGCTAGCTTTTCAGCTATCAGCTATAAGCTAGTTTTTCAGCTATCAGCTAACTTATCAGCTATCAGCTAGCTTATAGCTTATTTTTACCAAACAGACCCTTAATTAGTTGTGGTCTTATCATAGTTGCAAAGACATGAAAAACTTTTATGTCGCGGCATATATTAAAAATTTCTTTTGTAGCTTTTATCATTATGCTTCTTTGTCAATTTTTAATGGTGTCGTATAAGGTGAGGGAGCTGTTAAGTCCCTCACCGGTGGATCACTAATATTTTACCATTAGATATAATCAATGGCTTAGATCTATTAAAATTAAAAAAGATAACATGGACTATTGTTCACACACAATCCAACCATAACCATAAATCATCATCTTCCAACATTGATTCTTCAATCTATCTTCAGAGAACCCAACAAAACCGAGACATTCATCTTCAACCACAAACCCAATTTCTAGTGAACTAGAAAATTCCCAGAAATTCCAAAAATGGGTTATTATATATGTTAGTAAAAACTAAAAAGATGGTGATTTTTTGAATTTAACAGAGAGAAAATATATAGGGTTTTCAAATAGAAGGATTATGGGAGGTGTGAGAGAAGGACGAATGAATTTTGTTTTGTTTTCCTTAATTTATGGGAGATGCCAATGTCTACGAGAGAGAAAACAATGAGGAAATTTTTAAAAAAGTGATTTGCTTAAACCATCACAATTTCAGAATGTTTTGTTGAGATGATTTATTAGAAAAGAAGTTTTTGGGTTCGTGGAATTGTTGTTGAAAATTAGTTTGTGGTTGTTTGTTTTCAGATTAAATAAAATAATGAGAGTTTAATTGTATGTGAATAATTATACATATTCTTTGTTTAATATTAATAAATTTAAGTCATTGATTACATCTAACGGTATAAGTTTACTGGTTCACCGGTGAGGGACTTAATAGCTCCCTCACCTTAGACGTCACCATTTTTAATGGACAAAGTTGAATTTTTCATCTTATACTGACTAATTAATTAAAATGTAATTCGGTTGGCAATAAAAAAATCGATCAATATGTTTGTCACATATGGATTAAGACATACATTAAAAAGTTTAATAACGACACATGTTTGATGAAAATGATTACATAGATGTGTGTATATGGACAGGCACTACTCTATATTTGTCAAATAATAATATATTGAATAAATTAATGTCTTAACTTTGCCTCTTAGAAATTTCCAAAGAGTTAGGAATTTTTAGTTTGTGACCTTTTATCAATTTTGCAGGCTTAATATATACAAAGTGTTATGTTAGTATTATATATACACTTTTGATATACATTCCCTATTGCAATATTCTTGCATATGTTTTTGGTATATTTTCTTTTGCTTCTAATTTCAACCATTCTAAAGAAATTAATATGAGTTCATACGATAATAAGGAAAGTGAACATTGTTGTGGAACTCATTTTTGGTTTCTAGTACTAATGTGTTGGGTTTTTATGATATTTGCTGCAACTTCATCAGCACTTGCTCTAGGACTTTTGTCCTTCAGCCAAGTTGATCTTGAAGTTCTTGTTAAAGTTGGACAACCTCAAATCCAGAAAAATGCAGGTATATGTGTCTTTGATTTCTTCTTAGTGTAATTTTATCCATAATCTCACTAAACCTCTCAAAGAAATATTATTTGACCAAACAAAACTAAAGGACAAAGTTTTATTCCGTACAATGACGTTGATATATATGCCCTGGATTCAAATTTAAAAATTTCGCACTTCTTCACAATTAAAATAAAAAGTGAGTCTAGTTAATAAGCTTTTATCCCAGTTAATAAGCTTTTATCTCAAAAAATAAAAAAGACAGTTACTTGTCTTGTAAGTTTTTATGGTAAAATGCTGCGGAAACATTAATTGGATGTGTGGATTCAAACCAACATTAATTGATTGTGTTGGGGTGCGGATTCAAACCATCAATGGTCATCTTCTCCGCACTTAGTGTGTCTAAGTTTTGCCGCTATAGTTTTTTGATAAAAAATAAATCACAAAGATTTGGAAATTACATTGCCACCATCTTTTTTCCCCAAATTACCCCATGCAAGAATTATACCATATAAGTGATTTGCAAAATCAAATTTTATGGTGCGTTACTCATAAACGCTTGAATAAGATAGTTTGAGACTCTTTCAATTTAATTATAGCTCTTGCATTCGAATTTATATTCCTAAAAATGCAGCAATGTCAAAACTCTTGAATGAGAATATTGCCGACTATTGGGATCGGCCAACATGTTTATAGAGAGGCCTAAAACAACTTCTATTGTGAGGCCTTTAAAAAAATAAGTTATGTTAACATTCTAGAAAAAAAATATTGTTATGTTAGTATTGAAGATAGATAATATTTGCATATGGAACTTGAAATATGTATTCCTCTATCTTATATACAGCGAAGATTATGTCCATTGTTAAGAACGAACATTTAATTTTATGCACCCTGCTCATGGCTAAATCATTGGCATTGGAGGTATGTTATTACATTCCTTTTGTCGTTTACTTACACAATAAATTGTACTAAATTATATAGTAGGAAAACAATATTAATATTTTATTGATATTAAAAAGTCACTTAAAATTTAGGATGAAAAAATATGGTATTGAGCTTTGAAAACCATAAACAAATAAGAATAAAAAATTTCTATAAAAGTGGTAGTTCTTTTATACAAAAAAAAAAAAAAAAAAAAAAAAAAAAAAAAAAACTAGCTAGTAGCTAGGTTTGAGGGCGAACAATGCCTAAAACATCGGCTATCAAAATATGACTAAATTGAGGGGAACAACTATGCTAAGCCTTTAGAGAGGCTAGAGCCCGTCTTGACAAGCCAATATGCACATTCTTTGCATTCTATAAGTGTATGATGGAAGGAAATAGTCGTATTCAAATTTTAGAATTATCAAATTTTCTTGATGAGAGAAGCATAAGGATGGAGAGGTGTCGTGTACCACCTAACTAGTCATAATCGTAGAATCTGGTTCAATAACCACATTGAAACCCATTGATTGATTGCTAAGCAAAGACCGTTTCAAATGCCATGAAGCTTGGATTGTAAACCAGTAGCAATCCCAAAAAATCTAGAAAAATATTCAAGTAGTCTGTTACCCACATTGTTGCGCATGATACCTTCAAAGTTGGATCTACCAGAATTATTGAGGAAGTTGCCATTCAAGTTTTGTGAGTAAAATCTCACAATAGTTATTCTATTCAAAAATCAAATTTGTCATTAAGTTGATCTCATTAACCACTTAAAAAGTTAATAGGCACTTGATTTAACCAAGTCATTGGGCTCGAGTCGTTAATGAGCTTCACCAAAAAGGACGGATTTCGGGAAAACTCGGGTTGGATTCCTGGGTGGAACAATTTCTTGGCCAGGCTTTACTTACCTCGCGGCCGAACTCTGGACTACTAGGGGCCCTTTCCCTAGGAACCAGAGGGTTATAAAAAAAAATAAAAATAATAGGCACTTGATCTGCGTCTAAACATATTTAGTCATGCCTATGCTTATGTTAATGGGCACTATAATAAACTTGTGTTATTGAAGGGTGTTTCTGTTCTTATGGAGGAAATGTTCCCAGAGTGGATTTCTGTGTTGCTTGCAGCTGCCCTTGTCGGTATCATTGCAGAGGTCAAATTTCTTCTATATAGCTCAGTTAATTTTACAATGTTTATTACTAATTTATTTGTATACATTATATGTACATAAACAAATAAAATTAATACATAAATATTGATATAATAATGAATGTACTTTATTTAAATTTAAATTCTCATATGAGACATTGATATCATCAGGTCATCCCTCAAGCCTTGAATTCTCGATATGGTTTAAGATTTGGTGCTACAATGTCTCCTTTTGTTCGAGTTCTGCTCCTACTTTTCTTCCCAGTTGCATATCCAATTAGTAAGGTAATTAAATTTTCTTTAGAGTCGAGATTATTGTTGTTCTAACAAATGCCTAACATTTCAAACTTGGAGACGTAAACACAATTGACCGAACTCGGTACTAAATACTTTGTGTTGTTGCTTTTCAATATTTGACTTGTAAGCTGACAATTAATTCTTGCTATGATAGTTGTTAGATTATCTTCTTGGCAAAGGACATACTGCACTTTTAGGAAGAGAAGAGCTAAAGACTTTAGTCAGTTTACATGGCAATGAGGTTAATTAATTACCAGCTTATTTTTTACTCAATCAAGAAATTTAATTTTATCATATCATATGCTAATAATTAATGTTTATATAATCAATCAGGCAGGAAAAGGTGGAGAGTTGTCAGTCCATGAAACAACAATAATTGCTGGAGCTTTAGACTTAACAAAGAAAACTGCTAAAGATGCTATGACACCTCTAAGTGAAACATTTTCACTTGACATAAACTCTAAACTTGATATGTATGATATGACCCTCATATATATCTATTAATGATTCTTAAGCATTAGTACTTTTTTTTATCTTCTAAATTCCATATTTATAGGCATACAATGGGCATGATAATGAGCAAAGGTCACAGCCGTATACCAATCTACTCTGCAAGACAAACAAATATTATTGGTCTTATCTTGGTAATCAACCAAATAGCCCTTTTCTCTAAGGACTTAATTTTCTTGAAACATTTAGCTAATTTTTATGATATGCAAAACATTTATCCAATATAATAGAAATGCTTGTTTCAACCATATGATTTAGGTGAAGAATTTAATGTTCTGCCGTCCTGAAGATGAAACACCAATTAAGTTTATGACTATTAGGAGAGTTCCAAGGTATGAAATCTCTCTCCCATGATGATAAAAGTATCTTTCAATAGAAAAATTAAATAGAGAAATATGACAACTAAGTATATCTTACTACTAATTGTAATTGATTAATAAGCTACACTAGTAAGCATAGACAGTTATTTGTATAATGTATATATATAGCTTATGCCTTATGATGTTACTTTTGGTTAACAGAGTAGGTGAGAATTGGCCACTATATGATATACTGAATCAATTCAAGAAAGGTCAAAGTCACATGGCTGTTGTCCTCAAAGAGAAGATAACAACTGCTGCATCTGATACAGATGGTATGGTATGAATAATTGATGTACATTCATAAATTATTTACATTCAAAATATATGACATGTCAAATTTCATTTTTCACATAAGAAAATTTTATGGCATAAGCATCTCGGTCGTTTGTTATAATGCAAATCTTATGCTGGCCCTTGTCTACCATGGATAAATACTTTAAAAAATTTCAGCATTACAGTGACTGCAAAAGTTGCCTTTTGAAAGTAGAAATTCGCAGTTCTCCTTGTTTTCACAACTGAGAATGTGGTTTGATCGGTGTCAGTTCAACAAAAGAAAAGAAAAAATGAATATATGTGCCTTAAATCCGAACTCATGCATTTTCTCTTGTTTTTCTCAAACTGACACCGATTAAGTCCTCGTCTCAACTGTAGCGGAGAGGAGGATAACAAGCTTCTACTTCTAAGGAGTGACGTTGGTCAACGTTAAGTTTATAAACCTTGGACAGTCATCACATTGCATGTTGATTTTGCAAGGTTGAGATGGGAGGAACATATAATATCATCATCTATTTTGGCTTATGTTTTGGATAATATAATAGGTTTTTGATATGGTATCCAAAGTTTAAAATAAATTTTGATGGACTTAGATACACCGTAGGCTGCAACACGGTGCAGTGATCTATAGAACAATAGATCTATTTTGATCTGACGATCCTATAGGTTGTTGCACCGTACATTGACCGTAGATGATTCATAAAAAATTTCGGGCTTCCAGTACATAGTATAACAAGCCCTTAGATTTCCCACACTTTTATAGTGTTTGGAGTGTTTATGCATTTTATATGCTTCAGCCTAAATAACTTTTGCATAAAAAACATCTAACCTTATAACTATGAACTGCAGGACTTGGCTCATTTTTACCACATGATTATATTAGCATCTCAACTGAGGCATCAGAAGAATCAGAATATTACAGTGCAACATTGAAGAATACCATGCTTCAAGAGAGTAGTGAGTCAGATCCACTGCATAAATCAAGACAACATGACACAAGTATATCCTTAGAGAATATGGAGTCTCTTCTAATTGATGAGGAAGTTGTTGGGATTATAACTTTGGAAGATGTCATGGAAGAGCTACTTCAGGTTAAATTACTGTCTATCATAGATACTATAAAAAAAATTCTTCTTCTAGACCCTCTCTGCTATACGAGTCGAGTCGTATGAATCCATCGTAAATCTCTTTTTAGAGTCAATTTTTCTATACACAAGACTCGAACTGAAATCTTACTTAAAGAAATCAAACTCCTTGTCACTTTGACCAACTGGCTTTGGTAGAAATTTGGTTTTCAATTCAAGTGATAGCCAACAATTTTACTTGGTTGCTGATTTATACAAATTAATATACTGACACTTCAAATTGAATGGTGTCAAACACAACACCGACACGTGTGGTTGCATTTAATCAATTCTATTTTCTTAAACTACTACTCATGTCTATGTGTTAGTGTTATGTTTGGTGTCATGTCACTTCTTCATAGCATTACACAAACCTTGCATAGATAAATAGTACTAATTCAGTAGGCACTAACTATGAATCGCCGACACAGACACTAACACTGACACATTGATACTATTAATAATTTGAGAAAATGAATTAATTAAATGTATTCACATATGTTGTGCCAGACACCAAACACACATTTGATCATAAGTGTCGGTGATACAAAGTACACCGTTGATGTTAATTAATATTAACTTGTATAATACAGCTACTACTTTTTTTTATCTCTGCATTTTAAATAAGGATGCTAATACATAATTGTTTTGATTATTCAAGGAAGATATATTGGATGAAACTGATCAATATATTGATGTCCATCAAAAGTGAGTACAATTTATAATTCCATAAACACATTGCTTTAGTTATTATAGTCTTAGATTTTTTATGCTATATATCTTGTTTCAGTATCACAATCAAATTGCAACATCCAAGAAGAGGGACATCAGGTTCTTCCAAAAGAGCTTCAACTTCTCATCAACAAAGGAGAAGTTCAGATGCATCTCGAGTTCGATTTTCAACTCCTACATTTACTTCACCAATTTCTCCTTCCAACTAAAACTAACTAGCTCTCACATGGTTCTGCTAACAAATTTGTGCCAATTGTTTTAATTTCTCTGTCTCATCTCATGTTTGTTTATTGAGTATTTATGACATAAATCTCTCTAGACTCTCTATTCTTTCTTCTTCTTTTTTTTTTTGACAGAATTCTTTCTTTGTTAAATATATGTAAATTATATATATATTAAAATCGTTTAAGAAAAAATATACTTCATAGAACTTTATACTTGTCATACTATGAGGAGCTATTTTTGTTTTTGAAGTATTGTTTTTTATTTATATAAACCAATATAAAGCATGCAAAGTCATCACAATAGAGAAAATAATCCAAACTAGATTGGCACCGAAAACTAACAATCATTTACAACACGCCATAAGAATAACAATAATAAAAAGAGAAAATCGAAGTACAAAGAAAGTGGAGGACATAAACTAAATCCACAAAAAGAGAAATTAACAAAATGTTAAGGTAGGTATGCTAAACCTATTGCGGAAAATTCCACTCTGACAAACAGAGGAAGTAGAATCTGTTAAGAAATCTCACATCGGTTGAGAGATGGTCTGACTAAGGGTCCGTTTGGTAAAAATAAGCTATAAGCTAGCTGATAGCTGATAAGCTAGCTGATAGCTGAAAAGCTAGCTTATAGCTGATAGCTGAAAAGCTAGCTTATTGAAATTAAAGTGTTTGGTAAAATTAGCTTTTAAAGTGGTTATTAAATATAAAATTACATAATTGATAGTGGGTAGTTTATTTTTTAGAGTGGGTAGTTATTAAATTAAAGGGTAAAAATGGAATAAAGTGTAAAAAGCTATAAGCTATAAGCTCAAATGCTACTTGAAATAGCATCTGGAAAAAAGCTATAAGCTAGTACAAAAAGTTTGTTACCAAACACCTCTAATTTTTTGAAACAAGCTTATAAGCTCATATAATAAGCTATAAGCTAGCTTATTTGTGTTACCAAACACACCCTAAGTGCTTAAAGCAAATTGAAAAAAAAATTATGTTTGTTTGTGGGGCACATAATTCATTCACAAATCTACAAGCAACATATCCTTAAATTATTTGTATTTATTTAATATATTATTCTCATCCACACACAACCATTGCAAAACTCAATTTGCAATTGTCAGTAATGGATTACGAACATTATTGAATTGACTAACTGGTGGAATTAAAATACAAGTGCATGTGTTTTTTCTACAATGAGGAGCACCACTAATACCTATAAGACAATTACAACAATTTGAACACATATTATCATTTTGACATGAGCTTGGACAATCTGCCGTACAATCTGTAACTCTCTGTGGGGTTACAATCTCACCATTGATTCCTCCTTCTACATGTTCCATACACATATCTGCACATAAAAGATACATGAAATTAAGAATAATGTTATATCTTTAATAAAAAAATGTTTTACAAATTAATTAAAGTGCAAAATTTAGATTTGATGGGTGAGATCAATTGAAATCAAGTTATGATGAATAGAATATAATATTTTGTGACCCGTGAGCTTAACTCAATTGGTGAGGACATCAACATTTTACATGAAGGGGTTGGGTTCGAACCTCGGACATTCCACTATACATTAAAAAGATTGAATTTTTAATCACTAGACTCTCTGACAAAAAAACAAAAAGAATATTTTGTCAAACCTGATGCAATGATCAATAAAGCAACAAACAATGTAAATTTGAGAGAAAAATGTCTTGTTGTTTCCATCTTAATTAGTTATAAATTATAATACTTATGTTCTTTCTTCTGGAAAATATTTATATAGGCAAATTGTTTCAATGCTACCTTCTTTTTTTTGTTATATGGAAGAAACAAAGTCAACCATTTTTTATGAAATTGTATTAATTATAATGCTTGAATAAGTAAAAGAATAAATTTCAATAAAAAAAAGGAAAACAAGTAAAAGTTTAAATATAATATAATTGTATAATTCTATGATAAAATTAAATGCGGATGATAAGGACAAATTTCATAGTAGTAATTAATTAATGTAGTCAACGAGAGGTTGTGTGGACAAGTTTGCTTCTTTATTTAGGACAAATTTTATAATTTATGAAGCACATACCCATATATTGGGCACAACACATATATATTATTTTGACTGATTGTAATTTAAAAAAATGACACAATTCAATATAATTATAAGTGTCACTGTTCCATCGACACATTATCTACACTGAGACATGTCTAATCCGTAGAATTCCTGTGTATCATAGGTTATACTTAACGATAATCAGAAAAATATGAATATACAAAAATAATATTAAGACCTAAGATCGACTTATGGTATTGCGAACACCAAACAACAGCGAGGTAGACAAAATTATTTTGTGTTGTCATCAACCTCAACAAAAAAAATCAGTTTAAAATTCACAGTACACATTTTTCTCTTTCTCAAAAAAATGACATTTATAGAAAAAAAGTTAAAAGAAATTAAAATGGAAGTTTCTAAAATAGGAGTGGCAATTATTTAATTTTTTTTTTTGGAAATGAAGAGGGCTTTCGCACAAGGAGCGGCACTTATTTAGATCTAACATGCCTGTATGCTTTGATAGTAACTCAAAAACGCGGATAATGAGTGCGGATATGAATACTTAAATACCTAGAGGATACATGTACGGATACAAAGATATATTGTTATCCATACGAATATACTATAAGTTTAAATATGCATTGTTTTTTAAATTGTCGATACAAAGATATGTACTATATTACCCTACCCATAACTATTATATTTATTGTCATTTCTACATGAAAGATATAATTTTTCAATCAAAAATATCCACACTATATGAGCGAAAAAAATAAAAAGTTAACTTGTGGTAAAGTAGAAAATAACTCTTTGTTATTAATTCTCAGGTTTTTAGGAGTAGGGAGTCCCAATAATTTAGTGTTCGGCTGCGAGTTAAGTAAAGTCTGACAAATAATTGTTCTCACCAGGAATCAAACTCGATTTTTTTCGAACGATTTGTTTTAGGGCAGCTCATTAAGCTCATTAACCACTTGAGTCAATATCTTTGTTAGTATAAGAAAGAACTATAAGACTATTATTGTATTTGATTAGTCAATAATTGGTAATCAAATACAATCATTGACTAATAAATACAATAATAGTCTAATAAGAACTTTCAACAAAAGAAAAAACACAAAGAACAAAGTGAGATGTAGCGAAAGTGAATGAGAATGAGAATGAATGAGGAAGAGTTGTAATGAGGTCGAATGATATAAATAAAATTGCTGAAAGCGGGAAATTAAAATGTTTTTATAGGTTGAATGTAAAGTAAACTGATTTTTTCACGAATAAAGTAAAATAGATTTTTTTTTATTGATAAATAAAGTAAAACTAATATTTGTCCATTAATATGAATTAAAAATAAAAAATAATTTTAAAAATAAATGCAAGAAGTTTAAAAGCTAGTTGTAATTCACTACAAAAAAAATGTCACTTTGCGACACTTGCATTGCGACGATTTGGCTAGAACCGTCGCAATGTGCTTATTTTTGAAATTTTGCAACAGCTTATGGGACAGTTAGGTAACCGTTGCAATATTTTGGTTTAATTTTGAAATTTTGCAACAGTTATATTAACCGTTGCATTATTTTGGCTATTGCCGGTTTATAAAAAAAAAAACATAGAGAAAAAAACATTATTTTGCTCACCTGACACGGTTTATCAAAAAACTCACACCAAATCCCTAAATCCCAAAACCACGATCTTTGTTGTCTTCTTCGATCTCTTCGCCTCGAATCCCTAAATTACTCTCTCAATCTCGTTCTCTCCAACATCTTCATCGATGTCTCCAAAGAGAAATCGTTGTCGTCCTGTTCTCTTCACCTCAAATCCCTAATTTCTCTTTTATTATCGTTCCAACTGTAGAAATCATTGCCGTCATGTTACACGTTCAGGTTTGTTTTCCCCTGCTTCCTCCTTCCCTTTGAGCATGTCTTCAAATCGTTGTTGGAATTGTTTCACTGTGTTCCTCTGTTGTGTGGTTTCTGCTACTCTACTGGTGTTTTTTCTAGATTGTTTTATGCTTCTTAGGGACAATTTTTGTTGTAATTCTGCTGTGTTGTTGGTAGTTTTGCAGTTTGGTTTATAGTTCCGCACTGGTGTGGTTTGTGTCCTTGTTGGGGTGGTTTGGTGATTTTGGTTTTTGTTTAGTTATTTTAATTTGGTGGTCACTTTCTGTATCTATTTGTTTAGAGACTTGTTTTATCTTTGCCTTCTGTATCTATTTTTGTTTCAGTGTTTTTTCTTTCTATTGTGAAGATATTAAAACTCTATCTTAGTGTCCTAAACTTTCACGTTTTTAAAGAAGATCTGAATTTGAGAATTTTGTTAATCAATTTTGTCGTTCCATTGCTTAGGTCCAATTTTGTAGATCTCCTTTTTGAATGATGAGTTGTTTCCTTTACTTGTCAATGCATTTCATCTTCTGTGTGCAAGGATTGTGCGTTTATTGATCGGTCTTTTGCTTATGTACTGACAACTTGAAAAGTGCTTTTGGTTGATCTTATTGTTGATGAGGTTTCTATTCTGAACCTATTTTGTAGATCTCCTTTGTGATCCTATTTTGAACCTATTTTCTTTCTATTGTGATATCAGCAAGGAAGATTTGGAATTGAGTTTGTATTTTTTCTACCTAGCTAACATATGCTAAAATATTTGTTTGCTTGTTGCTAATTGAGATTTGAATGTGTTATCACAATATTTGCTTATATCATTTGATGAGAATGTGGTCAAAGAGAGGGAAAAAAGCTATGATACTAGTTCACATTTATTGAATTGTTTCTACTTCACAATTCTTTATGTTGCTGGAATTGTGAATGAGTTTGGACTTGAAAGTAACATTGCTATTACTTTAATACGTATTTGTCATGATTGTCGGATGAATGTATAACAATATTTTATGATACCTCAATATTTTATTTGCTAAACTCAACACCTAAAAATGACAAAAGTAAGAATTTTTTAGAGAGGATGGCTCCCTTGGGAGTAAGAAAGTAAATAGATAAACTCTGATAATTGAAAATCATTCTCAAGTCTCCCACCTATGAACATCCATTGTGTCTTGATAATTGAAGAATAGGAGCGGCTGGCATTGATTGTGAAGTTTTAATAATCTAATCTAGTGGAATTGGCTGAGAGTAAATTCAATAGGTGACAGATATCCATCATCTAGAAGATTTTCATTGAAGTTCCTGGTGTAGTCATAGTTTTGATGCAGCTCTGGTATGAATTGTGCCTCCTTGTGTGTTCAATCTGCTATTCAGTTTTGGTGCTGCCATGGAGCTTCATAGACTTTGTTTTATTGATATCTTAGACATGATACTAGTTTTTCTCTATCCTCATTGTTTTAACGTATTCTGGTGTATTCTTTCAGTAATTGGGAGTTTCATGCCTCTTGTTTTGACAGTGGGGATATTCTAATCTTGTATCCTTGTTTTTGGCATATCTTACACCTATTAATTTAATTCTCTTATCCTTTTCAAAACAAAAAAGTCTCCCACCTATGCAGCCATCTTACCTAGCAGCCATATCTTCTCCCTAAAATAGATATGTTTAGTTTGTAATTATGAGAATTTAAGATATTTATGGGCTAGTATATCAGCAACCCTATGCGCTAGTATATTTATGGGCTGGTTTGTTTGCTTCTTCCCTCGCTAGTATATTTATAGTGAATATTAATGAATATATAGTCTAATTTTTTCAAAATGTAATATTGTAGAGTTTTTATGCTTGGCTGCATCAACATGATTATCAGATTAAGAAATCTTTGAATCCAAAGGCTCAAGGCGTCTTTCTGAGATATACATGGAAGTGAGGAACAAGCACAAACGCCTATCTTGGATAGGCAAGGATGCTTGGAAAGAGCTTGTGGATGAATGAGAAATAAGAAAAATCGTGCTTCTGCTAAATGTGGGTCTGTCCATACTGGCGGATCAATATCTTTCACTGAGAACTCCTTACGGATGGTATGTTATCCCTTCTGCATATTCTAAAACATAGACTGAACCGAGTTTCCATTAAAATGCTGAACTGTTATGATAGTTGTGTTATGTACTTGACTGCTATGTTAAGACAAACTGATATTGACTGCTAATGGTTTTCTGCTAGATATGTGAATTTACAATGTGCTGAAGTTAAGTTTTTTGCTTTGTCTATTTCTCTTATTTGTTGTTTTTAGTGATTAAATTGAGGTTAGAAATTGGTTCTTCTTTATTCCCTTGTGTAATTGGAAATGGTAAATAACTATTTATTAGTATCATAGCTTTGAGATTGAAACTAATTGGAATTTTTCATGATTGGATCCTGCTTCTGTCTGTGTTGGTTTTTCCCTGTACTTATGCAAACATATTAAATATTATGTTGAAGAATTGAACTCTGGAAGTATTTATGATTGATAACAATGTGCCATTGCCTATTTTCTATTTTTGTTTGTTAACATAGTATGGCACAATCAGGATAATGATTGAGTGACTTTGACATTGTAATTATTTGTGTTTGTATGGTTTAGAGTGTTGTATGGTAACTCATTTATTTCATGTGCTTAGAAAAGAGATGAAAAAAAACTCTGGCCTTAAATGGCCCCCCACAAGTTGGTGGTGGAATTGGTCCCCTTGGATTAGTCGGTCCTAAGGCCGGATACCAAGTTTTCAAAAAAAAAAAAAGAAAAAAGAGATGCATTATGTTATGTTTGAAGAAACCATTATCTTGTGGAATTATGTCATGAACTAAGTCATTTTCTACATCTCTGTTCGTTTTTTTTAAAGTATCCTAATATATACTTATGTTTTTCCAGGTAACCGAATATGAAGAGTCAAGAGATGGTAGACATTTTGAGTCTAGCTAGCATTAATTAAGGATTATCAAGCAACATACTAGGGAATATTTAGATATTTTTTGAACTTATTTTGACATAATATTTTGTATGTTTAACCACTTTAATTAAATTTTTGATGTATGGATGTTATCAATATTTAATGAATTATATAAATGAGATTAAGTTGTTTATATTTATATATTTGTGCAATTTAATTTCTTTATGGATATAGTAACTATTATTTAATAAGCCATTAAAATGAATAAAAATTGTTTTAAATTAACATATATATATATATATATATATATATATATATATATATATATATATAAAAAACAAGTTTGCGACGGCTTTATAACCGTTGCAAATTATACTATTAATCTTACATGGAAATAACATAGCGACAGTTTGAAACTGTTGCAACATGAACTGCGACAGTTGTAGCGACGGTTTTCAAAACCGTTGCAAAGTTCTCTTGCAACACACAAATCAGCCACGGTTGGACAACCGTCGCAGATGAGCAATTGTGACACTTTCAACTGTCGCAAAGTGCAATTTTAACCGTCGCAAAGTACTTATTTTCTTGTAGTGATTAGGCGGGTTGATTGAGTGTTTAGGAGGGAAACCGACACCGTATCCTGCTTTAATATATTAAATAAAAGTTAAAAGTATTTTACATTTTAGATTTTACATTAAATAAATAGAAATTGTGATTAATTATGCGTTTAAATTTATTGGAAACAAGATTAACATATTAATATTCTAATTTTAATTCACAATTGAAACATATGTTATAATGGTTGAAAGATTTCATTATAAGTAAGGAATTTAAGTTCAATTCTAATTATAGACAAATTTGTATTTTTTATAATATAAAGCTGCAATAAAAAAAAATAATAATAATAATTTGGGGCTAGCTTATAACTTAACAACATAAGATAAAAAATAAGAAATATATCAATCTCGAACTATGGGTCATTTGTTTCAGATTTATTTTTTTTCAAAAAAATTTATTTTTTCTAAAAAAAATCACTTTTTTATTTTTATTTTTATTTTTATTTTACTTATGGTTGTTTAAGATTTTTTCAAAAATCATTTTTTCTTCAAAATGAAAAGCCATTTTCAATAGTTTTCTTCAAAATCTATTTTTTTAAAAATCATTTTTTGAATTAATAAATTTTTGTGTTGGTAAACAAACAGAAAATAACTTTAAATTTACTTCAAAATCTCTAAAAAAAATAGATGTTTTTTGAATATTTTTTTAAGCTTAAACAAACCGCTATAAATATTAGCTTAAAAAATGATTTTGAATATAGCTTATGGAGGTAAAAATAGATTTTTCATGGCTCGTGTCGTGAGTCGTGAGCAATAAGGGGGCCCTAATGATTAATTTTCTCATCTCAATTCCTCCGCAAAATTATCTTTTTTGGTGAATTCTTCCGCAAATTCAAATTCCCGCCTAACGGGAAAGTGAAAGAAAATCGAAAATTCCACAATCAGAAAATTCAAATTCTCATTTTCACAGAAAATTGAAATGTCATCAACCTCAAACAACAACATGAACGATGTTGATCGTTTGTTCGCATGCTTCAAATGCGGTTTATCACCCCCTAGTAAGTTTTTCAATTCTCTCTTTTTTCCTTTTTTTTTTTTGTTTTTCTCGATAAAAAATTGAAACAAACCCTAGGAAACTATAAGGTTCATTTTCCTTGTGAATTAATAGTGTTCATTTTTATTTTTTTTAGTGTTATAAAAAATAGTGCTGATTATTTTCTTATTGCTGAGTATGAAATTAAAAATGAAAAAAAATAATTGATGAAAAAATTATGGTTGGTTCAGAATCTGCTTTGATTGAAAGAAAAAGGAGGAAAAGGAAATTGGAGAAGGAAATTCCAAAGAATGGGTCACCGGGAGAATGTTCAAATCCAGGATCAATTGGAGGAGAAGAGAAAACTCCGTTATCTTGCATCAAAACAACAAATGTGGAATCTTCTATTGAGAAAGTAATTATTTCTGTTAGTAAACTGTTTTTGAGAGTTTTAAATTATTAATTAATAACTAATTCTTTTGTTTTTGACATTTTTGCGTTTAATCTGCTACGACTGGACAATTTTGGTTGTATTGTGTTTGATTTTAAGATTGTTTCTGAGACTAGATACATTGGGGGGAAGGGAACAAAAACTGAAATTCGTGTCTCTCGCAAAATTACATCACAACTTTTTGTCCCAAGTACGAGTTGTAACAAAAAAAATTATATTTTGTCCACCAAACATCATACAAGACAATAAGTTGTTCGAAGTTTGTCTTGTGTTGTTTTGTCCTATGTTGTTCCGTAAGATTTGTTTGGATATACTTATTTGAGCATGTGAGACTGTTTGGAAGAACATATGGAAACAAGTTATGACTTGTCTATAAGTTGTTTAGAGCTTATTTCTGTATGCTCTCCATGATAGCTTATGAGAACAATTTAGAGTGTATATGGAAAACGTTATTTTATATTTTGTTATAGAAATAGCTGATACATAAGCACTTATATACTAAGAGCTTATGTTATAAGTTCTTAATTAAGCTGTTTATCCAAACAATCTGAACAAATTACAAAATGTTGCTGTCAAATTATTGCTTTTTCCTAACTACTACTTGTCTTCAAATGCTATGAGAATTGTATGTATGTATCTTTTGTCATCTTATGGTTTAATTGTTTTATTTGTTTCTTTACATATATTTTTTAATTTTTATATAATGCACAAGATCATTACTGGTGCTACTTGGCTCATACTTCATCTTCGTGTCAACTAAATTTTCTTGCATTTCAGCTTAAATCAGCAATAGCTAAAGCAAAAAGCTCTAGTAATCGGAAGCAGATCTCGCCAGTTGTATTCTACGGTTCTCCTCATGGTGTGCCTCCGAAAAAACCGACCCGTTTATGGAGATTGTTGCATGAGATACGTATTGATCTCTCTCAGAGGAAAAAACTGAACTTAAGGTCTTTTTCCGAAGCTGGTTTCTACCCGTTTACTTTTTCCACCTGTTTACTTTTCTTGTACTTAATGTATCAGAATATGACTTGAATCAAAGCTTTATTTTTCTAGGAAGGAAGTATGGTCCACATTCCCAAGGCAGGATGAAGCAATAAACTTTGCCAAAGGACAAGAAGATGTCCATCTCTTTAGTTATCAAGATCACTTCAATGGCCAGAGAAGGTTCCTTGCGTCTACATATACAGAATTCTGGCGAAGGTCTCCTTCATATAATTTTCTTTCTCGTCTGAATCATCATCATTTTCGACTGATTAGTTATGACTAAGATCCTTGTTTCTGTATATTCATATTGCTGAGTTCTGTACTCAGGTACAAAAACATGGATTCAAAATCCCGTCATCATTATGAAGTGATTCAAGAGGTAAATAGTCTTGCATGTTTTATGTTCACTGATTTAACGAAAAAATGGTTCTGTCGTTACATTGTCATGTGAGCGGTCTGGGCGCCATATGCATGTTTGTTCCAGTCTTAAAAGTTTCTTTGCTCCCAGGGTTTACCATGCCACCTTTATTTTGATTTGGAGTTTAATAAAAGAGTCAACGTAGGAAAGAATGGAGATGAAATGGTTGATCTTTTGATATCAATAGTTCTAGAAGCCTTACACGAAAAGTATGAAATCCATGGAGACCACGATTGGATAGTAGAACTCGACTCTTCAACTGAAGGTTTGGCTTTTCTTCATGCCTATTCCATTTGTAAACTGTAGTTCTGAAACCTATAGTGAATAAGATTTTTCTGCTTGCTTATATGCCTTTTATTTTGGGTTCCATCTTCATTGAAATTTTCTTTTATTTATTGTTTCTTAATTGTGATTTAGGGAATAGTTTATAGTTAAACTGCATACACTCGCATTGACAGTTTGGCTTTGGAAAATATTAATTACCACACGAGAACCGGTGTTCATCTCTTCATTGGTTCTATAATTGCATGCTTTATCTAGTTGGCTCTCTCTCAGTACTTTATAATTCCTTATATGTGCTAGTGGATTGATGCGATTTGCACCATATAGGTAATTCAATCCCTTGTAATTGTGTGGAGTGCTGAGGGGCTTTACCATTGAGCCAATTACACATTTATATTTGAATTAAGTGTTCTATATGTTTTTAGCTTTCAAAATGGAGCAATTGTTAGGTATTGCTATGACAAGGATTCTAATGTTTTCCCATGTATAATGATCCTTATCTTTATCCTTATAATTTCTTATTAATTTGACTTGTAGATAAGTTCTCTCGCCATCTAATAATTCGCATACCAAAGGCTGCTTTTAAGGATAACTCCCACGCAGGTGCATTTGTTTCAGAAGTAAGTCCAAGTTTACTCATCTTTTCCCATCAAAGCTAGAGATAAAATTTGGAAGGCTTAATTAGTTAAATGGTCCCTTAAAGACATTTTAGGTTTCACAATGGTCCCTTAAAGAAAAAAAGGTCTAAATTGGTCCCTTAAAGACATTCCGTTAGCCAAAAAGGTCCTTTCCGTTAAACTTTAACCCCAAATGTATAAGGTGGACTAACACTGTAAATGGTCCACCATAGACCTCATTAAATTTTTTAATTATAACCATTTGATCTTTTTCTTAAGATAACCTTTGTTGTTGATTTCAAAATAATTGCTTGTGTGAGAAATTTGTTGTTGATTTCAAAATAACTGCTTGTGTGAGAAATGGAAGAAAACACATAAAGACCATGTTTTTTTGGTTCTGTAACACTAACATCCTATGGGTGGGTTTCGTTTTGCAAAAATTGGGTATATAGAAAACACCAAGTTATGATGATGAATGGTGTGAAATAGCTAGCTGAAGTTGTGAACCTCGTGAGCATTGATGGCGATGGTATTGAAGTAGCAGTTTGGTTAGGAGAATGATTTTGGCTAATGGAATGATTTTGACAAGATGAGAAGTTTCCATATCTTACAAAGGATCTAAAGAAGAGGGATTTTTTATTTTTATTTTTTTATTTCAACTTTTCAGTTTGATGGGTTGAAATAATTTATGTGTTTTTTAATTTAAATTCTATGGATTGAGTTGTGTTTCTTGGATTTGTTTGAAGATCTGGATTTGTTTTTTTTTTTGTTGAAGTTTATGAGATGTTGAAGAAGAACATCAAGAACAAATGAATGAAGATGATGAAGAAAGGGGAAAAAATTAGGTGTTGATGATTTATCATTCGAACAATATACATACAAGATCCAATGGTTCCGATTTGGACAAAAATATCTAATGGTTCACTTTAGACAAAAATAACTTTTGATGTTAAAAGTTAACGGCAGGGACTAACTTGACTAACAGAGATATCAATAAGGGACCAATTCAAACTTTTTTTTCTGTAAGGGACCATTGTGAAACCTAAAATGTCTTTAAGGGACCAAAATACTAATTAAGCCAATTTGGAATTAGGGTGATATCCTATTAATTCATGAGAATCCACTACTCTTCATCTTCATCTTTCTGATAGGAAATTACATCAGAAATTTACAATGGGTCGACTGGTAGACCAAATTAGTCATGAGCCGAGGCCTTGAAAAAATTTACACAAAGAAAATGTCATGTGGCAAAGAGGAATAGGGGGACTTAAAAATAGAAATGGAAGAGAATAATGGAAAGGAATAGAAACTGGAAAAGGGTAATAATTTAGAGAGAGAGAGAGAGAGAGAGAGAGGAGAGAGGTTTTCCTGCTTTTCTGGGAAGTGGGAACTAAGAGTTGTTTTCTTGCTTTTTCTGTTGTGGTAAGGTAACCACTATTTCAGTAGAGATTCCTATATTCTCATGAATAAAAGAGGGATTTAATTTATCTGTATTATTTTCTATCATTTTCTTTAATCGGTTAACACACATAATGAGTCATTTTATATATATTTTTAATTTAGTAATTATCAAAGCTTTGAAATTACTTACAAAAAGGATAATTATACTAGCTGATAACACAATCTTCTCTGTAGTATTTCTTTTGGAGAATCATCAACTATTGATTATATTGACAGATATGCTCAAGAATTCTAAACGCAAGGGGGAAAGATAAACGTTGTGAAAAATTGTTTATAGCAAAAGATTCAAGTACCGATGAATCTGCTTACCAACTTTTTGTGGATACTGCTGTATATACTCGGAATCGTGTTTTCCGTCTTCATCTATCTTCAAAGGCAGGAAAAAGTTCAATTCTTTTGCCAACAGAGAGATTTAAGTGCAAAAACTTGGTATGGCATTTTTCTTACGTAATATAGCGGTTTCAATTTTTTTTTTTGTTTACAATGAATTGGGGATCGAACCCAGGACCTATAGCATACTACCCAAACCCCTCACCACTAGACCAAACCTAGTGGCTTAGCGGTTTCAAATTTTACCATCAAAATAGTTTTATCAAGAAAGGATTTTCATCAAGGAAGAAGTAATAATAATAATAATAAAAATATGAAAATTGGAATAACTAGTGTCAGTGTTGCGGACTGCTCTTTGCATATAATAGAATGGGACTCGACTGGAAGATAAAAAATGGGGAATAACCAGTCACCATTTGATTTTTTTTTTGTCAATTAGAAAGGATTTTGGCGTGTGTTTTTGTTAGTTCTTGACCTGAGAAGCAAAGATTTTCTGTTGAAGACAGATAGGAGTTGTAGTATCTTATTCTATTTAAAGAAAGGCAAAAATATATACATTACCATGTGCTAACTACAGTATTTATATATACTCAGGCTCCATTTGCTAAAATTAAGCTATAAGCTTGCTGATAGCTCAAAAGCTAGCTTATATCTGAAAAGATAGCTGATGCCTTGTTGCTGATGGCTTATAGCTGAAAAGCTAACTAGTTGAAATTGAAGTGTTTGGTAAATTTAGCTGTTGAAAATATAAAATGACATAAAAGTCCATGTTTTTTAAATTATTTTACTTTGTATAAAATAATAACACTCCTTAAGAGCACTACTCCATGTTTTAATTTAGCCAAAAATCATCTCTATGCGAAGATAAAAGAATTTGATTTATCTGAAGAAAAATAATACCATTTGTCCGAGTTGGGATCCTCTCCATTATCTATTGTTTCCATTTCTTCCATTACCAAAGTTTTTAAATGTTTTTGGGTGTATAAATGATATTTGAACCGACTTAATATCACACTTTTACATTTATATTCTCAAAACTATATAATAATGGAGGAAATGGAAATAATTGGAAATGGAGAGGATCCTAACTCCATTTGTCCATTTCTTTTCTTTATGTTAAGATGTATACTGGCGAATTTAAGTATGGTCTTATTTATCATATGAAATGTTGTGATGATTTGATACAGAGAAATCCAGAATTGAGAATGAGAGCAGCATGAGTGGTATTTATATTTTTCATGTACGGGTAGTATCTCTTTAGTCAAAGATAAAAAAGAAATCTGGAAAAGAACTACTGTGGCAGGATTTTGGAAAGTAACATGAAGCAATAAATTACAAATGTCTGCAGTTTAACTTGAGTTTGTGGTCAGTTATTTTATTTTACAAAATGAATAAGTAATAATATTAAAATAAAAGGTTAAAATGGGAGAAAATACAAAAAGCTATAAGGTCTAAAAAAAACTTTTTACCAAACATATTTTATATTATCAAATAAGCTTATAAGCTTATACGAGTTACAGAACGGACACTTATTTATTTTTCAGTTTTGTTGTTTAAGTGACAGAGTGAAGAAGACATGTTCATGGCTTCCTTGATCTGCAACATGGATGTTGATTGTGGAAAGCTTCTGGTCTGCAAACCAGACTTAGATTGCGTGAAGACTCTGCATTTTGATACAGAGGTAAAACTTCCATTGCATCTATTTATTTCTTCTCAGTTTAATTTTAAGGCTGTCATATCTTTCAACATTATAAAGTTTATTTCCTTAAATTAATGATTGCTGCTTATTTGATTTTGACAGTTGAATTATAATGTTGGAAACTCTGTCCAAATGCATCCAGAATTTACATTGAATACTTGCACAAGTGATGTTTCGGGAACATACTTCATGGGAAAGTCACCATTCCCATTTATCGACGAATTTATATTATCGGTTGCCTCTGTTGGGAATATACCAGGTGATTGTTATCAAAACTTGTTTCGATAGCAATAAATGGAAAAAATAAATGAGTGTGAATTTGTTTTACCGTTACGAGTTTCAGTAACAATACCTGCACCGGTGCAAGTATTCTATCCTCGCAAATCTTCACAAACTCCCATGATATCCATCGGTAACAGCTTCGTCCCACTTTCCCTTGGGCTTGGAGTCAGAGATGTTTGCGAGAATAAAGTTCTTTCAAATTTCGTTAGTCTGAACTTTTTTGCTTGCTTTCTCCGCATAAAAAACACTTGGGTACTGTTGGAAATTCTGCCTTCATTGTGGTCCGTCGCCATCCGCCTAATTGCGGCATTTGGGTTGCCTTCATTGCAGCCTCCAACACCTTCATTGTGTTGGGTGTGAAGGGGTGGATTTAGTCCCATATTGCTTAGAGATATGGCTTGTGTAGTGTTTATATAGCTAGCTTGGGCAACCCTCACTTTACAAGCCGGTTTTGTAGAGTTGAGTTAGGCCCAATATAAAATCTGACAGGTACCTGTCCCTATCTTGAGATTTCAGTGTAATTCTACTGACTGTGTTACTTTGCTGAATATATAGGAAAAATTCATAGTTGGTATTTATTCTCTGAATTTGGACTGATGGTCTACAGCATGACAAAAAACAGATACTGTGAGCGAATTGGCAGACAGCATAAAAGCAATAACGGTAATCTCCTTCAAGTTCTTATTTTTGTATGCAGATTGCAGAGTATGCACTTATTTTTCTCCTGAAAATACTTTTTGGCCATGTCTGAATGTTAAAGATTCTTGATTGAGTTTTCACTTTTTGGGTTGAGATTCCTTTTATTATGATTATGATATGATTGTATATTTAGCATGTTGGGGACCAATCTCATGTCTGCAGTAAGAAATGGTGTTTCTTATGTCTTTCATTTTAGTCTTAAATATTTTACTAGTCCCTGCAGTTGTAGCATATTTTGGTTTTGGTCCCTGCAATTTTTTTTGTTTGGTATTAGTCCCTGCACTTTGAGAAACTTTGTTTTTGGTCCTTGACATTAGTGAGTCTGTTAAAAAGTGAAAGTTAACTGGAGTACCACGTGGCCCAATCATTTTATGCCACTTGGCATGGTAAAATTGTTATTTTAAAATTTAATTAAATAAAATAACAAAATTGATTTATAATTTGTTTTATTATTATTAATTAATAGTAATAGAAGAAAGAATAAACAAACACAGATTCCATTACCAAAAACAAACACAGATCCTCATCCTACCATCGCCCCCCATCACCACCTTATCACCAATCTTCACCATCACCACCTCCATTGTTAATATTATTACAAGTGTTAAGAAGGAGTGTGGGTCTGCTCAACATGAACACCAATAGAAGGTTTTGTGAAAGGGGAAGAGTGAAACCTTGAGTTTTAAATTGAACGTGAATTGAACTTATAACTTCGAAATTAACTCTAACCGGTTCTTCTATAGCCTCTGCTCGCAAATGGATGAATAAATTTCGAAATTTTGCAGTCCAATTTTGAATGAATTGAAATAGGGTAGAGTGGGTTGGTTCATGATTCCATATGAGTGCCGATGGTTTCTTAATTTGTTGTATTTGAAGGGTTTTGATGAACTATGAGTGGTGGTGATTCGATGAGTTAAGGTAGCCATGATTTTGGTGATGGTGTCTCTATGGTGATGGGGGATTGGTGGGTGGGGCGATGAAGAAGAAGACAACCATGATTTTGGTCCTTTTTTTTCTTTCATTTTAGTCACTAATTATTATTGTTAAAATAATTATAAATAACAAATTATAATTGTGCCACGTGGTACTCCGTTAACTTTCACTTTTTTTTAACAGACTCACTAATGTCAAGGACCAAAAACAAAGTTTCTCAAAGTGCAGGGACTAATACCAAACAAAAAAAATTGCAGGGACCAAAACCAAAATATGCTACAACTGCAGGGACTAGTAACATATTTAAGCCTTCATTTTACTATGTTCTCTTTTTTTCTAATTGCAACTTACTAATACGTTTGATATTTTTCTGGTCCAGTGATATACGTTGTTGATCTAAGAAGGGCAGTGTATTATCAAAAATGTCACGATGCTGACTGTAGAGGTTATCGGTCTCCCTTGCGACCAATTCCAGTTCACGTATTCTCCAATCCTTCAGTTGCTATTGGTTCATCTGAGATGTTAGATGATAAATATCCAGTAGATGATGGGTGGGGAAGTCAACCTGATGATAACAACAAACCCAATCTTCTACAATACGAAGACACTGTTGAGGACAACTCCAGTGATTCTTGGTGGCTAGAAGCCATAAAAGTAGTTGAGGATGTGGAGAATAAGCAAACGGCAACAGAACTAAACACCAAGGTTAGTCTGTCTTAATTTGCATTCCAATGTTACAATTTACAGTAAAATGGACATTAGGCTCCCTCGTTATCTTATTTAAAAATGGCACTGAAACCACATCCCCTTTATTTAATATGTTTTGAACTAAAGGACTTATTTAAATTTGAATTGAAGCTGTAAGGATCAAATGAGTGACGTGTCTACAAGCTCAGCTGGTGAAGACACCTTTACTAGTGGGTGCAAGGGTGTGATAAAATCCTGCCTTCACCCCTGCGGAGTGAAAAATGACCCTTCACCCTTTCCCTATGCGGTGTGGGGTGTGTGTTCATAGTGAATGTGTACTAACTCAATGTCGGAAAAATTAAATTATCTTAGAGCATGATTGTTCTGAAGGTGTTTTATTTATCTTAATTGTTCATATGAACACAACATTAAATATCTGTTCCATAAATGTGTTAACAGAATGAGGAAATTGATGATGGAGATGATGATGATGAGTGGTGGCTGGCGGTAGAAAGGACTGCATCCCAGGCTGAACTGGCATATACTTCAACTAATTCAGGATGTTAGCGGCACAATTCAGCTCGCCAATGAGTTTTCGTGGCTCTCTACATAAGATCTTGTGGATGAAAGGAGTTTCCGTGGCTCTCTACATGCCGGATCAACAAAATTAGCTCCACTTGATGATTGGCGCCAGAAAAGGAGTTTGTTGCACTTATCTGCAGCAAGCAACATAAAGATGAGATCCTGAAAAGCAGAAAAGTTTGGGAGAAAATCCGGAAAATGAGCTTAATGACTGAAGGAAAATGAATTCAATTGTTGGAGATACAGACTTCAATTTTTGCACTGTCAAAACTACTGCCCATCCCTGTTGAAGGGTTGTAGGCCATGCAGAATGTTTCATGGTTGTGCAGGGCACATGAAGACCTTTGCATGCCCGTGTAAAGTGTGATCACTTCTTGGCGGATTTGGATCATCGACAACTGTGGCGCGGTGCACACCAGCTGCAAAGGATTCATTCACCATTTGAACCTCTATTGGGCCTTTTTGGATCCTCTCCTGCAGAAAGTAAAAGGGAGGGACTAGAGAGAGAAAAGAGGGGAGGGTAAAAAAAGAGAGAAAAGAGAAGAGAAATAGAGAGGAAGGAGGATGCACATTGTACACCATACTTTCTAAGAACCTATTTTGTTATCTCATCCTTTTTCTTTACAAATTCAAATCATGGATGTTAGAATATTATAAAGGATTAAATATGTTTGAGATCCTTATATTTATGCGACCTCAAGATTAAACCCTATTTGAATTTTAATAAATATTTAGTCACGAGAATTTTTACCGTTTGCAGGAGCGATCTTTGCCGTCAAGTTGATGACTGGACAAATAGAATTGCGATGTGGATGTGCTCAAGGATACAACATGGACATTTTTAGTGATGTGGTGTTTGCATGGCAACTGAGCCAGGAATTATATTATTAGTCACATTTAATAATTAATTAAAATCAATTTGCTATTAAACTAATTAAATTATGAATTAAGTAATCAACAATAACAATAGTTTATACCAATAAAAACCAAAACCATAATCAATACTCTCTCCATTGCATATTAGATGACTTGTTAGATCATTTCACACAAGTTAAGAAAAATGTAATAATTTAACATAAAAAAATGTTATAATTAAAGAGAATGTGATTTTTACTTAATTGCCCTTAAAATGTATTGATGACTTACTTTAGAGTCGTGAAAAAAGTAATAATGATTAGAGGTAAACACATAAACTTGTAGTTTCTGGTTGGAATTGTTCCACTAAGGGTTAAAATTTTAAAATTCATCTTAAATCCCCAACAGTTTGCTAATTTGATCTAAGTACTTAAGAATGGACAATCTCTTCTTTATTTCATGCTTTCTAGCTTTGATGAGATTCTTTCTTAAGACTTATTATCGCCTTTGAGTGATGGCTTATTTATAGCAAGCTAGTTGACAGTTGCAAAAGGATATGGTGATCAAGCAAGAAAATTAGTTGTTACTTTTGTCCTTTAGTGATGAAACAATGTAACTTCTTGTTTTCATCTTAGTGTTCTTCATTCTCTTGTGAAAATGAATGATGTGATAATTAATCTCATATCCATTCTGATGATCTTATCTCAAATTTGAAGATTGAAAGGATGATCATGATTCCACGATGCTTGAACATTACATGTTGGAAAATTTGTCATTCTGAAGTTCATTCTCATGTCCATTCTCAACTTCAAAGTTGATATTTTCATTTTGATCTACATTCTCATGTACGTCGAGCTTTGCCATTTGACTTCAACTGATTGAAAAGACCTTGTTCCACCTTGTCAATGCTTGTATCTTGATATCAACAAGTTTTGATCTTTTGTATATTGATCTCATTTTTGCTTCTTTGAGATCAATCTAAACTTGATCTTGAGACAGGCTTTGCAGCTTCTGTGATGTCATTCTCGTGTTCTACTGACATAGCAGAACATTTCTGAGCTTGAGATTACTTCTGGTATGTGTACTTATGCTTGAGATTGATGTTTCCTCCATTCTCAAGTGGATCTCATGATTGTGTCTCAACTCTTGTGGCATCATTCTCATGTATGTTTTGATGTGCATGTTTCTTCAACCTTATGATCTTTTCGAAATATTGATTTGTAACATCCTTTTCTAGAGATCACTCCAGTAGATTTGCTAAAAACAAAACACATCAAAACAAAAATGATACAATATTTATTTAATATCGGCTCTAAACTAGTATTTTATAAAGGGTCTTACTAACCAGTGCCCCCAGGGCACTAGTTAAGGAACCAAAAGAAGAAATAAAATAAAAGTTGTGCATGGAAAACATTAAAATATAAACTTTTGTTGTATTGACTACACTATTTCTAAGGAAAACTTTCTAAATTTGAATCCTTAACAAGTGCCCCTAGGACACT
This sequence comes from Trifolium pratense, assembly GCF_020283565.1. Lineage (NCBI taxonomy): Eukaryota > Viridiplantae > Streptophyta > Magnoliopsida > Fabales > Fabaceae > Trifolium > Trifolium pratense. The sequence continues at coordinate 46,334,580 of NC_060060.1, forward strand.
ATTTAGCATTTGCCTAAAAACAAATCAAATATCCAACGCTTCTATTTTTTTTAGCTAAATCTATATTTCTTTTCTTCACAAGTTGGGGAAGCAATATGTAACATCCCGGATTTTTTATAGAGTTTGAATAGAAAAATTTTATTTTGTTTACAAAAGAATAAAAATCATTTAAACTTATAAATAATAAGTGTACAACGGAAAAGTATTTCATTTAAATTACATATTTATAAAAACCCATATTCTTTTATCCCCGCAAGCAACATACCAACTTCACACATCGATAAAAGATGATGAGTACTAAAGATGATGTCTGAAGTTGGTATGTTGCTTGTATGCGTGCGGGGATAAAAGAATGAGTTTTTATAAATATGTAAATATTTTTCCGTTGTACACTTATTATTTATAAGTTTAGATGATTATTATTCTTTTGTAAACAAAAAAAATGTCTTACTTTTTAAATAAATAAAATTTTTCTATTCAAACTCTTTATCAAAAATCCGGTATGTTACACGATACATTTTATTACGACGATAAAGTCATGCATTTGCAGCCTATCAGTGGTTGTATTTTGTTGTATATATATGCTATAGCTCATTAGTAAGTGCTTAGCTTTGTAACATCAAAGGTGCCGAGTTCAAATCTCGTCAGATTCGATTGTAAAAGGTTATTAGTGTCACTTTGGACTAGTAAATATTTTTGCATCCCCCATTTTTTTAAAAAAATAAAAGTAAAAGTATATAAGTTTTTAGAGATTAATTTGCATACGATGTTTGAATTTAAGGTATATGTGATTAAAGTGAAATATTTTTAATGATCCATAACAATTAGGATTGATTAACAATGTAAAAAATATTTACATCGCCGGTGCATATTTTTTGTCCTTATAAAAAATTGCATCTTTTCATCCCTACAAAAATTGTATGCACGTAATTTTAGTCCATTTCCAGGGCACTCTTTAAGCATTCCATTTAAAGGAACTTTTTATTCAAAAAGTTAAACACTACAATTTCCAATGCGTTGACTTTACGCATTCCGATAAAAATTCCCTAAAAAGCTTACTATTTAAGGGCTTAAAGAGTGTCCCGGGGGCACTATTTAGCATTTGCCATAAAATAAAGAACATATGAAGGCCTTGTTTGGTTCACTTTTGTAAAACTGTTTTTCAATTTTTAGAAATAATAAACCAAAAAACTTGTTTGATAGATCCTTTTATAATTATAGTTTTCAAACCTGTTTTTACTATTTTAAGAAATGAAGAGGATCTCAACTCATGCATTGCATCGCATTACATTATATTATTTGATTAGAATTTAAAAAGCTTACTAATATATTTGTCCCCATGACTAATGTCTCTAGTTACTTGTTGCACTTGCACTTGCAGGCATTAGACTAATCAACAACAAAATTGAACAAATAAAGTATGAAAGCAAATGAGGAAAACATTACTTCCAATTATTGATTAATGCAACAAAAATTACACAACCTGATTGTCATCTGCATGGGACATTTTACCCTGCCTTCACTACTGTACACAATCATTGGCCGAAGTCATACAAGCCGTACAAAAAAATTGTCCGGTTTGTGACATTTTACTATTTTAGCATTCATTTTGATGTGTTTGCTTCGCTTTTGGTTGCTTTGGGTGATTTCTTGAAAATAGTAAATCATTGAGTTGTCTCTCAGCATTGTATTCTGATGTAGCCTGCAAATAATGATATTTTAAGCGTGAATATTAGGAAGATTAGAAACATTAAGTAAGTTGCAACATCATGCACAAACTAAACTAAAATCAGCTATATGAAGGTGGTGTTTGTCAAGGTAAGACAAATTCTCAGCACAAAATCTAAACACAATGGAGCAATTCAGAAAATTATAAAGTTTAGTTTAATTGTGATCTATAAAGTTTTGAACCAGCCTTTTACTAAACCCTAAATCTGACAAATATACTTAACTACCTTGAATTTGTATTTCGTGGTATAATACAAACGATATCATGACTTATATAAAAGGCATTTAAATTTGTAGCTATGAGAAACAACTGATGTACCCTTTTCCTGAATCCGAATCTCAGTGTTTGAACTTGAGTTCCTGAACAAACCCTTACGTCAATCCCAAGGGAGTCCACACAGATAATTTGTGCCTCCTGCAATGAATTGCAATCAAAGTTGATCACTGACTGTAACATAGCAAATGTACTAATGCTTGTACTTAAGTGTTCTAAAAAGAATGTAAAAGATGACGAGGAAGGTAATAAAATTCCAAAATTGTATTTAATCATTTCTACTTTCAAGACAGATAGATGTCCTTTAGCAAATCATGGTAGTGAAATGCTGTAGAATCAGATCTTGCATTAACTTGTACCTTTGGTTGTAAATGAATGACACAACTTTCTTAATGACACTCCAAACCAAATACACAAAATTCGGTCATAAAACTATTTAACCGTGGCAACTATCAAGAGATTTATTTGAGAAAACAACTCAACAAAAGTGCATCAAAGAAAATATTCCAAGAGCTTATTACCTCCACTTGAATACCCTTACACCTCCAACAGAGAGACTTAAGGGCTTGCAAAGTCTTTTCTGATTCTCCACCAGCTTTCAAATGAGATATAATTTTGGAAGATGACCTTGCAATAGCATCAGGTTGAGCTTTCATGTAGTCTTCCAAATCAAGGATAATCTGCGCAGAATCAGAACAGAAATTTTAGTTTCCAACAAATGAAATGTTCTTATATCATGCAAACTTAACCCTGGGATGGGTCATTTACCTCATATTTCTTTCTAAAAGCCAGCAAATAGAAACATCATAAATTTCCAGGTAATTAGCACAATTTTGAATTATCTGTGTGCCTATCTGTTTAAAGATTCTAACCAATTGAGTTATTAATTAGAGAAACAATCTGAGCTTGTTGCGGGAGAAAAATACCATTGGTGTCAAAATGTCAGGTCAATATTTATAAAAGCTATTTTGGTTATTTCTGTATTTTTCCTTTTTAAACAAAATATATCCATCATTTCTTAGCCAACTGGCTATGATTACCGACTAAAGAAGTCACCAAATTGCATCATAAAACACCAATATATGAACAAAGTGCATGATCAATCAACTTGACGAGTTCCTAGAACATGTCTCTAAACAATCAAACACATACAAATCAGCCAGCTTACAGGATGTCCATGTGCAGAGAACACTTGAATCTTAACCATCTCCAATCTGTAGAAGGAAGTATCATCTATAGGTATATCACTATTCCCATTATTTTCCACCTGTTTTGATGTATTATCTTCAGATGACTCTGTATTGTGCTCATGACCATTAATTGCACCAATACTTTCGTCTTTATTTTCTGTGGCTTTACTAATGTCGGCAGTACTGGATTGATTGGCAGTTAGATGCTTCTGTATTGGAGAATTTTCTTCGATAAATGCAGGTCTTATAACTCCTTGGAAGATTACACAAGCCGGAGGCTGCTCCATCCAATCAACTGGATCATCTGAAGCAATCTAGATAGAGAGTAGCAGTAGTAATAAAAATATGGAGTTAATTAATATCAATAAAATCAAAGTAAAACTGCGATAGAAAAGGCATTAAAATGTAGTCTCCAAAAGCCACAAATTAGGTAACATTAACATCTACCTCGGTCAATTTTTTAGCAAAATCCATTGGATGAGAAAATCGCATTGTCTCCAATTTTGCCCAGTCTGCAAGTGTTTCATCGTCATCATCATCCATTTCATCCTCATCTGAAAGAATAGCCATCCATCCCTGCAAACAAGAAAATGAATAATAGTGGATATTATTTTGTTTCAATAATGTATGATTACAGTTGAGAAGTGAACATAAGCCTCATAATTACATTAAAAACAATGAAAAATTCAGACCGAGTCATAATCCTCATTCTCATCTTCATTTTCATCTTCGTCATCTTCATCATCGCTGTCATCTAAATCATCAGTATCTTGATCATCAATTTCTTCAATCCCAAAGTCAATTTCTGATGGACCTGATAAGGCCATCTCATTGATCATTTCCATGGTATCCACACCAATTATGACTTGCTACAACAACACAAACAAGACAATCCATAACCCTTTTAAGATATGCAAACTTTGTAGAGTGAAACAGAACTTGAGAATTGAGATTAGAACAAAAGGATTTGAAAAATAAAATGAAAGATGAAAGAGAAATATACTTAAGCCATTGTAGCAAACAAATCATGGATATGGCTTAATACATCAAATAGTACAATGAAACACAACAAGACAAAAGGTGAGGATATTAAATTATTGTAAAAGCCCAAAAGGTAGCAAATTAAAGTTTCTTGATATCAACAAATGAACATCAACAAAATGAAGGTAATTTTATAATTGCTTGCTTAAAAAATGCCATTAATAAAAGAATCAGGCCATCAAATCTAGGTATCATGAGTTTTCCTCAGTACATGTCTACTTGGTTTTTTTTTCTGTTAGAAGTGCATTGTCTACTTGTTATAGTAGAAGGAAAGTACACAAAACTGTAAGTATGTGTGAATGCCTCAAATGAACTGTTAGTATGTATTTCATAGAAAATTATATACCATTACTTACAAAGTTAGAGACATGGTCATACCACAAAATTATTTTCTGAAGTTAGGGACTGCAAAATATCTTCACCGTTCTTTGCTTGAAAATATATACCTGCAATGCTTGTAGAATTTAATTAGGGGGGTGAAACTTCCCAAGCACAAGAAACTCAATACATAGTAGAGGACAATCATATAGCCATCACTTACTTCCATGTTCATCAGTCAAATAAGGCAAATCTGGCCAAACAACATTTTCATGAAAATCATCATTAACATAAGTTGAGAACACCATTGTTGCTTTGCTGTTAACCTATAAATATAAATGATATGCCACAATCATCATTAGCTATGCATTCGACAGAGAATAAAAGCAACTGACATGCTTCTAGATATAGTTATTTTCTCAAATACAGAATTTTCATTACATCAGTTGAGGTCATAAAAGGTTCAACATTCAGTAAAAATTATGTTAGTGACGTTTGACATATTTTTCAATAATTCTGTAAAAAGAAACAATGGGTTATTGTCACATACATTAAGCAAATCCCAACAAAAATTATACATTATTTCATAACTAGACTTTTCACACTTCTGATATTCTCTATTAGGGTTGCAAACTTGCCATCAATCTTGGCAACTTCTGCAAATTCAATAAGACAAATCAGGCTGCACCAGAAAGGAAAACTATGGAGCAGTTTGCTCTAACAGTTGAGTTAACCATAATAACACAATTCGGTCTTCGATCGCACAAATCCGTGCCCAATTTGCAGAAAATAATGAACCAATGAAGCAGTTCACTTCGGGTTTTAATGAGCACGGGAACAGCTCACAGAACAAAAACTGGTCTGTAACCATAAACCGAGTATGGGAACCAGTGTAATATATTTTCCAATAGTTTCCCTGGTGCAATGTGCGCTGCCTTTTTATATAGCTAATCATCCTTTCTATAGTTTAGAAACTTTTTATGTGGAACAATTTAACATTAGTGTAAAAGCTTAAACTAGAGGGGGGGACTATGTTGTATGCTGCAAAGTTTCCATGTGGAACTATTCTTATCTTATAATTGTTAGCTGTTGGGTTTTTATATTTTTATTTTAGGATGTAGTTTATTATTTTTAACTAGACAAGATGAAAAGTTAATGATACCGTAACAATTAAAATAGTAGAAGAACATACAACGAATCTAAATAACATACTAGCTATATATAACCCCCAAGTACCCAACAACACTTCAAGAGTTGCATACCGCATACACCCGTACCACATACCAAAGCGAATTGTGAATCAGGTGACTATGGAATAAACACATGGATTCAAAACAAAGAATAATACTTTAAATGGCCAATTAAATCTCCTATTTATCTTTAATACCTTTTCGAGGGCAGGCAATCCTAAATGAGCACAGCATAGAACAGTATTTGCTAAAATGAAATGGAGACCTTGACTATGGTTTTAGGATCTAAATTTATCATTATTAACTTTCCTTCATGTAAGAACATTACACACGTTGCCGCATAGGATAATGTCTATTGTCTAGCCATCATTTAAAACAAGCAGTACAGTTTTGTTTCAATATTGAACAAAAATAGCACTGAAATAAGAAAACCTAAATATTTGCCAAATTTGATTTTCTCATTGTGACGTTACTTCACTATTAGAAAAAGTAATACAAATTAGTACCTCAATAACAGTTCTACTTGTTTCTGCTGCAGTAAGTCTAACATCTTCACTATTCTCCAATGTCGAAGCAGCTATTTCCTCAAATGGGTGATAGGATGGCTTCTCGTTTTTCTTTACAGGCTCCTGATCTGAGCCAGGATGTTCTGATGATACTCGAATTCTATTCTTCAGAAGTTTGTTTCTTCTTGTAAATGGAGCGCCCGGGTACTTTTTACTTCTTATCCTGTGTAATTATATCCATTTATTATTATTTATTTCCTCTCATAACATTTAGTATTTTTTGACATGAAAGGTAGACAATTTGTCAATATACATTACAGGTAAAACAAGAAGTCGCAAAATTTGCTTTATGAATTCATTGTTCAGGTTAAAGATAAATGTGTTTCGAAATTATGCCACTTTAGGGAATTGCATCTTACATGAAAGTTTATCTCAACAAATCGGTACTATCACAAAAGTTTATCCGTAAAACTCAACAGTCTCAAGTAGGGATGTTTGTGTGACGGTTTAAAACAGGTTTTGCTAGTCGCTCACCTTGCACTAATTTTTTCATCGGGTCAGTTCTTTAGACATGAAACCAACTATAAACCCAAAGAAACTCAACAAAGTCTAAGTCTTATTAAGAATGGGTTTAAGCAAGACAAGACTGAGTTAACCAAAAACTCATATAAAGAAAATCAAAGAAATGACCATATAATAATAGTGATCAAAAGAAAATAGTTCATACAATTAGTAAATATATCATATAAACTATAATTTTCCTCAATAAATGCAGTGATTTTTTACTTCCTTTTTTATTTTAGAATAACCACCGTAACTGATTTCAATAATTTCACAACTAAATCATCCAGGAAAAAAAAAAAAGCATAATCGTCCCCTTGAGCTTAGCTCAGTTAGTAGGGACATCACATATATTATGCAGGATCCGAGGTTCGAACCCCGGACACTCCACCGGTGGATTTTCTAGCCACTAAGCTAAAAAAAAAAAACATAATCACAAGAATAGTTATTGTGTTTGATTTCAATATCTCAATATTCTAGCTTCAAGTCAAAATTAATTCTACTCAACTGCAACCAAAATGTCAAAATGAATTCTAAACTTTTAGAATCAATTTTGACTCCTCCAGCAGTAGAACCAAACATACACTTAAATAACCATACCAAGGCACATCAAAACCGCAGCTACAAGCGAGTCGTCGACACGACGCCACGTAGCCTAATCCGCCATTCATATCCTCCGTAGTCCACATTGAACGGTTATTATCTGCCAAACGAAGAATGTGACAAATATCAATGAGCAAGTGTATAACTAATTAACCAGTAAGTAGTAGTAGTAATAATAACTCCATTTGAACTCAAATCAAATCAAAACGAAGCCGTTTTAGTTTGTTAGTAGTCAGAGAATATAGAATAAATTAGGAAAATGGAACAGAGAGAGGGAGAGTACGAGGTGCGGCGGAGGAAAAGCGAGTGGCGGTGGCGGCGAGGTGGAAACGGGCGGCGATAGGAGGATCGATTATCATCATAGTTGGTTTGTTTGGAAATGGAAGAGTGTTATTATTATTATTACGCTATGTTATGAGAGATGCATAGTTGTGGAAAGAAGAAAGAAGGAGATGAGGTACCCTATGCTTTTGGATTTGTCTTCGTCGTGATTGGATGCAGCCGCAAACATGCTCAACTTTCTGATATTTATTTTTATTTTAACTTTATTATATTTTTTATAAATGATTTTTTTCTATTTTATTTATACAATACCATTTAAAATATAATAAAAACCTACGAATATCAAGGTTCGAACTCTGATCTTGCATATTGCATGCAATGTCCATACCAACTGACTTATGCACACGCTCACACAGACCAAACTCGATCAATTCTAAAATGACCGAAAGTTTTTTTTTTTGTCTAATAATCAAGTGACTAAAAATTTCATCTTAAAGGTGAATAAGTAGAGATGCATATATAATAGATGTCCTAAGAAACTAAACGAACACTATGAGGCATGCAAGTATCGGAAATATCATAAAAAATGAGACTCTGAAGCTCTCTAGAAGGTGTCTCCAAAACATGCAAAACAAAAGAATTTAAAATTTGATCGTAATTAGCTAACCAATTAGTTGATTTGTTTCCTTCACACCAAGTGTGATTAATTTGGACAAGTTGGTAAGATCATGAATACGTCTAATCAAGGTCGAAATATTCTCGTTGACATTGCTATTTCGTGTTATCATTTCAACCAACACCTTCGAATAACTTTCCACTTGAAGATGAGTAATTATTTGTCTTCTAGCCAAATCCATTCCGATTTACATGCCCACATCTCAACATGGAGGGCATCACAGGAATCAATTATACAGGCAAAATTACTCAAAAAGATGAAATTGTTGTCTTAAACAAGACCGTCACACCCTAAAAGGTTCATTGGTCTTTTATTTGTATCATCACAGTAAAGTTTGATCCATCTTTCTCGACATTGCTTCCTGGACTGGGCAATGGACCAAGAGAAAATTGACTAGGCTCAATAGATCCAAGAAAGCAAAGCCCAATCAAAGGCGGTCCATGAAATTTAAAAGACACGAGGGTGAGAATGAAAGCATGTGGCGCCAGCAATCCAAAAGTCGGTGTCACGCCAAAATATCACCTTCTCCAAGATTCTTAACTATTTAGCTTCACGAGGAAGAAATCATCACCATCCCACGATTTATCATAGCTTCGAGACGAAGGAAAGAATAATTGCCCCTGTTTAAACGTGGACTCGCCGGAGAAGATGGTAGTTACCGAAAAATAAGGAAGCTAAGCTTGGAGAAGAAGAAATCAAAAGACTATAAATAGCATTGCATATTCATTGTAAAAATAATGGGTGGTCAATCACTGATCCAAACTTATTAATAATACAACTCCCCTTGAGTGTTCACCAGAACACTTCCAAACAATAAAGTAATATCATTTTGTTGAGGCCAACCATTAAAATAAGCCTGCTTACATCAATCAATTTTCATTGTCATCTTGAGAATCACATGAGTTGAGTTGTTAAGACGTCAGAAATTATCTTAAAATATACTCTTATTTTTCTACATCTTGGGCTTATGCTATATTATAAAAAGCTAAAATATGTTTTAAGTCCATATTTTTATAATGAGTTTTGGTTTTGTCTTTGTATTTTAAAATCATTCTATCTTCTTAATTCATTACCATATTTCTCCTTTCTTTAAAGCTCTCTTCTTTCATCTTAGGTGCTTCCTTGTGCATCATCATTCAATTTCAATCACTGCTGCTTTCACCGGCCTTGTATCAGCAGCAAGTCGGAGTCAAACTGAACTCTACTCATCTCCCCGTTGAAACCAAAAGCTTGCCGGAAATCACCGGCGCAGTCAGTTATCGACCGCCGCCACCACAAACAGTAACAAAATCCATAATGCTTGCACTCACTAATTCGCCTCTACTTATAGCTAAATCATATGAAGAAATTAAAATAAAAAGTACACGAAGCATTTTTCTGGTAATATTCTTATTCTTAGTTCTATAGTTATTAACTTATTACTTTTTAAGATATAATTTATTTATATAAAATGAAATAATTTTGTGACTTTGTTTGAATTTTTATTGTTTTTATTATAAGGTATGTGCTGCTGCAAAAGGTCCAAGACCAAGATATCCACGAGTTTGGAAGACTAATAAAAAAATTGGTACCATTTCTAAAGCTGCTAAGCTTGTTCAATCTGTAAGTTCTTCATTGCATTTGCTCTATTCATTTATATTGTTAACTTTGCTGGAAATTTGTGATATATGAAGCAATGACATAGACACTAGACACATACTGAGACGTTGGCATCGGTAAAAAATTGACAAAAATAATGAATTAATTGAACCTAACCGTCAATGTCGGAGTCGGACACTGGCACGTGTCCGGCATTAGCATGCCTTCCATAAGAAGTGTGATGCTATAGTGATTGTGATGGTGGAATTGATTTTTTTTCCTTGTATTAACCCTCTGGTTCCCAGACGAAGGGGCTTCGATAATCTAGAGTTCTGATGCGAGATAAGTAAAGTCTGACCAAGAATTGTTCCACCAGGAATCGAACTTGGGTTCTCCCGAACGATCCGTCCAAGGGGAGCTCACTTGAGTCCAATTTCTTGGATGTGGGAACCAGCTTTTTAAATAAACTGCAATTGCGGTCTAGGTTGCGATGTAGACTCTCTTTAATGTTGTCGAAACTGCAATTGAATATGTGATTCTAAACAATATCTAGAATTGCGATGCAACTACAAACATTACCGCCATGGTTGTCAAACACTCATCTTAACTTCTAAGAGTTTCCAATTCTAGGTCTTCTTTTAGGTTAACTCTTAAGGTTTCATGTAAACTTTTGATAAAATCGGTACACTCCCAATTTCATTAGCAATATGAAATGCAAAATTTTGGTCAATATTATTTGGTAACTGATTGAATTATTTATGTGGTACAATGTATATTTGGTTTTAAAATGTAATATTACTACTCCATTGTTACAGCCTAGTGGTTTGGCTGTGAGGAGATTTTATGTGGAATTCCGGGTTCGATCTAGGGTCACCACACTTTCCCCTCCCCGTGTGTGTTTTATTTTAGCATGTGTTGGCCACTACTAGGCCAATAGCAAAATAAAAAAAGAAAGTAATATTACGTTTTTATTGTTGTTGAGAGGGACAATTGTTAGTACTGTGATAGCTATTTTAAAAGCAGGGGTGGAACTCTCATTTTATACATAAATTTTCAGTCTGGTTTTTCCTTGGATGATTTGCATTTGTGGAAAAATAATATTTCTATTGTCTTGTATACAGATTAAGGAACTTTCAAATGTGAAAGAGGAAGTTTACGGAGCTCTTGATACCTATGTCGCTTGGGAACTAGAATTTCCTTTAATTACGGTGAAAAAGGTACTCAAAACTCTAGAATATGAGAAAGAGTGGAAGCGGATAATACAGGTATTTCAAAATAACAATTTTATCCTTATGATTTTTTATGTTCATTATTGAGGTGCTATAATGTAGCAAAATTTCAATAAACCATTATTTTCTGCGATCCGTGATTACTACAGTGCTGAATTTTTATACGTTCGTTATTTTCTATATTTGTGTCTCTTTTAAGTTGTACTGACCGAGTGGTTTGATATATCTATAGATAAAATGTTTATGTTTAGCCTATATTTAGTTTGTTTTCTGAGTTTTATTTTATTTTATTTATTACTATTTTCCCTTATTCTTAGGATAGCTTCCGAGCTAACATAAAATTATGAAAATTACTTATGACACACTATAGGTAACAAAATGGATGTTAAGCAAGGGTCAAGGAAAGACAATGGGAAGCTATTTCACATTACTTAATGCTTTAGCAGAGGATGATCGACTAGATGAAGCAGAAGAGCTTTGGACAAAGTTATTAATGCAGTACACGGCAAGCTTGCCTCGTAGATTCTTCGATAAAATGATATCTATCTACCGCAAAAGAAGCATGCATGACAAGATGTTTGAGGTATTTATAATGTGTTTCTGATATACCTTATAGATAGTTGAGTAGTATTTTTGGTTTTCTACTTCATTATATTCCATGAAATTGTCAAATTCTTGGATATTCAAAGTTCATATGCCAAAGTATATATATTCAATAAAAGATAAGTTATTGGAGACGAAAGAGAACAATCACAATTATAAATAATAATATATCGACTGTAAATATAGCAGAGTTGCATAACCCAGACATGCTAATTAATGAAGCAAAGATGCTCTTTCTCTCTAAATATACAGCCAAGAAATCCCCCGAAATCAGCTAACAAGACCTCTGTATTCCGTTGGATGGCAAAGTATGTTTGCTGAACCTGACATTGTTCTGATCAGGGAAGGGAGATGAAAGAAACCGAAAACACAGAGGAAGAGGAGAGGAAAGAACCGAATGAAAACAGAGAAAGAAAAGGGATAGGATAGGATAGGATAGAACAGAGGCAGAGATAGGAAATGAAATGAAAACAACTTGTCGGATACTTTGCTGGAGATGGAAGAGGATGTGAATGGAATGGAGGCAAAGCACAATACGCTTAGATATTTAAAGAGTTAAGGTTTAATTATATGCGAGAGGAGTTTGACTTTTCAGCTGTACTATTCTAAGAATGAGCGCACATATGTTGTGATTTTTCAGTGCAGGTGAAGGTGGTAAGAAAATGAGGGAAAACATGATAAAATCTCAGGGAAAAGTAATATGGATAGGATTCTATGGAATCTGTAATGGAATGTTGATTGTTACATTAGAATACAGTAGTGTCATTATTTATAGACTCGGCATAGGGTTAACTGATTTAGGGCCTATTTGTTTAAGCTTTAAAAAAATGATTTTTTTTGAAAAAAAACAGAGATTTTTTTTGTAGAGATTTTGAAGAAAATCTAAAGTTATTTTCCGTTTGTTTACGATCACAAAAATCTATTTTTTTAGAAAATGGTTTTAAAAAAAATAGATTTTGAAGAAAGCTATTAGCTTTTCATTTTGAAGAGAAAAATGAGTTTTTTACTAAAATGATTTTTGAAAAAATATGAAACAAAATAAAAAAAAAGTGATTTTTTTTTTAAAAAATAGATTTTTTTTTGCTGGAAAATCTGAAACAAACATGGCCTTAATTGTTAGTTCACTAATCTAACAACTGTAACAAACAATAACTTCTACAAACCTATACACTAATAAGCACATATATGATACATGCAGAATATAGTAAACAAACAAATAGTGTGGTAGATGAGAAGACTCTGGTTGATGATTTTCTCTCTTAAGATGATGATTTTCTATCTTAAGAAGTAAACGTACGGCTTCGTATCCTTGGTCCTAGAATATAGGGCTGGATTGTGAAATATACTATACTAAAGTTGTCACAATAGATAACAGGAGTTTGAAAATAATTTGAGTTCAGTGGGAAATCATTGGACCGAAATAACTGATTGCAAAATGTAACTAATTACAGTTATGCGAGGAAACTAGTAAAAACATATACTCTAAAGCACATAATATTATAGTAAACAAACAAATGATGTATTATGAATTGAATTCAAGCTCAATACTTAATTTCTCATGTAGGTATTTGCAGACATGGAGGAGCTTACTGTTAAACCTAGTATATCTGTTGTCTCAATGGTTGGCGATGTCTTCAAGGAGCTAGGTATGATGGACAAATACGAGAGGTTACATAAAAAATATCCACCACCCCGATGGGAATATAGATACATCAAAGGAAAGCGTGTAAAAATCAAGGCGCAAATTCAGTCTAATGATGTCGACAAATACATAAGAAAGAATGACAATTTTGAACCAAATTCAGGCTTAAGAGAGGATGATAGTTCAGAAGAGACTTCAGAGTTAACTGATGATGAACAGTTCGAACAAGATGCTGATGTAACACGCATGGAACCTGAACAGATTTTTGACGAGTCATCTGAGAGCACAGAACCAAGTTTAGATATATAACAACAGAAAGACAATTTACTATGACTAGAAGATAAGTTTCGGTTGGCGGTTATTATTAGTTACAAGTGAGAATCATTACATCGGCGTCCAACTTCTACACCTTGTTAGGAGATAGGTGAAGACACTCTAGGAGAACATGCTTTTAAAGTTTCAAAAAAAATGTAAGCCTGAGAATCTGGTGGTAGACATTTCATTTATGATTTATGAGGGTAACAGATCATTTACAAACCAAGAAATGTAACTAGTACTTCAGATTCCTGCCTCGGTGAATTCCAGGATCATAAGTTGTTATGCTCTTCTGTCGAGGCAGTATCAATGCTGATTTCGAAGTGGGTACTTTGGCTTGAAAATTTCAAAGCATAATATATGGAGATTGTAGGGTAATTTTTCAATGCATATAGGCTTTGATTAGGATATAGTTGTGCAGGTTTGTGTTATATTGTTGGTCATAAAATTTGCATTGTACTCAAATTCTTAAACCATGATGATTAAATACTCCTAGAAAGGTCTCGGGTTCAATTCTCTAGTGCCAATTTGAGTGCACTAATTTAGCTTATTCAAAAAAAAAAACTCCTAGAAAGAAACAAAAAACAATTCTCTCTTTTGTTTTCAAATTAAAATGTGTCTACAGTTGTGAGGCGGTTCATAGAAAATAATGCATAAATTTGACAGACATATTTTGAGCTTATACTCTATAGTTTATTTGATAATTTACATCGAAAACTTTAAAGATACCACCACCACTAACATCATCATCTTCCTCGATATTTTGACCATCATCATCAACATCATCAAACTCTGAAGCAAAAGGGGCATCGGTGATGCAGACGAGTTGAAGCACTAACCTTGACTTGAACCCTTTGCTAGCATCAGCCTATAGGGGTGCAAATTATTAAAAAAAAATTAAATCAATATTTTAAAAATTATATAATATATTAAAAAATTACGTTGTACTAAAACAATTACATATATATGTTTTACAATTGTTTGCTATGCCGTTTTATTTTGGAATCGCTGAATAACCAACTCATTATCTATATTGTTGAACAAATCTCTTTCAACGTAAGTATTAATTACATGAGAAAGATATCAAATAAAAAAGAAATCAAACTATAAAATAGAGTTGGAATCCTCTCCATTTTCAACCATTTTCATTTTTTCCATTACCAAAGTTTTTAAATATTTTCGGATGTATGAAAATGATTTAATCTCGTTTAATGTTACATTTTTGCATTTATTTTTCCAAAACTATATACTCATGGAAGAAATGAAAATAATTAGGATCCCAACTCTATAATACATTCATAAGTATTGATTTAGTAACAACACAAATACACAATCACATGATTATTTTTCTCATTGATCGATGTTAGTCGATTCTTTATATCTATTACTTGAGTATATACAGACCAATAACCAACACAAATATTAGCCGCTTCGCGAAAACACTAATTTCCACATGGCTAAAATTGAAACCAATTTGTGAATGACTTGATGAAATTCAAAGATGTATTTGAACCAAATTACGAACTGCAAACAAACAACCAACAAAGCACAAACTATCTTAGGCCATGTTATTCTTTTTTCTTGTTACTACAAACTAAAATTATTGATTAGTGTTTTCATCTAAATCAACATTCTCGTCCTTTTGAACTATGTTAGCTCATGAAACACTCACAAAATCATAGTTGGTTAGGTTGCACTAGGAGCAACTGAGCAAGCCCTAAAACTTGCATGTCACGAGGAACATTTGCATTAAAATTTGACAAATTAGAATCTAATACCTATAGTCATATATAGAGCCCCAAAAGGAAGCGAATCAACCACAACATCCTCGTGCTGCTCCTGTCGAAAGAAAATATCAATTGAGTTTGTATCAGATGTTTCATCACGATTCTTAGGAATATTTACTTGATCCGAGGAAGAAAATTCCTTAACTCCTATCTCACAAATGAAATGTGATTAACAACTTAAACATCTTCTGCGATTGCTACCGATAAAAGTAGCAATACCACAATATTTGTAAGGACATAAGATATTACATTTTTTTCATCTTATTTTAAAGCTTCAAAGAGACTAGAATCTTCTTATTCAAATTATTTGTTGTCCTTGCCTCTTGATAGGAGTTTATCAAATTCCACCTATGAATTTTAGATTTATCTTATTAAATGAAATATTTTTTTCCATAATTCAACTTGTTACAAAGATTATTTGTTTGTTTTAGTTGCTAAACAAAAAACACTTATCACACACACAAAAAAAAACACTTATCACACCACAAAAAATTTCAATTTTTTAAAACAACACAGTAACCAACCAAGAAATCCCTTTACCCAAACACAAATCCCATCCGTCCGTTCATGCGAACTGCATGGCTCAACCGTCCGAACCTCATCGCCGCCGTAACAACAACCACATCTCCTCCTTCCTCCAATCCACCACTTCAAATTTCCTCTCTCTATTCAATCCACCTCCTCCTCCACCTTCACCTCTCCCTCCCTCCACAATCTCCCTCCCTCTATTCTTCGCGCCACCTCTCTCCGCCGTAACATTCGACTCCACCGCCGAGTCAACTCGTCCTTCCGCTAAATCGGTTAGAGTATCGAGACTCAATTCCAATGGTAAAAGTGGTGGTGGTGGTCCCGCTTTTGTTGGTCAGGTTTTCAGTATGTGTGACCTCTCTGGAACTGGTCTCATGGCTGTTTCTACTCACTTTGATATTCCATTTATCACTAAAAGGTTTAGTTTTATTCCAATTTTCGTTATTCCTTTTGTTCAATTCAGCTTTGAAATAGAAATTGAAGATTGTGTTTGTTTTAAGATGTTATCTTTGTCAAATTAAGTTATGACTAAAGTTGCACATAAGACCTAACTCAACTGATAATGTTGATATTGTTAGGTCGGACATGGGTTCAAACCTAGATAGTTATGTGTGTGTGTGGCGCGCGCGAGTTTAAACGGTGTTTGACACTTCATCTAAATATTAAGATTAAAGTTGTAACTTATTTTGCTGTTGTAATTTTGTAATGTTTTTGTTAATTTGTGGATAAGATGATAAGTTTGATTAGGTTATTGCATAGTTAAGTAAAAAATAGTTTGTGGAATCCACTTTGGATCTAGTAATGTTATTTGCTATGAAGCACCCAAACAAACACTAGACACCGAACAAGACATTGACCCGTCGTCACCACCGGTCATAATTTGAGAAACAGCACTGCTAAATATGACGAAGGTATTTGTACAAGAAGGGAAAGAATATACAATGTGTAATGATTTAAAGAAATTGAAAGCACTTAAGCCACTTTTGATGGAAATCATGCGTTTTAGATCTACGGACAAAACAAGTTCGTGTATTTTGTTTTTGATGATTTCGTAATAAAGAGCATTATCCTTTGAGAAAATAAATCAATTGAATGTATTCGCACGTGACAGTGTCGTGGTCGGTTTTAGACACCAGAATGACTTCGATCAAAGGGGTTATGCGATATGCGATTTCGCACAAAGCCTTGTCAAATAGTGGCTATAGCATAGCAGAATTTGAATAAACTGCTGTTTTCTGTAATTAGCGATTGACAACACTGCCAAAAAGTGCTTATAAGCTTATATGATAAGCTGTTATTTAAAACCTGACAGTTGTTGCAAGATTGTATAATATTTTTTACTATAAGTGTTTAGTTTCTCTTAGAAATCTAGGCATCCAATAGAGATGTTAAGAGTAAGGCTAATCTCATTTCTCATACCGATGTAATGAACACGGGGCATCTTGCTTAGGAAATCCAAGATGCTTGGGTGTTGGGGAACATTGATTATATATTTAAGACCATTTAAAAGAATATAGTGATTGAAATTGTGGCTTGTGTTTGATTAAAACCTCATTGAAGTATAGAGTAAGCTGTTACCATCCATCATTTTTTTAAAGGCATAATTTTTTTTCCGCATGTAATTTATTTTCTGCAGAACCCCAGAGTGGCTGAAAAAAATGTTTGCATCAATCACCAAGAGTGAGAGGAATGGTCCTGTATTTCGCTTTTTTATTGATCTAGGAGATGCAGGTTAGCTCATCGATAGTACCCCTTTTTACTGTCCTTTAATTTGCTTGTAACATTATCGATCCATTTATTCTTATCATATTCTTTAAAGTTTTCTTTATAACTTGTTGAGTCTATGGTTGTGATGTTATTTAATTATCATCGCTGATTCTCGGCTGACTTTAACTTACTGTCTATGTATGCACTTTTGGCCTTACTGATCAGTTTCTGATTATAGATAAGCTTAATTCTTATGTATTCAGCTTTTAGTCAAACACCTTTTGAATGCTAATTAGCTTTTTTGATGTTATGAAAAAGTCTCTTATTCAGTTTTATTTTGTAAAATAGAACATTTTAACAAGCTGATGGTTAGTTGTTATTCACTCCTTTCTTATTTGTTTGGCTAGGGGATGGGATGGGGTTCGGCTTTAATTTATTTATTTTTAAAATATAAAATGAAATTTCATTTGAGTGAACTCAAGAAAAATAAAGCTAAGTGGTCTTCCAAAACATAAAAAACACGACAAAAGAATCAAGTATGTGACAGGACTGACCAATCTCTGCATATTCAAATGGCAACTCCATTAAAGCAGCCATGTGCACTACACCAATAGTAATCTGAAAACAACACCCTATCTCATAATTTTAGTGGCAAAAAGGTACCCCTAAAGATTTGTGCATTTGGCTCCAAGCAAGTGCATTAATGTGACATAAATGCATACAACAACAATAACAACAATCAAGCCTTATCCCACTATGTGGGGTCAGCTACATGGATCAAACGACACCATAACGTTCTATTTTATTCATATATCATATCTCTAGGCGTCGATGCAGCGGTCCTTGCTCAATTGGCACTGTACTCGAACTTTACAGTGCATTGCTTCAGGGCAACGTCCTAGCATTCACATTATAATGTATTTGATCTAGGTCATAGAGATTGGACTAAGTTTTACGTTGGCCGTTGTTTGCCTAACACAACCCTCTCCTTTTATCTGGGCATCGGACCGGCTATGCATAGCACGGCGCATAGGGAGGATTGTGTGACATATAATGCATACTGCCATAAAATTTTACTTGCCTACTTTTCCAAACTTTAATGATACAGCATTGTTCCAAAGTGAAATGACAAACCCAAAGCCCATGAGTAAAGAATCCCAAAGGGATTTTTCGAACCTCAAGTAGCTGTCCAATGCAAATAAGTGACCTACTTACTGTGACTGAACCTCATCCTTGAATTAGACATTTCTGACCTTCTGTGACCGAACCTGATCCTTGCATTGCACATTTTTTGTGTGCTAAAATATTATCTTGAACACAGTCTATATTTTGTACTTTTATCAATATATGTTTACATTCCTTTTTTCCTTGAATTGTTCTCTTACAATCACATATTTTGATTAATGTTGATCTCTGATTAGCAACTAACACCAAACACTGACCTTTTTTAAATTTTAATCGTCTTAGTTTCATATGTCAAAAAACTGAATATTCCAAGTGGCGTGGTGGGTGCCTGCCGTCTTGATTTAGCATATGAACATTTCAAGGTACGGTTAACTTTTTCAAATTGCAATTTGAGATATATGATCCATTATTTATTTGGTGTTTAGAAAGACGTAGAGATGCATATTGCATGCAAACGGTTGTTCCGATAATGAAATTGAATATGTTAATATTCTATTCTTACTTCTATGTTTTTTGCTTGATTTATAATGTTGCTCACTACGTACCATGCAGGAAAAGCCTCATTTGTTCCAATTTGTTCCAAACGAGAAGCAGGTATTATTTCTCTTTCATTGTTGCACATATTTTAGTTTTATTTGACATTTTGACTACAATCTTTACCTATTATAAATATTTTACCTTCAGGTCAAGGCAGCTAATAAACTTCTGAAGACAATCCCTCACAATGGTGTTGGGAAAAAGGTCGATGGAGTGCCTGTGTTTAGTGCTCAGAACTTGGATATTGCAATAGCAACTACAGATGGAATTAAATGGTACATATTGCTCATTAAACTTGTTTTTGTGTGAATTGGTGTTGTTGTCATAGAACTTGCTTACATGTTTATTTGAAATTTAATATCAGTAAAATGATTATTGTACATTTTGAAATCTCAGTTAGAGCAGTAACTCAACAGGGATATCCCTTCTCATGTTTCTTTTACACATGTACGAACAGAAATTCTGTTTTTTCTTCTCGGTGATTAAATATAATTGCCTTAGACTAGCCTCCTTTTTTTTTTTTGCCATTGATTCTTCTTTCCTTTACTTAGTTTTACAGTAGTTTTAGCATTTTTTGCATTATGCTGTTGTGATGTGAACTTATTTTGATTATTTATTCCATTATGTTTACTTGAAACTTGAAAGAGAAAATGCTGAATATTATTATTTCGAGGACAACCAATTTGTTCTCTCAAATTTCCGAAATAGCAAATATTCCATGAAATTGAAGATCATCAATCAATTAGTCCTTTTGTCTATCAATTCAATCAATTTTGATGAATTTGGATTACAAAATAAAAAGATCAGTTGAAACCATAAACAAATTTATGAAAATATACTTCATTTGAGCATGTCATTGACAACTTCTCAATTCAGCATATATGACCCTTTTAGACGATGAAAGGTTTAGATTGGTTTACAGGCTTGAATTTGAGGGACTAATTTTCCATTTCGTAAATTTGAATGATATATTGCCAGACCAACAACATCATGCAGCAAAATGGTGATTCACTCTTATTATTTCTGATGATTTTAAAGGACCAGCTCAAATACTATTACGTGGACTAATCTTAATAATTAATAATAAAAAAATGAAAATAATATCTTGTCCCAATAATGACTGGCTATCATGGTGAAGTGTAGTGAAAAAAAAGGAAAGAATGAAATATTTTATCCTAAAATAGTGTTATTTATGTATTTACAACATTTGCGTCAAATGAGGAAATGAAGTATTTTTTACCAAAGCAACAGAATATTTATGCCCACATTATTGCTTGGTTTGAATAGGTATACTCCCTACTTCTTTGATAAAAATATGCTTGATAACATTCTTGAAGAAGCTGTTGATCAACATTTCCATACATTAATCCAAACGCGGCAAATTCAGCGGCGGCGAGATGTGGTTGATGATAACTTGGCGGCAGAAGTGATTGAGGAAATTGCAGATAGTTTAGGGGAGCCTCCAGAGGTATGAATAGTTTTTTGAACATTTTATTGATTAATGAAGTACAAGGTTGTGGAAGAAAATTTCAAAGTAGTGAGTAAGAATCTGACATGGAATTCAGTTTTCAATTTGAGCCTTTCATACTGATTGACTAATTTGGTATTTGTTTGACATTCAAGTAAATGATGATGATGGTGTTTGTTATAGAAAACAATGTTGTCAAGATCAAGATTGAATGTAGGGGGGGTTGCAACATCATAAAATATAGGAATGCTACCTTAACACTCCAATCTATTCCCACTGAACGTTTCCAAATCATAAAAAAGAGGAAAAGGAGTGATATTTTGATTTCAGTATCCTAATCTCAGCCATTTATTTTGATCTAATGGCTGAGAATGACTCCTCTCACTCACATAAAATAACTATTCTCACTAGATATGCCCCTATTAAAAATAACTAATAAATGATAATATTATTAAAGCAAAGTTAAATCTGAAGTTTCGGAACCAAAACATCCCAAGTCAAAAAAAAAAACCATAACATAAGAGACTAAGACAAAAATCTAACTACAGTAATAACCACTACCATAGCATTTAGCAGTCACTATTCACTACAAACAGGCTCCACTACCTTAAGCCCCGTTATCACCTTGCTCGTAAACAACCGTCCTCCCCCAGAACTTTCCTGGTACCAACCTTCAAAACAATGAAGAATTTTTTTTTGGTTAGAAAACAAGTTATTTTAATCATAAAGTCCTATCATTACGATCAGTTTCTGACAACCACAGTTGTCGGCCAATGGTTATGCACAGCCCATGCCCATTCATATTTATAGCAAAAAAAAATGCAAATACATAAATTGAAATGTCATTCATCCTCACTCATAATTACAGAATCTAAGGAAAAACGTAAACATTGTAGAGAAGAATAAGGGATTACCTCCTCGGAAACGCTTGTGCATTAGCATGGTTGGTTGTTCCAGGACTGCTGCCGGCCCCATGCTTGCATTTGAGCTTCCGATTCTTTGCTGACGAACTTCAAAATAATGAAGAAAAAAATATTTGTAAGAAAACATGTTATTATAATTTTAAAGTCCTGTCATAAGTCCATCCAGTTTCTGACAACCACAGTTGTCGACATATGCTTATACATAACTCATTCATATTCTGATAGAAACCGGGTGTAGTTTTCCAATATTATTTCCTATAATTATTGTAATGTGTCTATGTGTAATATTATTATTATCAATAAAATTGATAATAATTCTGGAGAATGATTCTAAACCAGAATATTACACATAGACACATTACAATAATTATAGGAAATAGTATTGGATAACTACACCAAGTTTCGAGAGCTTGGCCTCTCTCCTTCCCAAATGTTCGAGAGTTGGGTCTCTCCGCTAACAAAGCACTTAATAACTTTCTGATAATCCTATTTTGTCTGACCTCTAATACACACACTAGAAAATAACTGCTCACAATAAATGCTAATTAATAACTACTAACCGTCCAAAATAACTGCCAATTAACATTAACTTCCAATTGACACAGAAACTGACTATCTAACAATATTCCCGCCCTAGAAGAATCACCTTGTCCTCAAGGTGAGGAATTACGTAAGTGTCCACCAGGATCCCAAAACATGAATTCAACCACCTCATTTTCGGCTTTCTCTCTTTATATTCGTGTTCAGCCATTATCAGGACTTGTAACTGTTTGCTGGGACATCTATGACCTGGACCAAATTTTTCGTCACACCGGAAACATAGTCCTTTAACCCTTCGATCTTGCAACTCTGCATCAGTTAATTTCTTGAATATTTGTCCCTTAACCGCCTCAGAAGATTTTGAACTATTCCCCTCTCCCACACAACTTCCAACCACAAATTGGGTTGTTTGTACTTTCTTCTCTGGCTCCAAAGTTATAGTTTTGGAATTATTGAAAGTTCTCGTTGATCTTCCAATTGAACCTGTTTCAATACTCCCTTTGGTTAATAACATATTTTTCTCATCCACCCGTTGAGCATAATCCATCAATTCAGTTAATTTTTCTACAGGGTGGAGTTTGAGTTCAGCCCTTATCACATCTTTGGGTCCATTTAGGAAAATTCCTTTCAAATACGCTGGTTCAGTACATTTTAGGGGTCCCGCATACAATTCAAACTGCTCCCGATATTCTTCTATTCTTCCCGTTTGTGTAAGACTTAACAATAATTCAAAAGGACTTTGAATCATTGAAGGTTGGAACCTTTTAAGGACAGCAGTTCTAAATTCCTCCCAACTTGGGTTTTGGGCAGAAAACTCCCACCATTGGTACCAAGCAAGAGCCTTTCCTTCCATCGCTACCATCACTGCTTGCAATTTTTCCCTATCGTTAAACTTTTTCAGTTCAAAATAGCGATCCACTTTGTTTAACCACTCGTAGGCATCAGTACCTTCAAACACCGGAATTTTTAACTTCCTCCAACGTTCTTCGCTCGGCCTGTTATGGTCGTGATGCACCGACGTGTCGTCGCTGTCAGTCTGGTCGCCATCACCGTGTGTCTCCCCCTGCATATGTAAATTGCGACACATTAAAGCCGTCAATTCTGCAACTTGTTGGCACGCTTCCAGCCTTTCTCTACGGTCTTCTTCCAGAATTTTCTCGACATTTTCTCTCATTGTTAACAAACCTTCAAATCCACGTTCCAGAGTTTCCAATCTGGCCTCCATTTCTCGTGCAGACACCATGATGCAGTCCCGGAAGGCAACTGCTCTGATACCAGTTCAAAGAAACCGGCACTAAAGAGAAACAGATTGACAATACAAATACTTTATCGATAATAATTCTGGAGAATGATTTGAATATTACACATAGACACATTACAATAATTATAGGAAATAGTATTGGATAACTACACCAAGATTCAAGAGCTTGGCCTCTCCCCTTCCCAAATGTTCGAGAGTTGGGTCTCTCCCCTAACAAACCACTTAATAACTTTCTGATAATCCTATTTTGTCTGACCCCTTTCCTATTTATTCTTCTTACAATCGAAAATACACACACTAGAAAATAACTGCTCACAATAACTGCTAGTTAATAATAACTAACTGTCCAAAATAACTGCCCATTGACATTAACTTCCAAGTTCCAATTGACAGAGAAACCGACTATCTAACATATTCATAGCAAACACAAAACAAATACATAAATTGAAATATGTGATTCGACCTCACTCATAACTACATAATCTAAAGCAAAATATAAACATTGTATAGAAAAATAAGGGATTACCTCTTCTCGGGAGCTTTCACAATATTCTCTTCCGAAGCATTGACAGACCTATCATCATGCTTGCGTTTGAGCATCTGATGCTTTTCCGATCCTTTTCTGATGTAAGAGAACATGTTATAAACAACACATTCATATTCATAGCAAACACAACACAAATACATTATTGAAATATATCATTCGGCATCACTTCTAATTACCGTATCTAAAGCAAAATGTAAATATTGTACAAAAGAATAAGGGATTACCTCTTCTCAAAATCTTCAACAAGATCAGCAGCACAAATTAAATTTTCTCGAGGCTCCCAAGTGCTATCTGTCTCATCCCATCCGAACCTTGAGCGATAAATAAATAGAAAAGAAATAAAATATTATTAAATATATCATGTTGACCATTTCCCCTTCAGTTTTATCACAATTTAGCTCTATAACAAAAACAAAAACAAAAACAAAAGGGGCACTGACCATTTGACCAAATACTCCACCTTACCCTGTAAAATTGCCATCAACAAAAAGAAAAGTCAGGCATAAGAAAACAATTGGACAGAAAAATCATTATCATACTCCAAGACGTATAAGATATAAAAAAGATATAAAATAAAAATAAAAACCCTGGAATGAAAAAAGAAGAGAAGGAGAAACATGACCTTGCGGACCCTCTTTTGAAGAATAGATTCGGCTTCATAAAAGCCATCATCGAGAGATGGAAAATTTAAGGCCGGAACATGTTTCGGAGCTACCGCGGTTATCTTTTGGAACATCGTGACGATAGAAGATACGACGAGAGAGAAAGCGAAGAAAGAGCCTATGATGTTAATAGCGGCGCTAGTTTTGTAGTGGTATCTAGCCGCTTTTTCCTTTTGTGGGGAAAAATTGATGAGAACCCTAATTTTGGAAATAAATCATAAAGTTAGGAAACGATAAATAACAATTGAATTGGGGTTTTTGGTTGGAAACGATATTCAATTAAAGAGAAACAATCAATATGATAAAGATAACCAATCTATTAGCTTCAGTACTTTTGGATTTCTATCACAGGTTTCAAAAGATCATTCGTTCTATGAATTTATTCTTGTTTGATAGAAACTAACCGAACAAGCGTCGAGTAATTTCTATTCGAATTCCTATTGATTAAGCATCAATTAGTTCAATTAACCATGGCAGAACAAGCGTCTATAACATAATTAATCTAAATCCAAATTTGATCAAACCTATAATTAAGCATCATAGACTTTATCAATTTCTATTCAACCAACCTAAACAAGCAATAAATCGGTTGAACAAAATATCAATGAATTGCACAAAACGAAACTACATATGATTAAGCATCATACGACAAATCAATTCACACAAGAATAATATGAAATTGATAAAACATAAAACGAATTTGACATTAACATAGAACCTCAAGAATCTGTATAAAGTACCCTTCGCCAATGAATTGATCTAGAGTTTTAGTTCTCCATGAGCAGCAGCCGTATTTTCTCTGTGAATTTCGTGGATACTAAATGAATGAACCCTAGGCTGCGTTTTTTCCTTTTAATGTTATTGAGGAATTGGGCTATAAAGCATCGGGCCGAAAATTATATGTTTAACCCGAATTTTAATTATTATTACTAAGTTTGGAAGTAAAACATAAATAAACGACTCGTTTGCGCTCCGAAGAAGGTGTCAATTAAAAGTTAAGATGAAAAATAGAGTACGAAAATAAAATAAAGCTAGAAACAATCTTAAATATAAAAACACACTAAAATAGTAAAAATAATAGAATAAACTATAGGATTTCCCAAGTACAATAGTAGAAGAGTGTGCATCAAAATGCACTAATCATGCGCCGTTTCAACGCTTCTCAAAAACTTCAACGCTCTTCTCCTCTTTTCCTTCAACGCTCTCCTTTCTCCAAATCGACTACTCTGTTCAACGCTCTGGATGAAGAAGAATTTGAATCAAGTGATGAGCAAGGATAATGTTAATGTGGTGGAGCTTAGAAGTGACGATGAGGGAGATGCAGTTGTGGAAGCATGATTTTAGATTAATGGCTTGTCATGTTGCTTACTTTTAGAACTTGCTTATGCTTTATTTTAATGGGATGTCATTTTGAGTACTTCTAGAACTTGATGAAATGTTATTTAGTCTTTATTTATAACCTATTTTAATGGTAAATGACAATATTTAATATAATTATTAAGTATGAAAGTCCCTTTAATATTGTGTATTTTTCTATTTTTTAGTATTTACGTATGTTGTTGGAATTTATGTTTAATTCCTACATGTTTTTTTGGTCTTCACAGTAGCGGTCATTCCGCTACCCACTATACCGCTATAGCATTTTTTTGGGTCGACGCTATGCGCCGCTATCTGAGATTAACAACACAAGAAAGAGCAAAATTCTCCTGTTTTTTTCAGCAAAGAATTACGAGACTAGAAACCATGGACCCTACTACCTTTTTCCTTTCTCCGCAAATGAGCGAAGAAATACCGGAGAAAGGCGTTGATATTTACTGTTCCACTATTACTCATTCATATTCATAGCAAACACAAAACAAATACATAAATTGAAATATGTCAATCGACCTCACTCATATTTATAGAATCTAAAGAAAAATATAAACCTTGTACAGAAAAATAAGGGATTACCTCTTCTCGAAAGCTTTCACAATATCCTCTACTGAAGCATTGACAGACCTATCATCATGCTTGCGTTTGAGCATCCGATGCTGTTCTGATATAAGAAAACATGTTATTATAATTTATAATTATAAAGTCCTGTCATCAAGTCCATCCAGTTTTTGACAACCGCGATCGTCGACCTATGCTTAATAGACAACACATTCATATTCATAGCAAACACAACACAAATACATAATTGAAATATATCATTCATCATCACTCATAATTACCGTATCTAATGAAAAATGTAAATATTGTAAAGAAGAATAAGGGATTACCTCTTCTCAAAATCTTCAACAAGATCAGCAGCACAAACTAAATTTTCTCGAGGCTCCCAAGTGTTATCTGTCTCATCCCATCCGAACCTTGAGCAATAAATAAACAAAGAAATAAAATATTGTTAAATATATCACATTGGCCCTTTCCCCTTCAGTTTTATCACAATCTAGCCCTACAACAAGAACAAAAACAAAAACAAAAGGGTCACTCACCATTTGACCAAATACTCCACCTTACCCTGTAAAATTTCCACCAACAAAAAGAAAAGTCAAGCAAAAGAAACGATTGGACAGAAAAATCATTATCATACTCCAAGACATATAAGATATACAAAATAAAAATAAAAACCCTGAAATGAAAAAAGAAGACAAGGAGAAACATGACCATGCGGATCCTCTTTCGACGAATAGATTCGGCTTCATATAAGCCATCATTGAGAGATGGCAAATTGACAGCCGGAACACCTTTCGGAGCTTTCGAGGTTATCTTTCGGAACATCTTGCGACTAGAGAAGATATGACGAGAGAGAAAGCGAAGAAAGATCGGTATGCAACTTTGATAAACGTTCTGTGGTTCGGAAAAGAATTTAGTGATTCAAATTGTGGCTAGGGTTTGACTAAAACATCATTGAAGTATAGATTAAGCTGTTACGATCCATATACAAGTTAATGCCCTTGTTGCTTATGTATTTGTGTAACATGGTTTTTGTTTTTTTTGTTTTTGAAATTGAAGTTTAGAGTTGTGTATGAAATTATTTTTATGAGACGAATATTGAAGTGTTTAATAATTAATTAATGGTCATTAGTTAACCAATTGTTAGTTAGTTCAGTGGTGATTGGCGCTGAACATGGTAGGGAGGACCACGGTTCGATCCCCGCAACTGCGATCGGGAGGGAGCTGAAACCACTTGATGCCAGAACTGATCCCCGAAACAGATTAAACTGGTGGTGAAAAGCCAAAAAAAAAAAGACTATTAATTAATTATTATACACTTCAATATTCGTCTCAAAAACATAATGTCATACACAGCTGTAAACTTCAATTTCAAAAAGAAAAAAACAAAAACCACGTTAAACAAATACAGAAGCAACAAGAGCATTAACTTGTATATGGATGGTAACAACTTAATCTATACTTTAATAAGGTTTTAATCATACCCTAGCCACAATTTGAATCACTAAATTCTTTTCCGAACCACGGAACGTCCATCAAAGCTACATACCGATCTTTCTTCGCTATCTCTCTCTTCATATCTTCTCTTGTCGGAAGATGTTCCGAAAGATAACCTCAGAAGCTCCGAAAGTTGTTCTGGCGGTCAATTTTCCATCTCTCAATGATGGCTTTTATGAAGACGAATCTATTCGTCAAAATAGGGTCTGCAGGGTCATGTTTCTCCTTCTCTTCTTTTTCATTCCAGGGTTTTAGTTTTTATTTTTTATATCTTTATATGTCTTGGAGTATGCTAATGATATTTCACTCCAATCGTTTCTTATGCCTGACTTTTCTTTTAGTTGTCTTCTAAAGAAAACTGTTTTTTCTTTGTATATGCTCACATTCAAACACAATATATATATATATATATATTATTAATATTATATAGTGTAAATAGGTATAGGATTTTTGGGAGTACTTTTCCTATTTAAAAAGTGATCATATTTTCAATTGTTCCATTTATTTTAAATATAAGTAGGTATAGAATTTTTGGGAGTACTTTTCATATTAACTGCAAGTATTTTTTTATTGATTCACTTATTTTAAATATAAACATAATTTTTTTTTAATAGCTACTAAATATGAAAAAAAACCTATAAAGAAGAACATTAAAGCAAAGTTAAAAGTGAAGTATTATTACCAAAACATCCAAAACAAGTCATAATTAGTCAGATACATAACATACGTTCCACATTCAACTATAATAATAACCATCAGAATAACATTCAGCAGCCTCACTATCCAGCCACTGCCATCCATCCCCACTATCACCTTTCACAGAAGCCATTTGCAATGAATTTGAATGCAGATCAAGCAATGGCACCACAGAAAAGCAGAGAGGGTAGATGTGAAGATATGAGATGAGCAGAGAGGATTGAAATTCGAGACTAGTGATGGGGTAAGATGTGTGAAGTTGAAGAGATCAGTAGAGAGGGTCAAGAGATTCAAGTCGAGGGAGATGGGTGTTGTTTTGGGGAGTTTTATGATGGGTTTAGGGGATCCCCCGTCCCCGGTTTGGAAAGGCCCATTTTTGGGATTGCAAGAGATCTCACGATCTTTACAATCTTGTTCGTGTTTCACCATGATCTTAGCAATTTGCGATTTCACGTGTGATTCAAGTCATACAAGGGGGGGCATGATTGATAACAATGGATAAATCATAGCCTGGGATACCTACTAATACTATATCTTATTCTTGAATATAAACAAGTTGTGTTGCATTTTTCTAAACGGATTAAGTTGAGGTATACGTTTCATTAATACCCGTATTTATTTTTCTTGGAAAATTGTTAAGTTTCTTGTTCATTTTTCCTAACAGGTTCAAGATGTGCTTGATGAAATGGGCCATCCTAGTATACCATTTAGTGTTATTTCGAAAGCTGCAGAACTCGAGTTCCATTATAATGTTGACAAAGTACTCTTGGGTAATAGGTGGTTGCGGAAAGCGACAGGCATACAACCGAAGTTTCCATATATGGTTGACTCATTTGAAAGAAGGTATATTCTTTGTTGTTTTTAACTGGTGGAATTTTCTCTCTGCCTATTCTTAGTCCAGTGGTTTCTTGGTGATGTTATTATATCTATAAGTATAAAAGAACAAATAGTGGCAATTGGTTCCCAAGAATAAAGGATTGTTATACTAATCTTGATTACTCTTTTTTTTTTTAACGACAAAATATATTAAATGAGATGAGAAAAGTACAATGAGTACTAGACCCATAACTGAGAAAAGTACAAGGCGTACTCTAGCAACCCAAAAAAGACTAGAAGATTAAAAACAAAGGTGAGGATTTGTAGTCCACTCATAAAACAAAACCGCCTCCTCTTATTTCTTGATACAAACCACTTCCAAGAGACAAGCCTAATAGCCTCAACTGTTTCGTCAACCTCCGCCAGTTTAGAAGAAAAAATTACTCCATTCCTAGCTTCCCAAATTTTCCAAACAGTTGAATGCCAAATGAGAGATAATCCTTTCAGAGACTTTGAACCAGAAGTAGAAGAGTTAAGGCTGCATCTACCAAAAGATTATACGCTAAACATTACCTGCAATGCTGCATCTACAAAACAGATGGTCTTCAACTTCCACCACTCCCGGACACCAAAGGCAATCAGAGTCAGGACCGATGCTCAGGACATTCCTTTCGTTCAGGTCACTATGGGTTGGTAGGCAGTGATGAAAGAGTTGCCAAGAAAAAGTTTTAACCTTTGAGGGCGCCAAGGAATTCCAATTATTTTTTAAAACTCTCCGAAAATCCTCACTTAAAAGACAAGGTTGAGGGAGTAAATCGCTAAGAGCCTTGTATAAAGATTTGACGGAAAAGTAACCGCCGGTTCCAAAGTACACTTCCACCAATAACTATCAATATGAATGGGAATCCCACTAATAAGATTCCACAGTTCCAAAAACAAATTACTTTAATACTTGTGTTTCATATTTAATTACGTTACCTTAATCTAGCATCAAAATTCTTTGTAGTGTGATTAGTTAGGTCCGGGTTCATTAGGGAAACTAGGACCTGTGTATTCTCTTTGAGATCAATATATGTTTTTGTTCTTATTGTGCATTACACATGTCATGTCAATGATTTTCTGGCTATGCTTCTCTTTTCAATTTGTCTCATAGTATTAGACTTTAAAGTGGCAACGCAAACTGTGCCTACCTGGTGTGCTCATGATTGATTTTTATCCCCAGTCAACCGTGTTCTCAGGTACTTGCATTTTTATACAGTTTACCCCTGGCGACCTTTCTGGTAGGTGACTCCATCACTAGACTCTTAGTCACCCATATGAGACAGAGCCCAAAAGGTGCTTTTCAGTGAGCCCCACATCATTGTTATTGCTGCATGTAGTAGGCCATTCGGCTGCCTTTGCATCTTGCAGATATCCTGTCTGATCTTCCTATTTTTTCCGTTGTTCTGATTTGGCCGTCTGCTCCTTTCATGTCCGGCGTTAACATTTGCAAGTCATTCACGTGCTTTATGGTGGTTTTGTGTGCCAGTCTTTGTTATCTAACTTGAAGGCTAGTTGTCAATGATCATTCAAATGCTCTCTATGACTCTAAAGTTTGAGACCCTTGTTTTCAATAGTTATACGTCATTTCTCTCCTAACAAATCAGATGAAGTAACTATGACACCGTCGTTTCTGTTGTGGAAGTCTAGTCTAGGCTGGAAAAGCCTAATTCTCGAAGGAAGAAACGTGTACCCAAATGAATTACCCAAATTTTCATTTTTAAAAAGTTGGTACGTAGTTTGCACTCACCCATGAGTATCAAAAGAGTACCAGGTACGGTTATGACTTGAATTTTGGAGTATCCATACTTCATAGCTTTATATAGCCCCAGTAAAATTAAATTGTCTTAGGCCAAAAAAAATAATCATATTGTTTGGTTACCTCTGGAGTGCTACATTGGTCAGATTTTGGGTTTTCCAATTATCCCTACTCTGGCTACAGCTTAGTCTAATCTGCTCTATGCAGGTCAAATAATTTATTTTAGCCTAGTTTAATATTCTGGTTCATTGTACAAATGATTGATTAGGTCCAGGTTCATTGTATATATGTGAAACTAAAAATATATATTCTGTTGTTTGCAGCACGTTTTAACACGGTTTTCAGTATATGCTTCTATTTTCTCCCTCAATGACTTGAATACAATTTATAATTGTACTTTCTAAAGTTCAGTATATGCTTCTGATTCAAATTTTGACAATTCTTTTTGAGATGTTGAGCACCTCATCTAAATAGATTTGTTGTGCAATGTACCAAAAAAAAAAAAGATTTGTTGTGCAAACCACAAAGAACTTCTTTTTCTATTTATTAAAAACATTTCTTATAGATGCAGAATGAACAGGATTGGAGAGTGAAAATGGAAAGTCTAGACAGAGAAAATAGCTTTTTCATTTCTTATTTTCACTAATTATTATAAAAATTCCATCTAGTTTTCATTGTTTCCTGTTTCCAAAGATTCGTACAAAAAGCAATGAAAACAACTATTTATTAATTTCACTATTTTTCTGTATGAAAACAAGATGATTCTTTTTTAATTACTTGGAAAACAGGAAATGAAAACGGGGGGAATTTTCTGAAGCCAATTTGATTTAACGAAATTTATTTTTGTTTCTATATTATTTTTTAATTAATAATGACAAGAATACTGTCTGATTCAATGTTATGTTTTCTCTTTGTAACACTTTTTGTTAATCATGCAGAAGTGAAGCATCGTTTCTGAGAATTACAGGATCAAGCAGCTGCCCCGATAATCCTAAATTCGACGATGAAGCTAAACAAACTGACTGTACAGACTCTTCTGAATATAATTTGGATGACAGCACTGAAGCAGCCAAAGACCATCATTCCAAATTAAGGCTACCTTTTGGTGATTGGTTTCATCACCCAGATCCAAAACCTTCACCTGAAAAATCAGGGTTATCCAGAAATGGTGTAAATAAAGAAGATTTGAAACAAAATACCTTAATTCCAAAAATTACAATGGTTGGTCTCTCTACAGAAGAAGCAGGTCAGATGAGTAAAGCTAGTTTGAAAAAAACAATGGATGATTTGACAAAAGAGTTGGAGAAGACAGAACTAGATAATATTTCTGGTGGTGGTAGCAACCAATGCAAATTAGAAGATAGGGATCCATTGTTTGTAGCTAATGTGGGTGATTACTATTCTAGCGTTGGAAGGAGAGGAAATCCTCGTTGGATTTGAGGAGGATCGAACTAAAACTTGCTTGGTAACCATTTCTCATTTTGGTCGAAAACTCACAAACTACACATTGGATTTGATTCGAGGAGGGTCTAACTAAAGCCTTTTTGTTGTCAAGAAGAATGTTTCATTTGGAGGTTGTTTTGGATATTTATTGGTGTCTCCAAACAAATAAGATTGGGAAAATCAGGTTACTGTTTAACTAAAGTTGGATGATCAATCTTGAGATTATGTCTGATCATAATGTTGTACATCATCATCATCATCATCATCTATGTAATTTATCAATGTTTCCCATTTTTCTGACTTCTGGGATGTTGAATAAAAATCTTGTATTACAGAATAATAACTAGCTAGAAACTTATACTTAGTTCTGTGAAAAAAAAAAATGAAAGTATTATCCATCAGACTAGCCTGAAGTTAGATCCCTTATGGCTTATGGCTTATTTTGTGACACTTACGTATAAGTTTAGTAAGAAAATTTAAATAGATATAAACTGTTTTCAAGGTTAAGTTCAAGGGTGTGTAAGTAGTTATAACACTAAGGGTCTGTTTGGTAAAATTAAGCTATAAGCTAGCTGATAGCTGAAAAGCTAGTTGATTTAAATTGAAGTGTTTGGTAAAATTAGTTTTTCAAGTGGCTGATAAATATAAAATGACATAAAAGTACATGTATGTTTAATTTTTAAATATTATATTTATAAACATTTTTAACTATAATTTATTTTAAATATTTAATTTATTTAAAATTATAGTTTGAAAATTATAAATGTGATATATGAAAATTTAATTGAGATTTGTTTAACTGATATTGTTTAACTTTATTATCAAATCTTTATATTTTTATGTTTTAATGGAAAATTATATGGTTTTATTTAAAATGGTAAATATGTAAAAAAAAAATAAAAATATAAACATTGACATGAATTCAACAAAAGGAGTCCGTTGAAAAAAAATCAATAAGGCAAGTGCAGTTATTGTTCAGTTCCTAAAAGAAATAACGTGGGTAGTTAGAGAAGCTCTAAGGATAAAAATGGAATAAAGGTAAAAAGCTATAAGCTATAAGCTCAAACGCTACTTGAAATAGCATTTCAAAATATGCTATAAGCTAGTTAGAGAAGCTCGTTACCAAACACCGTTCATTTTTAACAAACATGCTTATAAGCTAGTCCAATAGGCTATAAATTGGACGTACCAAACAAACCCTAAATCATAGTTTATTTGTTTTTCTAATTAGTTGTATACTAGGATGATATTCATGCCATGCACTAGATATCTCTCTATTTTTAATATTTTTTACTTAAAGTATTGTATGAATTTTTTTTATTTGTAATTATATAGTAAATGTTTAATTTTTTTTCTTATTATGTTAATTTTATTATTGTATTATAGTATATTTTTGTAATTTGTAATTTTTTTAAAATTAAGATAAAAAATTTAACCTAAATTATCCGGTATATGTTCCCCGTGGATCTTGGCAATCACTTGTTTCGATTTACATATTGATCATTTCTGAACTAATAGAAAACTTTTTGGTGGACATCGTCGTGACTTTTGATAGTTACATACAACTCTATATTACATATAAAAGCAGGATATCCATGATGTGTACATGTAGGGTTAACTAAATCCTTTATTATTCCCTTTGCTTTTCCCAAAAAAAAAAGGGTTAACTAAATCCTCATTAAAATTTATTTTTCCGTTCGAGGGGGCTCGCACATATTCTGCAGTACCCCTTGTAAAAATGTTAGGATAAAATTTTGCAGACAAGTTCCATACCGTGCTGCAACGAGCTAGTCTCACAACGACTATTACAACATATCTATTTTGTATTCGTCTATAATAGAAGAGTTGTTTGTAATGATATGTGTGTGTGTGAGAGAGAGTGAGAGAGATTTTGTATGAAAATCACACCAACATAAGTGGTGATGGTGCATGGTCAACTTCTGATGAGTGAAAGGAAATCACCGGTCAAACCACCAAGGTTACACAAAGGTCTATTGTGTAAACCTTCAAGAAGTTCTCCCATCCTTTGCATCAAGAATAATGTGCAATCATGACTACGCAACAGCTTTTCAAGTGTGAAGTACGCACATAATAGGATGATGGCATCACAAAAACAATATGATAAATATATGAGGTAATCTAATGAATGCATTTATGTTTATGTTAAGCATTCAACCTCTTGATATGCAAAAGACATGTTCTTGATTGGATTTAGATTCTCTCTAATTTTCTCTCTCATGTTGTCTTTCATTTTCTTAATCCAATGGTTGGTAAATCACAAAGAGCTAAAAAACATTTATATATAAGAAAAGTGAATAAATAGCTAAGATTACTACAATATAACCAACACGAGAGAAAAAATTGGAGAGGATCCAAATCCTAATTGATTCTCTAGGAGAATCGTAAAAAACCTAGAATATAAATGATTTATGAGCTTTAGTTAGATCCACTCAATTTGAGAGTAACTTAGATCATTGTAAAATCAACTAAGTTTGTCATTAATACAATTTAGATTGATTATAAGATTTTCATTGGATACTCTATATATGAAAGTTAGAATCCTAGAGCATGACTTTGTATTAGGGGTGTGCACATCAACATGATCCGACCGAGAATCGAAACACCTGTATCCATAATCATGCTTTCGGGTCGGTTGAATCGGGTCTGCGGGTTTTCAGATTATAAAAATTAGGTTGACATGAGTATTGGTGGGCGGGCTCTGTTCCCGTAATTTAAATTTATTGATGACCGAATCCGACAGATAAGGGAACATGACTGCTAATATTTACAGTATACATTGGTGAAAGAAGTGTTTTTAAAATCGGACCGGACCGGCCGGGAACCGGCAGTGTACACGGGTTGGGACAGTTGCAGGACCAATTTTGCATTTGAACCGGTAAAAACCAGAGTGACCCGGTCGGATGTCCGGTTGAACTGCGAACCGTAGAAACCCAGACTAAACCGGACCGGACGGGTTAAGCATAAATAAATTTTCAAAATATTCTAAATGTTGCCAGGTGTTGAACACACAGGGTCTTTAGATGATAAGAAGGAAAATTTACGAGTTGGCCAATTAAGTTTTTGTGATAATAATGCATCTAATTAATATATAATTATTATATTATAGGTAACATAAAAACCCCAGCCAGCACAATTATGAGACTTATGTTAACATTTTTGTTTTGTTTTATGAATACCTATTAATATTATGTTACATCTTTTTGTTTTGTTTTATGAATACCTAATAATAAAAGACATTGTTAGTTTTTTTCTGTATATTTCATTTTTGAAATATTGTTTAATTTAAAATATATATATATATATATATATATATATATATATATATATATATATATATATATATTAGAAAGTATATTGTAATAAAAATAATGATAGAATGAGGAGTTTTTGAACATATGATTTTTTATTTAAAAACATTGAAAAAATATTTATATTTAATTTTATATTTGATCAATATTTTAATATAATTATATATTTTTTTAATAAAGACCGGGTCAACAATCATGCGGTCCGACCAGTGACTCATTGGTCCCACCACTAACCTAGTGACTCAGAGCTTCGACCAGGTTGATCACCGGTCCGAGTTTTAAAACTATGGGTGAAAGTGACTGGCGACTGCTCCACAACTGCATAATTTGACTTTGTTTTTTACCTTTTTTGGGACACGTATCATTTGTTGAATATTGTTGTCAAAAGA
The DNA here is from genome assembly GCF_020283565.1 of Trifolium pratense. Lineage (NCBI taxonomy): Eukaryota > Viridiplantae > Streptophyta > Magnoliopsida > Fabales > Fabaceae > Trifolium > Trifolium pratense. Next base: position 46,371,364 of record NC_060060.1, read on the forward strand.
CCCTATCTATATGAGTTGTCTTTTGCAGAGATTGAATAGTGTTTTAAAGAAAAACAATTCTTTTGATGTGACTCTACTTTTAGTTAGTAAATTTATTTTTTTATTAAGAAGTCATGTGCATAATTGTCTGCTACTTGTCCATTTTATTTATTTATTAGTACGTTTCTCTGTTTATCTTCTTCAATTGTTCTACAAAGGAGATTGTAAATATTAAAAGTGACGATACTACCACTCTCTACTGGAGATGCGACACAGTTATGAACCCTCTATATTCTTCTTTCTCATTCTTTGTTGTGCCCTTGCTACCCGTGTAAACTCACCCGTTAACCCGTCATCCGTCAAAACCCGCACAATGCTACAATCGAAAATGGGTCTCAAATATTGCCATCGGTGGTTCGTCAGTTTTGGCTTTTTTGGGCCAAATCCGACCGAAACCGAACTGTGCACAACCCTACTTTGTATCACATTGATAAAAACTCAAAGATTATGGAAACCGCCCATTAGTGGAAACAACTTGTAACCCAACAAGGTATTCCTTCTTGGAAGGCAAAAAGTCCTGATGTGCAACACTAGATGGAAATCCTCTTTTGTGAGGTTGAAGTCTTTCCTAGTTTGGGAAATAAGGAAATCTAAGATATTTTACCTAAATAATTGTAATCGATTGAATTTGATTATGATTGAAGAAGTCTCTCTTAGTTTAGGGAGAAAAATCACTCTGTAAGTGCTGAAATTGACTAACTGATCATTTAATAGTGAACCATTATAAAACTTATCATGTCATTTCTCTTTCCTTGTACTCTAGGTTTTTAGTTTTATTTATGTTCGTTATAATTTATCTCCAACCTCGACATTACAAAAAGTGTTAGTTGACTAACGAATAGCCACATGTCAGCACCATGATGGATTTTAAACAAAAATATTTATTAGTAAAGATTTTTTATTTATATTAAAAATCAGAAAATAAAAACCCTACCGCTCAATCATTTTCTTTCTTCTGTAGATTATTGCAAAAACCGAACGCACCGAAAAATCCAAAGTAGATTAGAAGACCTTCAGCAACGTAGTATATGAGGAGTCTTCTTCATTGGCAAAGGACTGACTATAGTGATTTGATAGATCTGCAAAACGAGAATGATGTACGAGGAAGATCGTATTGGGATACGGTGCTGGGGGAAAATGGAATGGTGAGGGCCAGAATCGAGGCTTTGAGGAGATCGCTGGGGAAGAATTGCGATTGTCCTGCCATTGTGCTATCTAAGGTGAGAATCTATAGACATTGCTTGTAACATAATCGATCAATTTGGTCCGGTGGGACTTGGGAATGTACTCATCCTCAAGGTCTCAGGTTCGATTCCCTCTAGTACCAATTTGGTGGTGGGGGGCTACTCTAACTTTACGGTGCATTGTTGCTTCAGGGCAATGACCTAGCATTCACAATATAATGTATTTGATCTAGGTCATAGAGATTGGATTAAGTTTTACATTGGCCGTTGTTTGCCTAACACAACCCTCTCCTTTTATCCGGGCTTCGGACCAGCTATGCATAGCAAGGCTAGCATAGGCAGGATTGTGTGACATATCATGTATACTGCCATAAAATTTTACTTGCCTACTTTTCCAAACTTTAATGATACACCGTTGTTCCAAAGTGAAGAGACAAACTCAAAGCCCATGAGTAAATAAATTCCAAAGGGATTTTTCGAACTTCAAGTAGCTTTCCAATGCAAATAAGTGACCTACTTACTGTGACTGAACCTCATACTTGAATTAGACATTTCTGACCTTCTATGACCGAACCTGATCCTTGCACTACACATTTTGTGTGCTAAAATATTCCCTTGAACACAGGCTATATTTTGTACTTTTATCATTATATGTTTACAATCACATGTTTTGATCAATGTTGATCTCTGATTAGCAATTAACACCAAATACTGACCTTTTTTAATTTTTAATCGTCTTAGTTTCATATGTCAAAAAATTGAATATACCAAGTGGCGTGGTGGGTGCCTGCCGTCTTGATTTAGCATATGAACATTTCAAGGTACGGTTGACTTTTTCAGATTGCAATTTGAGATGTAGTTGTGCTGGTTTGAGTTAGTGCATTTACGGGTTATATATGATCCATTATTTATTTGGTCGTTTAGAAAGACGTAGTGACGCATATACATGCAGATGGTTGTTCCAGAGAATGAAATTGAATATGTTAATATTCTATTCTTACTTGATTTATTTTTTGTTTGATTTATAATGTTGCTCACTACATACCATGCAGGAAAAGCCTCATTTTTCCAAACGAGAAACAGGTATTATTTCTCTTTCATTGTTGCACATATTTTAATTTTATTTGACATTTTGACTACAATCTTTACCTATTATAAATATTTTACCTTCAGGTCAAGGCAGCTAATAAACTTCTGAAGACAATCCCTCACAATGGTGTTGGGAAAAAGGTCGATGGATATAGCAATAGCAACTACAAATGGAATTAAACGGTACGTATTGCTCATCTAAGTTGGTTTTGTGTGAATTGGTGCTGTTGTCATAGAACTTGCTTACAAGTTGTTTATTCGAAATGTAATATCAGTAAAATGATTATTGTATATCTTGAAATCTCATTTAGAGCAGTAACTCAACAGGGATATCCCTTCTCATGTTTCTTTTACACATGCAAGAATATAATTGCCATAGACTAGCCTCCTTTTTTTTGCCATTGATTCTTCTTTGGTTTTCTTAGTTCTACAGTACTTTTAGCAGTTTTTTACAAATATTGATTTTTGATATGCTATTATGATTTGAACTTATTTTGATTAATTATCCCATTATGTTTACTTGAAACTCGAAAGAGAAAAATGCTGATTATTATTATTTCAAGGATGACCAATTTGTTTTCTCCAATTTCCAAAATAGTAAATATTCCATTAAATTGAAGATCATCAATCAATTAGTCCTTTTGTCAATCAATTTTGATGAATCTGGATTACAAAATAAAAAGTTCAGTTGAAACCATAAACAAATTTATGAAAATATACTCCATTTGAGCATGTCATTGACAACATCGATTTGGCATTTATGTCCCTTTTAGACGATGAAAGATTTAAATTGGATGACAGGCTTCAATTTGAGGGACTATTTTTCCATTTCGTAAATTTGAATGATAAATTGCCAGACCCACAATATCATGCAATAAAATGGTGATTCACTCTTATTATTTCTGATGATTTTAAAGGACGGGCTCAAATACTATTACGTGGACTAATCTTAATAGTTGATAATAAAAAAATGAAAATAAAATCTTCTCCCAAAAATGACTGATCATGGTGAAGTGTAGTGAAGAGAAAATGAAAGAAAGAATGAAATATTTTATCCTAAAATAGTGTTATTTATGTATTTACAACATTTGCGTCAAATGAGCAAATGTAGTATTTTTTACCAAAGCAACAGAATATTTATGCCGACATTATTGCTTTGGTTTGAATAGGTATACTCCCTACTTCTTTGATAAAAATATGCTTGATAACATTCTTGAAGAAGCTGTTGATCAACAATTCCATACATTAATCCAACCTCGGCAAATTCTGCTGCGGCGAGATGTGGTTGATGACAACTTGGCGGCAGAAGTGGTTGAGGAAATTGCAGATAGTTTATGGGAGCCTCCAGAGGTATGACTAATTTTTTGAACATTTTATTTTATTGATTAATGAAAGTACATGGTTGTGGAAGAAATTTTCAATGTAGTGACTAGTGAGTAACAATCTGACATGGAATACAGTTTTCAATTTGAGCATTTCAATGTATCGCCTAATTTGGTAATTGTTTGACATTCAAGTAAATGATGATGATGATGTTTGTTATAGAAAACAATGTTGTCAAGATCAAGATTGAACCTAGGGGGGGTTGCAACATCATAAAATATATTAAGATCCTTATTAAAAGTTATACTAATATATATATAACCTAGAGGAAAATGAGTGTTATATTTTGATTTCAGAATCCTAATCTCAGTCATTTACTTTGATCTAATGGCTGAGAATGACTTCTCTTACTCACATAAAATAGCTATTCTCACTAGATATGCCCCCATTAAACGTAATTAACTAATAAATGATAACATTATTCAAACAAATTTAAATCTGAAGTATCGGAACCAAAACATCCCAAGTCAAAAAAAAAAAACCATAACATAAGAGACAAAGACAAAAATCTAACTACAGTAATAACCACTACCATAGCATTTAGCAGCCACTACTCACTACAAACAGGCCGACCTTCAGTCCCGTTACCACCTTGCTCGTACACAACCTGCCTCCCCCAAAACTTTCCTGGTGCCAACCTTCAAAACAATGAAGAATTTTTTTTGGTTAGAAAACAAGTTATTTTAATCATAAAGTCCTATCATTAAGTCAAGTTTCTGACAACCACAGTTGTCGGCCTATGGTTATGCACAACCTATGGTTATGCACAACCCATTCATATTCGTAGCAAAAGAAAACAATGCACTGCATAAATTGAAATGTCATTCGTCCTCCCCATAATTATAGAATCTAAGGAAAAACGTAAACATTGTAGAGAAGAATAAGGGATTACCTCCTCGGAAACGCTTGTGCATTATCGTCATTAGCATGGTTGGCTGTGCCAGGACTGCTGCCTTCCCCGTGCTTGCTTTTGAGCTTCCGATTATTTGCTGACGAACTTGCTGACGAACTTCAAAATAATGAAGAAAAAAATATTTGTAAGAAAACATGTTATTATAATTTTAATGTCCTGTCATAAGTCCATCTAGTTTCTGACAACCACAGTTGTCGACATATGCTTATACAGAACTCATTCATATTCATAGCAAACACAAAACAAATACATAAATTGAAATATGTCATTCAACCTCACTCATAATTACCGAATCTAAGAAAATTATAAACCTTGTACAGAAAAATAAGTGATTACCTCTTCTCGGAAGCTTTCATAGTATCCTCTTCCGAAGCATTGGCAGACCTATCATCATGCTTGCGTTTGAGCATCCGATGCTTTTCCGATCCTTTTCTGATGCAAGAAAACATGCTATTATAATTTTTAGTTATATAGCCCTGTCATGAAGTCCAGTTTCTGACAACCGCAGTCGTCCATGTATGCTTATAGACAACACATTCATATTCATAGCAAACACAACACAATAATTGAAAATATATCATTCATCATCACTCATAATTACCGTATCTAAAGAAAAATGTAAATATTGTACAAGAGAATAAGGGATTACCTCTTCTCAAAATCTTCAACAAGATCAGCAGCACAAACTAAATTTTCTCGAGGCTCCCAAGTGTTATCTGTCTCATCCCATCCGAACCTTGAACGATAAATAAACAAAGAAATAAAATATTATTAAATATATCACATTGGCCCTTTCCCCTTCAGTTTTATCACAATCTAGCCCTACAACAAGAACAAAAACGAAAGGGGCACTCACCATTTGACCAAATACTCCACCTTACCCTGTAAAATTGCCACCAACAAAAAGAAAAGTTAGGCATAAGAAACAATTGGACAGAAAAATCATTATCATACTCCAAGACATATAAGATATAAAAAATAAAAATAAAAACGCTGGATTTAAAAAAGAAGAGAAGGAGAAACATCACCTTGCGGACCCTCTTTTGACGAATAGATTCGGCTTCATAAAAGCCATCATTGAGAGATGGAAAATTGATGGCCGGAACACGTTTCGGAGCTTCCGAGGTTACCTTTCCAAACATCTTGCGACGAGAGAGAAAGCGAAGAAAGATCAGTATGCAGCTTTGATGAACGTTCCGTGGTTCGGAAAAGAATTTAGTGTTTCAAATTGTGGCTAGGGTTTGATTAAAACCTCATTGAAGTATAGATTAAGTAATGGGATCTGTTACTTGACTTGTGAAGCCCTGTGCTCGAAGCAAAATCAGATTACTTGCACAAAGAAAGTGACCAAAGATATATTAAAAACTTAGAAAGAAGGTATATTCTTTGTTGTTTTTAACTAGTGGAATTTTCACTCTGCCTATTCTTAGTCCAGTGGTTTCTTGGTGATGTTTATTATATCTATATAAGTATGATCTCATATACAAGTTAATGGAAAAAGGCGCAGAACGTTGGAAATGGGATAATCAATCTTTCTATCTTACGCAAGTTCCGCTTTTTGTTTAACATGGTTTTTGTTTTTTTCTTTTTGAAATTGAATTTACAGCTGTGTATGACGTTATTATTATTTTTACAGTTGTGTATGACGTTATTATTAGTTTTGTTTAATAGAATATATATATTATGCAGAGATGTTATATTCGTCTTTTAAGGAAAAACATTATAGATCTTTTTGACATAAGGATGTTAAAATTAATTCTGAACAATTCAAAGTGCAATTCATTGACATCCCTCATATTTTTAATAAAACAGTGCAGAGCGATGGATTTTAGATAGATTCATTTATAACTCAGATTCATATACCTGGTCATAAACAGATGCAACTTTTTGTATTTGTGTTTCTCTCGCAAAGAATACGACAATGATGTTATTCTAACATTTCCGCTGTGTCTACGCAATTTCATTTCCCCTTTACATTGTTGTGACTATAGAGGCAAAGTTGGAAACAAGTAAAAGAAATAAGGCTATTTTCCAAATATTTCACAGTATTCACGTTCATTCATATTTGACTGCAAGGGTGGGAAAGATAATAGTGGAACATTAATGACCATTAATTAATTATTATACACTTCAATATTCGTCTCAAAAACATAACGTCATACACAACTGTAAACTTCAATTTCAAAAAGGAAAAAAAAAACCCACGTTAAACAAATACCAAAGCAACGAGGGCATTAACTTGTGGCTAATGCTACGGTGGACCACCTTCACAAGTGGTCCACCGTGGACAAGTGATCTACTGAATACGAATTTTACAAAATTTACTGTTAGATTGAAAGTTTATATCATAAGATTACGGTATTTAATAAACCGTTAATCTTGATGGGTCTCAATAACATATCAAATGATTTTCAATTTTCCTAAATTTTTCTATGGATGATCTATATGATATAAACTTTCAATCCAACGGTGGATTTTGTAAAATTCATATTCGTTATAATGTTATTCATGACTGGTCCACCATGGACCACTTGATGAAGTGGTCCATATTAGAATTTACCATTAACTTGTATATGAGATCATACTTATATAGATATAATAAACATCACCAAGAAACCACCGGACTAAAAATAGGCATAGTGAAAATTCCACTAGTTAAAAACAACAAAGAATATACCTTCTTTCTAAGTTTTTAATATATCTTTGACCACTTTCTTTGTGCAAGCAATCTGATTTTGCTTCGAGCACATGGTTTCACAAGTCAAGTAACGGATCCCATTACTTAATCTATACTTCAATGAGGTTTTAATCAAAACCCTAGCCACAATTTGAATCCTTAAATTCTTTTCCGAACCACATAACGTTCATCAAAGCTGCATACTGATCTTTCTTCGCTTTCTCTCTTGTCATATCTTCTCTTGTCGCATGATATTCCGAAAGATAACCTCGGAACCTCCGAAAGGTGTTCTAGCCGTTAATTTTCCATCTCTCAGTGATGGCTTTTATGAAGCCGAATCTATTCGTCAAAGGAGGGTATGCAGGGTCATGTTTCTGCTTCTTTTCATTTTCATTCCAGGGTTTTTATTTTTTATATCTTATATGTCTTGGAGTATAATAATGATTTTTCTGTCCAATTGTTTCTTATGCCTGACTTTTATTTTTGTTGGTGGCAATTTTACAGGGTAAGGTGGAGTATTTGGTCAAATAGTGAGTGGAGTGCCCCTTTTGTTATTGTTGTAGGGCTAGATTGTGATAAAACTGAAGGGTTGTAGGGCTATATAGTGTAAATAGGTATAGGATTTTTTGTAGTACTTTTCCTATTTAAAAAGAGATCATATTTTCAATTGTTCCATTTAGTTTAAATATTAAGTGCAAGTATTTTTTTTTTTATTGTTCCATTTATTTTAAATATGAACATAAGTTTTTTTTAATAGCTACTAAATATGAAAAAAAAACCTATAAAGAAGAACATTAAAGCAAAGTTAAAAGTGAAGTATTATAACCAAAACATCCAAAACAAGTCATAATTAGTCAGATACATAACATACGTTCCACATTCAACTAAAATATTAACCATCAGAATAACATTCAGCAGCCTCACTATCACGAGCCACTGCCATCCATCCCCACTATCAACTTTCACAGAAGCCATTTCCAATGAATTTGAATGCAGATCAAGCAATGGCAGCACAGCAAAGCGGTGAGGGTAGATTTGAAGATATGAGATGAGCAAAGAGGATTGAAACTCGAGAGTGGTGGGGTAAGATGTGTGAAGGTTAAGAGATGAGTAGAGAGGGTCAAGAGATTCAAGTGGAGGGAGATAGGTGTTGTTTTTGGGAGTTTTAGGACGGGTTTAGGGGATCCCCCGTCCCTGGCTCGGAAAGGCCCATTTTTGGGATCGCAAGAGATCTCACGTTCTTTACGATCTTGTTCGTGTTTCACTATGATCTTACCAATTTGCGATTTCACATGTGATTCAAGTCATACAAGGGGGGGCATGATTGATAACAATGGATAAAGCATAGCCTGGGATACCTACTAATACTATATCTTATTATTGAATATAAACAAGTTGTGTACGTATCATTAATACCCATATTTATTTTTCTTGGAAAATTGTTAAGTTTCTTGTTCATTTTTCCTAACAGGTTCAAGAAGTGCTCGATGAAATGGGCCATCCTAGTATACCATTTAGTTATTTCGAAAGCTGCGGAACTCGAGTTCCATTATAATGTTGACAAAGCACTCTTGGGTAATAGGTGGTTGCGGAAAGCGACAAGCATACAACCGAAGTTTCCATATATGGTTGACTCCTTTGAAAGAAGGTATATTCTTTGTTGTTTTTAACTTGTGGAATTTTTGCTCTGCCTATTCTTAGTCCAGTGGTTTCTTGGTGATGTTTATTATATCTGTAAGTATAAAAGAACAAATAGTGGCAATTAGTTTCCAAGAAAAAAATTGTTATACTAATCTTGATTACTCTTTTTGAACGGCAAAATATATTAAATGAGATGAGAAAAGTACGAGTAATAGACCCATAACTGAGAAAAGTACAATGGGGTACTCTAGCCACCCAAAAAAGACTAGGATTAAAAACAAAGGTGAGGATTTGTAGTCGACACATAAAACCAAACCGCCTCCTCTGATTTCTAGATACAAACCACTTCCAAGAGATAAGCCTAATAGCCTCAACTGTTTCGTCAACCTCCGCCGGTTTAGAATACAAAATTACTTCATTCCTAGCTTCCCAAATTTTCAAAAGTTGAATGCCAAATGAGAGATAATCCTTTCCGAGACTTTGAACCAGAAGTAGAAGAGATGAAGCTGCATCTACAAAACAGACGGTCTTCAACTTCCACCACTCCCGGACACCAAAGGCAATCGGAGTCAGGACCGATGCTCAGGACATTCCTGTCGTTCAAGTCACCATGGATTGGTAGGCGGTGAAGAAAGAGTTGCCAAGAAAAAGTTTTAACCTTTGAGGTCGCCAAGGAATTCCAATTATCTTTTAAAACTCTCCGAAAATCCTCACTTAAAAGACAAGGTTGAAGGAGTAAATCGCTAAGAGCCTTGTATAAAGATTTGACGGAAAAGTAACCGCCGGTTCCAAAGTACACTTCCACCAATCACTATCATATTTAATTACGTTAATAAACAAATTACTTTAATACTTGTATTTCATATTTTATTACGTTACCTTAATCTAGCATCAAAATTCCTTGTAGTGTGATTAGTTAGGTCTGGGTTCATTTTAGACGCGTTAATTAGGGAAACTAGGACCTGTGTATTCTCTTTGAGATCAATATATGTTTTTGTTCTTATTGTGCATTACACATGTCAATGATTTTCTGGCTATGCCTCTTTTCAATCTGTCTCATAGTATTAGACTTTAAAGTGGCAACCCAAACGATGCCTACCTGGTGTGCTCGTGATTGTTTTTTATCCCCAATCAACCGTGTTCTCAAGTACTTGCATTTTTATACAGTTTACCCCTGGCGACCTTTCTGGTAGGTGACTCCATCACTAGACTCTTAGTCACCCGTATGAGACAGAGCCCAAAAGGTTCTTTTCAATGAGCCCTTATCAGTGTGCCCCACATCATTGTTATTGTTTCATGTAGTAGGCCATTCGGCTGCCTTTGCATCTTGCAGATATCCTGTCTGATCTTCCTATTTTTTCTGTTGTTCTGATTTGGCTGTCTGCTCCTTTCATGTCCCGCGTTAACATTTGCAAGTCATTCACGTGCTTTATGGTGGTTTTGATCTCCAGTCTTTGTTATTTAACTTGAAGCCTAGTTGTCAATAATCATTCAAATGCTCTCTATGACTCTAAAGTGTGAGACCCTTGTTTTCAATAGTTATACGTCATTTCTCTACTTACAAATCAGATGAAGTAACTATGACACCGTCGTTTCTATTGTCGAAGTCTAGTCTAGGTTGGAAAAGCTTAATTCTCGAAGGAAGAAACGTGTACCCAAATGAATTACCCAAATTTTCATTTTTAAAAAGTTGGTACGTAGTTTGCACTCACCCATGAGTATCAAGAGTACCAGGTACGGTTATGACTTGAATTTTGGAGTATCCATACTTCAAAGCTTTATATATTGTTCCTATTGTTCCTATCGGCCTGCTTTCGTCACCATGGCTAGGAACAATATTGTAATTGATGAGACACTTTTTGTGGTCAAATTGGAAACGATATGACTAACTGAAACGAAGGCCACTCAAATGGGACATTACCTCTCTGCACTGGAGTCAAAACTCGGTCCGTGTACTTGGCGTAATGCTGGGAAATATGGATGGTGGAGCAGCTAAGTTGGCTTCTGTTGGACCAAAAACAGAAGATGCACATGCACTAGCTAAGTGCCGCCGGCCTGCACTTATAGGCCCAACTCTTCCATTTGACACCTAAAGATTTCCAGGGGGACATCCCATTTAGGACTTTATTGTTATATGAGTCTCGCTAAACAGTGCTCTAGGGACACTCTTTAAGCATTCCATTTAAAGAAATAATTTATTCAAAAAGTGAAACATTTTAATTTCCAATGCGTTGACTTCACACATTTCCATAAAATCTTAACAAAAACTTACTATTTAAGATAATTAAAGAGTGCCCCTGGGGCAGGTTGTCAGGATCAGAGTTTTTACCTTAACTCGTTTTGCATAGGTAAACTCGACAAGTAAACTCGAATAGTAAAATCGTACGAGTTTACCTAAAATTAAAATAATATTAAAATTATTATGTATATGACATATATACTAATATAATACTATAAAAATGTCAATATTTCTAAATATTAACTTAATTATAAAGCCAAAATATACCAAATAACCATATAAACAGCATATGTCCATAAACATGCATCAAAATACATAATTATCCCAACAAAATCATATAATTGAACACCCAAATCTATTCAAAATAAGAAGATTCATAAGTTTCTAAGTTAATTATAGGAGAATGTTAACTTATGTCCTTAAGGGCACATGTTAAGAAGATAAATGTGGAAAACATTTATTTAACTTGTGGTGTATTCAATTATCTAAACATTAAATTCTTTGTATCATTAAATGCTATATTTCTATTTTTAGGTAGCTTAACATGTGTCCTTAGGGCACAAGTTAACATGACCGGGGTTCGAACTACCGGGGACATTATTGGAGTGGCCGGGGTTCGAACATCGATTCCACATTTCTCCACATTTAAATGTGCGAGACTCTAGCCGCTAGGCTACTTAACCAAAAGTAAAAGTGTTTTTTTTGAAAAACGTGTAGGAAATTTTTTGTCTAACGGCCAAAAAAATGAAATTGGGCCAGAAAAGTTTGAAATGGTAAACTTGAAAAAACATGTAAACTCACCCGAGTTTACCGTTTTCACTCCGAGTTCTCGGTTAAAGTCGTTTTTCCCACCATTTTACTAAAAACCGAGTTTACCTTCGAGTTTAACCAGTTTTTCATACCTAAACTCGTAAACGTACGAGTTTACGAGTTAACACTCAATTTTAAGAACAGTGGGCACTGTTTAGCATTTTCCTTATTATATTAAATAGAAGTTGAGCATATTGTTACGTTAACCTAGAACTAGAAGTATCTAAATTGATGTAATACTAAAAAAAAAATTATTAAAAGATTAGACAGAAATATAAAGAAAATTTTTTATATTCAATTTGTCGACGTTACTGTTTTGTTATGTTGCTGATATTGTTGTCTATAATAGAAGGGTTCGTTGGTTAATCGGCGAAAACCTTCACCGTTCGTTGCTATGTGACGAACCTTGCTAGCAAACACATCCCAGACCAAAGGTCCAAAACTGGACATGAACTATTTTTCGCGTATTACTGAACCTGTTTTGACAAATTTAAATGCATAATCATGCAGACATATACCTAAATTAGTTTAAATATGCAAACTATTATTACAGACGCAAAACATTACTGCGTAGACGAACCCCCTATACCCCTCCTCTGACTCTAATAATAGTAAGACCTCATGGTATATAGGGCAGTGCTATATACGACAATAGTTTGCTTTCTAGAATGCGAACTTGGTGAAGTGTTCCCGTGCTAGATGGCAAATAGTGATTTTTTTAAAATCAGTGTGTTGTTTGATCTTGGGGTGTCATGGCTTATAAGTTAAAAACTTTGTTTGTTAACGGTTTTTAAAAAAGAGCTTATAACTTATTTTCTAAACGCTATTTCAAATAGCTTATGAGCTTATAGTTTATTATTTTTATCTTCAATTTTACCCCTATCATCTTACTTGAAAAAAATTAAATATTAATTAAACATTCAACCGCTAATTTAGTATGTCTTCAATCTTTTATTATGTCATTTCATATTTATAAGTTAGTTCAACCGCTAATTTCATACTTATAAGCTAGTTCAACCGTTAATTTTACCAAAAATTACAAATTCAATCGACTAGTTTATTCGCAATAAGCTAAAAGCTAGCTTATAAGCTATCCGCTATAAGCTAACTTATCAGCTATTTTTTACCAAATAGAGCCAAACTCTCCCCATTGGAGATAGCATAACAAATTTTGTAATGTCGGAGACTAAAACCTAAATGGAAGGTTTTTTGAAGATGAAAACCTAATCAAACTGATGCGTAATTAATGAGATTCTATTTTATTTTATTTTTGTTTTTACCACCAGTATCTGGCCCACTGTACCGCTTAAACCGGTTCGGGGATCAGTTCTAGAGTCAAGTGGCATCGAGTAATAATTAATGAGATTCTTGATTTTCTTTGAAAGTTTGTATATTAAATATTGACTTCCTATAAAAGTTTTTTAATTAATTAAATAGAAACAAATAAATAAATCACTTTTTTTAAAAAAATAAATTTTATTTCATAAATAAATAAATCACTGAATAGTCAATACAATAAAAATAATGAATTTTTTTCATAAACATATACTGTAATTTAGTTACTAAATTCACACAATACATGTGTTGAAATATTTTAGGGGTTTGAATTCCAACCCCTTCCTAATAACTATTAAGTGGACTACCCTTATAAACACTTTTTTTTATAGCAATGGTAAACAACTTTAATCCAATTATTTAATATGATATCTGAATTTAATTATTTATTTTATAAATTCATTAAATTATAGTAAATTAAAAAAGGAAATATTTTTTTGGTAAATTATGAGTCTAAAAGCATCAATTTTATTTTTGGTAAATTAATAAAGAAAAACAAATTTGGAAGATGCAACAAAAAAGAAAATTATTCCAAATTTGTTTTCCTTTATTAATTTACCAAAAATAAAATTGATGCTTTTAGGCTTATAATTTACCAAAAAATTATTTTCTTTTTTATTTACTATAATTTAATGAATTTATAAAATAAATAATTAAATTCAGATATCATATTAAATAATAGGATTAAAGTTGTTTTCCATTCTTATAAAAAAGGTGTTTATAAGTGTAATCCAATTAATAGTTATTATTAGGAATGGGTCGGAATTCAAACCCCTAAAATATTTGAACATGTATATTGTTTGAATTTAGTAACTAAATTACGGTATAAGTTTATGAAAAAAATTCATTATTTTTATTGTATTGACTATTCAGTGATTTATTTATTTATGGAATAAAATTTATTTATTTTTAAAAAAAAGTGATTTATTTATTTGTTTCTATTTAATTAATTAAAAAACTTTTATAGGAAGTCAATATTTAATATAAAAACTTTCAAAGGAAATCAAGAATCTCATTAATTATTACTCGATGCCACTTGACTCTAGAACTGATCCCCGAACCGGTTTAAACGGTACAGTGGGCCGGATACTGGTGGTAAAAACAAAAATAAAATAGAATCTCTTTAATTACGCATCAATTTGATTAGGACAAAATAAAAATTATGAAATTTATTATTTCAAAAAATTGATGAAAATAAATAAATTATTTTCATTATTTTTTTTCATGCATGTATATAATAAAAAAAAATTACAATTTCAAAGTTATTTTTGGTTACAATTCTTTGAATAATTCATGCATTTAATATTTTATATATATAAACAAATTCGTTTTTCACATAAAATATTTCTTATTTCAATTTATTATATGTATTTATATATTTTTAAAAATTCACTAATTACTATAAATTAGTAAATTTAATTATTTTTTCAATTAAATAAAAGAATAGTTTTTTTTTTTTTTTTACATTTTGAGGTTCTGAACCAAAGTGACTACTCCCTCCGTTCGTAATTATAGGAACCTTTTACAAAAAAAGTTTGCATTGTCTCTAAATATATGACCCTTTACAATTTTATACATGCAATTATTACTCTTTTTTCAAATATATCTCTCGTTAATACCACTAACTTGCATTTGAATATGAAAAAATAACATTGAATACATTAAATATAAAGGGCAAATTAGTAAAAGTTTCACATAAGTCAAACACAATTATTACTCCAACAATTTTTCTTAATACTCGTGTTTTTTTGTAGGAGTTCCTATATTTAGGACGGAGGGAGTAATAGACAACATTGTGAGTTTGCACTAATCCTCTATCTCTTATATATAAATACATGGAGATATCATATTAAACCCGTGTAACATTTAAGTCTTGTTGTCGCATCAATTTTACTTTTTATGTTTATTTGATTATTAATGTATTTAATTCATATTATGGATAGATTCATTAATAAATTCGTTGCGCTCCACCATTAAATAGCTTGCTTTGGTCGCTCCTTGTTGTCTATCTATTCTTTTCTCTCTTTCGTTCCATCTATCTGTCTCTCTATATCAACTAAATTTTTTTGTTTTACTCGAAAAGTTAGGTGTTTTGTTCCTTTAATTTGGTTTTGTTTCTCGAGTACCCATTCAATTTAATTAGGTAAAAACAAAATCACTAAACACATTTTTCTTCAGTTGAAAAAATACACACACAGTGTGATTGTGATTCTGCTTAGATTTCAGTTCTCGTCACCCCAAAAAATTAATGTTTTTTGTTTCTCCCATGGATAATAATGATTGGGATCTATTTGCCATTGTGCGTAGCTGCAAAGCAAGCACCTCTACTCCTCATGACACCATTTCTGAAAATCCATCTCCACCTCCAACCCCAACCACTACCAACACCAACACCACCACAAATAACACGACATCCCATCAAAGGGCCACACCATCTTATTTTGATAATCGTACTTCTGCCCATCGAAATAGCTCGATCTCTTTTGCCTCCCCCACCATCCCGATCCCTACCTCCACTATCCCAACAATTATTACCAATACCACAACTTCCCCCACCACAACTATCCCCAACCTCAACACCACCATCATCCCAACAACAATCACCACCACCACCCCCACAACTTTCACTACCACCGCCCTCACTTCCACTATTTGTACCCTGACAAACACCATTGCTACCCCTGCTACAACCACTATTCCAACAATAATTACCAATACCAATCCCGACACCTTTATTCCAATCCTAACAACCAGTATCAACACCTTCAACATCACATCTCCAACCAACAATAGCACCGCAATTACCCCCTTCTACACTACCACAACCTTCACTACCTCTAACCTCACAACCACCCCTGCTACAACCATTATCCCAACAATCATTACAAATGCTACATCTTCCCCCACTGCAATTATCCCCGCATTCTCCACCGCCACCATCCCCAAAAAAATTACCTCCACCACCAATACCATCACTAACACTAATACTAGCTTTCATAACTTGAATCGAAGTTCTACCTTTTTCAATATCCCAACATTCATCGAACAACAACTGATGCAACCAAATGAGTTGACTGAGCTCGAAAAATTGACAACCACCAGATCTATCCCCACTACCACCATTATCCCAACAATTTTTAACAACACAACATCTTCCCCAACCACTATTGTCTCCACCCTTTCCATGACCTCAATCCCAACGTACATCACTACCATCGGTAACACTAATAATAGTGTTCATAACTCGAAAGAAAGTTCTACTTTTTCTTATTTCCCTACACTCATCAAGCAACAAAATGAGTTGACTGAGCTAGAAAAGTTGAAACACAACTTCAATCCCAACACCACTATTTCAATCCCCACAAACACTTTCAGCACCTTCAACATCACTAATCCAAATACCACAAACACCATGATTGCCCCCATCTACACTACAAATACCTTCACTACCCCCACCCTCACATCAACTATTTGCACCCATACAACCAAAACTACTCACCCCACTATGAATAACACTAATATTAGTGTTCAAGGAACCAACCAATATCCTACCATTTCTAATTTTACAATACCCATTAAACAACAAATTCAACCAAACAACAACAATCAAGTGTTTTTTCCCAAACATCTTACCCACATTGAAATGACAAATCTTCATTTTGATCGTACATACAATCAGCCATCAGTTCCACAACAACTCCCAAGAGAGAGCAATCAACTACCTCTAGTACCCCAAATTAATTCTCAGGTTTTATCAAGTACACATCCACAAGAACCACAACACAACTCAAGAAAAAGGTAAAGTTTGGATTCCTATTAGGCAATATACTTTAATCATTATTTTGTCTTATTATATTGAAAATAATGGTAATAATTTTACATAACAACTCCTTGTAACCTAAAATCATTTTACCTTTTATTTTTTACAGAAAAAATAATAATCAAATGGGGTTGGAGGGCCATGTGATTGAAGAGAAGGTCAAAGAAGATTCATGGACATGGATAAAATACGGACAAAAACCCATTAACGGGTCTCCACATCCAAGGTTTTTACACATTCAAAACTTTAACTTTCACAATTTTTTCTTTCCTTTCATATTTTAAAAAATAATTTGGTTAGGTATATGAAATCACACACTCACACCTAGGGTTTTAGATAGTGCATAGGCATTGAATTCCTTGATATTCCGTAGAATTGTGGTTAAATTCGACATATGTGGCCGAACCACGGTTGCATTTGATTTTATTAAAAAAAAATTAAAAACTGTTACTTAATACCGCAACTAATTTTAGTCCTCATTTTTTGAAACTAAAATTGAATATTTTACATAATGCATGGACCAATTCTAACATGAACAAATTTTGTTGGGACTCAAATAAAATAAGACCAAAAGAAAGAAAAAGAAAGGTATATTTGTAAAGAAAACAAAAAAAAAATATATTTACAACGACTTGAAAGAAGAAAACAATTATATGTTTGTATGGATCAAAAATATATTATTTAAACCTTACTTTTTTCAATGTAACATTTAATTAGTATTAAGTGCATCACTCCTAAGCCTGTTTCTTTCAAATTTTATATATATATGAATCACTCATTGGGTGATTTTAGCTATTAAAATGTAATAATTTAGAGATGATTTATTTACAAGGAAGTCAATCAATGTTTTTGTAGGAGCTACTACAAATGTAATAGTTTCAGCGATTGTCCGGCAAGAAAAATGGTACAAAAAAGCAAAACCAAAAACAACACTTATGTTGTGACGTATAAGAGTGATCACGACCATATAAAACCAGCAGGTAATCTAAACTCGATGATTGGGACCTCCCTGAACAAGTCATCAGAGACTAGATTACCCGCTACAAGAGAACCTGGATCATCTTCAAATGTTGGAAACTTCCATTTGCCTAACGTGGCGGTGCTGCAGTTTGATCAACCAGAGAGCAGCAATGTTAGCAACTTCAGATCACCTAATGTGATGATGTTGCAGTTTGATCAGTTGGAGAGCAATAATGGTCAAATTTTTGCAGATGAATCAGATAAAAAAATGACTGGAAGCTTAGATGATGATGATGATGATGATGATGATGATGATGATGATGATGCCATTTTGCTAGAAAAAATGAAAACTATATTGGAGAATTTCTTAGTAGATTTCAAGCACATTATGGCGCTTATTCCCTTAGATTGATATAAACCAAAGATCTTTCTCAATTTGAGCCGATTAAGTTTTGAATCGCCCTCCAAATAATATATGATTCAATGGTTTTTTCAATCGGTGCACAATATTTCACTAAATAAATATTATTAAATTGGTCACTTTTCGTTTTACCGATTAATTTTTAATATTGATCTTATTATTGACAAAGTGAGCAATTAATAATCTTTATTGGGAACAAAATTGTACCCATGCAAAACCATTTAAAAATCATATTTATTACACAAACATGGGTTTTTATTTTTGTTCTTATATATTTAAGTGTGATTTTTTGTTGGTTATATTTTGTGTCACATGAATGGTGTAGACATTTGATTGAAAAGTTAATTATGAATTTTTTTAGATGAACTAAAACTATTCAAATAATATTAATGATTCTCGAAAGACGTGCATTTATATCATTGATTTATTGCAAAATTATAATAATTGACAACATCATTTTTTTTTGGTAGAGTGGACAACACTATTTCTTTTGGAAAATGAAGACGATCTTTACTCCCAACGAATACTTATTTTATACCACACACTCGTAAATATATTCCAAAAAAGGAATTATGAATGAATTTAAAATTGATCAAGATAAGTATCATTGTATCAAGTAATTATTTTTGAAAAACATAATGTTGGGAGATACAAGAGGCAAAAAGTAAGTCATACAATCGAGAGAGATGCTTCCATGGATCTCTAGTTGCACTCCCATCAAATTGATCCTCCCTTAAACTAGTTAGAACCATATTTTTAATGTCAAAGGCAACGAGATTCGTCGGTTGGAAACCTAAATTTTTTTCCCTGCATCAGTTCTTCGACAATAGTCACCCATTGTACACTTGGGTGGGTTTTTATCTTCCATAAAGTCTTCTTCGAACTGTGATTCTTCGTTTGATGATAAACTACCTTGTGCTTCGGTTATCGCTCTTTGCTAATCGTGCTAACTAGACTGCTTTTCTACAACTTACATCAAATACTATTATATAAACAATTTTTTTTTTGTTTTCACCACCAGTTTAATCTGGTTCGAGGGTCAATTCTGACATCAAGTAGTTCCAGCCCCCTCCCGATCGCAGTTGCGGGGGATCGAACTGTGATCCTCCCTACCAAGTTCAGCGCCAATCACCGCTGAATCAACTAACGATTGGTTATATAAACATAAATTAACTCTCTCTTAAAAGGATAGATTTGTAAAGACATCATTTATTATTAATAAATGACCAAATGCATCGAAGAACCCTATAAGTTTCGAATTTGTAATAGTTAAATCCTTTAATTTTTTTCGGTAACAAATAGTTCTTTCATGTTTCTAACTTGTTGCACCATTCCCCTTTCAGTTACATTCATTACAAAAATTTGTTGTATCGTTACCTTTCCAATTACCTTGTTCATTGTTGCAATGTGGCCGTTAACGTTCACTACCACCACAGTGAATATTTTGAAGAAAAAAAGGCACATATGTTGGAGGAAATTAAAAGGAAGGGTAACACTGCAACAAGTTTTTGTTTAACGCAACACTGCAACGAGTTAGAAACTTAAAGACCTACTTATTACATAAAAAAACATAAGACCTAACTTTAAAAATATGAGACTTAAACGACTTTTGGATGAATTTAGCCTTAATAAATTTATTAATACTACCATTTTTTTTTTTAATTTTCCGTCATTAGCGACAGGTAGTAAATATTAATATAGATATAGATTTAGTAAAAGAAATATATATATATATAAAAATTAACCGAAACCTAATGCAATTCAAACAAGATTTCATATCTTATACTTATAAAAAAAAGGGTTATGCTAACATGTGTCCTAAGGGCACATTTTAAGGTGGATTTAATTAAATAATATCTCATTTAATTTATTTCAAAAATAGCAATAATCAACTTTATTAATTAAAAGATATGGTTCACTATATTTATTAATAAAGTGTAATCTAACACCATCTAAATTCATTTTCTCTAAATTTGTATATGTTTCTCTCTCTTGATCAATGGTGTAAATTACACTTTAATCAACTTTATTAATTAAAAGATATGGTTCACTATATTTATTTCAAAAATAGCAATAATCAACTTTATTAATTAAAAGATATGGTTCACTATATTTATTACCCATTTAAAAAAATTGCATAGGCAAAATATGATACTTGCCAAATAGTTGATGTATGATTAGGCGCTTGGTCAAATTTTTTTTTTGCTACAAATTTTTTTTTTTTGTCAAACCTTTTTTTTAAAGTTGAAAAAAACATTAAATTAAATTATAGTAAGTATTATAAAATTCTAAAACATATTAGTAATTCAAAAGCTAAAACAGCACTAACAAATCGTTATCATTACAACATAATACTATAATACTTGATCTTGTTCACCGAAAAAAAAACAAAAAATACAAGTTAGCATAAATCAAGTATTACCAAGAGTACTATAAGTCTGATTGTTAACAAACCAAAAAAAATTGGATGCATATAATTATGGTCGTATTACCATCTGTGTGATCATAAATCAAATTTGGCAGCTTATCATATTTTGTCTTTTCAATTCTTTAATGGTAATAAATATAGTGAACTATATCTTTTAATTAATAAAGTTGATTATTACTATTTTTAAAGTAAATTAAATGAGATATTAGTTAATTAAGAGGAGTGCTAGCAACACACTCCAATAACAAACACACTCTAACACACTTTCTTCTATTGGTTAAAATTTATATGGGTCCCATAAAAGTTATATGGGTCCACATTTTTTTATGGGACCCATGTGAATTTCAACCAATAAAAGAGAGTGTGTTGGAGTGTGTTTGTTAAAGAGTGTGTTGCTAGCATTATTCGTTAATTAAATACATCTTAAAATGTGCCCTTGGGGCACATGTTAGCATTTGCAAAAAAAAAATCATATCTTATAGAAAAACAAAATCTCCTAATATTTTGTTTTGTCAATATTGATACAAAGTAAAGTGGGTTCTCGTCCTTAGTACGCTGGTCCACATTTTTTGAGAAGTAAATTTGAGTCTTCTGATTATTAATCTTCTGGCCAGAAGCTTGACAAAATTGCTCGAGACAATGCATAACACAATGAGCTTGCTCAACGGAAGCCTCTGCAAAAAGAAGAAGGTCATCAGCAAAAAGAAGATGAGAAATTTGAGGGCCGGATCTACCTGCACGCATAGGTTTCCAATATTTAGCTTCCACCTGATCTGCAATAATATGAGAAAGACGTTCCATACAAATGACAAATAAATAAGGGGACAAAGGGTCACCCTGTCGAATTCCTCTTGTAGGGGAGAACATGTCAGTTTTATCCCCATTCCACAAAATTTTAAAAGAAGGAGACGTAATACAATTTTTAATAATACTAATGAGTTTAGGAGGAAACTTACACTCTGCCAAACAATGCTCAATGAAATTCCAATTAAGTCTATCATAAGCTTTCTCAAGATCAATCTTAATTGACATGAACATTTTTTGGCCTTTCATTTTAGCCATCGAATGAACCATTTCTTGAGCCACAACGATATTGTGATGAATTGTGCGACCCGGGATAAAGCTGGACTGGTAAGGAGAAATGATACCATCCAAAAGAGGCTTAATTCTATTGACAATCACCTTAGTGATGATTTTATAAGTCACATTACAAAGGGCAATTGGACGAAATTGATAAACATACTCCGGCTTGTCTATTTTAGGAATCATCACAAGTAAAGTATTATTTATGAAAGAAATAAGAGAAGGGTTAGACCAAACCTGATTCACATATTGAAAAAGAGAATTTCCAACAGTATCCCAACATTGTTGGAAAAAAATTGGCGGATATCCATCCTCTCCTGGAGCTTTGTGCGGTCCCATAGCAAAAAGAGCATTTTTACATTCAATAAAGCTGACAGGGCTACTAAGTCTCTGATGATTAGTCTCCAAATTCATCGGATAAGTAGCCCACGCTATAATCGGGTCTCGAATAGGTTGGTCTTCTTTGTAAAGCTTAATATAGAATAATCTCACCATGTTTCTAAGTCTTTCTTGTTCATCTACCCATTCTCCGTCATCATTTCGGAGAGAGATAATTTTGTTTTTTCTTCTCCTAACAATAGTTTTAGAATGATAGTACCTGGTATTACGATCCCCATCTGCAATCCAACGACCTCTAGATTTTTGAAACCAAAGGCACTCCTCCTGGTAAAGAGTAATAGCTAGTTGCTCCTGAAGTTCCTTCTCTAGATTGTCAAGAAAAGTACTATAGCCATAACTAGAACTCTTTTGAATACCATTCAATCTTGTCAACAACTCTTTTTTTCTTTTGAAGATATTGCCAAACTTATCTTTATTCCACTCTTTAAGTTTCGGCGTAAGATTGTTGAGTTGATTAATAAAATCACTTTCGCCTCCCCACCTATCTTTAAGAAAAGGATGGAACTCCTCATGAGATATCCAAGCTGCCTCGAAACGGAAGGGACGATTATTATTATTAATATTTGGCTCCCCCTCAGTAAGAATAATAATGGGATGGTGATCTGATTGAACTCGAGGTAGAACCTTAGCAAACCCCTCATGATATCTCAATCTCCAGATGACATTGCAAAGTACCCTATCCAGCCTCTTGAAGACCCTGTCCCTCCCATTCCATTTTGGACCCCTCCAAGTATATTTGGTACCCGCGGTTGTGACCTCCAAAAGATTGCAATCATTAATCCAACTGTTGAACTGTTGACATTTCCTGATATCAACCTGTACACCCCCTTTTTTTTCATCCGGGCTTGCTATCTCATTAAAGTCGCCCATCAAGAGCCAAGGCTCATTGATATTGGTTGCAAGGTGGTGAAGCTTACTCCAAGTTCCAATTCTCTCCTGCTCTCGCGGACTGGCATAAACCACAGTGAGCAACCAAGGGTCAACATTTTGCTCCATAACCTGCACATGAAGAAAGTAGAAGTCATTTATAATTAAATGAACTTTGATATCTAACCTATTCCACATAAGCCAAATTCCTCCGGAGAAGCCTCTAGCTTCAGCTCGTAAGTAGAATTTAAATCCTAATTTTTTAATGGTGGTAATGGCTATATTGCCACTACACCGAGTTTCTTGTAAGGCCACCATATCAACTTTGTTGTTCCTGCAAAAATTAGTAAGCGCTCGATGAAATTTTTTTCCCTGAGCACCTCTACAATTCCAAGAAATCACAATCATAAAAATAATTAAGATAAAAATATACATAAAAATTAAAAATGAAGAACCCATTAATCCATAGTCATGTTTGTGTCTTGGGCCAAATCCGACGTTTCTTTAATAGCCGGTGACGACGCAAACCCACTTGTTTCTGTTTGAGTATCCCCTCTATTCGTGTTTCCACTCCCATTATTGGATAAGTCCGGTGGTTTAGAGTGTTTGACTAGATTAATATGTTGCACGTCATGCTCCTGCTGCTTGTGTTGCATATTAATAGTAGCACTAGATGGGTTGGTTATGCCATTCACTTGATGTGGGACCCATACCCCTCCATTTGGTTGCACCCCCATATCATGACTTTCTTCACGACAAGGATGTTGCTGGTGTTGTTGAACCCCTTGTTTAATACCAATATTACCTCCAATAATTGGGCTTTTATTTTTTTGACTCATATTTGGCCCATTATTATTGCTAACCATGTCATGTCTTGGCCTCTTCTTCATAAATCTTGTTTTATGTTTCTGTCCCATTCCGGCCGTACTCCCTTCTCCGTTATTTTTTCCATTAATGTTTTTTAAATGCTCCACAAAAGGACTTCCATTTTTAGTTTGTTGAGGTGTTTCCTTTTCATTTCCCGTAATTCCGCGACTATTAACTTTATTTCCCCTTTTTCTCCTCTCAACTTTAATCCAATCTCCATGTAATAACTCTGGATCTCCTGCCGAATCCGGTTGCCCCTTATTATTAGCTATCTCCTCCACAAAATCCGCTTTCTGATTTTGGACGATTGTATCACCGTTCAGGGCTGCACCACCGTCGTTCTGTATCGGCTCTTTGGAAGGAGTAGTTTTTTGTTGTGTACAATCCTTAAGAATATGTCCGTAACATCCACACTGCGTGCAAATGATATGCAGACCTTCATATTGGACATGATACCATTCTCCGTTTACCCCAACACGACCTACCACCGGCTTCGTTAAATCAAGTTCTACACACATCCTGGCGAATCTGCCCCGATCCACTCTCAGTGTGTGTAAATCAACTTTGACTGGTGTGCCTACCATTGAAGCCAACGCCCATAATACGCTTTCGTCATAATACAACAGATTCAAATTTGGGATTCTTATCCACACCATTGTTCTATCAATCTTAGCGGTATTGGCGTTGAAAGATGGAGACCAATGACTCAGGTGAATAGTTTGGGAAAGTATCTGGGGGCGAATATCACTCCAGGAAGAACAACGAGAGGAAAGTTTCATCATATTATAGCGAAAATGCAGAACAAGCTTAGTGGTTGGAAACATCAGTGTTTAAGTTTTGCTGGCAGACTTACGCTTACAAAGTCGGTGCTTAGCTCTATACCTTATTATCATATGCAGTATGCCAAGATTCCTAAAACACTATGTGAAGAAATGGAAAAAATTCAGCGTGGTTTTTTGTGGGGTGATACTGAGCAGAAGCGAAAACCTCATCTTATAAATTGGAATGTTTGTTGTTTGCCCAAGAAAGACGGGGGTTTAGGGATAAGGAATCCCCATCAGATGAACATAGCTTTCCTTATGAAGATACTCTGGAATATGATCAATAGACCAGATGACTTGTGGTGCAAGGTCCTCTATAGTAAGTATGGCAGGAATAAGGATCTTCGAGTGGCTATCAGTTCTCAACATTACGACTCGCCTCTATGGAGAGCACTAGCGGGTATATGGGATCAATTCCAAAAAAATATTGTGTGGCAATTAAGAGATGGTAAAAGTATAAACTTTTGGATGGATAGATGGACTCCAAATGGCTCTTGTTTCATGGAGGCGGCTACCAATCAGGCTATTGATTCGACCCTTAATGTGAAAGATGTCTTAACGATTGAAGGGAAGTGGAATCTTGATTTTTTGAAAAATAATTTGCCTCTTAACATTGTGAATCAAGTAGTCGCACTCCCAGAACCAAGAGATACAGATGGTCCAGATGTAGTAGGATGGAGAGGCACCAATACTCATCATTTTACGATTCAGAGTGCCTATGAGTTGCAACGAGGAAATATACCCCAAATGGAAGGCGACTGGAAAATGATATGGAATTGGAAGGGCCCTCATAGAATCCAAACCTTCATGTGGTTAGCAGCACATGATCGCCTTCTAACCAATTACCGGAGGAGCAAATGGAATGTGGGAATATCACCAATTTGCCATAGTTGTGGAAACGGGGAAGAAACTACCATCCACACATTAAGGGATTGCGCATACGCTACTCGAATCTGGATCAAGTTAGTAGCTTCCAATCATATTACTAACTTTTTTTCTTTCAATTGCAGGGATTGGTGCTTCAAGAATCTCAACAACGAGGATTATGGAGTGCAAAAAGAAGGGTGGAAGACTATTTTCATGGTGGCGTGTTGGCACATGTGGACTTGGCGCAACAAAGCCATCTTTGATGAAGATTTTCGACAACCTGCAGACCCTATTCAGGTGATCCTCAAGATGGCGAAGGATATTGATGGGTACGAGCATCATCATTTTACTAGAGGTCGAAACCGATTGGAAACCATATTCATTCGTTGGAAATGTCCCAATGAAGGCTGGATCAAACTTAATTGCGATGGAGCTCATAAGAAATCTATGGATCTTGCTGGTTGTGGTGGCTTACTACGGGATTCTGATGGTCGGTGGATACAGGGATACACTCAAAAGATTGGTACTTGTGACTCTTTACATGCCGAAATGTGGGGCATGTATGCGGGAATGGAGTTGGCTAGACGAAAAGGGATTACTCACCTCATTGTGGAAAGTGATTCCAAACTACTAATTGATATGGTTACAGGGAGATGCAATCTTAATGGGGCCACCCCCATTATGATTCGGCGCATTCAGGAGCTTATCAACATGAATTGGCAAACTCAGTTTCAACACACATGGCGAGAAGGCAATAGAAGCGCAGATTGGCTAGCTAACCATAGTCTTATGCAAGATTCTTTTGATTTTATAACTCTGGAGACTCCTCCTATAGATCTTCAGAATTCTCTCTTTGCTGATATTTCCGGGGTTTCCATGCCTAGGACTGTGCGTGTAATTTCTTAGTTTTCTTTTCTTTTGGGCTTTGCCCCCTTCATGTACCAAAAAAAAAAAAAGTGGGTTCTTCCCTCCAAATCAAATTATTTCCATATCCACGAGTCATGAATTGAACCGTTGACCACATGTTTAAGGAGAGGAACACCGTTACTACTTAGACCAATTAATTATTTGTTCACAATATCCTAATTATTTACTATTTATAACAAAAATAACAAACTTTTTTATTCATTTTTTTAAGCAACTTTTTTATTCATTTGACTAACAAAAATAACAAACTTAAAACAAGGATCCGGACGCGTCATCGTTATTAGAGGATATTAAGCTCTTTTCTTGGTTATGGTTTTCTCGTCGTTATAGCTGTAATGCTTGTATTCCATTTTTTAGTTGGTGTTTAGTCTCGGTGTCTTGTATTCAAAGTTTTTGACTTTTTTATGTCAATTGTAAAGGTTTGAGTACCCCTTATACTCCCTTACAATAATAATATTTTTTTCTTAAAAAAAAAACTTAAAACAAATATTTTTGTTAAATATACACAAGATTTCCTCTAAAAGAAAAAGATAAAAAAAAAGATATTTTTCTCACTAATTAAAAAATAGTACTTGCTTAACAATTTCCTAATTATTATATTTTTATATACATATTTTAGAAGACTTGTGAAAGTCTACTCCTTTCCCCCTTGCTGCTTCCCTTCCTTCCTCCTGCCAGCCCTTATAATCTCTCTCTCTCTCTCTCTCTCTCTCTCTCTCTCTCTCCGCTCAATCAATCAAACTATTCGTCAGATTTCTCTTTCTCTTCCAAAAACCCTTTCGTTTCCCTCTCTCTCTCTCTACACCCTTTCGTTTTCTACTCTTTCTCTCTCTAAATTCTCTCTCTCTGTCATGGCTTCCGATCTTGAACTCAAAGCCAAAGAGGCCTTTGTTGAAGACCACTTTGAATTAGCCGTGGAACTTCTCACACAAGCCATTGATCTTGACCCTAAAATTTCAACACTTTTTGCTGATCGTGCTCAGGCCAATATCAAACTCAATAACTTCACTGGTATTGTAACTTTCTTTCTGTTTTTCTAATACCCTTTTGTTTGTTTTGTATGAATAACAAAGTTTTTGTTAAAAATTTAAACTTTCTTCAATTGGGTTATCTATTGTCTTTCATTACTGTATATGATAATGATAATAATTGTGTTTTTCTAATACCAGTTTGTTTGTTTTGTATTTATAACAAAGTCTTTGTTAGAACTTAGAAAGATTGGAACTTTGTTCAATTGGGTCATCTATCTATTGTCTTTGATTACTATACATGGTGGTGATGATGATGATAACAGTAATTAGGTTTTTCTAATACCCTTTTGCTATGAAACACGGTACACTATTCGGATTAGTTGTGTCCCGGTGTCGTGGACACTGACACGTACTCTTTTGTTTGTTTTGTATGTATGACAAAGTCTTTGTTAAACTTTAAAATTGAAACTTTGTTCAATTGGGTCATCTATTGTCTTTCATTACTATATATGATGATGATGATGATGATGATGATGATGATGATGATGATGATGATGAGGATGAGGATGATGATGATGATTGTGTTATTCTAATACCCTTTTGCTATGAAGCACAAACACTCCTCGGATTAGGTGTGTCCAAAGACACCGAAACGCATGATTACACAAGCTAGTGTATGTGTCGTGTCTGGTGTCTATGCTTGGTAGCCCTTTGGTTTGTTTTGTATGTATAACCAAATATTTTTTAAAAAATTGAAACTTTGTTCAATTGGGTCATCTATTGTCTTTCATTGGTATATGATAATTTAATGGCTAAATTGGATGTTTGGTCTTTTAAGTTGGTCCCTTGCATTACTAACATTACAATAAGTTAGTCCTTTTAGTCAAATTTTTGTTTAAATCGTGCACATGACGTGACTAACAAAGTTGCATCTGTGGATAACTTAGGGGGTTGCCACGTGGAAGTTTTAGACGGGCTTAAAAAAAATTTGAAATGATGATGGTTATTTTAAACTTAAAAGACAAACTTAAGTTTTCACCTTTTTCTTAAAAAAAAATTATTGAGGGATTTTGATATATTTGTACTTTTATTCATTTGTGTGGGTTTGAAATGCGAGTCTTTGTCCATTCGAGTTGTCTATGTCATTGCAAATGTTTTGGAATGTAACTTTCCTGTGTACTTCTGATTTTTACATGATAATAATTTGGGGTTTATAGTCATTTATGATTATGTGTACTGTGTAGACATGTAGTTGTAATGATTTACTGATTTCGGCAACCAAATTTCTTGTCTTTTGTTCAGAGGCTGTTGCTGATGCAAACAAAGCAATTGAGTTGGATCCTTCTCTATCAAAGGCATATATGCGCAAAGGGTAAATACAACACCACCTTGTCTTTCCCTTTATTCTTACGTATTCGGTAGTTGTCGTTACACGCATTGAAGTTTTTGAGCAGAATATCCTTAAATGTTGTTTTTGCCATGAGTAGAATATCGTTAAATGTTGTTTTCGCCACAAGTTATCAAAAACTTGTCTATTCTAGAATGTGGGTCTGTGGGACCGACATGGTCTTTATCCATAGGTTCCCTATATTCATTGTCAAAGCAGCCATTTTTCTTTGTTTCCCTTTAATCATTTCCTCGGTTAGTCACATTACATGGCCTCCTCTCTCTTTATTGAATTGAGCACCCAAAAAAATATTAGCGATGTGTTTTACACACCAATATTTTCCACTTAGTTGTGTCTTCATATCTTTGCTGCATTTGGTTTTATGGTCAAGAATTGATTTTTATGTTCAAATCTTATTTTGGTCAACTTGGTGATCATTTGTCAACCTATGACTTCAGTGATGTGGACATATGACCTTGCTAAATCACCCTCCTTGCCTGCTATCTCCACCATGCAAATTGCGAACACAAAATACTACTGCCTCTGACGTTAGACCACAAATGTTCAATGTTGTCTTTTCCAGTCCTACCTCGTGCAATAGAATTTTAAAATACAATTATAAAATTTATTCTTTTCCTGAGGAACGGCTTCTGAGATAGCATATAACTTTTGCTTATTGCAAACCAATTTAAATTTATACGGGCATACCGTTATATACTCTGAGAATTAGATGTTACAAGGATATTTCTGGGATGGCATATCTTACAAATTTGTATGATAGGCACCGTAGATATTCTTTCTTCCTGTTAAACTGTGATGTAGTTACTAAATTTCTTGATTTGTTTTTCTATTTATGACTTTGTTTGCAGTATTGCATGCATGAAGCTTGAGGAATATCAGACTGCTAAGACCGCTTTGGAGACAGGTGCCTCATTGGCAGAGGACAAATCAAGATTTGTTAATTTGATCAAAGAATGTGAAAAACTCATTGCAGGTGAACTTCATTCTTTTTGTTGAAAACTCTTTCTATTTGGTGAAAATTGTATTGTTAATTTATTCACCTTTTTGGTTTACTTTTGGTGTTTTAGATTTTTGTTTGAGTTAATATGTGACTGATGATTGTATCTTGACCATTGAAAGGGAAAATTTTGGATTTTTCGTTTTTGGCTAGAAAACTGACATGAGCTTCGTGGACATATTGTGTTAAACAGAAGAATCTTATACCATACCTACACAGGAAAAGTCCACAGCACAGGATGCAATTCCTCAAGATGTTCAGCTACAAGATCTTGCAGAGAAGCCGATAGTGGCGGTTGCTAAGCCTAAATATAGGTTAGTACCGCTTTTTTATTGTTTGTCCTTTGCTAGGATTATCGTTTGTGTGGACTGTGGAGTGTGCTAATGCCGATGTAATTAATAGGGTTTCTTTAGGTATTTACTATCTTTAAGTTCCTATTAAAGTTTGATCTAATCTGCGGAAAAATTATGCAGGCATGAATTTTATCAGAAACCTGAAGAAGTGGTTGTGACCATATTTGCAAAGGGGGTCTCAAAAGAAAGCATTACTGTCGAATTTGGTGAACAAATAGTACGGTTACATTACAAATAATATTTAGGCTTTTTTTTATTTAACTTCAACTTTGTTGAACAAGTTGGATATAACATTCTAAACTTACTTCCCAAGCTTTTTATTTTCTTTTGTAGCTAAGTGTCAAAATTGATGTCCCTGGAGAAGATTCATATGTTTTACAAAATCGCTTGTTTGGAAAGGTATGAATCGGAGCTTTCATATGTGTAATAAGTTTGGATCACCGGAAAAGATGTAGCTTACTACTTTATAGGCTTATATTATTTTTTTTTGTGTATAGTTATAATGCTGATGCCACAGATGGTTATAATTTTGGTTTAAGCCCTTTTATTCAAAAATTAAAAATTAAACTCCAACATATGTTTGATCACAGTATTGTTTTGTTATTCTGTATAATATTTTAATCTGTGATTATATCTACGATCAGATTGTACCTTCCAGTTGCCGGTATGAAGTTTTGTCCACCAAAATTGAAATTCGCCTTGCTAAAGCTGAATCTATTCACTGGAAGTCCCTTGAATTCACCACAGAAACCACTGTTGCACCGAGGGCTATTGTCTCTTCAGGTAACTTCAGACTTATCTACAGTTTTCACTCCTTCCTTGCTCTTTGGTGATAATTGAGAAATTATTTCCTTCTATACAAATACTAGTGTTGTAAGTTGATCTATGATCGATTTATAAAGCATATAATCAGTCTATAATAACGAAACCACAATACTAGTTGTCACGAGTAATTGTTTTTCGGATAATCGTACCAAAATATTAGCACATACATTTATTAAAATTGTCAGCCCTTTAACGTTTATCATTATTTATGCTCTATTATGCTTTATTTAACCCTTAGCATGAAATTTGCAGTTACTGGAACTCAAAGACCTACTTACCCTTCCTCAAAACCGAAAAGAGTAGATTGGGATAAGCTTGAAGCTCAAGTTAAGAAAGAGGTATTTTTTCTTCCTGGGAAAAAAAGTTTCAGTACTTTATATTTTAGTCCACTTCTTTCTCCTAAACATTTTTTTATTTCAGGAAAAAGATGAAAACCTTGATGGCGATGCCGCATTGAACAAATTTTTCCGAGAAATATATCAAGATGCTGATGAGGATACTAGAAGAGCAATGAAAAAATCATTTGTAAGTGTATTTTTATTTTTCATATTTTTTCCTGACTACATAATATAACATAAATTTTCAAGGACTAAAACATAAAAATTGAGTATGTTATTAGCGGCTGAAACAATATTAAAGTTTTTTTTTTTTTTTTAATTCCTCCTTATTGAACATTATTTCATGTTTTATCAAACATTATTACATTGATTCGAGTGAAATTGAACTACAATACCTTATGTCAAGCTTTGAATTCGAGCCTTATAGACAGAAAAAAACGTGGTTGCGAGGGGAACTTCACCTGACAAAGTCGGTGGATACTTTGCACCAATAATACGTTACCAAAAATCTCGTCATTATATATTTGTTATAATTATTTGCAGGTGGAGTCTAATGGAACAGTGCTGTCAACAAACTGGAAAGAAGTGGGAACAAAGAAGGTTGAAGGAAGTCCTCCAGATGGCATGGAATTGAAGAAATGGGAATATTAATAGCTTTTTTATGAATCAATCTTATGTCTCTACATTACATTGTTTTGAAGCATTATACTTTGGAATTTGAATGCTTAATTTTGGTTACAATATGATGATGTATATCTACATTTGTGGTTCAGTTTTTTTTTCTCTATTTGGTGAATACAATGCATATTCTGGTTTACTTGTCATACTTCTATTTGAAGAGTTTTCTATTTTTTAATTGAATTAAGTGTTTGTTTTGTATTAAAAAAAATGAATTAAGTTTTTGTCAAGTGTCAACAACTAAGATTATTTATAATTTTTTTCCCAAGAATTTAATTTTTTCAGTCTGTTGACATTCAATTTCTCACATACTATGACATAATTAGTTTAAACTATTTTTTTTTGACACAAGTTTAAACTATTTTTATGAATGGTGAAATTTGACACAAAAAATACATTGAGGAGAGAAAAATTATTTAAAAATATAATCGCGTTTGATGTCTTCAGAAACTTTTTTTTTTTTTTTTTATAAATTAGTTTAGTGCTTAGAAATTCAGAGGTGAATAATTGGTTTAAAGTTTTTATTGCAGGGTACAATCTTTTAAAAATCATTATCCTATATATCTGGGTGAGCTTAATTTAGTTAGTAAGGACATTGTATTGACGTATTATATATGCAAATATTGTGATTTGAATTTTGGACACTCTACTCATCTTTCTTAATGGTAGAATTTTTGTCATTAGACTACTTGACAAAAAAAAAAAATCTAAATTTAAGAATAAATAATCAAATCTATTTCACAGAATCACAATTATTATAATATATAATTCATAGTGTCCTACTGTCCTATAATTCAGAAGTGGTAGTGCATTGAATAAACGCAAAATACTACAATATAAGTTGAAAGTTATTATAAAATAAAATGAAAAAAACACAAGGCTATATTTGGTAAAAATAAGTTATAAATTAAAAGCTAACTTATAGCTGAAAAACTAGTTAGTTGAACGTCAATCACCATTGAACCAACTAACAATTGGTCAATCATAAACTATGTTAATCCCCCTAAAATTTGCTTCGGCAATGAATGTGAAAATCTTATTATCTTAACATGACTCTTATCAACGGTTAAAATTAATTAAACCTGTTGTATAAAAAATATTGCAGGAAATCATTTAACATATCTCCACTTTTAAACATTGTTTTATCTGGATTTCAATTCTCTTCTTTCCAATTTTCTACGGCTCTCTCCTTCCTCTCTATTTCTTTCTTAATTTTAATCTCTCTCATCAATAAAAAACAATAAACAAACCAAGAGAGTGAAGATCTAATTTGGTTTTATCTACGGTAAGTAGAATTCAATAGAAGTTCATTGTGAGCCTGACTCAATTGGTAGAGACATTTCATCTAATATGTAGGGACTGAAGTTTGAACTCTATTTCATTTATCACTTATTCATTTTTAAATGTGAAATTCTAGTCATTAGGTTATTTACCCAAAAAATAAAATATTCCTTCCTTCTCCGGTCTTAAGTCTTTTTATCCTTATTTTATTAAGAATATATATATATAAAATAAATGTTTTAGTTTTTGTGATGTACAAATGGTAAAACATTATTAATTATATCTTAATTTTTTTTAAAGAATTAAAATTTTAGGACAAAAATAAAAATCTTAAAGGAGAAAAGATTAGGGATGAAGAATATTTTTGAAAGAATAAAAAACTAAAAGAAGAAAGAGTAGAGATTAGTTTTCTAATTTTTATAATTAATAGATAGATATATTTGATTTGTGTTGTGTGGTGTTGTGTTTGATCATAGAAATAATTTGTTTTGTTTAGTTTATATCTTTTTTTTTGGTAAACAAGTTTAGTTTATTTTTTGACGGTAACAAAGTTTAGTTTATTTCTAATTATCTATATTTAGCATTTTGTCAAAGCAAACGCATTAATCAGCAACAATTGTAAAATATATACAGAAAAATCCACAATACAATTTTATATATTATTAGTAATGAAACTCAACTTGGTGAACAAAACAGAGTTACCTTATTAGTTGTCTTTGACTACTATTTGCTGGAGATTGTCAATATGTACAACGAAAAACAAAACATAACTTTTTTGCATTTGAACTTTCTTTATAATGATGAATTTTCCTTTCTCTTGTTAATTTAATTAATAGAAGACAATTAATTAAAGAACATAATTAACATTTGTAGTTGATAAAACATGTCTTCTGAACATAATGATACAATTGCTCAATTAAGAACATGCGTATACCTGCCTCCGCGGGTAAATTCGCAGAGACCATGGAAGGACATGACCGATAATCGTTTGTTTTTAGAAAATTCTTTGCCTCTGTTGCAAATGCAGATGTGTTTGATCTTTTTTGGAACTCTTTTCTTCAAATTTATATTATGTCGTTTTGGAATCCCCAGGTTCACATCTATGAGCATTGTAAGTCCAATTATGTTCATGTATATATTGTCATTGTTCGTTCATATATAGTATATGTTATAACATGTTATATTACAAACATGATCATTGTTTTTGTTGTTGTTTTTTCATATACTAATATATGTGATAACATGTTTTTTCATATATAATTTATAACGAAGATGTCCAATACATGTCTATGGAAGACGTGTCTGATGTTTGAAATATGTTTGTCTAGACACAAACACATATAGTTACATTCAATCAGTTTATATGTCTGTGTTTGCATTCCATTGCATCGATGGCTAATACATGCTCTAATTGTTGTTATATATATGTAGGTTGGTCTAATCTTTGCAGCTACATTCAATAAAACATGGACTGGAAAAATGAAGATGTTGTTCTACTTTGATTCACAAGAAAATCTAGGACTAATTTCAATGTTTGGGTACATGCTCTTCCTATTCTACATTGGTGTTAAAACAGAAATGAGTGTAGTCCACAAAACTAGAAGTGGTGTCACTAACATAGGAGTTATTGGTATAATAGCTCCATATTTATGTGGCATGGCTGTTCTAAATTCCTACTCATCAAAATACCTAACAGATTTGCAAGTAAGACTCCTTGGAGCTATCATTGGATTGTTTAGTATGGCCCCTTTTCCTGTCATTTCCTCAACTTTAAGTGATCTCAAGATTCTCAATTCAGAATTGGGCCGAATTGGTCTATCAGCATCATTAGTTAGTGAGCTTTTCAATGTGTTCTTAGCATCAATGATAACAATTTCTAAATTACGTGAAGAGCGTGGTGAAGTGAATGCTATGCTTTGTGCTTTGGCTGCTATCTTGTATATACTCTTGGTTATATTCATTATTCGACCAGCGATGTTTTGGATTATAAAACAAACACCAGAAGGTTCGCATGTGAGTGATAACTATGTCTATAGTATACTCACACTAACTTTGTTTACAGGCTATGCTTCATATAGATTTGGATTCTTTGCACTTTTTGGACCATTTATATTGGGTTTGGCTATTCCAGAAGGACCTCCATTAGGCACAGCTATTGTCAAAAAAATCGATACTTTTGTTAATGAGATTTTCTTCCCCATTTTTGTGACCACATGTTGTATGAGGGTAGATTTGAAAGACTTGTTGATTTGGAGAAATCAAAGTGATGGAAGTGTTGATTATTTTATGGTACAAACTTTGGTTATTGTTCAAGTCATTGTTGTTACCAAATTTGTTGCTTGTATGATAATTCCTTTACGCAATGGGATGCCATGGAACGATGCTATTTGCTTATCTTTGATTATGAGTTCCAAAGGCTTTGTTGAAATGGTTGCTTTCTCTTTGGTCAGAGATTCCAAAGTAAGCATTTTATCATCTCATAACTAACTCTGATTTTTTTTTTTATATAAGCGAAAAACTACTAACTTGTATTTACTTAATTATTATTTGAATGCAGGGTCTACCAGGTAACATCTTTGCATTATTGATGATATGCATCATAGTAAACTCAACATTGATTCCAATGATGTTGGGTTATATGTACGATCCAACAAAGAAATACGCAGGTTACATAAAGAGAAACATAGCAGATCTAAAAAGTAACTCAGAATTTCGAGTTTTAGCATGTATTCATAGACCAAACAACATTCCTGCAACAATAAATCTTCTAGAAGCAACATATCCAACAAAAGAAGAACCAATATGTACTTATGCACTTCAACTCGTGGAATTAATAGGAAGAGCTTCACCAATTTTCATCTCTCATAATCTTCAAAAAAAGAATAAATCAAATTCAGACACATCAATGGCAGATAAGTTACTTGAATCATTTAGAAGTTTCGAAAGAGAGTTCCAAGATTGTTTAGTTGTCAATGCATTCACAGCTATCTCACCACCAGAAATGATGTACGACGACATTTGCACATTAGCACTCGATAACTTTACATCACTTATTATTCTTCCTTTTCATCGACAATGGTCTTGTGATGGTAACTCAGTCGAGCTTGAAGACGAGTCATTAAGGGACATAAACTATAGAGTTCTGGAAAGAGCACCATGTTCTGTTGGTGTTTTAATCGAACGAGCACAAATGACACATATTTTTTCACCCGAAACACCATATAAAGTGTGTTTGATATTTATAGGTGGGAAAGATGATAGAGAAGCACTTTTTTTCACAAAGAGAATGACTAAGAATCCACATGTGAAACTTACAGTGGTTCGATTCTTGTCCTGCGATGATGATGTTGACGATGATTCGAAGGGAAGTGGTTGGGAGAATAAACTTGATAATGAACTGTTGGATGAAATTAAGACAAAGAATAAGATTGGTAATGTTAGTGTTAAATATGTTGAGAGAACAGTGAAAGATGGACCAGAAACAGCATTGATTATAAGGTCTTTGGCCACTGAATTTGACTTGATTGTTGTTGGGAGACAAGCTGGTGTTGAAACTCCTCAAACTTCTGGATTGTTGCAATGGAGTGAGTATTCTGAACTTGGTGTTTTGGGAGATTTGTTGGTTTCTACTGATGCTGGTGGTAAAGCTTCTGTTTTTGTTATACAACAACAAAGAACAACTATGGATGTTTAAATATTTTTTATTTTTTTATTTTCTTAGCTTTTTAGACATTTAATTTGAGGGAAATACTTAGGTTAAGTTAAATAGGTACTCAAGTTCATCCAATTTTGCACTTCTCTTTTGTCAAATTATATATTTGCTCAATTAATTTATTTTCTGGTTTTTTTTTTGTTTATAATGAGCTGGAAATCGAACCTATAACCTATAACGTACTACTCAAACTTCTTACCACTAGACCAAACTTAGTAGTTGTTTATTTTATTCAGGTAACTTTATTTTCATTAATCATATTATTCATTTCTGATATATTTCATTTCAAAACGTTAATTTCATTTAACATGTCATTTGGAGTTGGTTTTATACCCTCTCCGGTCCTTTTTACAAGGAATAATTTTTTTTTTTGACAAATTATAAAGAACAATTTGAAAGAAAAAAAAATTGGCTCTTTTTATAAGAAACAATCATTAAATTTATTCTTACAATTTCATTTCTACCCTTATTAAATTGTATCAAATTAATCCATTACAAAGTTATGCATTAATTAGAGTGATATATTCTCTATATTACAATAGACAATGATAAATTAATACACCAAGGTTAGTATTGGAATAGATGTAAAATTTTAGAGCACAGATAAATTCATATACGCGTGTGTAATGAATTGTAAACATAGCACAAATTAAAATTAGAGAGATGCTAAATAGTGCGAAACTGCGAGTGAATACCACGCAAAAATTCACCAATGTGCGCGCACAATCTTTCTCCCACATTCAGGCGGTGCAATTTCAGGTTTTAGTAAATTATTAATCGAACCAATAAGTATATTATTAATCATATATTTATTTATTTAGTTCAGCCCACACCATGTTATTGGCGACATATAGATTGTATTTTGTATTTGAAAACATATGGTTTCTATTTTGTCAACTTTGTTTGAATTAAACATGCGTTTGAAAACCATTGTTTTTTCAAGTAGCCTAGAACCATTGTCTTTTCTTTTATACATGTTGTATGATATGATGATAATTGATTACACCAAGTGTTATGTGTAACTGAAAAAATTATAGCAGGAAATATAGCGGATAAAAAATAATAGCAGAGAATACATCGAAAAAAAAGTGCTGCAAACCGATTAAAGTATCTGAACCAAATCGAATCAAACCAACTAGTTTAGTTCAGTTTCATTTTTGAAAAACACCAAAAACCGAACCAAACCATTCGAAAGTTCATTGGTTCAGACATTATATTCACCAAAAAAACCAATCTAAATCGGTCCAATTATACCCCTAACCTGTAGCATCTTTTAAAAATGATCCGAAAATTTGTCTTTATAATGATTACAGCTCAATAGTTTAATGTATATTGAGTTTTATCCAAATTAAGAGCATGTAGGTATTTATTTTCTACATGTTATGAAAAAAAAAGAAGGGAAGAAACACAAAATTATAGGACGGTCTCAAATTACAATAATCATATATTAGTTGGAATCCAAAAAATCAACTACAAATATATCATTTCACGAAGAACAATTTAGTAATTGTAAAATCAAAAAAGAATATACTTCGTCCGTTCATTTTTAAGTGTCGTTTTAGATTTCTGCACATATGTCAATGCATAACTTTGATCACTAATGTACTCCCTCCTGTTCTTATTACAAGAAGAAATTTACTTTTTACATTCATTGAATGTTAAATATATATAATCAATAATATAGACCAAATACATTCATCATTCTATTATAATGTTCCGGGTGAACTAATTGTTTTTTAGGCTCAAATCCTACTTCATCTCTAACCTATAAATTGCGCACGGTTTCTATTAAAATAAAATTCTCCTTCGGCTATATAAATTGCGCACTAACCTTCTCCTAAAACGACCGCTGCCTCTATCCTCTCTCCTTCTCTGAGCGCCACCACGTCTTCGGCCGTTCTCTCTGGCAACACATCTCACTATTTGCAGGTAACCCTAAAACTATCAATCTCCGGCCGTTCATTTCACTATCTTCATCTTCACTATCATGTTGTTGGCTGTCAACGTCTTCTTTCCATTCCAATCCTCTTGATTTTTCACCAGAAAACAATGAAGAATCATTGGTTCTCATTCTAACCAACTACCAATTTCATATTATTCAATTCAATTTATTTACCCTAATTCATTCGTTTGCCAATTGACATCAATCACACTTTCTGTATTTCTACTCTCTTAACTCAAACCCTTTTCATTTATTGAATTATATTTTACAATTTAATTTCTTCTCAGTTATGCTATGATACAAGCAATAATATATATATGTAGGTATATGGGTAGCATTACCAAAGATTGTTCTTCTTTAACAACCTTGCTCACTTGTTAGTTTGCGTTTTTTTTCAGTTGGTTTAACTCTCTACACTCTCAACACAATTAATGTCGTTTTATTCACGTGGTCGTGATTTCTTATTCTGTCATTTGTGTGGGACAAAGCTTCATTATCCTTCA
Source organism: Trifolium pratense (assembly GCF_020283565.1). Taxonomy (NCBI): domain Eukaryota; kingdom Viridiplantae; phylum Streptophyta; class Magnoliopsida; order Fabales; family Fabaceae; genus Trifolium; species Trifolium pratense. The sequence continues at coordinate 46,411,142 of NC_060060.1, forward strand.
ATTCATTATGCACAATGCCCCTTGTGCAAAACCAAGAAAGGCTTAGAAGGTACACTTTTTTTTTTTTTTTGCTTCTTCAAATTATATGTATGCTTGTTTTTCTTTCATTATTACACTTGTTAGGCTTGTCCCTTGTATGGTTTGATGATGAATAATGAAACAAAATAGTGTTCTTATATTGAAAGGGCATGGTTCAGAACATGTGTATGCTACACCTTGCTTGCTTTCTCTTATTTACAAGGGTTAAATATGCTTTTTGTCCTGTAAAATTAGTGAATTTTAGGGAATTTTTGTTTTGATCGGTAAAAAAATCACATATTTCATCCCAAAAAATTTCTGTTTTGTTTTAATCCGGACAGTTTTTTAATATAATATCGACTTATATGGGTCTAACATGGTATATAGACATAATATAGACACATCTTGAACATAAAAGGTCACAACATTGACGTTAAAATGAACCTAAATTGTCCCCGTGAGCATAGATAAGTTGGCAAGGACATCGCATATATTATGCACGAGCCAGGATTCTGTTAGATCCCAAACCTTGTTTACTAGGTATAGAAGAACAGTTGATCCAACAAGTTACTAATGGGCCTAAGAATGGGTAGAAGAGTGTTGAAGGGAAACGGTATTGATAGGACTGAGGTGAATTTACCACAGTCAAACACGGAGCTAGTGAATTACAGGTCAAGTGGTCCCAAGGAAGGGAAGGTATATTCTAGAAGGGTTAAGATAGTAATTAGTGGTTGAGGAGAATGTGGTGACTAGGACAGAGTATTGAGAGCTACTAACTGTTTCCATGATATAAGGAGTGTGAAGGAGGGTAGAGAACTTATCTTAGAAATTGTTATTCAGTTAGTATGAATAGGGAGCTTTAAGCTACCTATCGGAGCTCAGCTCTGGTCAGGATCTAGGGACAGATTTCCCTTTATTCTGCAATATGCTTTCAGACAAATTAGTTTCCAAAGGTTTATTTGATTTGTTTTGAGTTGAATGATTCTATAATAATACATATTTTTTTTAACAAATTGTGTGCCCTGGTTAACTTGTAATAAAATGTCTTATCTAATTAATGCTTATGTTTTTGCAAGATATCTTTGTGATGGTTTTATGTTAATGATATGATCGGCTGTAATTTATAAATCTATCTACTTTTAGTATTCCATTGGCATAGTGGTACACCAGTATTTTGTTTCTCCCTTCCGTTCTTTATTCCTTTTTGTGATTTGTGTCCTGTGTAAGACTTTTCGAAAGCTATTTTATGATTCATCAGGCAGAGTAGACTTTTATGGTGCTTCTGAATGAAAGAATGTAATGTCCTTGCATGTATAGTAAATACTTTGTTGTGAATGAGTGCATATTGTGTTCAATTGAACTAATTTTTGTGTTTAGAAATCCGATTATGCATTATCCTAAGTAAATGTCCTGTCTTCTTCAGGTATTAAAGATAGGGAAATAAGTTACACAGTTTATGCTGAGGTATGGTTTTGCAGATCTTATTTTTATTGATCAGTTTAAACATGTTATTGCCATCTCCTAGCATATGATTATATCACTATGTTCTATCACTTTGGCTTATAGTTCCTACGATTGAGTGACTGTGTTTGGGCAGAGGGTATATTCATATGTGCATTGAGTGACTTGGTGTTTGGGTAGAGGGTACATTAATCTTGACTACTAGTTCTAATTATTTTTGTTCCACGATGTTATTTCTGTTGTTCTTATAGAGTAATTCTCTTCTTGTTTATTATATCCTCGGCACACATGGCAATGGATCCAAAAAATGTAGGCAAAATATATTGATGAGAGATGAATGAAAATAGTAGAGAAACATTGCTCTAAACTTTTTCTTCTAATTCTAGTTTCCTTCTCTATTTTCTGGTGACTAACCCTTTTTGAACAGAGTCACAATACCTCTCTTATCATATATTAACTATGTTCAGTGCCAGTGTATTTAGATGAACATGATTATGTCCAATTCCTCTATGACTTAGGCACATATAATTCATGAATCTGTGATAAACTGTATTTTTTGGTACATGCAAGTAAAAGACACCATGATTTATTTTGTCTTGGTGGTATATGGAGTAAATAAATACCACCGTTTTAGAAGTATGAATAAATAATTAGGCTTTTTGAAATATCAACCTAGGTTTAGGATTTGATGTCAATATAGAAATAATTGTGATGTGATTTTAAGCACATACATACTCGGAGAAGGAATAGCTGTTGTAACTGCGTTGACACAGTAGTCATTATCGATCGTCTGATTGCTGAGATTAAAACTGTGTTTAAACTACACTGGTTGATCAGAACCGTCTGATTGCTTTTGGACGGCCAAGATTGCTTGCTGTGTGAAGCAACAGCAGGCAATCCAGGTCCTACATATTCACATATTATCGATTATTGGCAAATGATCCTTGTGTACTTTGTGGTTAACTGAACAGGAAATTAGAAGAGAACTTGGAATCAGTCAAATTGAAGATATGGAGATGAAAGAGTCTACGGTAATTATGCATCCTGCAATATATATTTAATGGCATGATCTTTAAGCAGATATTTACATGTTTTAATGTAATGTTTCTTTACAGTGCAACAAGACATGTGAGAAATGTGGTTTTGGTGTAGCTTCCTATTTTACCAAACAGGTATTACTAGACTTGATAATGAAGTTTTACCAATTTAATTTGAAGCTTATTTAGTACTCCAATTTCATGTATCTAAATCTTGCTAATTTCAGATGAGATCCGCGGATGAAGGGCAAACTACTTACTACAAATGCAAGCAGTGTGACCATCAGTTTCAGGAGAATTAAGTTGGAACTGTATATGAACAGATAGATTGTCTACACTATTTACTTTCTTTTTTGTCCTCTTGAGTGAATTCTGCTGGCTCTTGTTTGCATAATGCAGAAACCACCTTTTTCTATTTTTATCCCTTCAATTTTTTATGGATATTCCTACATTACTAAGGTATTGTGGTATGGTGTTTCCTATAGTGTGCTTATTTATCTACAACTTTGTGTGTTGATGTTAGTACTTAGCTCCTTTTTTTGGTAAACACTGACTACTTGGATCAGCTAGTGTTTGTATGAATTTATTTTCTTTTCGATATCATTCTATTTTCTTTTCTTTTCTTTTTTTATCAAAAATATTCCATTCAAACATGTAGTTAAACAGCCAAATAATACCATCTAAAAATCACTCCACTATCAGGATAAAGATATACATAGAATAAAACGATACAATTTTAAGCTTCAGACTTGCTCTTGACTATTATATCGATCTATCAAATCATGGTTACATTGACAAGCTAAGAAGGAAGAGAATTTTTTTTTTGTCATTCTACCTATTTGTGTAATCTACGAATTTACCATTTTTATACTTAAATCCAATTTTGTACTTTTTTTTCCCGTATAAAATTAAAATATATTCGTTCATTCAAATTGATATAATACATCAAATAAAAATACAACTGTTAAAAAAAAGTAGATATACAAGTTTAATATTGCTTAAAATGAAAATGATAAATTAGTGAACAAGGTCACAACCTATGAAGCCCTGATATGTGACATGATACCGATATGATACGACATCGATACGGAAATTTTTTCAAAATTCTCGATACGATACGGCCGCGATACGTTATTTAAAAATTAAATATAAAATTAAATATATAAAAATGCACAATACACAGACATAACTAAAATCAATAATGATAAAAAATTTACATTCAAACTACTCAAATTGAGCAAACAAGTAATAATATCATATCTTAAGGGTGTGTTTGTTTCGGGGATTAAAATTATAATCCTAGGATTATTATTCCTTGGAACATTATTGCTGGGAGTATTATTCCTATCAATGTGTTTGGTAAATAAATAAAGTTCCTTGGAACATTTTTAAAATAAATTCAATTAACATTTTAAAATATTAAAATAAAAAAAAATAAATGAGTTAAAAACAATGGGAGAGTGGGGAGTTATGGGTGGTTACCTCTTATTCCCATGGGAATATAAAATTCCCACCATTTAACATGGGAATGAAAAGTGGGAAAGTCATGTGTAATTTATATTCCAAGGAATAAAAAATTCCTAGGCATAATTTTTTAAAACTTGAAACAAACATAGGAATTAAAGATTCCCAAAGTCACATTCCTGGGAATAAATTTATAATCATGAAACAAACACCCCCTAAGTTAAGTACTATCCAAAAAGGGGAGTGTGATGGGTAACTTAACTGATTAATTAGTTGAACTAAAAGTTAAGGAGTTGGAGATCCGGGGTTCAAGTCCTGACAAGGAGAATAACTAACATAACAATATAATATACTAACAATTGCTTATAAAAAAAATACATACTACCCAAAAATACTCTAATATTCAATACTTAAGAGAAAACACGAATTGTATTAGTCTCATTTTCTACGTTTTCATCATCAAAGAACATTAATTGTCCGATACTTTTCCGATACGTGTATCGGAGAAGTATCCAACACGTATCGGTTATATTTTTTTAAAAAAAATAGTATTAATTTTACATACTTTTCCGATACATGTATCAGAGAGTATCAGACGAGTATCGATATTGAGTACGTATCGGACACGATACTTCGTCATTTTTGGAGTATCGAGGTTTCACAGGTCACAACATTCAAATTAATAACATAAAATGACATATCCATGCCAACAAAAATAACTACAAAAATAAAACGAAATATCTATGCTTAAGGATCTGCGTCATTGACCACCTAGTCACAAGTTCAATTAGTAGTTGATCGAAGTTGATATGTTAATGTATATCTATAAAATTGTACCCAAAAAATGTATATCTATATAAAAAGTTTCAAGTATATGATAAAAGCCTTCAAATATTTTTAATTCTTAATTCAACAATTGGTGGTGTTCCTTCAAAAAAAAAAGTTTATATTAATACAAGCTATTAAAATATTACACGTGATTAAAATATTACATAATATATTAATATATTATTTGATGAATGTATATGTAAAAATTTATATGGATAATGCACAACAATTAAACTCAATTTTAGAAGCATACTTTTTTATACTTCAAAAGCATACTTTCAAACAATGTCGGTGTAATAATTGTTTTTGGATGTGTTCATCGGCATAATTTTGAATAAAAAAATTTGTACACCACAAATATATATAGGACGACAAATCTAGTCTCATTTTCTAAATCTAAAAACACAAACATGCATCCGTGCCCCTTAATTAGTGTATACCCACTTTTAGTACATAATAATGTACGTACCCACTTTGACCACATTATTTTTTTATTTTGGTACAAATTACCACATTATTATGTCATCATGTCATATCATGGTATCACATTTCTATATTTTATTAATGCACAATGAAAAATATTCGTAATCAAAGTTATGTATTGGTGTACGTGCAGTGATCAATTGGTTCTTATATTTTGGGACGGAGTGTCTTATTGTGAAAGATGGGAGGAGCAAATATAAACCATAGTATGTAAATCAATGGTTCAGATTAAATTCCACTTTTATGCACTACTGCAGGCTATCTCTGTCTTGTCTTCTCTCTCCGACCTCTCTTTTGGATTACTTGCACCCAATTCATGGAACGCAGTAAGTAACCTTTCAATTGTTCCACAAATTTTTCAATTAGATATATAAGAGGCATGTGGTTGATTTAGCTGGGCTATTCAAAAATCGTTGTTCCAACTTTGAGTTAATGAATGGTTTGATTTCATTTTTAATGGTCAAACCTCAATAGTGGATCCATGGCAATCTAAGCAGATTTCCACATACTAATGGGCAAAACCTTTCTGCAATTGAATACAAAAAAAAAAAGCTTTATGCAATTATTGAATACAAAAAAGAAGCTTTATGCAATTGTAAGGTTATTCTAAAGAGAGAGAAGATGGACGACCCCTTTAAAAAGTCCATCGCCGCCGTAACGGCGTCCTGTTGTCGTCAACCGTATTTTAATAGTCGTTGTTGAAGAAACCGAGCGTCTCTATTTGAGATAACTGAAACGATGAAGGGGTAGAGATGAAGCAAATGGCAATATTATTTACTTTAAGGTGAACCTTTTTAATCTGATCCGTTAAATTTAATCCAAAGGCTAATATTAATTCCTCTCATCTCTCACAATAAGACACTCCTCTCACTTGAAGTATCTCATATATATATATATGGGGAGGGATCAAATTACACCGGTGTAACATTTGAGTAATGTTACACCGCTCAATAACGCTTTAACGAATACAAATTTTACAAAATCCACTGTTGGATTGAAAGCTTATATCGTATAGATCATATATGTTGAATTGTATAAAAATCTAAAATCGTTTGATATGTTTTTGAGATAGATCAAGATTAACGGTATTCAATAAAAACACATAAACCATTAATCTTCATCGGTCTCAATAACATATCAAACGATTTTAGATTTTTGTAAAATTCAACATGGATGATCTATACGATATAAGCTTTCAATCCAACGGTGGATTTTGTAAAATTTGAATTTATTAAAGCGTTATTGAGCGGTGTAATTTGATATATATATATATATATATATATATATATATATATATCATTTTGGTTTGTTAAAAAAATTACTATATAATCTAGTTTTAGATGATTTATTTTGAAATAAACTACCTATATAAAATAATGAGTTTAATGGATATGCATTGACGATATAAATTTTTTTTACACGATCGTCCAATAAACAACTATCATTTTGACATGTCATATCAAGAAAGTAGGGTGAAATGGGGTGATGTGGCGGAAAACATGGTTGGTATTAGTTTACAGTATAAAATTATTTTACACTGTCGATGCATATTCTTTTTTCTCTAAAATAATACCCTATGTATAATTGCAATTTGGGTTCATCATTTGGAAACTTGTAATCGCAAATAAATGTCCATTTAGTTATGCCTCTGCATAACCCTTAACTACTTTGACTTTCATTAACCACAAAAATTCAAGTCACTAACTAGAGTGTTTTTTATGTGTTTTCTCAACCTTAGATATACACTGAAAAACTCTGAATTCTTAGGTTTTGATGCCCGAATAATTCGTTCTTTTTGTCTAAGTATTATCCAAGAATCTTCCTCAAAAGTTGCACAAACTATCAGAATACGCATATTTTTATAAACTTGTTGTCTCAGACGCCCCACAAAATGGCTTCACTTGCAAAACTCTCGAATAACACGACTCATAATGTGAATCAAAATGGTTTGAAAATATTGATCTTTAATTTTAAGTTTTGATGATAACAATTTATATGAAACAGTTTGATACTCTAACATATATTGGATACAAAATTTAAATCCTAATAAGCACAAAGTTTACTATTATGTTTCAAAATTTGAACTCATTATGTTCTGGAGAAGTCATCAATCTTAGTGAAAGATAGAAACCACCCCATGAGTAGCTATCCTTGTCGGACTCTAAAGATCCTAGTGAACATATCCAAGCGGACTACTAGAATTATGTCTACTCTTCCCAAACTTTATTCTATATTGTTGGTCAAGTATTCAATTATCACAAAATTATAGTTTGTTCAATTTTTAAGATCGTATCAAACTTTGTTTAGCTAACTCAACCAAAGCTCTTCACTAAACCCTAACTTCAAATGTCACAACTAGGTTTTATCATGAGAGTCATCACATATATAGAGATAGAGATGCTCCCCCACTTTCAAAGGGGTATCTTCAAAGGTTGTAGCAATATTTATGATAGTTCACGATGTTCTGACTTTGACTTTTGGCAAGTTAGAGAGACATACACAAATTCAACATTATTCTTTATTCTCAAACATCAAATCATCTAACCCACTCGATTTGGTCTGGTGGTATTGACTTGAGACCTGAAAGTGTGCTCCTCCTTAAGGTCTCAGGCTCGATTCTCTCTGGTACTAATTTGGATGGACTTATTTAGCTTCTTAAAAAAACATCAAATTATCTTCTTTAAATCTTGGTACATCTAGTTAGTTCTGAGATGAATACATGAATACATAACTTACTATTATGCCCTTTTTCCATTATCAACTTCCTCAAATTCCATTTTCTTCTCTGAAATCTTTTCATGTTCCTCGAGCAATAATGAACTTTCTTTTCTTAAGGAATTATTCATATTCTTGATCCTTCCTAATTTGCTCTATAACAAATTGCTTGTTATCTTAACCATTCTAAGTGTGACGTTCCTATCTGCGGTTCAAATCTCAAACTCAAAGCTTTGAAGTCCTTTATCATCTTAGATTGTTTCATGATCAAATTCTCCCACACTACATTTTTAACTAAGTGCTCAAAGGAGAATGTTCTGAGGGTGAAGGTGGATATGTCAGATCTAAACTTTATGGTAAATGGAGGAATCTTCGTATCAATGGGGAAAAAAGGTATCTGCAACAATGTTAGTACTCTAGAGCTCAAGTCAATATGTGAATGAGGTAAGAGAAAGTGCTAAATTGAGATAGAATGTGTACCTTGAGAGTGAATGCATGAATGCTTATAAATTAGTCGAATTTTTAGGATTAACCGTATGGTGGGGTCCTCCATGTGCATGAAATCAGTCACAAATATCTCTTGAAGTATCATTTATTCAGTATTTGGTAACATGTATTGGAGTAATAGAGCTTCATTCTGTGGTCATTAAGAGCCACGTGGAAAACCTATCCGTTAATGTGGACCTTTTAGTATATTGAACTTTAGCAAGTCCATAATTGTTGCCCCCAAGTCCTTACTATGAATATATGAAGGATTTTAGAGTTATTTGGTGTGATTTTGAAAATTTTGGTCTGTTGCCAATAATTTATGCAAAACAATTTAAAAGTCATACATATACAATTTAAATTCTTTATCAAATAAAATAGCTGTCTTACAATTTCATGTGAATTGGTTGACACGTCATGAGGCCAAATTTTTTTTTTACAATACCCATGTATGATCGTAGTAGAAGAAACTCACTTTAAGGATCTCTTAGTCGAGGAAGCAGGTGCATTAACTCAACCTCCCTGACAATTCTTTTCATGATCACCCCTCATATAAAACCTCAATCTCGACTACCATCCTTACCAAACAATTTCACATCAAACAACGGTCTTTCCCAGTCTTAAGGGAACAACCCCTCTCATAGTTTATTTCCAAGTCTAAATGACCTCGGTCTTTAAAGGAAAAAAAAAAACAACTTTATCATTTTTATAATATTAATTTTATAATATTAATCTCGTCTATCCACTAGAAATTTGCAGAATCTCGCAAATGCACGGTATTTTGTAGGTACTACATGATAGAGAAAGCTCAAAACTAACCATAAAAAGTGGGTGGAAAGTTTAACTTAAATATGCAGGCTGGCATATCGATCACACAAAATGACATGCCATGTGATGTCTCAGCCACTACTTTATTTGCCAAAGACAAGTGAGGACAAACCAAAAGCATTTGTTTGTATGCATGAGTCATATAGATAAATTATAAATATAAACACAAAAGTTATTTTACCAATATAATTTTTTTTGGTATGTTTAATATGAGGGTGCACAATGAAGCTATTATTTTTTTGTACTTAATTAAGTCTAATATGTGCAGGTAACATATCACTTATTTATTATTTTTTAATAATAGTTATTATTAAATATTTAATTCCTTCAACCCAATATTTTTTGAAAAGTTTAAAATAGGTCACACTAATAATTCTATATCATTATAAATTGATCCCACTGAAATATATGAGTATCAATGCTTATTTAAGAAGCGGTACCTATTATGTATCATTTTGTGTTTTGTTCCAATGATGGTACGGTTCAGGGGCGATTTTGTCGCCTGGCGAGCCGGGGCACTTATTTTAGGGTTCTTATTTTAATATGAAAATTCGAAAGTTAGTTTTAATATATATATATATATATATATATATATATATATATATATATATATATATATATATATATATATATCAATTAAGCTGTTTCTATGTAACCTAGCGCGTGTTGGCCCAGTGGTCAAACTTTTAGTTGAGCATGTAGAGAGCTTGGGTTCAACTCCTAGTTGTGCCCTTTATTTTTTTACCTTTTTGTTTTTTCACTTCATTTTCTTTTATTTGTTTATATACATTATTAAAAATTCCAAATATATATATATATATATATTATAAAATTTATATTGGTTAAAACGTTATTGAGAGGTGTAACATTGGTGTCAAACTAGTTGGTGTCATTTATATTAGTTAAAAACGGTCTGATCCGATTGAACTCCAATCCAAAAACCTTAAACTAATAAACATTTGTGCATTTGCGATTAAAATTGTGCCCAGGCTTAATATTATTATTGGAGTCACCACTGGTACGATTGTACTATTAGATACTATATAGTACTTAAAAAATAAGTACCCGCCATTGAAGATTGTCTAAATGTCACAGTGACATTGTTTAGCATGAATCATATAAATATGTAGTATATATTATTGATATTATAAATAACAAATGCGTCCAACGGTTCTTTAAGTTTCTCATTTCTAAGAGTTAGGTCTTTTTAAGTTTTTTAGGTCTTTTTTAACTTGTTGCACTGTTACCCATTTAATTATCCTCCGGTCTTTTATAAAATGTTACAAATATATAAAATAAACAACCTCGAGTGTAATTTTGGCTATTTGTAACTTTCATTTTATCATATTATAAATATAAAACAATTATGGTTGTTCGATCACCAAAGACCATGGGCAGATTGGAGGGGGGCAAGTAAGGGCGCTTCCTCAAACTCTGACCCCCGCCATGTTTATGTATAAGTGACTGGATGGAGTGAGTGTTTTAGTTTTTTATTATGGGAGTGAGGGTTCAAATATATGAGCTTTTAGGGTCCGTTTGGTTCTATATATGGAAAGAAAGTGAGAAGAAAGAAAATTACGCAAATCAATGCATGAATTTAGACTAAAGTTAATCTAAATTCATGTATTGGTTTTCATAATTTTTTTCTCTCTTTCTTTCCATAAAATCAAACGGATCATTAATGTCTATGGAGATTGCTAATGGGTAACGACATGTCCTATTATTCGTTACTTATTTTTTATTTCATGTTTTTTTTTTGACAAACTTTTTATTTAATGTTTAATCTGATTTATATTTGTCTATTCTATTTTAGAGTCTTGCTAACTTGTATTCTAATAAGAAACGTTAATAAATTCAAAGATAGAAATTTTGTATTGATAAGAGCAATTTTTTTTTTATAATTTTTAAAAATTAATTACACAATTTTTGAGTCAAAATTATCATATTCAATTTTTTAACATGTTAGCATTTTCCTTTATTTTATCATAAATTTTTATTTTGTTTAAGGTGCTTGTCAAAAAACATTTAGTGATCTTATTTTATATATACTATTTATTGTTATTAAAAAAATTCGGCCCCTGCCTGATTGATTTATAGATCCGTCCTGCAATCTCTATTGGAATATAACACACGAGATAAATTCTCATAAATTTTCTCCACATGTAAAAATAAAAAATGAAATCTCTGACTATTTATTTATGGGATCGAAAGACTTTGTCACTTAAATCAATTTATTATTAATGTGCAACTTTTTTTTTTCATTCCGTGTTCCTTAAATCTCTGACTATTTTTTTTGTCGGTATATATATAACTTTTAGAGTCTTTAGATTAAAATTTGATATTTTGGTGTCAATCGATCATAACCCATAAAACAGTATTTATATTTTAAAAGTAAAAAACACATAACTAACTAAGTTACTAGTCCATGAGATACTCATCCTAAGAAGCTTGCCAAAATACTAGAAAACAAACGGGGAGCTATCTATCAATACAAGTGATCAATACAAGAAGCTACACTGTCTACACATTCCACATGTAAAGTAGATACATCTTTTTTTTTTGTTACAAAGTGGGAAAGGAAAGAAAATGAAAGTTTAGATGGAATAATTATAGTAGAATAAGTTTTAGGGTTGTGTGCTTCAAACTTGGCTAAATAGTTTGCACAATGGTTGCCTCTCGAAGGGTATGAACAACTTTAACCCTCCGGTTCTTAGAATATATTATAAATAATAGCTGCATGCAGTGGTGTCAAGCATTGAAGGATCAAATAACAACTTGATAACGGTCTTAGAATCAGAATAGCACCAAAACTCTTTGATGGCCAATTCCCTAGCCAAGACTATACCGTGATAAATTGTCAATAGTTCTACGCGAAGGATGTTCAAGAATCCTATATTACAAAAAAAAAACCTTGTACTCACGTACCATCTAAGTTCCAAATCAAGTCTCCGAAAACCGAATACTCCAGAATTACTGATACTACTTCCATCAACATTCAAGACCATACATGTTCCACCATGAGCATTCCAAAGAACCATTCTAATGTCCAAACTCACGTGATATTTGAGAAAACACTTTTTAAGCAAATGAACATATAGTTATCGATGCAATTCGTGAGAGTAAATTAAGGAATAATCTCATTTTCTATACACACTTGATTTCTTGCTCTCCATGACGACCATGAGCACCAAACCGAATCCAAGACACATCCTCTATTCCATAACAAGTATTACATTTGGAGAAAAAAAATTGTCATCATAAGTTTCAACGTAACTTTAATCATTTATTTTTAACTCTAATATCCTTATAAGTTAGAAGTATGTATCTTTTTCTTTCTTTATGAATAATACTCTCTTCGTTTTTTTATAAGTGTCAAGTTTTATCAGATTTAGCATTTTTAATTAACTGTCTAGTTTGTCAAGAAAAATTAACAGTCTAGTTTGTCAAGAAAAATTAACAGTCCAGTTTGTGTTTTAAGGATACGATTTGTCAATTATACTCTTTGTCAATTATTCTTATATTTTTCAATAATTTTTTATATATATATTTGAAAAACTTAACAAAGTTTTTTTTTTAAAAAAAGAAAGTTTGTTCATTTTTTTTACAATAGGAAATTTTGTTCCTTGTTATATTCAGATTTAAACAAAATTTGTTACCAATAATAATTGTTCATTTTTTTTTGTATAACAATAAATTTAGTTGAAAGAGTGCAAAAACATGCTCACTAACCTGACTATCTTTTATCTTTTATTAAAATCAAACTTTATTAAAAACACTTGTTAAAAACATAGGTTAATAAAGTTTGATTTTAATTATAATTTTTTTTCTTTAACATATACTCTTAAAACATGCTCACTAACCCGACTATCTTTTATTTATCAACTTTCTTTTGGTCAAAATCAACTTTATTAATTTGTGTAAAAATGAAATAGTTGCGATACTTATTTTGTAAGAGTTTAAAAGACACTTACCGTAAGTGTAAATTAATTTTACCATATTCCATATCATATTAAGAAAGTGAAATTAATTAAATGGGATAATGTAGTAAAAAATATGATTGTAATTAGTTGACTCGTAAAATTATTTTATCTATACACATTTCTTTTTTCTCATTTTATAACAAATATTGTACTTTTTTTAACATTTATGATAAATAAATAAAACTAGGTGCGGTTGTGCCAAATATGGCACAAAAACAAATTAATATGGGAAGAAGAAAAGCAATGAAATTGTGACGTATCCAAGGAACAAAACAAACAAATATGGGGAGGAAACATATAAGAAAAAAAATAATTGTGACTTGTCAATGTCTTGTGATCAAATAAAATCTTGAAAGACTACTCTCCCTTTTTTTTTTTAGTTATAAAAAGAAGTCTAGAATACACAAGCAATATAATTTAGTGTCTATCATACTATTTAATTGTGCAGAAAACTTGAGTTAAAATCTTACATTATTTGAAAAATTGAAAGTTAAATAAAATATACAAGGGAGATGATTTATAAACTCAAAATGGCTTTATAATTTTGGGTTAAGATATAGTGTTTTTCTCTTTTGCGTGTTTGCTCTTGATTCAATTTGGGTGATATGTTGGCCTCCCCTCATAAGTCATAACTCAACGGTTGTATTTGAGTCTATGGTTCAAGAACGTTTCAAATGATTTTGTCAAAAATCTTTCTAGTATTGGTAATCCTCTCCATACCTGGGATCTGGATGATAAGGCGGTGAAAGTCGTCGTGATAAGACTTTAGTTGGTGATATAGATGGTTGTTGTTGGTGGTGTTAAAAAGTCTCACATCGCTTATGAGAATAATATTTTTGTTTAATAAAATAATTATTAGTCCTATATATTTTTTAAATTCAACTAAATAAAAATTTTGAATTTAATTTGTATATAATGACAGTGCAAAACTTTTTAAAGTTATATGTATAAGAGTCTGTTTGGAATAACTTATTTTTGAGCTTATGCAAAATAACTTATGCAAATAAATAAATTTTTATATTAATTTATAAGTTTCCACTAACAAAAATTGTATTTTTATAAACTATTTTTTCATAAACTACCTTGACAAACTTATAATAATACATATCGCACTTTTTTATATATAAATATTTTGAATTTCGTTTTTAGTTCTATAAAAAAGTTCAACAACTTTTTCTTCCAAATATTTTCTGTTACAATTTTTTGTTCAAATTTTTAATCAAAATCTTCTGTAATTTCAAGTTTCTTTATGATTTTTTTGTATTCATATTTATAATATTATAAGAACATCACCCTAAAAATTTAGAATTTTTAAACGTAATATATTTTTTTTAACGCAAAAAACTTAAAAATTCATATTTAATTCATCCAATTTCTTAAAAAATTAAACATTTACAAGAGAGATTTTGATAGTATACTAAATATGATTGCGAAAAAAGTTCAAAATTTAAAATGATACGGCATAAACCAAAAATTGCGACATAAAATATTAGAGGGATAAAAATGATATTTAAGATATATTTATAGTGACCAAAGACATTTTCAACCCTTAAAAATAATGATTTTTAAATTGTATAGCAAAAAGTTTATGAATAATCCCAAAAAAAATCACGAAAGAATAGTTTGAATGAAATGTAAATTAATAAAATAAAATTAGTGTTTAAACTAAGAAAAGAAAATGTTTAGCCCATAAAAAAATATTTAATCATAATTTTAGTCCTATATTTTTACTCACTAATAAAATTAATCCTCTTCTTTGATTTTTTTAGCTTATGCGAAATAAGTTATGCAAATAAATAAATTTTTATGTATTTTTATAACTTTTTCTTTTATTTGGTTTATAAATGTTTCCAATGACGATCGAATCTAAGACTTTATACATACTACTACAAACCCGTTACCACCAGACCAAACCTAGTTGTTTATTATTATAACTTTTTCAAGATAATTTCTGAAAAAACATCTTATAAAGATGCAATTTTTGTTTGTAAAAACTTATAAATTAAAATAAAAGTTTATTTATTTACAAAAACTTAGAATTTCATTTTTTAAGGTTAAATAGTGGGAGTACCGCAGTTTGAACCACGGTCCCTTCATTTTATTTTAATTTTTTGGTTTTCACCATCAGTTTAATCTGGTTCGGGAGTCAGTTCTGGCATCAAGTGGTTCCAGTCTCCTCTCGATCGCAGTTGCGGGGGATCAAACTGTGGTTCTCTTTATCAAGTTTAGCGTTAATCACCACTGAACCAACTAACTATTGGTTACAGTCCCTTCATTTTACATGAAACTGAACTATGCTCATGAGGACTTTGCATAAACTATTTATTTTTGGCTTAAATATGTTACTAGTCCCTGCAGTTGTAGCATATTTTAGTTTTGGTCCCTGCAATTTTTTTTGTTTGGTATTAGTCCCTGCACTTTGAGAAACTTTGTTTTTGGTCCTTGACATTAGTGAGTCTGTTAAAAAAAAGTGAAAGTTAACGGAGTGCCACATGGCCCAATCATTTCATGCCACGTGGCACAATTATAATTTGTTATTTATAATTATTTTAACAATAATAATTAGTGACTAAAATGAAAGAAAAAAAAAAGACCAAAATCATGGTTGTCTCTTCTTCTTCATCGCCCCACCCACCAATCCCCCATCACCATAGAGACACCATCACCAAAATCATGGCTACCTTAACTCATCGAATCACCACCACTCATAGTTCATCAAAACCCTTCAAATACAACAAATTTAGAAACCATCGGCACTCATATGGAATCATGAACCAACCCACTCTACCCTATTTCAATTCATTCAAAATTGGACTGCAAAATTTCGAAATTTATTCATCCATTTGCGAGCAGAGGCTATAGAAGAACCGGTTAGAGTTAATTTCGAAGTTATAAGTTCGATTCACGTTCAATTTAAAACTCAAGGTTTCACTCTTCCCCCTTTCACAAAACCTTCTATTGGTGTTCATGTTGAGCAGACCCACACTCCTTCTTAACACTTGTAATAATATTAACAATGGAGGTGGTGATGGTGAAGATTGGTGATAAGGTGGTGATGGGGGGCGATGGTAGGATGAGGATCTGTGTTTGTTTTTGGTAAGGGAATCTGTGTTTGTTTATTCTTTCTTCTATTAATATTAATTAATAATAATAAAACAAATTATAAATCAATTTTGTTATTTTATTTAATTAAATTTTAAAATAACAATTTTACCATGCCAAGTGGCATAAAATGATTGGGCCACGTGGTATTCCAGTTAACTTTCACTTTTTTTTAACAGACTCACTAATGTCAAGGACCAAAAACAAAGTTTCTCAAAGTGCAGGGACTAATACCAAACAAAAAAAATTGCAGGGACCAAAACCAAAATATGCTACAACTGCAGGGACTAGTAACATATTTAAGCCTTTATTTTTTTATGTCAATTTGTTTAGTGACTAGAAATTCAAACTTAAGGTGGATAATTGGAATAACCGAGGTTCGAACTCCAACCCTTTATATATATAATGTAATGTCGTGTCAATTAAGCCAAGCTCACATGTTAAATTCTCCCTCTGTCCCAAAACTTTAGTCTTTTTAGAGTTTTGCACGGAGATTAAAAAATGATAAGTAAAATCATTTTTACCCTTACTTTATTAAGAAAGAGAAAATATATTTAATTAATGCTTTAAATTTTGTAAAAAAATGGTAAAGTATCACTAAATGTGCATTGATTTTTTAACTAAAGTTTTGGGACAAAATTAAAAAGATAAGAGCCCGTTTGGAGCGCAGGATAGAATAGTGATAGGATAGGATATAAAACAGGATAAGGATAAGATATGATATCAGCAGGATAACAGTTATCCTCAGTTATCCTATCTTGTGTTTGGTGCAAACAGGATAACAAACATGATAACTATTATATCATGTTTTTAATACATACTTGCTCATAATAATATGATAAGATATATAAAATATTTAAATGACAAAATTACCCTTGTAAATCAATTGTTATTTTTTTAAATTATTTTGTAATACTTTGAATTTTTAAATAAAAAATATAAATAAGTAATCAAATAATTTTATATAGTTTTAAATAAAAAAACATGTGAAAATAATAAAAGTTTAATTTTTTATATGAATCATGATCAAATAAATAACCCAATGATATATACATGTTAGATAAGCTAAATAAATATATGATATATCTCATACGTAAATAATAAAAATAACATTGCAAAATAATTATATTTAATTTCTTATAAAATTTAAATTAATATTCATATTTTATGGTTTTTTAATAATTAGTTTACTTTAAAATATTGTAATTTTAGTATAATTTTGACTTTTTTAGATTATGTAAATTACAAAATTACCTTGTGAGAAAATCACATGTATATTTAAAAATTAGTTATTTTATTATTAATTTACTTTCAAATTATTTTATTATTTATATTTTATTAATTTTCATTTTTTTATTTTAAAATATATTTTATAGAATAAATCAATAAATTTTTTTTTATCCTATTCTGCTGGTAACCCAGCTCAAATTCAGGATAAGAATTTTAACTAGAGAGACGGGATAAGATAAGCTACAGGATTAACTTATCATATCCTGCTGTGTCACCAAACACTGGACTGAAACAAGATATAATACAGTTATCCTATGCTGTCTCTTATCCTGTGCATCAAACGGGCCCTAAAAAGACTAACGATTTGGGATGGATGAAGGATGAAGTTGTGAAAATAAGATATTTAACCTTGATTTCGGTCAAAAAAAGATATTTAACCTTGAAGTCAAATATCTAATGATTACGGACCATTCATATACAGTTATCCTATTTTGTGTTTGGTGCAAACAGGATAACAAACATAATAACTATTATATCATGTTTTTAATACATACTTGCTCATAATAATATGATAAGATATATAAAATATTTAAATGACAAAATTACCCTTATAAATCAATTGTTATTTTTTTAAATTATTTTGTAATACTTTGAATTTTTAAATAAAAAATGTCAAATATCTAATGATTACGGACCATTCATATACAGTATATAAATTAATCTTATTATTGTTGGCGACACATGCTGTGCTGTGCTCGGTGTTTATCTCGTGCTGACTGCTGAGTCTCTGTTTTTCTGTTTAGTTTATATATAAGCTTCTTCAGAAAAATTAGGAGAGAATATAAAATCGAAGCTGAAAACCGCGTTTTCTACTCATAAGCTGGAAAGTTGCAACTGATCACCGGTATGCATAATTGTTCCATTCGATCTCAATTTTCATTCTTCAAAATTACTTTTAGTATCTGCAGATATATTTTTTGGAGTTACAAGTTGTTGCTTCAAGCAAACACTTGGTATTGTAATTTCAAAGCTTAATTTTTGACTCACTAGAAATAATCAATTAATTAATTAGCTTTGTAAGTGTTTTTAGTCTTGAATTAATTAATATCATGATATGTTGTGTTTTGCTTGATTGAAATAGTTGATTGTCGCAACTGCAATCTGGATGGGCTGAATCACTTGATATCTGAACTGACCTCCGAACTAGATTAAACTGCTGATGAAAGCAAAAAAATACTAGTTGATTGTGAAATGAAATTGTTATGATATGGTTAAACTATTCGTATGGCCATGAATTAGCAAACGCTTATCATGATAAGCTCTTATGTATAAGCTATTTCTATGGAAAAAGATGAAATAAAGTTTAATTGTGTTTTGTACATGCTATAAGTTGTTTTCATAAGCTATCTTCCAGAACTTATAAAAATAAGCTAAAAAAAAAAAGCTTATAAAAATGTCATAAGTTGTTTTTATAAGTTCACCCAAACTCAATGGAGCATTCAAGTATTCAACCACTTTCATGATTAGGGTGGCTATATACCTGCTTGCTGATTTTTCTCTCTTTTTGGTTAGGTGGGCGTTATTGTTTGTTTGGTTCCTTTTTGTATTCTTTGACTGCTGTTGCTCTTCAATATTAACACTTTTTATGATTAAACCCACTTGAGTTGGTCTGGTGGTATTAACTTGGGACCTGGGAGTATGCTTCTCCTTAAGGTCTCAGGTTTGATTTTCTCTTGTGCCAATTTCGATGGGCTAATTTAACTTCTTAAAAAAAAAAACTTTTTGTGATTATGTTGTGTTAATATATTTTTATTATTTTGCGTCAAAAAAAATTATTTTGGCTTTTTCAATTTTTTTTTTTTTAAATTGTTATGACGTGTATGGTTTTCATTTTGATGAATAAGACGAGATACCCTTTTGAATTTTCACTGTTTTAACACTCCAGTTAGTAGGCGAAAGGGGTCCTAGTAATTCAGAGTTTGTTTAGGAGTGAAGGGTAAGTAAAGCCTGATCAACCCGATCGATTCGACCTTGACTGAAACTCATTAACCACTTGAGTTCAACCACTTGGTTTGAGACCCTTTTTAATCGGTTATTGATTTTGTTTACTTTCATTGAGCAAAGTCCTTTATGATTGCAGGAAGAGATGGTTGCCTTTGGGAAAAAGTTGAAAGACAGACAAATTCAAGAATGGCAAGGGTATGTATGAATGCTCTTGTGTTATTGAGGGTTAAAAAATAATTTCGAGTTGAATATTAGTTCCAAATTAATGGTACTTTGGATTCATAAGTTTGATATTTTGTATCTATAGATATTACATAAACTACAAACTCATGAAGAAGCGAGTAAGGCAATATGCACAACAAATTGAACAGGGAACTCAAGATCGGCGGCATGTTCTCAAGGATTTCTCACGAATGTTGGATAATCAGGTTTTTGTTGTTTCCTTTGTTGAATTCTTTATTATGGAATACTAAATGAGATTGTAGAGCTCAAATTGGGTTCTGCTTATACGAGTAAATGTGATTATCTGAGTAAAATGAATCAATCATAAATGTCGTCTTACATTGATTTTACTAAATGTTGCTGCGAATTATTTAATTAATATTTGTTTCGATCATTTTACTTTTGTTAAAATCCAGATTGAGACGATTGTGCTTTTCCTATTGGAGCAACAAGGGCTTTTGGCAAGTAGGATAGCAAAGCTTGGAGAGGTGCATAATAATTTGCAGGAGGAGCCTGAAATAAACAAAATAACTGAACTGCGAGAAGCTTATAGAGCAGTGGGACAAGATCTATTAAACCTGCTCTATTTTGTAGAGATCAACGCTATTGGCTTGCGTAAGATATTGAAGAAGTTTGATAAACGCTTTGGTTATAGATTCACTGATTACTATGTCAAAACTCGTGCAAATCATCCTTACTCCCAGCTGCAACAAGTGTTCAAGCATGTGGTAATATGTTCAGTTCAAAATTGAAAAACTGAGAAATTCTCAAACACATATTTATTATAAATATAAAAATTTGTTTCAATGAATGAACATTGACTGAAGGATATGGGTTTGTAGGGATTAGGTGCTGTTGTGGGAGCCTTATCTCGCAATCTTCATGAGCTTCAGGATCGTCAGGGGAGCTACTTATCGATTTATGATCAGCCCTCTCTTCCTCTCCAGGTTTCTTTTTTCATTTTCTATTCTCCTTAAAACACTAATGTTGTTTTATATATTTTTTTCCTCTTGGTGTGTGTGTGTGTTTAGTTTTGTGGCGACAAAAATTGATTTTGAATGAATTGATTTTGTAAATTTGATTATGGCTAATAGTGTGTTGAATGTAAAGCGATTTATGTTTGGATACATTCATTCATGTAAAAGTGAATTGAACATGAAATTTGATGCATAAAATCAATTGGAGAGGCAGAAGCTCCAAATTTTACATTCAAATTAGAATTAATTCTAGAGACAAAATCAATTCTACTTGAGAACGTCCAAACATGTTTTAATGCATGCTTTATTAGCTGGTTAGGGAACAGCACAAGATTGGTGTATGATTATCCATCTTGTTTTACTTCATTTTTTATGCAGGATCCTGTCGTTGATTTGATAAATGCAGCTGTTGATAGGTTATCCAACTCAACAAACTTTCTTAACTTTATGGCACAACATGCACTCATTATGCACGATGAACTTCCTACCCCTTCGGAGGAACATGTTGACGATGAAAGATACCATTTTATGTCTCTTCTGCTGAACTTGGCAAACACATTTTTGTATATGATCAACACATATATCATTGTTCCTACAGCAGATGATTACTCTACAAGCCTTGGTGCTGCACCAACGGTTTGTGGTATTGTTATTGGGGCAATGGCTGTGGCACAGGTGTTTTCTTCTGTGTATTTCAGTGCATGGTCAAACAAGTCATACTTTAGACCTCTTGTATTCAGCAGCATAGCACTTTTCATCGGAAACATCTTTTATGCATGTGCATATGATATTCATTCAATATGGATTCTCTTAATTGGTCGTCTTTTTTGTGGGTAAGCAATATTCTATCCTCTAACTTCTCTTCCTGTCATTAGTTGATGAGCATAATTTGTCACGATGTGCCTTTTTCCTTTTGAAAAGGAGGCATTAAAACAGGAATCTTAATCTATGAAACACAAAAATGGATGCCTGCACAACACTGAAAGATATCGATAATAATTTGAGAAATGAGAGTAATGTAATGTTACATGTGTCGGTGTCTTGTTGGTGTTAGGACACACCTTCAATCTAAAGTGTCCATGATACATAGATTTTGTATATCATTATTTTAATGAAAGTTATGTTCTTTGCTTGATTTGTGTTGTATATCAACATTTAAGACTTCTGTTTATGTTGCTGAAAACATTTGATTGCTTTTCCAGATTGGGTTCTGCCAGAGCTGTTAACCGGCGTTACATAAGTGATTGTGTTCCACTTAAAATCCGCATGCAAGCATCAGCTGGTTTTGTCAGTGCCAGTGCTCTTGGAATGGCATGTGGTCCTGCATTAGCTGGCATACTTCAGACCAATTTTAAGATTTACAACCTTACATTTAATCAAAATACTTTACCCGGGTGGGTTATGGCTATTGCTTGGATGGTATATCTAGTATGGTTATGGATCTCTTTTAAGGAACCTTCTCATGATGTTGAGGAGAATCAGACACCAAATCAGTCAAATGATGGTATTGTACTTTTATTGCATCTACATGTTGATGATTGCTTAACTTTTTTATTAAACTTCTTGTATGACTACATAATCTTAGACGACATTCCGTTTCATTCGGTACTACTCTTACTACCTGTCATTACATTTACTCCTGAATCAATTGAATGATTAATTTCGTTAGGACATAGAAGTTCAAGTACGGTTTCTTTTATTGAAAATGGGAGGAAACAAAGCATTGTTGTCACTTGAATCAACGAAGACCTTTTCTATCCATATCTAAAGAATTATATATATTTTTTTATTTTTATGCGAATTGGTCCTTGTTATCTTAATAAATGATCCATAGATATAGATGCATATTGTTCGGTTGCTGCACTATTCATGTTGATTGATGCATTATTCAATTTACTTGCTACTCTAGACTATCCATTGCGATGACTGATAAGATGTTTTATTCGTCTGTACCGTCTCTTTGTAAAGTTTGCCCTTATTTTTTAAGTTTTGATTGGTGTTTGTTGTTCAATTTTGATATGCTCCACACCAGTTCTAATACCCATAATGCCAAATTGTTAAGATGTTGTTCTTTAATACACCGTACATTATTACTCATTTTTGCACGCCCTTTTCAGAACCATACTGTGACGGGAGCATCATTAGGTTTCCGTTTTATGAGTTCTATGATTCTGTTGAACAGCAACTAAAAAATAACATTATTTTTCTCCCTATGCAGCAGCAGAAAATGGTGCACTAGAAAAAGGCCTAAAACAACCATTATTAATTACTTCGGATGATAAGGTAGATGAAGACAATGACCAAGATTATGATGATAGTGAGGAAGCTCCAGAGGAATCTCGCCTACCAGCCAATTCAATTGGAGAGGCATACAGACTCCTTACACCTTCTGTAAAGGTTTGTGAAAAACTCACTGTCGCTGTTATGATATTGCAATTCTATCATGCATTAATGATTTCATTAGATACACAATTTTCTAATCATTTTTGATGTTCAGATGGAATCTTAGTTTACTGGTGTGTAAGTGACACACGTATGGTCTTCTATGAGTGTGGAAGACACTTTGGTTTTAGAAAATTATAATTGAGAAAATATAGGAATTGAACTGCTATTTGCATTTGATACAATACTAGCCGGTGAACAAGGCTCGTATATGTCAGTTACTAAGAAAGATTCTCGTGCTCTTGAGAAATTTTTGGGTTCTCTCATCCGTTGGATATATCAAAGGGCATATATTTGTGGTCGAAACACAACTGTAGACATTTATGAAGGAGAGGATCGAGACACACATATATGATGTATTATTAATTTATTATAAAGTCCTCTAGAAAGTAACCAAATTATCACTTGATAACTCAATCTAGTTTGTACAAACAAAATGCCAAGATGATATTAAAGGTCTTATTAACTCTTAAATAACTGCATTACATGAAATAGTGTTTATTACTTATTTTACACGATTAGCGTATGTTATATAATATTTCTTGTAGTGCTGTTTATTGGGAATGGATTCTCTCAAGTGTGATTTACACTTGAGAGAATAAAGTGTAATCTAACACCATCTAAATTCATTTTCTCTAAATTTTTATATGTTTATCTCTCTTAATCAATGGTAACAAACCACACTTTATTCTCTCAAGTGTAAATTACACTTGAGAGAATCCATTCCCCTGTTTATTATATAAATTTCACCATGTTCCAATGGAAGATGATGATTGGATCAAATGGAAAGTTAAATGCTTTACCTGACCAAATTTTGTAATATCTGCAGGTTCAGTTATTGATATATTTCATGCTTAAATATGTAATGGAGATTTTACTATCTGAATCTAGTGTCGTCACAACATACTACTTCAACTGGACAACCAGCACAGTTGCTGTTTTTCTTGCTTGCCTTGGCTTGACAGTTCTTCCTGTAAACATTGTTGTTGGAAGCTACATAAGCAACATGTTTGAGGACAGGTAATCTATACCAATATATAAAAAAGAGATGCTAAGTTTATTTTGATTTTACCCTTCATTTAAACTATTTAATGTGCAATTCTTTTCCTTTTTATCTAATTAAATAACTGAACTTTTCTAAATGACCTTATACAAATTTATAACTTCCAATTATTTTTTTTTTTGAAGAGCAGACAAGCACGTCTGCATGCTAGTTTCTAATGAAGTCCATGCTTTATTTGATTGTCAACTATAATATTTTTATTTTTTTTTGCTAAACTTGTCATCTATAATTATGTTTATGCTCTAAGTGAATTTTCTTAAAGATGTATAGTGATGCATAATGCATGTCAATTCTTGTTAAAAAAGTTAAGGAATTATAACCCTATAGAGATTAAAATGCTTATTCTCTCAAAATGATTAAGAAAACCATTTAGAGCCTTAATATTGTTGAACATGTATTATTTTTCATAAATTGTTTGAGGGGTCATATTTTCTCTTTGTTTTAGGCAAATTCTGTTGACATCAGAAATTATGGTCTGCATCGGAGTTTTACTCAGCTTCCATGTAATCATTCCATATACTGTGCTACAATACGTTTGTTCGGGTCTCCTTTTATTTGTTTCTGCAGAAGTACTAGAAGGTAATCTCTTATTTTTCTTTACATATGGTATTATAGCCAATATACAGCATGCTGTTAAATATTTAATACGGAACCGGGCATCTGTTTTTTACTGTTGTGATAGTAAAGGTTGAACTACAATTGTTGACGACTTCGACCTTTCTGCTTTTAAAATTAAGGGATGAGACACTTCATTGTATGACTAATGTGCTGCCGCTGTATATATTAAGCTGCATGGAAAATGCAGATACCTATGCTGATAATACCGTATTGTTAGGTTTTGAGAAAACGTTTTGATTTAAGGAGATTACTTCTGAATATACGAAACTGACACATTAATTTCAACATGTTTATATTTCAAAGATTTTTACAGTAAATAGTTAAAACTTAAAACAGTTGTGTTTATTGTTTTGGCACAAATATGAAGAAAACGAAAAACCTCACTGTCTATTTCAAAAATCTCTCAACTTTATCGTTGTGATGTAAATGGGAAATGGACAATGTAATCATTTTCTTGCTAAGCAAGCACAGATATTCGAAAGAGTTAAAAGATGTTGTAGTTAGTTAATTGATCTGTATGACCTTTTTGACAGTATATATCATTGATTCCAGGTGTCAACTTGTCACTACTTTCACGCGTCATGTCATCAAGGCTTTCTCGCGGAACATACAATGGCGGCCTTCTATCCACTGAGGCCGGAACAATCGCTAGAGTAATTGCTGATGCTACCATTACCTTAGCTGGATTTTTGGGTCAGAGTAGCCTCCTTAATGTCACCTTGCTTCCTTCACTCATCATTTCAGTATTCTCTATCATGGCAACCTGCTATACCTACAATTCTTTATACTGATTTCTATCCAACGAATGCTCTTTTTCAACTAGACCTCTTTCTTTTGTCAATCAAGCTCAACAACATTTGGCAGAGCATCTTGGTTGTTAGTTATATAGGTTGTTCCAATGTGAAATTCTTGGTAAAATGGATTTCTCAATTGTCACTTTAATTTTTCTTCGATGATTTATCATTACTTTGTTGTCTGCCTGTATTTCTTTTTGGGCCAATTTTATGGTGTACAAGTGGGACGTATCTTGTATCATGCACAAGTTGGCTTCTACTACTGGATCAATAAATCACACAATTGAAAGAAAAAAAAAAAAAGAGATATATATGATGTGATTAATTGATACAATGGTGAAAAATACACTTGTGCATAGTAGACAAAGACTTATTTTTCATCCTTTTAGCTATAGTTATGATTAAGATTAATTAGAGATGTAAATGAATTGATGCTATTAGCTATTCATGAATAAATAAATTTGTTTTGTTTAGTGCTTGATAAATGAATTGTAAGTGCAAGGTTTGATCTCCACAAAGTACTAGTTTTTGGTAGAGATAAAAGAGACTCATCTGGGACCAAGTCTTCAATCGAAGATTAATCCAATACAATTTCAAACGCCTATTGTTTTATTAACCCATGTGAGTTTTTCTGGGTAAAGTCATTTTGGTTTCCGAATCATACGACTCTCAGTGGTGGTCCTGACTCCTGAGCATGTTTAGGGTGTGCGATTGCACATGTACCTAGGCATTGGGTTTTACTTGTTGAAGCTCGAACACACACACGCTTCACACATACATAAGAAGAAATCAAATTACATCGGTATACTATCTGAGTTACTCCACTTAATAACGTAACAAAGAAAAATCTACCATATTTACAATTAAATTGACAGATAATATCATATGAAATTTGACATAAACCTAAAATCATTGAGACATTAAAGATAAAAGTATTGAGGAGGATATTGATAAGATTTATCAAACAACTAGAGAACTGACATGGTTATAGCACCAGTTCCAAAAATGTTTTTTGTTAATTCTCTTTAATAGGTTTTTTTTTTCCTTTTGTTTTTCATTCGGTTTTGGTTTGTCCCCAGTTTCAAATTTTTAAATGCCATGCACATGACTTGACTTCAGAAGAAAACAAAATACGTATATACACAAAAATAGACACTGAGATATGCCTGTCACTGCCATGTTCTTCTAAATCTTGCACATTATTTTCTAATTATTAGTGTCCATGCCTTTTCGATGTGACATTTTCAATACCTTTTTCAACATATTTTTTATCTTCCTAAATTGTATATGAAATCTCAATTTTGTCTGTGAAATTGTTAGGTGAGTGTATTACGGTGGATCACCTTTTAGTCTTTGCCTTTTTACTTAAGTTCACTACTTTTTTTATTTAACTAGTTTAGACACCCGTGCATTCTCACGGGTCATTGCCTTTTATTGATATTGAAGTTTATAAATTATGTAAAAAAAAAAAATCAGTTTGTTAATTCAACATTTTTCTCCTAAAAAAAAAGGTGTCTTACGTTGTGGTGAGTTTGTTAATAATTTTTTTTTGTTGCTTAAAAAAATTCAAGGGTATTGTTGGTATTATGAAAAGTTTACACAAAAACTCATGTATTCTCTTTATATATAGTATAGATATAGATAAAATATTTAAAATATATTGTTAAAATATAAGTGAAACTATTTTTCCTTTCTTTTAAAACTTATTAAATCAATAATTTTTTTTTATATAATTAAATCAACAAATTCTCTTTTTTCTTTTAATAGCTTATTGAGTTGATGTATTAATCTGTTTTGTTGTTATTTTTACGAGTATAGATCGTTCTGTTTTGTTCCAATGTATAATCTGTTTTGTTTCTATTTTTAAGCAATTTTTTTTTTGTATTTATCTTATACTTCTTTCTATATATATATTTTTTATTATTTTTTTAGTGAAATTACAATGAAGGATATAAAATTTGCAACGTGGTTAAAAGTAATAAGGATAAATAATAAATTAGTAACTTTGATTGTAATCGATTTTAATATATTAGTAGTAGATTATTTAGTGAAATTACAATGAAAGATACAAAACTTGCAACGTAGTTAAAAGTAATAATGATAAATTAGTAACTTTGATTGTAAATCGATTGTAATATATTAGTAGTAGATTTCGTTCAAACTTTCATTCATCTAAAGTTTGATGTCCTAAGAGTTCGTTGTATCCTTGTGTTAAGTTTTTTTTTTTTAAAGGAAGATTATTATTGATTTAGGATCCGTTTGATCTGCAAAATATAAATACTGGACAGAATAGTACAAGACAATACAGCACAGGGCAAACGTTTAAGTTATTGAACAAGTTGTGCTGATGACAAAAAGTTGTCCCGTGGTTCTGTGGGAGACAAGAATTTCAGTTTTTGTCCTGTCCCTTGGCCCCCAATTTGTCTAGTACCAGGAACAGATTTAAAATCAAACACAGTACACCAGAAATTGTCATGTCCAGTCCCTTATGTTTTAGTAGTTTAAACGCACCCTAAATTCAATAGATCGATCTGTTTCACCTATTCCATGCTGCATTCAATGCTGAACGTTGCCAACAATAATTTGGATCTAAAAATAGGGCGGGGAGAAACTCGCAAGTAACGGATGAGTTAAAATAGAATGTGCTGGAAACTTGTACGTAGCGGATGAGTAAAAATAGGGCGCGCGAAATTTTTTAATCCTATGTAATATTTGTATAATATAAGAGTAATGGTTAACATAGGGTAGTAGTTAATTTGAATCTTCAATTTTGGCATGCACAACACAACGTAATATTTTTATTTTTTTTGGTTTACTCACAACGTAATAGTTTTTAGTTATTTATAATGTTGAGTTTGAGCACTAAAAAGTTAAAAAAATAAAAACATAAAAATCGGGCCGGCCCGAAAGCCCGACAACTCGTACCGGGCCGGGTTCAACACTAATTTTTATAGCACGTTTTTTATCCGTACTTTTTAGCTCGGCCCGACAAAGCCCGAAGCCTGAAAAACGGGCCGCCCGTTTTGACAACTCTAATAGCAAGACCAACAAAACTAAACATAGGTACTGTTTGGACCAACTTTTTTTAAGTGTATAAGCTATTTAAACCGTAAAGCTATAAATAATAGCTTTAAAACTAAATTTAGGGCTCGTTTGACCTAGCTCCTTTTAGTGCTTATACAAACAACTTATGCAATATAAATTAGGTTTTATGCTATTTTATAAGTTCACACTAGTGAAAATTATAATTTTATAAGCTATTTTATGATAAATTACCTTCACAAACTTATAATAATATATAAAAATTGCATAAGCTGTTTACATAAACTATAAAAAAAGCTAAGGCAAACAAGCCCTTAAAATTGTTTAGTAAATCTTATTTTTTTTTATAAATGTTGTTTTTTTAAATATTATAGATTTAAAAGATACTCCATGTTTAGTGAAAAAAAATTATAATTTTTCTAAAAAAGTAGAAGCTAAAAAAAGGAAAAAAGTTAGGACAAAGGTAGCCTAGTAATTCACGAAATCAAAGGCTCAAAAGACCCAACAAAATTTAGTCAAAAAAAAAAAAAAAAAACCCCAACAATAATAATTAAGGACAATACCGTAAATTCGTTCACAGAAACTAGGGTTCACTATAGTCTCTACCTATTTAAACCCTTGTTCGTTCTCACCGCTTCTTGTTTTCCTTCATCGTTTTCTCGCAAACCCCTGTCTTTTATGTTAATCACAAAAAATCTTAATTCTTTAGTTTCAAATTTTATTTGATTTGATTTTAAGGCGGTGATGAATTTATGTATACCATCAAACTTTGAAAGCTAAATTAGCTCGGTGATGCCAACTATACAATCTGAGCCTTGTTTTGCTTAAACTTGTTTTAATTTTAATTTGATTTTAGTGTTTTGGATTTATTGAATGAAAAGGCAACAATTTAGAGTCTCTGATTCGCTTATTTGATAGTGATTTCATTAACTGAGATTCTGGTATTAGCCATCGATCTTCCTAAATTTTCAATTTTTTGTAAATTCTGTTTTTTTAAATGTTTTCTAGGTTTATATTATAGTGACAATTATTTTGATTTTAATTTTTGCTAAATCATCTTTTTTTTTTTTTTGTTGTTGAAAAACCAGTATTCATTGTTGTTTAGTTGAAATTGTTGTGTATTTGATCGGTTTATTTAAGATTTATTGAAATGTTATATATGAATCTGTTCTCCTCGATTTTTTTGTAATGTTTCTGTTCTAGTTCAATGTTTGCTAATACATTTATTACTTTCCAGTAGTATGGAACTAAAGACTCTCTAGTTTCCACAGGCGATTATCCCTGACAGTGGAAACACCTATTCAGGTAGATATCTTCAAATTTTATCTTTCATATCCTTTGATGAACAAGATCTATGATGTTTCAAGGTATCGGTGTGTTAACTATTATTGATCTAACATCAAAAAAAAAAAAAAACTATTATTGATCTGGAAGGCTGAAACATAGCATATG
Source organism: Trifolium pratense (assembly GCF_020283565.1). Lineage (NCBI taxonomy): Eukaryota > Viridiplantae > Streptophyta > Magnoliopsida > Fabales > Fabaceae > Trifolium > Trifolium pratense. The sequence goes on from NC_060060.1 coordinate 46,441,388, forward strand.
GTTCTTTGGTGATTCCCGTATTATGATGATTAGATTAATTAATTGTGATTTGTTGATTAAATAGTTAAATCATATGTTTAGTTCTACCTTTATATTTATAATTAAATTTGTTGAGAAAGGCAACAATTTCTGTTTCACCTATTCCATGGTGCTTCAGTTATGAACGTTGCCAACAATAATTTGGATCTGAAATTCTGGCATTGGCCCTTGTTTTTTCCACAGTCTGATGCATAGGCACAGATCTTACATAGATGGAGTGTGAATTGGGGTCAGCTGACCCCACTCCTCTTCGAGAAACTACACCAATTATGTCACATTTTGATGTCACGACTCCATTTCAAATAATATACAGTCCCCACATAGTTCAATTAATTACATGACAAACAAACTACTATATTTTGATTTTTATACACAAAATGGAACTTTGTATTTATCAGAAATGAGTTCTATATTGTAGGCATTAGACAAGATTAGGTTCCTTTCCCTCACCGACAAGGAGATTTTAGGTGAAGGCTACACTGTCAAGCTTGAAATCCAGGTTATCATTGCTAAATATTTAATTTAAGCATATATTTATATCATTACATTAGATTAGTTAATTAGTTTATTTTTCCTATATTATTTTTGTTAACTTATGATGAATACCTAAGAAATTCTTATAGTTAATAGCTTTTTTAGTGGTTTATTTTGTATAATTGTGCTGCTGAGGATCTGTGTTGAAACTTCTCTTCCTGGTTTGCCTTTATGTATATATGATTGTATGGTCTTACTTCATTGATATGTATACCCTTGGTTGTGCCAATTATTCTTGGTTCTATACCCTTGTTTGTAGCAGCAAACAAACACAAAGAAAAGGGTAATTTCATATTGGGAAGGACAATTTGTATGATCTTAACTTTTATTGATCTTGAAGGCTCAATCATAAACCTATGGTTCTTTGGTGATTCCAGTATTACGATTATTAGAGTAATTAATTATGATTTGTTGATTACTCCCTCCGTCCCAAATCTTTAGTCCTTTTACCTTTTTAGTTTTGTCCCAAATCTTTTGTCTTTTTAAGAAACCAATGCACAATTAGTGATACTTTACCATTTGTACCCTTACTAAAGTTAAAACATTAATTAAATATATTTTCTCTTTCTTAATAAAGTAAGGGTAAAATTGACTTAATTTATCAATATTTATCATTTCTTAATCTCCGTGCAAAACTCTAAAAGGATCAAAGTTTTGGGACGGAGGGAGTAAATAGTTAAATCATATATTGAGTTCTACCTTTATATTTATAATTAAATTTGTTGAGAAAGGCAACAATTTCTGTTTCACCTATTCCATGGTGCTTCAGTTATGAACGTTGCCAACAATAATTTGGATCTGAAATTCTGGCATAGGCCCTTGTTTTTTCCACAGGCTTATGCATAGGCACAGATCTTACATAGAAGGAGTGTGAATTGGGGTCAGCTGACCCCACTCCTCTTTGAGAAACTACACCAATTATGTCACATTTTGATATCTTGACTCTACTTCAAATAATATATTGTCCTCACATAGTTCAATTAATTACATGACAAACAAACTACTTCTATGATTTTTATACACAAAATGGAACTTTGTATTTATCAGAAATGAGTTCTGTATTGTAGGCATTTGACAAGATTAGGTTCTTTTCCCTCACCGACAAGGAGATTTTAGGTGAAGGCTACACTGTCAAGCTTGAAATCCAGGTTAGCATTGCTAAATATTTAATTTAAGCATCTATTTATATCATTACATTAGATTAGTTAATTAGTTTATTTTTCCTATATTATTTTTGTTAACTTATGATGAATACCTAAGAAATTCTTATAGTTAATTGCTTTTTTAGTGGTTTAATTTGTATAATTGTGCTGCTGAGGATCTGTGTTGAAACTTCTCTTCTGGTTTGCCTTTATGAATATATGATTGTATGGTCTTACTTCATTGATATGTATACCCTTGTTTGTGCCAATTATACTAGGTTCTATACCCTTGTTTGTAGCAGCGAACAAACACAAAGAAAAGGGTATTTCATATTGGGAAGGCCAATTTGTATGATCTTACTTCAATGATATGTATATCCTTTTTGTGCCAATTATACTTGGTTCTATACCCTTGTTTGTAGCAGCGAACAAACACAAAGAAAAGGGTAATTTCATATTGGGAAGGACAATGGTTATTAGCCATCTGATGTAGTTGTCTATTAGAAGTCATCAAATTACTTCCAAATTTGTGGGCTTTCATTGTAATTGCTTCGTATACTTTAATTAGTTGAGAAAGTTAGGGTATATAACTTGTATAGATTGTTGATTTAGCTCAGTTAGTCATTCTTTAACTTAACTAAAACAAAGAGACAAATGAGATCTAAAAGAATTTGAGGAGAAACAGATTGTGAGTTTGTAATCTTAAAGTGTAACTCTAAGTTTATAGTGGGAAACTTAAATACATTTACTAACTCCTGAGATAGGTCCTGAAATCTGTCTTTTCATCTATGATGTTTCAAGGTATCTGTGCGTTAACTTTTATTGATCTGGAAGGCTGAATCATAAGCCTATGGTTCTTTGGTGATTCCGGTATTATGATTATTAGAGTAATTAATTGTGATTTGTTGATTACTCCCTCCGTCCCAAATCTTTAGTCCTTTTACCTTTTTAGTTTTGCCCCAAATCTTTTGTCTTTTTAAGAAACCAATGCACAATTAGTGATACTTTACCATTTGTACCCTTACAAGTTAAAACACTAATTAAATATATTTTCTCTTTCTTAATAAAGTAAGGGTAAAATTGACTTAATTTATCAATATTTATCATTTCTTAATCTCTGTGCAAAACTCTAAAAGGACTAAAGTTTTGGGACGGAGGGAGTAAATAGTTAAATCATATGTTTAGTTCTACCTTTATATTTATAATTAAATTTGTTGAGAAAGGCAACAATTTCTGTTTCACCTATTCCATGGTGCTTCAGTTATGAATGTTGCCAACAATAATTTGGGTCTGAATTATGGCATAGGCCCTTGTTTTTTCCACAGGCTTATGCATAGGCACAGATCTTACATAGAAGGAGTCTGAATTGGGGTCAGCTGATCCCACTCCTCTTCGAGAAACTACACCAATTATGTCACATTTTGATATCACGACTCCATTTCAAATAATATACAGTCCCCACATAGTTCAATTAATTACATGACAAACAAACTACTATATTTTGATTTTTATACACAAAATGGAACTTTGTATTTATCAGAAATGAGTTCTATATTGTAGGCTTTAGACAAGATTAGGTTCCTTTCCCTCACTGACAAGGAGATTTTAGGTGAAGGCGACAATGTCAAGCTTGAAATCCAGGTTAGAATTGCTAAATATTTAATTTAAGCATCTATTTATATCATTACTTTAGATTAGTTAATTAGTTTATTTTTCCTATATTATTTTTGTTAGCTTATGATGAATACCTAAGAAATTCTTATAGTTAATTGCTTTTTTAGTGGTTTATTTTGTATAATTATGCTGCTGAGGATCCGTGTTGAAACTTCTCTTCTGGTTTGCCTTTATGAATATATGATTGTATGGTCTCACTTCTATGATATGTATACCCTTGTTTGTGCCAATTATACTTCTATACCCTTGTTTGTAGCATCGAACAAACACAAAGAACTGGGTAATTTCATATTGGGAAGGACAATGGTTATTAGCCATCTGATGTAGTTATCTATTAAAACTCATCAAATTACTTCCAAATTTGAGGAGAAAAAGATTCTGAGTTTGTAATCTTAAAGTGTAACTCTAAGTTTTATAGTGGGAAACATAAATACATTTATTAACTCCTGGGATATGTCCTGAAATCAGTCTTTTCATTTCCTTTGATGAACACGATCTATGATATTTCAAGGTATCAGTTCTTTGGTGATTCCAGTATTATGATTATTAGAGTAATTAATTGTGATTTGTTGATTAAATAGTTAAATCATATGTTTAGTTCTACCTGTATATAATTAAATTTGTTGAGAAATGCAACAATTTCTTTTTCACCTATTCCATGGTGATTCAGTTATGAACGTTGCCAACAATAATTTGGATCTGAAATTCTGGCATTGGCCCTTGTTTTTTCCACAGGCTTATGCATAGGCACATATCTTACATACGAGGAGTGTGAATTGGGGTCAGCTGACCCCACCCCTCTTTTAGAAACTACACCAATTATGTCACATTTTGATATCTTGATCCCACATCAAATAATGTACTGTCCCCACATAGTTCAATCAATAAACCTTACCATAGAATGCGACCGATGAGCACTGTAGAAGGCCTCATATTCATCCGTGGCCACCACACGGTTGCCTTTCTCCCGTCTCCTTCCATTCCCTTTTCTCTTCAATGTTTGTAAGCTTTTCCCCATTTGTAAAGGTTTTTGGCTGAAAGGGATATGCCAGAAAGGCTTTCCATTTGTGTCAGATGCAGAACTATTTCTCGTGTCCTTTCCTTGCTAGTTTGCTTTTGTGGTTTGTTTGTCTCGTATCCAATTCGTTTTGCTTTCTTCTTAAAAGAGACGACGGAGATTCACTTTTGTTCAGGTTCTCACTTACCCTTTTTGCCCTTATCTTTCATTTGTTTCCCTAGAAAAAGTAAGAACAATTTTCCGTTTTTTCAAATCTTTCATGATTAGGGTTTTATTGTATATTGAGGTTTTAGTCATCAAATTTGTAATTTTAGAAGTAATTGGATAATAAGTAGTCTCATATTGTAGATTTTTCGCTAATAGGAGGTTTTGTTAGTGATTGGACCAAAGCTTTGTTCCTCTGTTTGTGTTCAACACTTTTGTTCTCAAATCAAGTCAAATCCCTTTCATTCATAATTTGCATTCTCTTCCTGTAAATCAGAAACCAACCTTCACAAACTTCAACTAATTAATCTCACTTTTTAGCTTTTCTTGTCTTTCCAACCAAATACACACATAAACATAAACATGGTTCTAACACAGTCACTTAAGTATTCTTTTCTGTTATGTTTCACCTTTGGTTTCAACCTGTTAACCACTTCTGTTTATGCCCTCAACATAGGAGCTGAAACCACCGGAATAGCTGTTTCTGTTGTATGCATCTTAATTAATGCTTAAACATATTAATTTTGTTTTAACATGTGTAAGTGTAATAACTAATTTTTTAATTATTTCTATTTATTACTTAATTTTTCTGTTGAGCAACGATTGTAGGAGACAATGTGAGTCAAGTTTCTGCTCAGGTACATGTCTTAATAATAATTATTAGTAATTTTTTTATATATATTTTTACTTTGTTTGTTTTTTTGATAATTGAGTTCATTGGATTTAACAGTGCCTCTGTTGTTGATAATTGAGTATTGTGGACTTTTGTATAGCGGATGCCTTGGTTAAAAACCTTGTGATGGCCTTGATGCTCGTTGTATGAAGCATGACCAATGTGTCACAGTAAAAAATAGTGAGTTCAATAAATTATAATTGATTACTCTTAGAATTAGGTTTATGCCTACTTTAATCCTAGAAGCTATATGGATAGTCAAATTTGCTCATTACAGAAAATATGTAGGTGATCTGATAACAAGTGATTCAATAAATTATAGATAGATTCGGAAAGCATCTTAGAATTTGAGAATTTGAGCTTAACTATATTCTAAAAAATAGCTCATAAAGTAAGAATTGCCATCTTATAATCATTATAATTTTGGATTTCCAACAATCACTAGGTCCCTTTAGAAAGTACACCACTGAATTTTTTTTACTCAAACACACTATGAAATTAAATAAAGATGGTAAGTGGGTGTTATGGATTTTTTACCTAATAAAATTACTTTTAATCAGTAGTATATCATCAGCTGGCCTTGTGCTTGTTATGAAGCTTATGGACACACATATAAATAAGGACTAATTAATCATGACCCTTCACCTAATTACTTCATTTCTGGATATTTTGTAATTCATGACCCTTCTCCTTTTGCTCAAACGTATATACTTAAGAGGACTAAATATTAGTAGTGTCACCAAACTAATATCATTTACTACTATTTTATGGAATACTCAAAACTATTATTTTTTATAATTTTCAAAACGACAATGAAAAACAAAAACAAATTGCCATATATCCATCTATGTTCAATCAACATCACCTGCAATTTCTTAATCTTCAGTGTCTGCGAATCCTGCTACATTGATTGATGACTTCAGGTTTCTTCTCATGTGAGCATGGCAAGTACTCAGTTTACATCAACAAGGATGTTGAACAAGTATGCATATGGACTCAAATTTCATGTAAGATTAAGGTGACATTGCTTTGCTTTTTGTTTTGTTAGAGTACTGTTGCTACTCTTTATCTTCTTTCTTTTGGCTATAGAAAAAAGACAAATGAATTCATTGCAACAAAAATAATTCAATTTCAATGATTAATGCTTTGTTTTTTTGTTTAATGTGACATTGAAACATGATCTTTTTTATTTATTTATTTATTTATTTATTTATTTATTTATTTATGTAGTAGGCATATAATATAAGCATACCGCTGGCCATTTGCAAAAGATTTCAAATAAGACTTATGCTGCTATTCATTTTTTCCATCTCTTCCTCCGGGGCCAGATTATATACAATGCAGAGCTTTAATATTTCAATTGCAGTGATTAATTTAGAGAGAAGGATAATTTTTTTACTTAAGTCCAATTCTACCAATGTTCAATCATCTTCGATTGTGTCATTGTTAAGTCGCTATAAATTACAATAGTTGTGAGTAGCTTATTCTTGGGGGATGAGTTCCTAATTGAAAGGCTATTTAGACTTATGCAGCTTGCATAACTATGCAGGAGATGCATTTTAACTATTGCATTTAAGCATAATAAAATTAACTAACACTCTTGGGGTTTCAAATCTTTAAATCAATATATGAATGGTAAATTAACAATGAAGTTTAAGGTGATTATCAATATTTGAAATTATAGTTGATGAAGTTCTTGAGAGATAATATTTCAAGTTAATTTTTAAAATGGTCCGTCTTGAGAATTTATTCTTGTTGCTCAACATTGTGCAGGACATCACCTTATTTTGATATCTATTACTAGGCACCTTTGTAATCTTATACTGTTTCCTTTGTCCTTATCTGCTGTAGTTCAATTTCACTATACTATTAGGTTAAACTACTTAGTTAGGATTTAGCTGATTTTTGGGCTTGTCAGTTAGTTATGAAATATGTGGCTTGAAAATAGAATAATTTCGAGTAATTATGAGTTATTTTTTTGGGTTACTGATATATAAGTAAGGCATTGTGGCTTATGAGGTGAAAAGAGTGTGGTTTTATGAAATATACCAAGTTTTATAAACATATATTGATAATAAGGTTTATGTGCAAAGTTCTGACACATACTTAAAATCAACATTTCAGTTCAAACTTGGTATGGAGTTTATAACATGAAGACTTCAATGAAGCCACTCAATGCATCTTTTGAGTATCAAAGAAATTCAAAGGTCATAGAAATATATGGTGTGAGAAAAATCATAAGATTAACATTATGATGAGCAAAGAAAATTAAAATTAGGCATAATAGAAAACAACTTTTTCATTAACACGATTAATACAGTAGCATTCACTTTGAAGACAATGCTTAATTTGACTAGACCGACATGAAAGATACATACAATGCACGTCTGAAATACACTTTCCTGAAATATAAAAAGAATTTAAAATTATATTACTAAAAATGAGGTGAAAGATTATGTAGATAAAGAAAAATGAAACATGAAAATAAGCTTACCACCACCAACGTTTACTACAACGAGAAATAGGGAAACAAAGAAGGTTATAGTATAAACAAACTTGAGAATTTTAGTCATTTTTTTCATCGTTGCATGTAGAATATTTGTTAAATGGATTAATTGCTACTTTATATAGTAAAAACTCTTGTGCTATGTTAGAATATTTGTCCCTTTAAATGTCTCAAAATTAAATTGATGTATAATATTTGTCCCTTTAACTCATGTAAGTCACCACTTGACCTTAGAGTATATTGCACATAATTTTTTTAATTTTTTTTTTATTTGGCATTTCATAATGGACAAAGGAAAATCAACATTATTTAATGTAGGGAAAAATGTTGTAAAAAAAAAAGAAGTCAATTTTGGTGTTGGACTTTTTAGGGATGACTACAGTTGGATTTATTGCAACTGCAAATAGGAAGGGGCTTGAACTACTTAATGCCAGAACTTACCCCCGAACCAGATTAGACGGTCAAGTGGGCCGAATACTGGTGGTGAAAATAAATAAAAAAGGTCAATTTTACCAATCGTTAGTTGGTTTAGTGGTGATTGACGTTGGACTTGGTAGAGAGAACCATATTTTGATTCCCGCAACTGCGATCGGGAGGTGGCTGGAATCACTTGATGCTAGAACCGACCTTCAAACCAGATTAGACAGTCCAGTGGACCGGATACTGTGATGAAAAACAATCACTTTTCTAACACTTCTAGTATAAAGAAGAAAGGAAATAAATAGAATTTGAAATTTCTCAGTATTTTTTTTATTATCAATTTTACAGATTTGAAATCGAACGAAATAAACATATTTAAATTGAACCGTTAAATAGAATTAAAAGATAATTAACAATTAGAATTAAAATAAATAAATAAAAAATATTATATTTTGTACCCCCAATTTCTAATATCATCAACACTAGCTATTTAAATTTTGGGAGTTACTTTTGCCGTCCTACTGGTTACTCAAACACTGTCCGCGACTTAGGTAGTAGACGGCTTTTTTTCTTCCCAAAACGCCCTATTTTTACATATCCGCTACTTAAGTCGCGAATGTATAAAAATAGAGTGCGCGAGTAACCCGTAGGGTGGCAAAAGTAGCTCTCTTAAATTTTGTTTTGAGACCCTATATTTTGAGGCCCTATGCAGTGGGTAGCCAAAGTCACGAAAATTTCTCATCCCACCACCCACTTTCTCACCACACCCCTGAAAATTCCATTTTTGCCCTTGGTCAAAAAATTCGGAACGCGTTTTCCGAATTTTTTTAGTTCAAATTTGGAAAAAATTCAGAAAACACATTCCGAAGTTGTTTTTAAAGGAAAAAAAATTCGGAAAACGCGTTCCGAATTTTTTGACCAAGGGCAAAAATGGAATTTCCAGAGGTGTGATAAGAAAGTGGGTAGTGGGATGAGAAATTTTCCAAAGTCACACATGCATAAGGGTCGACCCAACAATAATTGTTTTTTATTTTATTTTATTAGTTTATATTGTAAAACATCTCATGTTCTTTCATTCAATAAAATAGATATTAGCATTCATAGAACAATCTTTGAAAAAAAAAAGCATTCATAGAACAAAAAAATATCCACCTAAACTAAAATTTCAAGGCTCCGTTTGGATTAGCTTATTTTTAAGCTTATGCAAACAGTTTATGCAATATAAATTATGTTTTATGCTATTTTATAAGTTCACACTAGTGAAAATTATATTTTTATAAGCTATTTTATCATAAGTTACCTCAACAAACTTATAATAATACATAAAAATTGCATAAGCTGCTTGCATAAGCTTAAAAATAAGCTAATCCAAACGGGATCTCAATGTCTTTTAAGTATATAGATCTGTTTTGTTTGTCTCATTAGGTAACTTGACCTAGGTAAATATCTCTTATAAAATTTTGATTGTCGACATAGTGCATTCTTTTACGGGCTATAATGATAGATATAAGAGAAAAATAACAATGATGAAGGATGAAAAATTAGTTGAAGGAAAAATTTAGGAATGTGGTGACAACATATCTATTCTTAAATTGAACCACTTCATTAAAATAAGAATAATTAGTAAATGTCTCTAAAGTACATTGATGTATCAAGTTTGTCCCTTCAACTCATGTAATTCATCACTTGACCTTAGAATATATTTTACTTATAATTACATTGCTTGCACGTAAGGATTTCAGGGAAATTCTAGTATAGACACAAATATAAATGATAGATGTTGGACACACTCACATAAGTAAAATAAATTAAATAAAAAAGAATTAAAATGATATTGATTGATGTGACTATATAATTTTTCTTTTAATTTTTTGATTTTATATGTGTGTGTCTAAATACATTTTATTTAGGCTTGTGCCTATCCAAGAATTGCTCAGGATTTCATTCTTGTTTACCGACCATTTATTATTATTATTATTTTTTTTATCTAACCTTTCATAATAGTAAAAGGAAAATGAACATTATTTTATGATGATTATATTTAAGGGGAATTGGACCTAGATATGTCTTAAGAAAGGTCATGGTTGAATCTTATTGAAGAAAAAAATATGGTCGGAAAGGGATTGCCCCATTAAAGGTGATTAATAAATTTTCCAATGTAGATTAGTTATTTATGTCAAATGGATAATGTGCGACTAACATGCATCCACTTTGTCTCCCTTTTCTTTGGAATCGCATTCTTGTTTTGGACCGAACTTATAAGTCCGGAAACCCAATAATTTCGAGCTTATATAGCCGGGCTGGCTCCTAATGTGCGGACATATAACGGATGCTCGACGCTCCAACGGTTATATCCCTGGGTCACTTGTAACGTCAGATTTCACCGGAATGATGAGCATTAACTGTTCATCAAGGCTTTCCAGCAGCCACTTGATGGCCATTAATGTCGTCAAGGGCCCTGGCCCAGCGCTGGGGGCTATATATACGTGATCCCTTATCATTCCCAAGGTACGTACTATCTAGCACAGAAAACCAAACTCCACACTTGAACTGACTTGAGCGTCGGAGTGCCTGCAGGTACACAACCCCCTCCGCTTCAACAGGGGACATCGAGAATACGACGCCGGCGCGATCGCACATTCTGATCAAGACACGATCAATTCTCATTCTTGATGTGTTGGAGGATTTTATTTGAACACTATAACCTTCATCTCTTTAAACCTATCTCTGTTTGTGGTATCATTGAATTCTTGTAGCAAACAAAAGTTTACATCTAACGCTTTTTCATACTTACAAACTCTTTTATTAGTACGTTCATTTCTTTCAACATTAGGCAGCAAGGATAAACTTTGATAAGATAAATCTAAATAACATTCTTCAATAATAAAATCAACAAGGTTTGACTCATAAGAAAAAATGTTAAATGAAGAATAGTGCAATGGATTAGGTAGTTTAAACTTAATTTATTTTCTCATAATGCTATGATACTTCTGAAACAAATGAATTGTTTTATTACACATATTTTTTAGAGAGGGAAACTAGGTAACAAATTCTCTTGCAAACTTTGGTTTAGCTTTAACTGATATTGTTTATTGTAATGAGACTCATCTGTTTATTATAATGGTTTCGTTAAGAATCAACTAGGGTTGTCTAGTTTTCGTATATGCACCTCTTAATGAAGTTTTGGTTCTTATCCCCTCCATTTATAGTTGCTGCCTTTTTAAATATATTTTCCGGTGTCTAGCACTTAGCTAGCGTCTTTTTGGTTTTAAAAAAAGTTCTCATAATCTTTGCTCCATTTCTTATATATCTCATCTTCCTTCCTACTCATGTGCTTCTCTATCCTATATTCATTAAGAATTGCATACTCCTATCATAATGTTGTGGCAAGTGTGAGTAGTTAAGTTCTACATTGCTTAGAAAAGTGGAGGTTGAACACTTTATAAGTGAGAGGACCCATAAACCTAACACCTTAAGGTTTTGGGTTAAAGTGTGGTGTCCAACTCACTTGTATAAGTTGTTCTTAAACCCAATGTAAATGATCCTCCAACTGCCCCTCGTGGTGACCCAACACATAATTCTTAAGAATAAGATTAGGCCTGGGTTCTTTTTGAAAAAATGATTTCCGATCATTACGAATTATAGCATTATATTCTTCCAATGAAACGTCTTTTGAAATTTTATTGATTGATGGTAATTTTGACAAGATTTTAATTTATTTGAAAAATTCATAAACTTAACAAATCTTATCTTAGTTTGTGTTTTCACTAGACTTAGGATTAACTAGAAGTTGGTTTATTTTCTTGTTCTACGCGCTTTTGTGTGGACGCCTGGGTTATGTATATGTCCCCCAGTTATTGTATATATCTCCATCCGTCCAAAAATATAAGCAAAAGTGAGTCAAAGAATTATTTGGTTAAAAATTTGGACCAAATACATTCGTTTTTATTAATAATATGAGCTATAGGTAGAGGACGATGAATGATAGGTATGCCAACTAAGTTGGGATGTCTGTCTCTACCTTAATATCTAGATGCTCTTAATTTATCAAAAATAAATAAAAGCTGGAGTTACAATTATAAAGGGATGTGTAGCTCAATTGATTGAACTGATTGAACTAAGGATCAAAGGACTTGGAGGTCTAGGGTTTGCGATCAATGAAGATGAGTAATGTAATCATGAGCATTTTCTGTTTAGTTTCCTGTATTAAAAAAAAAACTTTTCATTTGATTTGTTGTTGTAATTTTGTGTTGTTATGGTAGGAAAAGCTTAAATAATCTTGAAGGTTTAATAAAATGCTTAAAGAGTATTTTTTTTTTGGATACGCTTAAAGAGTATTTTAAGAGTCATCGTTTCATTGTTCTTGCCATATAACTTTGCTATCGAGATGGATAGGAGGAGAAAAGAAGAGTAAAGAAAATAATAATTATATAGTATTGTTGACACTCAACTAAAACACTATCTTTATGAAACATCAACTATAGGTAAAACACTATCTTTATGGGAGATATATATATATCTGTTATGGTGGATAATATACATTTTTTATTTTTTTATTTTTTTACAATTGTTAGATAATAATTTGAAGTTGTTCTTTTGAAGAACTAATTTGAAGTTGTTGATTATCTTAACCTCGAGCAAATTTTTTTTATTTTTCGATTCTTAATTAGTTTATTCTAGATAACTTAATTTTTTTTTAATGAGTAGATATTTTTTTAATGAATATAGTAATATAATCTTGAAAGTAGTATATTCAATGTCTTCAAATTTTCAAAATTAATTTTTTCCATTTAAATTTTTTGCTTTTTTTTAACCTTTGCCCAAGGGCACCTTTTCGCATGTCCGTATATATAATTAACACACAAGACTGATAATTTTGAGGAAAAATAAGAAAATAAGAAATGAAAATTTATTAATTATTAAAATAACACTAATTCTGACTATTTTACAACCATCCTCGAAAGAAATATAAATTTCATGAACAAATTAAAAAACAAACTAGGTGAAGTTTAGGAAAATTCAAATCATTACATAGAGAAATCTTCGTCATCTATTATAAACAAGTCTTCAAGCGGATTGAGTTATAATTCCGAGTCTTTAATCGGATAAAATATCTTCAGCGTCAATGATAACAAATAAAAAATATAATAAGAAATTTATTATTTACTAAAATTTTACCAAACTCAATTTTATAGTTGTCTCTAAAGGAATTTAAATCGTTCTTTCATGTAACCATTGAGTTGACACTTCTTAAACAAATTGAAATACACCTAGATGATTTTTTTTAAAAAAAAACTAAAAATCGAATTATAAATCCATATCGGGTATAACTCTGAGTATAATACCGGGAACAATATCTTCAGCGTCTCGAATAAGCGGATTCCATAACAAGATATATGGATCATTGCACTTCTTCCCTATGCTTTCCAAGGTTTCTCCTTCATCAACAATGTAAAATTCAACACAAGGTAGTTCATCAATGTCGTTCTCTTTTGCATCACTAAATGTAAGTAGCAGTGGTGTAGCCAGGAACTCGAGGCAGGGGTGCAGACAATTTTACCTTAATAATTTTTTTTTTGTTTCAAAAGTGTCTTTATTTGTGTTAGCATTTCTTTTTGTTGAATGAGCAAGTTTTCTTAAAAATCACTTACAATCAACACAATTTTAAAAAATATATTTTTACAAATCTATATTGCACACATGAGATAAGTCATCATACACATTTGTTTGATTTCATATGTTTATTTATTTTTTTGGTAAGTAATTTAGAGGCTAAAATTTCACGCTTAAAATAAATAAGTAGAATGTCCGAGGTTTAGATTCTAACTCTTGCATATATAATTTGATGGAAATCTAACCTGTTATAAAATGTAAAATAAAAAGAATAATAATTTATAACATTAGAGCCAAAAATAAAAAACAGTATAGTTTTTTGTCGAAAAAAAAAACAGTATAGTTTTTATGGGATGCAATTTTTCTTTTATATGTTTGTTTTAAATGGAATTAAACCCAACGTAACAAAAAAAATACAAATATAACAATGGGCCACGTAGAAAAAAAAGCCAAAATGAGTTATTAGTGAAAAAACCCTAAATAGTATCATATTATCATCTTCTAGAGAACGATTACAGCCACCGCTCTCTCACTTTCAGTTTCTTTTTCCATTCTTTGTTTCTCTATCTTCCGGTGAATGGTTGATCCTTTTATTTATCTTTTTGCCTGCATTTCTCTATTTCTATTCCTCTGTGTTCTCTTCTTCTCTTAGGTGGGTGCAAAAGTAATATTTTAGGGGGTTTAGAAAGCAAAATATATAAGGATGTACAAATTTTTCAAGTTCAGAAGGTTTAGTTGAACCCCCTCAGCTCTACCTGGCTACGCCCCTAGACCACACACCGGTGTTTAAAAAATATTTAAAATGTTATTAAGTTCAAAATTTTGCTATAAATAGAGTCATTCACCATCACAATTATTCATTAAGAAAAAACATCATTCTACAAGTGGGGAGCAGCAAACGAGGGCAAAGAGCTCTCAAGGGAAGGTAATCTCCCACCATAGAGAGTCGACTTTCTAGCGTTTCATTGAGGTTACTTTTTATGTGTAATTTTCTAATTCTTTTCTGATGTTATTAATTATGTCTATGAGTAGCTAAACTTCTAAGGTTAGCTCGAGTAGATGAACTCGCCTAGGAATACTCGAAACATATAATTTGGTTTAAACAAGATTATATTACTTGCAATTAATTTTATTATTTCTAATTTTATATCCTGCTTTGCTTTTATATTCGTAAGTAGACATATTTATAAATTCTTCAAGAGAATTCGGTGTCGTCGTAACAGAGCCCTAAATCTGGAACTAGAATACTTAGTCTAGCCGACATTGGGAAAAGTAACTCAAGCACCCGAGGCTATAGGTAATAGGATTAACGCTCACAAAAATATTAATGCTTGCATGATTTCCAACGGGTGTTAGTGGCCGGTGTCTTTAATTGTATAGAGTGATTTTATTATGCGAAAACACATTTCACCATTTTAGGGTTAATCTGCCAAGATAATAGAAATAATTGCAAGAGATATATATAACGCCAAATTACCAAGTAGGAATAGGGGAGAGATTCGAAAGTGCCTAACCAATATTTCTCAACTTATTTCTTTCTCAATCTCTATCAATATATATCAATCTATCCAATTATAAGCGAATGCAACTTTAGTTTACGGTTTAATTCCTAAACAAAACTAATTACTTTGACACTATCCATGTGGAGATGAACTTATTATAAATTTATTACTCGATTCATTTCTACATAAAAGTCCATGTTAGCGAGCACTAACCATTATGATGAGTAGTTGTAAAAGGTGATATTATCCGAACCAATCCAAAAGTAAAACCGCAAACAAAACCAATCCAAACCGTAACCGCAAAAAACCGCATTTTGTTTTAACCGCACGGATCAGTTTTCTTTTAAACCGCACGGTTTGGCTTGGTTTGCGATTTTCATTTCATAAAACCGAACCGAACCAAACCAAACCAAACCAAACCGCAATACTTAACTTTGCTCTATCAACTTTTAGCAATCAACCCAAATTGAGTCCATTAAAGAATAGGCTGTCGAAACATATCATTTCACGTGATCAAAAACTATACTATTATAGTATTAAAAATAAGTTATTATATTATATATATGTAATTTCTTTATATGCATATTGTAGCTTATAAACAATAAAATAAATTAAAATTTCCTACGTTTATTTTGTAACAAGTTGGAAATGTTGTCATGTTTTTTATATCGTGATAAACCGCACAAACCGAACCAACCCTAATCGCATCGGTTTGGTTTGGATGACTTTTTAAAAACCAACCGAACCACATGCATTTTTGACTCGCGGTTAGGATGATTTTTATGCTCAAAACCAAACCAAACCGCACCGCGAGCACATGTAGTTGTAACTTCAAGAGTTTCTTTTCTTACTAAACGGGTTGATGCCACAACGGAGAACTCGCAGAACGGATATGCAGAAGAAATTAGGTTATTAAGTAAAATAATATTCGATTATCATTTTTTGTTAAGCTATGACTTATATGGACTATATATATCAAAAAAATATTTATCTTTATTCAATACAAATCATTTCTCTCAATACTTTCATGAATATCATATTTACAAACAGTATCATTGCACTGAAGTTCAAAGTTTATAAACAATAATAAAAAAAATCAATAATTTGTTGAACACTCCAAAATAAGAGTCTAATTGGTTGCATTACGGAGAAAATAACCTTGATGTAAATAAATAACCACTTAAATGATTACATATTTACATGTAATGTACATTACCTTTATTACAATTGAATTGCTACGAGAAAAATAAGACAATTTCTAAGCTAAACACTCGCAGGGCAGCTCTCCTTTGGCAAATTAATGGCTAGCTCTTAGTCAAATACCTGCCAAAAGAGACGTACCCTACGAGTGATTTGCTTACTTACTAATTAAAATTTCACCCTCACTGTTGTTCTCTGTTTTGTCTAGTTTGTCAAGTAGTAAATGCCACCTCCCAACAAGTTATATAGGCACAACAAACACGGCTAACCACATATACAATTTATGGCATCTACTCAAAGGGTTTTATGCTTTGGATATCCTATAGTCTCAAAATCAACTGCTTCCTATTTTGTTCCTAAGAGTGGCATATGCTTGGAGGAGCTAAGCTAGATATCATATAGTCTTCAAATATTTTCTCATTAAGATATTTTATTTTCATTTTCAGCTTTTCCATATAGAATCTCGATATGCTCCACTGCATGAAGTTGTTGAGTGACCACATCCATGGTTATTGTCAACACCACATCATGTAATTTTACTTTTCTCACATTAATTATATACATAGCATTTGGGCCAAGTCTATGGTGAAAGTCGCACAAGTTATAAATATTATTATAACGAATAGGAATTTTATAAAATCCATCGTTAGATTGAAAATTTATATCGTATAGGTCATCCATAAATTTTTTAAGAAAAATTGAAAATCATTTTATATGTTATTGAGACTTATCAAAATTAACGGTTTATGAAATTTTATTGAATATCGTTAATCTTGACGTGTCTCAATAATATATCAAATGATTTTCAAAAAATTTTAAAAATTTTATGGATAATCTAAATGATATATATATATATATATATACTTAGTTAAGTCTCACATGAGCGAGCTTAGGAGAGTGAATTCTCTCCGGTGATAATTTCCTTAGGTGAATGTTGACCTTCCAAAAATCAAAAGAGAGAGTTAATAAAATATGGAATCCGAAATGTTGCAATGGTGAGATGTTAATCGGAGAAAATTTCAATGAATAATGCAATTGAGTGAATCTTTTCTCGTGAACGAGCCATAATTTGAAGCATATTCCCAAAAGGTTTCGGGAGATGTGACGTTCTAATTTCTCGGTGGTGCTGAATTATTAGTCGCTTGTTCCTCCCTAAGCTCCTTTGGGTTTTCAACCATAATTTATTTATGCTCCAATTTTTTTTTTCTATTTACCCTATGATTTAAGAAAAGTAAAATCTGATAAAAAAATTCTTTTCACCAATAATTGAATTCAGATTTTCCCGAATGATTACGATTCATCCTAAAATGAGTTAATTAACCATTTTTTTTTTTTATAATAACTTATGGGTCTTGCTAACGATTGTCACTGTGACACTCTTTAAACATTTCATTTAAAAAAACTTTTTATTTAAAAAGTTAAAGACTATAATTTTCAATACTTTGACTTTACTAATTTCTATAAAAATTCTATAAAAATTCACTGTTTAAAGTCTTAAAGAGTGCCCCGGAGGCAGAATGCCCCGGAGGCACTCATTGACATTTGCCATAACTTATTTTGATGCAATATGTGAGAAATAGTACTGTTGATTTTTTTTCTTGTTAAGTAGTCTATTGATTAAAAATTTCATCCTTAAAAGTGAATAAGTAAAATGTCCGGAGTTCGAACCCAGACTTCTTCATATATAATAATACGATGTCCTTACCATTAAGTTAAACTCATGGGACGGTAATGTTGAAAAAACTGCCTAAAAATATAGAGCATCTCATTTACTCATTTACCATATTTTACCTATCAACATAAATGCTAAGAACAAATATCTTCATTAAGCTATCAAGCTTGTAAAAATAAGAATATGTATAAAAAAGCATAAGAAAGAAAGGTAAAGGATATAGAATCAAACATACTCTTAAACAGGACCATTCCACTCAGAAACTTTATATATGAAAAAAAAATACCCTTATTTTATTCCACTTCTTTAAAGGTTTCTAAGTTATAACCCTTGGCTATTTGGAATCAACAATTATATCAAAAGAGATCAAATAAAAAACAATTGATTTTGGATATTCATAGCATAATCCTTCCAGTATATGCTAATGTTTCATTGGTTTATTCCATTTTATTTCCTATAAAAGCTTGCTTAATTAAGTGTCAAACACAAACCAATGTTAACACAAGACACTATGTTTCATTGAAAATCCATCAATAAGCAATTCTGCAATAGGGCTCCTCTCTCTTTGCAAGTAAACAAATTATATTTTGAGTTGCTTGCCAAAGGAGAGTTGCCCTGTGGCTGCTTTAGCTTAATTTCATATATAGAATAGCAGCAAAGATAAGGAATAAATAAAGGTTACAAAACATTCATGTATTTGAGCTTAAGGGAATTTCTGTTTTATTATTACATTTCACTAGTGTGACATAAAAGTCGACAATTATATACATGTTAAGAAAGAGAGTTAAATATGTTTTTAATCTTTTAACTATACAAGTTTCATTTTTAGTCCTTCTAATTTTTTTTTTTTAAATTTTTTGGTCTTTCTAAATTTTTAGTTTGATAAGTTCATGTAACATGTTTTAAATGACTTTTTTGAAAACATACTATTATTAAGACCCTAAAATATTATTAGTTTGATTATTTAACTATTTAATTTGTAGTTTAATAATTTAATCTTTAATTTGAAATTATCATTAAATTAACAAAAATTAAATACTAAATAGTTAAATTATTAAACTAATTGTATTTTTTTTATATAGAAGAGGGCATACACCCTAACTAATTGTATTTTAAGTTCTTAATAATGATATGTTTTTTAAAAAAACTCATTTAGAATGTGATACGCGAACTAAAAAATTAATTTTGAGAAAAAGTGAGACTAAAATTGAAAACTGAA
Organism: Trifolium pratense; assembly: GCF_020283565.1. Taxonomy (NCBI): domain Eukaryota; kingdom Viridiplantae; phylum Streptophyta; class Magnoliopsida; order Fabales; family Fabaceae; genus Trifolium; species Trifolium pratense. Next base: position 46,460,804 of record NC_060060.1, read on the forward strand.
AATTTATAGGACTAAAGTTTGAAGAAAATTTTTATAGGCATTCAAAATGAGAAATTTAGCATATTTAGAGGGAGAAAAATCATTTAACCCTATGTAAGATGTTCAAAAATGGTAGTTTGTTTTGAATATGTACTCCCTCGTGCCAAAATATAAGACCTAGTTGACCATTGTACGTATGTCAATGCACAATTTTGATCACTAATATCTTTAATTGTCTATTAGTAAATATTAATAAAACTTGATGTTTTGAAAATACCCATCAAAACAAATCAAACAATATCTTATATGCTAATATTTACATTTATATATTATTAAGAAAATAGGGTCAAAGCAAGATAAATGAATAGTGCATTTAGTCAAACGAGGTCTTATAAAATGGGACGGAGGGAGTATTTATTGATGATGATGTGTTTTATTGTATTTTAAATTTACAATATACTCCCTCCGTTCAAAAATATAAGAACTAGTTTGACTATTGGACGTATGCCAACGCACAATTTTGATCATTAATAACTTTAATTGTCTATTAGTAAAAACTATAAAACCTTGATATTTTGAAAATACTCATCAAAACAAATCAAACAAGATCTTATATGCTAATATTTATATCTATATATTATTAAAAAAAGGCTTAACTACATATTTGGTCCGTTACGTTTATTTTAGGTTTCAATTTGGTCCCTTACGTTTAAAAAGTATCAATTTGGTCCCTTACGTTTATTTTAGGTTTCAAGTTAGTCTTTTCCGTTAGTTTTGTGAAACATTCGACCTACAAATATTAGGCAGTTGAAATATTTGTGAAACATTCAAAATCAAGAGAGAAAAAGACAATCTAATTTCATTTTGATAGAAGATTAATAGTAGTTAATTAAATAATTATTAGGTAGTAGTTTATTAATAATTTAGGTATTAATAGTATTTATATTATTAGTTGGACTTTACTTGAATTGTTAGTTAATTGGGCCTTTAAGCCCATCTAAGGTTTTATCCATTTAGAAGTAATATAAATGTAGTGTTGAACATAAATCAAAGTAATGAATGAAAATGAAGTCTTTTATTTATCTTTGTTTATTTACATTTCTTTATTGCTTTCTTAGGTTTAGCTTAGTGTAGCTTGATAGAACTTCAACTCTCTATCACATTTCGTTACTAACATTTTAGAGTACAAAATCAAAGTTACAAAGTGCGTGAAATTAAGAAATAAAAAAATTAAAAATATGATTATCGGTTGCTACTGGGAGAACTCACTACATATCATATGATGTTTGTCTGCAAAATCATATGACAATTTCATATCTCGTACAGTAGCCCTTCATGCATATATAAATAACGTTGTCGTCTATGTCATGATGTTTACACTCTCTAAAAGATGTACATTTGACGGATGTTACAAAAATTTTCAGATTACCGGTAGCCTCCATTGTAGTAAGAAACAGAAAATTAAATAAAATTATTGTGGAAATTAAGATGAGAGTTTTAACCATTTTTTTCCTCTTCGTATGATATAACAAGTATCATACGGCTTGATCAATTTATAGTGTATAAAGCTCATGCAACAATTTCAAAAAAAAAAAAAAAATTTTAGCATTTAAGGTGATCAATGAGTTGTATTTGCCCATTTAGAACACTTAATTAGTATCTTTTCGGTATAGATCAAAGTTTTAAGTTTGTCCCTTAAACACACTTAGTGAAGGGGGTTACGTAAAAAACTTTCTAATCATTAGAATTCATTATTTTTTAGGGTTAAATAAGTTTTTGGTCTCGATCTATAAATATTTCAAATTTTGGTTTTGGTCTGTATAAAATATTTCAACATGGTCCCAAAAATAGTTTAGTAAATAGTTTAAAGTCAACACGTGTGTATCCTTCAAAAATTTATCAAAAACGAGTTTATAGGAACTAAAAGAAATAGGAAAAGAATTAAAGTTATAGCAGGAATAAACTTGAGAGTTTTAACCATATGTTTTTTTCTCTTCGTATATAACGAATAGAATAAGATTTGATAAATTTATAGTGTATCAAGCTGATCAAATGTTAAAAACAATTAAATATTTTTACCACTTAAGTTGATTAATGTCTTCTATTTGCCCCTAAGAATACTATGTAAATGTGTCTCTTCGGTAGATCAATGTGTTGAGTTTGTCCCTCAAACACACTTATTAGTGATGGAGTAACATAAGAAACTTCCTAATCATTAGAATTCATTATTTATTTTAATGTGAGAAATAAGTTTTTTTGTCCTTAAAAATATCTCAAAAATGTTTTAGGCCCCGTTTGAATAAACAGCTTATAGAAATATTTATAGTATTATAACTTATAATACGAGAGCTTATATCATAAGCATATTTAATAAGTTATTTATGTTTGGATGTGTATATTAAAAAGTCTTTACATAAATTGAAGTGTTTGGATAGATGTGTCATTATATAAGCAATTATAAATTTTAGATTGATTCAAAAAGATAAATTAAAAAAAATTAAAAAATAAGTGGGATATTTTTAAAAAGATAAGTATGAAGAAGAAAAAAAAACCTTTAAGATAAGTTTAAGATTGACTTAAAAGATAAATTTTAATATATATATGTTAATATTGTTTAGAATGGAGCGCAGGAATCAAAGTGAGTACTTTTTCACAACCTCCATGTTAAGCCCAATAATAGGGCATATTATAAGTGGTTATTAAAATATCGAATAAATAGCTAATGAAAATGTTATAAAATTTTTGACCCTCTTAGGATTGGCTTATTTTTTAAGATTGTGAAAACTTATCTAGTAAAGACTAGAAGAAGACAATCAAGATTAAATCTTGGGAACCCTCTTTTGATTGTTGCACATCGGGCGGTTAGCAATTTTGTTTTCTCTTTCCTTTTCATTTTTTGCATAGTTGAAATTCTTTATTTCCAATTCTTTTATCATTCTTTTTAACGTTTGCATCGTTAACATTAAGGATTGGCTTGTAATCAGTTGATGATGTCAGGGTGTTTAGGTCGGGATATGAAGGGGTCAGGTTTTTTTTTATTTTATTTTAATTTTTATAAGTAAAATTTGAATTATAAGAAGTATAAAGAGTACTCAACCCTTACAATTCAAAGGCAAACACCTTATATGCTTTGAAAGCAAGTTACAAGGTTGTTACACCAATCAAAGAAATCAAAAGTAACATTGCTCCTAAACCGTCCTATAAATCAAAACCACGCAATGTAAATAATTTGGTCCACTATAGATGCAACATTGACACAAGCTCCTCTAAATAATATGTTATTACGAATGCGCCATATACTCCACGTCATTGCCAACCAAATGATATGACGAAACCTCTTATTAATTTTTCCTATGCAAAATGATTTGAAACAGTAACCATGGGGATGCAATTTTATTAAGCTATATTTGGTAAACTGATTGCAAGTAATATGAGATCAAATTTTATTTCCTTTGATAGTTTTATTTATAGTTGTATATGATTAGGCTCATGTGTATAATAGAATTAGCAATATCTGAGGCATAAGTTTAGGAGCTAACAAAAGCCTCCTCTTGTATATAAACTATGACATATTTGAGGAATAGAAAACGTGAATTAATCATTTTTACATGGTATCTAGAGCCTAACAACCCTAAGGCTAAAAATACCTGGCGGTTGTTATGGAAGGAGAAAAAGATCCAAAATCTTATGCGCTTGTGACAGGAGATGATCAATCTCAGAAGAAAAAGCCATCACCCTAGTTATGATCTCAACTCCAATGATAACCCTGGATGTGTGATCACGCAAGTGCAATTGCGGGGTGAAAACTATGATAGATGGTCTAGAGCTGTGAAGACATCCTTGAGAGCAAGGAGAAAATGAGGGTTCATTGATGGAACCATCAAGAAACTTGAAGAAGAATCCTCTATGATAGAGGATTGGTGGACTGTTCAAGCCATGTTGGTGTCATGGATCTTGAATACAGTTGAAAGTAGTCTTCAGACTACCATGTCCTATTTTGAAACCGCTATGGAACTTTGGGACGACATAAAGGAGAGATTTGATGTTGTGAATGGCCCACACATTCAGCAACTCAAATCAGAATTGGCTCAATGCAAACAAGGACGTTTGTCCATGGTGGCCTACTATGGAAAATTGAAGTCTCTGTGGGATGATTTAGCAAACTATGAAAAAGCATTGACCTGCACTTGCAAGAGGTGCACATGCGGTATTCAAACAAAACTTGAAAAACGCAGAGAAGAGGAACACTGTCACGTGTTTTTTATGGGCTTAGATGATATGATGTATGGAACTGGGCGTTCCAATTTGCTAGCCACCGACCCCATGCCATCTTTAAATAAGATGTACTCTATTCTGGTGCAAGAAGAACGAATTCAACCTATCACACGAGGAAAAGAAGAAAGAACAGAAGTGATGGCCTTGGCAGTTCAAGCAAGTGCAAAGATGAAGGGGCGTGAGATCAAGAATGATTCTGCTTGTACACACTGCAACAAACCAGGTCATGATGAAGCAGGTTGCTTCCAGCTGATTGGATACCCAGAATGGTGGGGTGAACATCCTAGAAATGATGGAAAAGCCGGAGGACGAGGAAGAGGGAAGAATCGCACCAGAGGCACTGATCCAACAACGGACGTGCACAAATGGGCCCAGCGCGTGCACATGCTGTCCAGAACTTGGGATCCAACGGTGGAGATATAGAGAACTCCGTGATGACATGATTAAGCAAAGAGCTAGTGGCAAACTCTAGTAGAAATGCTTAACACTTCAAAAGTTACTTCAAATGAAAGCATGACTGGTAAGACTAAACTTAATGTTTGGATCCTCGATAGTGGAGCATCTAATCATATGACAGGATGTTTACAAAACTTATCCGATGTGAGGGAAGTAGTCGGATGTCCCATTGGACTTCCTAACGGACAAACTGCCATGTCAACTAAGGAAGGAACAATGAGGCTTGCTGATGATTTAATACTTAAAAATGTTCTTTATGTTCCTCAGTTGAATTGCAATTTAATTTCAATATCACAATTGTCAAATGAATCCAATTGTAATGTTCAATTTACCGCTAACCTGTGTTCTATATAGGACCACACTTCGAAGATGGTGATTGGAGCGGGTGAACGAAGGGATGTACTCTACTTCTTCCGGGAGGTTCTGAAAGTAAAAGCGTAAAAGGTTGAATTCATCTTGGAAAACTAGAAGTATGACACCAACGCTTAGGACATCCATCTTGGAAGTATGACACCAACGCTTAGGACATCCATCTTGGAAAACTACTCGGTTAGTCTCTAATTGTAGTGGAAGTAGAGTTAGTGAATTGAAAAATAAAGTTTGTGATACATGCCAAAGAGCTAAACCAACTAGAGAAACATTTCCATTGAGTAATAAACATGCTTCTGATGTATTTGATTTGATACATTGTGACTTGTGGGGAGCATATAAAATTCCTTCTTCTTATGGTGTTTCACATTTTATTACTGTTCTCGATGATTGATCGCGTGCAGTTTGGATTTTGTTACTAGTTGATAAGAAGGAAGTGTCACAGACACCAACAATTTTTTTTCCTATGGTTGAAAGGCAATATAATAAAAAAGTCAAAATTGTAAGAAGCGATAATGGAACTGAATTTATTTGCATGAAAAAGTACTTTCTTGAACATGGGATGATTTTCCAATCTTCTTGCACCGGAACACCCCAACAAAATGGTAGAGTCAAAAGAAAGCATCGCCATATGTGGCACGAGCTTTGCGGTTCCAAGGAAATTTGCCTATTGATTTTTGGGGTGAATGTATCTTGACAACGGGATACTTAATTAATCGAACTCCAAGCTCCAATTTAAAAGGAAAAAGCCCATCTGAAGTATTACATGGACATGCACCATGTTATACTTCATCTGCGTGTTTTTGGTTCTTTATGTTTCGTGTAACACTCAAACCCATTATTTAAATAGTTCTTCCTTTATTAAAATCTTTTTCAAAATACGCAACGGAAAGTCACAAAAATGTTATTATAAAATCATAGTTCAAGTATTACATTCTTCGCAAAAACGATACTAATACAATTAATTAGTAAAACTGCTCGTTTATACAAAATAAATCCTCTTTATAAAGATACATTTTCCAAAGTAAATACAAATAGTCATGAAGGACACTATATACTAAAAACAACCATTTTTCCGTGTCACAATCAGAGCGGAGCTTTACCGACGACCCAACATCGATAAACACATAACCTGTGAATCTGAACCCCCAAAGGTCCAGCACATAACACATAAAAGAGAGTTAGAAATTATAAACATAATATACAATTGCAAGTAATATACTTAACACTTAACCACACTATCATGCATTTTCTAACTCATCCATATACTTCATTAATCTCATTCAATTAGGAGTTACAACACAATTGTACCCACACTTCATTTATAAGTATACATCATTAATTTCATTTAATTATAAGCTACAAGAAGTTATAATCAAATATCAATCATAATCCACAAACATCAAACATTTTCAATTATGTGTCACATATCAATTATCTCCAAAATGTACATATAGCCTAATGCATTCTAATGCTAGAATCTTCATGCCATGTCCCCTAGACATATCTAATGTGTATGATACCATCTTTTTTATTAGAGTATCTCACCTCTAATATCCTTCTTTATCGGATAAATATAATATGATATTCTTCTTTATTGGAATATTCAATATCATATATAATTCATGAATGCATGATGTATTTCATGAATTCACTCACAATCAATAGCATTAAGCTCTTCATTTATAATGTGGAACACTATCCAACATTTCGTATTTATTAAGATAACACTATACCTCAATATCCTTCTTTATTATGAGTATACAATTCCTAATATTTTTCTTTATTAAGTTGATTCACATCTTAATATTCTTCTTTATTATTTAAACAAACATCATCAACACACTCACTAACGATTCATCAACGGAAATCAACAACAAACATCATTACTCAACAACAATACAATTAATCATGGTTACAAACGCTTAATTGCATGTTAAGATACGTTAAACCCATGTTACAAGTGTCTAATTGCACTTTAAAACATCAACAAAATAAGTCAGGCTCAGTACTGCTCGCTAAGCGAAGTTTGGCGAGGACTGGCGAGTCTGATTAGTGCAAAAACAGTTTCTGGCGAGAACTGGCGAGCAGACGGTCGCCAACTCTCGCTAAGCGAGTGCCTGCAGACAGGAAAACTCTGCATCGCGATTTTGAGATCAAATCGACCCAAAACCCTTTTTTTTTTTGTTCCAGATCCCAAAAGATGTTGTTTTCAAGTGTAATCAATACACATAAACACAAAAGAACGGTTCATTTCACCGATCTACAACATATACATCGAAAAAGTAATGATTTATCATTTTTACTCAAAAACCACAAAACTCATTGTTCTTGCTCAAACATAGACAAATTCCCACTTTTTAACCCACAAATTCATTTAAACAACATGCTAAGAATATATTAAACATGTTTTAATCATTAGATTTCACTTTTGTTTAGAAAATTTCCCCAAACCAAAAACGAAAATGAGTGGAGAAAGTTCGGGTACGGAGAAATTGACATTCTTCCCTTTCTCGTATCACCCACGATTATGAAATCTAATCCCTTACCTTAGATCGATGAAATCTCGAGTCCTTCTACTGATCTCAAGCTTTTCCTCTTCTTACCCTAGCTTTCCTCTCCACTTCTCTCTTACTTCTTGATCACAAAAGAAAGAAAAAAATGAACTTCTCTCTTTACCTTGGGCTTAAGTAGTCCCCCCCCCCCCCATATGTGTCTAAGGCGGTCAAAAGCCCAATAGCACAGTCCAACACGCGTTAATTCTCATAAACTCGCTCGTTAACTAAAGTTCTCGATAAATAATTATTCGCTACTAAATTAATTAAAAGTTATCGCAACAATTAATTAAACACATAAAAAGCGAATAATAAAAAATTGGGTCGTTACAACTCTCCCCCACTTAAAAGATTTCCGCCCTCAAAAATTACGCGACTAAAATAACTCCGGATAACTCCTGTATCCGATTCTCCAACAAAATGCTCAAAACGCTACACATTACTAAGTTTGACAAAATTAGTCTATCCCAACTAAGGTTGAGAATAGGGCAGACAACCTACAGGCGCCTTCGGCTTGGCCTGTGTAAGCTTGGCTTGACCTGTTTATTAAAAATGTCAAGTTTAAACTTTGAAAAAAGTCTGTTTACATAAATAGGTCAGACTTTAGGCTCCATCTTCCCCGCTGCATTTTCTCATCTCAAACATTTTGTTTTTGTTCCATCAAATCTCAAACTCGTGTTTATTTATGAATTTACTTTACTCCAATGATATTTTTAATTCACGTGTTAATTTAAATTTCTCACCATCATAAAGGTACGACTAGATATCTTTTGTAATGTTTTCTTTATCTATTTTGTTGAATATGTTAATGTGCAAATCATCCATAGGCTATCAAGGACTAATTTTGGTCGAAGAATCTAATTGATCACCTTAAATAGAATCTCCTTGCAACCAACTTTTATTCCATCTTAATGTTTGAACAATATATGTTTCGTAAAAGAATATTGCTATTTAATAAGAAAAATTTACACAAGAAAGAAAAAAATCTACTCAAATAAAGAATTTGACCAACTAAAAATTCGCTAACTATTCGTCAAAAGAAAAATAAAATAAAATTGACTAACCATATATAAAGGAGAGAGTGATTATAATTTGTAGCTGTTTAATGTTGCCACATATAATTTTTCTCTTTCTTCCACAAGTTTTTCTCATTAGATATCATTTTCCTTCGTAAAATATTCTCCTTTTTAAAATAATGTCTCTTCATAAAATATTTAATTTACAGTTCCACTCAAACCAACATAAAATAATATTAAATTAAAATATGAATGGTTAGGAAGAAGTATTAACTCTAATTAATCTATTTTAATGTCAAGTGATGAATTACATGATCTAAAGGGACAAATTAAACAAGATACATCAATATATAATTATTATTTAAATTTTAATTTTAGTGCACGATAAATTTGTCGCAAAAAAAAAAAATTTAATTATCCAAAAGCATTTAGATGAGATGACGCAAGTTTCCTCTAACTTAATCAAAGTCCCGAGTTCGATGTATGACTTAGGTATGTAGTATTGATAGAACCTTTGAGTTCCATAAGGCTCGAATGATTAATCTATACAGTTGTGCGCAGATTATATAAAGTTTATGAAAAAATATTTAATTAATGTTTACCGAGATTTTTATTATATAAAGCTATGATCAATTTTCTATATTTTACAAGGTTAAAAAAAAATGAATAAAATTCTTAAGTTTGTTTATACTATAATACTTTTTGTTTCCCTATTTCTTGCCGTAGTAAAAGTTGGGGGTAAGCTTACCGGATTTTAATAATATTTGTTCTTATTTTTTTTTTATGAGAAATATGTTCTTTTTTTTTTTGAATAATAAATGTTCTTATTTTATGTTTCAGGAAAGTGTATTTTTGATATGCATTGTGCCCATATTTTGTGTAACCCCGAACAACACAAGGTTTGCATTCTAGGCAAATGTTATTGTATCAACAGGTTAAAATTAATTTTCATTTACCTCAATCTCTTTAGATGCATGTCATAACGTTGTTACTTGTGATCTCATCTCTCTCACACTACCATATATTTGTATGAGCTTTTAAATTTATTTGATAGTTTTAGATGCATGTCAAATATATTATGAGAGTTTTGCTACCTTCATTTCATTGTGATTTATACACATTTATTAGAAGTTGGTTTAAATTTAGGCTTAAATGCAGTTTTGGCCCCTCAAGTTTCACAATTGCTTGATTTTGGCTCCCCACATTTCAATTGCTTGATTTTAACCCTCTAAGTTTCACAATTACTTGATTTTAGCCCTCCAAGTTTCAATTGCTCGATTTTGGCCCCCAAGTTTACCCCCTTTTGCATTTGCTAGCCCCCCATTGACTTTTAAGCCTTAAATTTATAATCGTTATTAACAATTGAGATATTTGTTATCTCATAACATATTTCTTTTACCAATGATTGGTATTTTGCGTACTTTTTAATCCATAAAAATCATATCGATTAAATCATCAATATGATCTCAGTCTTTTAAATTAATATTCTCCATATGGTAATGATCATAATCTTGAGTGGTCACGTTTTATATTTATTCTTAAATCTTAATGCAAGGTTATATAATCATTGGAATCAAACTTTGTAGCCATAATTTTGGGGAAAAAAAACATAAAAGGTGTTTCATATATAATGATATATTAATTTAAAATAAAACATTTTATATTAATGAAAAAAGAGTCATGATCAAATGACATCAATGTGTTAAATTTTTTATACGACATCTATGATAGATCTTTATCGGATAATCATATTATAAAATCGACCGTTGGATTGAAAGATAATATATCATAGATCGTGTCAATAAAATATGACATCAATCAGAAATCGTTTGATACGTCAATGAAATACATCAAAATTACCATCATACGAACTTTACAAACTGAGTTAATTTTTATAGGCATGATCTAAGTTATAATATATTTCAATCCAACGATCGATTTTGTGATACGATTATCCGATAAAGAATTATCGGAGGTGTCATATTAAAAAGTTTGACACAATGATATCATTTGATCCTTCTCAACCCCTATCACAAATCTCTCTCTCTCTCTCCCTCCCTAGTGTTCCATTTAATTTGTCATATTGCTACCGTTGTTTATTTGTTGGATACTGACGCAGTACGGAAGCGTGAAAGAAAAACAAGCGCTAATCCTATAATAAAACACAGGTTCGTAAGCGACAAACCTGTCAGATAAAGCTCTGGAATCCACCAGATTTTCGGAATCCACTAGAAAGAGTAACTAATCTAGAATCCACTAGACTTCCGGAATCCACCAGAAGGAGTAATTTGGAATCCACCAAATTTGAGAAAAATTTCTGAATTTTTATTGAATCAAAAGGTTGCCTTCAAGACTACAATAGTTTAGCTTAAATAGGAGTGGAAAATAAAAATAACAAATCTCCTAAAAGATTGTAAAAGAAAATAACAAACCTAACTAAATAAAAATAACAAATCTACCTAAAATATAAAAATAACTAATCTAGGTGAAATGTAAAAATAAGAAATCTACCTAAAATATAATAAAACTAAATCTATCTAAAATAATAAATTACTAAAGAAACCCTCCTACATCAGTCTCCTCTACCTCAAAAGAACTCGACCCCGAGTTCTCATCTTGATACTGACTCATGCGTTTATCATAGTAGAAACTTAGTACTGGTTCTGCTTTAATTAACAAATTCTTTCTCGTTTGCTTGATTGCTACTTTTTGCTCTTCCGTTAGTCTTGGCTCATACCGACTCTTTTCTTCTTTAAAAGCTTGATTTTTCTCCTCTAACTTGAGATAATAGCTTTTTAATCCGTCTAATAACTCCACAATGGCGGTAGAGCTTATATGCATAACATGAGAATACCGATAAATGTTCATAAGTTTCTTTGTTTGTGTTGTCCTTAAGGTCGCATCATATTGCGCTGCCGACGACGATAAATTTGTTACACGACATTCTTTCTCTGTTTCTTCATCAATTTCTGGCGTCGCCTCTGTTTGAATGTCACAATCCATGCCATTATTGTTCTCGTTGAAACTACCCTCCAATTCTAGATTGAGCACTCCTTCCTCATCGATTGTAGTTTATACCATTTTAGACTCCACATCCGTTTGATCCTCTTTCTTTGAATCATCATGTTCATCGATCTCTTCCTTCTCGTCTTTCGATTCGTCAACTTCAACCGAAGCATCTTGTTCAACAACTACTTCAGTTTCTTTCGGTTTGAATTTATAAGCAGGATCGTCAAGTTTCTCGGGAAGAGATGGTTGGTTATCATCTAGGGTTTCAGTAGCTATGTGACGTAGATGAAAATTATTGGCATGATTGTTGTTATTGGCATTATTGAAGATGCTAAATGCTTCCTCGAATTTAACATTAACATACCAATTAACATACGTTATCAAAACAGAATGTTTAGCAATATCTTTAATCGTTTTACGCGAGTTACCTGCCATTCTGGAAGTATGCCTCAAAAGGCCGGACAACGATTGTAACAAAACGGACAACGATATGTCGAATCAGAGATTTTAAACTCGTAGTAATCATCCTTCAACCTTTTGTAATATCTACGCTCATAGTATTCCAAATCAGATTCACCACGAGTATGTTCTGATTTTATGTACGTAACAATATGGTTGTTATTGCGAACCCTAATAACCGGAATTGATTCTCCCATGGCTGATCACGTTAGGAAAAGAACAGGAGAAACCTGCTCTGATACCAACTGACGCAGGAGATACTATGGTTTTTATTTTCGATTCTTTTTCATTTTAGATCTAATTTTTAGTATTTTTTTTTAGTAGATATGTATCCATGTTATGTAGGGGTGTGCAAAATATCCGATCACATAGATATGACTATATCCAAATCCAAAACCAACTCCAAAATAACCAGTTATTTGGAAACAAATGTTTGGGCATCCATTCTGTAAATCCAGTTTTTTAATTAAATGCCCATATGCATGTCCAAATCCATTGGATTAGACTTTTTGCGCATTTCTTCATTTTTTTACGCTAATTATCCTATAATTGATTTTTTTTTAAGTTTTTAGTTTTTTCATTTACGATAAATAATCTAAAATTGACGATAATTGCTTCAAATTGAATCCTATACAGTCACAAATTGTTGTCTTTTTACTTTTTTATGTATTTGACTATTATTAAAAAAAAATCAAAACTTTTTCCCAATTGAAGGTGTGGTTTCTGTTTCCTAATCAAACCTTCAAAATTAACTTCAATTTGTTACTCTGTTCAATTTGGCATTAGTGACAGTACAGTGCTTTTAACATTGTTATGTATATGTTTCTAATCTTTTTTCTTTTCTTTTCTTTTCACTTGTACATTTAAAGCAGTGAATTTTATTGGATAGGGTGAATAATGGAGCAAAGAATCAAGAGCATGCAAGAAATGATAGAAGAAATTTTGATGTAGTGTTAAAAGTTAAAACCTACGATTTAGAGTTTTTTTGATGTGTAATTTCTTGTTATTTTTTCTATAATCTTGACCAACAATTGGATAATTTTCCTTTGATTTCTATATATCATTTGTGGTGAATTTACCATAAGATTTTTCTTATGGACTTGTAAAATAAGAAAAAAATGTATAACTTAAAATTAAAAATATAACTTTTCATTATGAATTTACTATCATAATTTTATTCAGGGGTGCAAAAAAAAATAATATTTGGATCTGCATATGTAACCCATCGGTTCGACCGGTTCTTGGGTTTGAGCCCGAACCTGAACCGAACATAAACGATTCTTGCATATGTAACGCTGTGCATATGATACATTTTTCATGGGAGAAGCCTCAATGGAAATTCTTGGGACTTTGGAAGTGATTCTACGAAGCTTTGAGTTGGCTTCGGGCCTTAGGGTAAATTTTCAATAAGCCTTAGGATACATTGAAATATTGATGTAGTCTAGATACATCAATATTTCAATGTATATAAAAAGTGAACTCTTTATATTAAGGACCGGAGGGAGTATTATCTTTGTGTTTATTGTTTTGAATCTATGGATTTGAAATGTTATAGGAATATACTTTTTGAATCTTGAACTAGGATAATATCTATTAAATTCTAAATTTTAGGAATAGATTTAGGTTTAATATTCACTCGAAGTGTCAGATTTTAACGTTATTGTATTGATTAATCACTCGAGGGATCGAGGTTGATAGGTACCATAGATTTCTCGTCGTTATCTGGGGATGAAAACATATGATGAGCGACACACGAAATTATTCATAAATGGTTAGAACCTATATAACTGATCAAAGAAATATGTATGAATGAGTCAATTAAGTGTAATCTCAACAATTTAATTTCCCTGTCAACTTACTCAACTTTTACCACTGTTTATTCTCTTAATTTTAGCAAACAAACATCTTTGAAACCCTTAACTTAAGATTATATTAATTGTTGAACGGCATCGATATCGCATCAGTCCCTGTGAAGACGATAATAAAAATACTTACTTTTGTACTTCAACAATTTCACTGCAGAAGAAATTAGCTTATTAAAGGGCCCGTATGACCCAGCTTTTTTTAGAGCTTATGCAAACACATGGATGATATATGCACTATAAAAGGAGACACTTAGGAGAAAAATGAGAGGGACTCATTCTAGGTCAAAGACAGTATATTGTAATAGTTATTCTCTTGAGTGTTCTAGAACTCTCTAGGGCGCGCGGCTCACCTCTTGTATTCATATATACGTGAACAATAACCTTGATGTAAATAAATAACCACATAAATGATTACATGTACATTACCTTTATTACAATTGGATGGCGTATAGAGAAAAATAAGACAAATGTATAAGCTAAACACTCGTAGAGAAATATGAAAGTGGCGTCTCCGAGTTTTTGGAGGCTCTGTGCGAAATATGGAAGTGACCCTTTAATAAAAAAAAAAAAACGTAATTGACTTTGGGAGAAAAAGAATGATGAGAATTGAGAAACTATGTGAGTTGAATTGGGAAACACAATTAAAATAGTAAAATTGTGATTTTTAATTTCAAAATTTAGAAACCCTAACTTGTAAAATTTAGTTTTAACTTTGTTTCAACTTTAATGGAGTTTTTGAGAATAGAAGGAGCCAAGGAGGAGTAGGTTAATGCCGCCGATGATTGTGGCAGGTCAACGCTGGTGGTGGTGGTGAATTAATGGGGTTTTTGAGAATAGAAGGAGGAGTTAGTTTCTTATTTTAATATTTTGATTTTGATCGTACATTACACGCTTCTCTTCTCTACTGTTTTTTTTTTCTTAAAAAAACATGTTGGGCCTTACTAATACTCTACTACCCTATAATTTTTTTTTGTGGCCCTCATTTTTAAGAGACCTTGTGCCACGGCCCATGTCGCATATGGGCTTGGGCCGCCCCTGCATAAGTTATTCCAATTTTAGCGAATGTTCCCGAGGGGACAATGTCATAAGGTTATTGTCAACACCACTTCATGTAATTTACTTTTCTCACATTAATTATATATAGCATTTGGTATAAACTAGGAGTATTCTGTAATAATCTTCTCATCTAAAATCTTTTAGCTATATTTATATAGGTCAGGATCAAATGACACCAACTAGTTTGACACCAAATGTTACACCTCAATAACGTTTTAACCGATATAAATTTTATAAAATCCACCGTTGGATTGAAAGTTTATATCATATAGATCATTTATGTAAAACTTCAGACAAATTCAAAATTATTTGATATGTTATTGAAATACATCAAAATTAACGGTTTGCGTCTTTTTTTATACGCCGTTAATCTTTATGAGTCGCAATAACATATCAAATGATTTTGGATTTGTCTAAAATTTTACACATATGATCTATATGATATAAACTCTCAATCCAACGGTGGATTTTATAAAATTTATATCGGTTAAAACGTTATTGAGAGGTATAACATTTGATGTCAAACTAGTTGGTGTCATTTGATCCTATTAACTCTCACATTAAGTATAAATAAGCTAAAAAAATTATATAACTGAACGAGCTGAGGAGAGTGGGTTCTCTCCGATGATAATTTCCTTAGGTTCCTTAGGTGAAATGTTGACCTTCCAAAAATATAATCAAAGAATTAATAAAAGAGAAATGCTATTTGGCACGAGTAAAAAGGGGCAAGAAACACAAGAATTGGTAGAAACCTTATTTTTCACGCACATACATAATAGACAAAAATCATATTAAGGTTACTACTTATCTCTCACACATATATTATTATATATAACAATTACGTGTTTGGTGGAAATCAGGTAAGGGTGAGTGCTTAAAGGGATTGGTTAAGTGTTCGTGTGTTTTGTTGTTGTAATGATGAGAATTTAATCGGAGAAAAATTCAATGAATTCTGCAATTGAGTGAATCTTTTCTCGTGAACGAGCCATAATTTGATATTAAAACATGGGAGATTTTTTTTTGAACGGCAAATATATTATTAACCAAGTCTCTGCACAAGACGAACAAAGACTAGTAAAAACGGAACTACATAAGAGGAGTCGTATATATACGGAACACCGAAACTAAACACCAAAACAAACATCACCTGATCGAGGTCCATGTTAAGATATTTGAACCATAAACAAACACCAGAACAAACCTCAAATATCTTAACAAGGTTCAAACCTCAAACAGAACACAACCCGAGGATAAAACAGTCCAAAACGACGTGGTAGAGGTCAACCAAAGATCATGAATCCTGCAAATCACAACAGATTTGGAAATACAATTAGAGAATCAAATATCTAGAAAACCAAACGCACGCGCCAGCAACTGACACTCCACACACTAGCAACTACCACCATTAGGCAGCAGCGCCGAACCCAACACAACCGAGCACTAAGAACCAAAACAAGACCTGAGCAAAACAAAGCAGTCGACACCGACATGGTAGTGGTCAAGCAGAGACCATGAATCCTGCAAATCTCAACAGATTTGGAGGCAATCAGAGATGTCACTTGTTTCTCCCTAAGCTCCTTCGATTTTTCAACCATATTATAGTTTTTTTTTTTTTTTTTGTATTTACCCTCTGATTTTTAGGAAACGTAAACAAAAAATTCTTCCCACCAATAATCAAATTCGGGTTCTCCCGAACAATTGCGATTCATCTAAAACGAGGCATTAACCATTTTCTTATGATAACTTATTTTGATGCAAAAAAAACTTTGGCTTTAAATGGGGCCCCCGCAAGTGGGCGGTGGTATTGGTCCCTTGAATTAGTCGGTCCTAAGGCCGGATATCATTTTTTTTTTAAAAAAGACTTATTTTGATGCAAAATGTGGGAAATAGTACTGTTGATTTAATACTGTCTAAAAAACTGCTTAAAAATATAGAGCATCTCATTTACTCATTTACCATATTTTACCGATCAACATAAATGCTAAGAGAATATGTATAAAAAAGCATAACAAAGAAAGATAAAGGATATAGAATCAGGCATACCATACCCTTAAACAGGACCATGCCACTCAGAAACTTTATATATGACAAAAAGAAATACCCTTATTTTATTCCATCTCTTTAAAGGTTTCTAAGTTATAACCCTTGGCTATTTGGAATCAGCAATTATATCAAAAGCTCTCAAAGCAAAAACAACTGATTTTGGATATTCATAGCATAACCCTTCCACTCTTCCGGTATATGCTAATGTTTCACTGGTTTATTCCATTTTCTTTCCTATAAAAGCTTACTTATGTGTCAAACACAAACCAATGTTAACACAAGACACTATGTTTCATTGAAAAAATTCTTCAATAAGCAATTCTGCAATAGGGCTCCTCTCTCTTTGCAAGTAAAAAAAATTATATTTTGAGTTGCTTGCCAAAGGAGAGTTGCCCTGTGGCTGCTTTAGCTTAATTTCCTATATAGAATGACAGCAAAGATGGTTAAAGGAATTTCTGTTTTATTATTACATTTCACTATTGTGACATTAAAGTCTACAATTATATATATACATGAAAGAAGGTTAAATATGTTTTTAATCTCTTTAATTATATAAGATCTTATTTTTATTCCTTCTAATCTTTTTTATAAAAAGATTGGTCTCTCTAAATTTTTGGTTTTCAATTTTACTCCTTATACACTTTTGTTTAATAAGTTCATGTAACATGTTTTAAATGATTTTTTTTGAAAATATATTATTATTAAGACCTTAAAATATGATTAGTTTGATTATTTAACTATTTAATTTTTAGTTTAACTATTTAATCTTTAATTTGAAGTTATAGTTAAATTAACAAAAATTAAATACTAAATAGTTAAATTATTAAACTAATTGTATTTTAAGTTCTTAATAACGATATGTTTTTTTTTTAAAAAAAAAAACTCATTTAGAACACTTTTGAGAAAATGTGAGACTAAAATTGAAAACTGAAAATTTATAGGACTAAAGTTTGAAGGAATTTTAATAGGCCACCTCAAAAAGAACTTTAGCATTAGAAGGAGAAAACTCATTTTCGGGCCTTCCCTAATCTAAGCTCTATTATCTCCAAAGTTACAATACCTTTGGATCCCACTCAAGACAGGTTGTTGTGGAAACACACAAACACCGGTGTTGCAGCTCAAAGAGGCATATCACTTCAAAATGCAGCAATTTCAAGACTTGCATTGGGCAAAACTGATTTGGAACTGTGACATTCCACCTTCAAAATCTTTCTTTGTCTAGAGACTTATGCATGAAAAGGTTCCTACTAACGAAAATTTAATGATTAGAGGATGTGCAATACCTTCTATGTGTAACTTTTGCTGTAAACATGTAGAATCTTCTTTTCATATTTTCTTTGAGTATGACTATGCTATCAAGCTATGGTCTTGGCTTGCTGGTTGTTTAAATTTAGTTTTACAGTTTACGTCAATGGAAGATATGTTGAAGCTTTGTGAGCTGAATTGGTCCCCTAAGTGCAAGATTACCATTACTGCTTCCATCATCAACTTGCTCAATACTATATGGCTTGTCGGAAATCAAGCTAGATTCAATAATAAGTTTATTTCTTGGAAATCTGCCATATCCTTAATCATTGCTAGCACTGATCTCTAACTGGTAATAACACTCGTAAGCCATCTTCAAATTCCATAAGAGATTTCACTTTCTTGAAGTTCCTTTCCTTAAAGAAATCATTTGGCAGCCTCCTCTTTTGAACTTTTACAAGTGTAACATCGATAGAGCCTCATGTGGCAACCTTGTGAGGGTATTTTTCGCAATCATAATGCTGACTTTGCCTTTGCCTTTGCCTTTGCCGAACCTTTAGGGGTTGCTTCGGTTTATTTTTCTGAGATTTGTGGAGCCATGTCTGCCATTGAAATAGCTTACAGCAAGAATTGGTTGAACATTTGGTTGGAGACTGATTCTTCTTTGGTGGTATCAGCTTTCAAAAATCCAACCAAGCCGGTTGCTTGGTCTTTAAGAAATAGGTGGAACAATGTTTTGTTTATGATCACTCAAATGAATTGCATAGTTACTCACATTTATCGGAAGGCAACCAAGTAGCTGACCTTAATTATTGCTAACCATGGCCTGTCTTTAGCCTTTTCTACCTCTTGGTTGGATCCTCCTTCTTTTACCAGTGACTCTATGCTTAAAAACAAAGTAGGTTTGCCTAGTTTTAGACTTTGTTCCTCTTAATGGAGTTTTGGTCTAGGCCCCTCCATTTGTACTTTTGCTTTCTCTACTTTAATATATTTTGTGATGGTTAGCTCTTTGCTGCCATCTTTTGATCTTAAAAAAAAAAAAACCCTATGTAAGATGTTCAAAAATGGTAGTTTTGTTTTGAATATGTATTTATTGATGATGATGTGATTTTTTTTTTTTGGTAGAGATGATGATGTGTTTTTTTGTATTTTAAATTTACAATATATATAACTTTAAAGGCTTAGTTACTGTTTTCCTTTTCTTTTTTCTTAGAACTAAGAAGCTAGGTCAAACAACAATTTTTAAAAGCTCTAGTAAGAAGAAAAAAATAGCTTCTATATTTTAAGAAAAATTATAATATATTACCAAACATATCTTTTAACCTTGTCTATACCTATATATAAAGATGATACAAAAAATTTTGGTGTGCACTTTTCATAATACCAACATTACCCTTGATATTTTTTTAGCAGCACAAACCCACCATAACTTAAAGCATATTTTTTTTAAATTTTTTTTACATAAAATTTACATAATAGACAAAGACATACGTGGAACGCGTCGACACTGGTTATAATAAAAAAAACCAACTTTTAACCTTTTTTTTTTTAAAAAAAAAAAGTAAGATTTACTAAACAAATTTAATTTTAGTTTGAAAGCTATTATTTCTAGCTTTATGATTAAAATAACTTCTACCCCTAAAAAAAGTTGGGCCAAATGACACTTTGGTCTAGTGGTAATATTTATGAAACTGATGTGTAACCAACAAAATTCACAATTGAAACCAAAAGGAAAAAAAAATCACAATTACAAGTTTGACAAAAATGTATTATTCATTTACCTTGTTTTGACCGTATTTTTCTAATAATATATAAATGTAAATATTAGCATATAAGATCTTGTTCAATTTATTTTGATGAGTATTTTCAAAATATTAAATTTTTATAAATTTTACTAATAGACAATTAAAGATATTAGTGATCAAAATTGTGCATTGTCGTACGCGCAGTGGTCAAACATGATCTTATAATTAGGGATAAAGGTAATATGTTTCAATAGGAATATTAGTTGCTAGTGTAATGAACATCACTCAAAAAATTAAATAAATAAAACTTGTAATTCTTATCTCTTCATGAATTTCAATCAACTATACTTATTGTTTTCCTTCATGATTCGATCTCCATGAATATTCTTTGTAAGCTAGAGGATTAAACCAACCCAAAAAAATTATTCGGCATATATTTGATACAACTTTGATTTATCTCAACAAACAGTACCACCTCAACCTCAACAAGCAAACCTGGAAAAAAAAATGAAAGCAAAGAATAAACAACAAATAGCATAGATAGAATTATAAAGCAATCAAATTCAATTAAACTTTAAAAAATATTATCATTTTAATTTGTGTGTTATTCTTTCTACAACAATTTTTGTCACAAAAAAAACTATTATTTATCATGACTTTAACTATCTCTCGTAAGATCAATTTAACAATTACGAAAGCCAAATGGACAAACATGGTAAACCAATATTTTTCATAATAATTTTACACAAGAATTAAAAACTATTTAATTGAAGGGACATAGCAAGAAGTTTTTTACTATATAAATTGATCCAAATAGTTTCAATTTATTACATGTGAAAATGGCTGAAATTTTCAAGTTTGTTTATACTAGTATCCTTTTTGTTTCCCTATTGCTTGTTGTCGTCAATGTTTATGGTAAGATCATTCTCATATTTTTTAATTTTTTTTTTATCATATACACAAATTTTCACCCGTTTATAAAACTATTTCATTATTCTTATTTTACATTGCAGGAAAGCGTAATCCTCCTAATTTTCAACGTATACCATGCCCTGATCAGAAAACTCTTTACTGCACTCTAAAAAAATGTTACTGCATTTAACAGTTAAGGTAAAAATACATTCTCTATAATTGTTAACCATTTAATTTCTTTTTCTCATCATAATGGTTTTACTCATGTTTTCTCTCACACATTTATTTGTCCGACCCTTTCAACCTCGTTTGTAGCCTTAGAAAAGGCTTAATTAATTGCAAATTGGGTTTCTTATATTTATTTTAAGTGTTAATTTGGTCTATTGCATTTAAAAAATGGTGAGCACTCCGGTACACATCTTATGTGGATGTGTACCGGTACACTGTTAAGGTGTATAATTTTAATTGGTCCACAAGTAATAATAATTTAACATGTCATTTCAAGACTTCTTTAAATAGAAATTTCCTAAATTACTCTTTTAATTTACAAAAATATTTTAAAATGGAAATTAAAGAAATTTCCTAAATTGTCTTTTTGTCAAAATAAAAAGAGATGTTTTGTAAAAAAAAAAGTAAAATAAAAAGAGATGAGATGAGATTTTTAATTTACAAAAAATTCAAAATGGTTTTTTTTTTACAAAAGGTTTTTTATTTTTTTTGTGAAATTGACAAAAGGATTTTAATATGTGTGTTTTTTTTGTTTTTCATCAATTTCTATTATTTTTTATACTTATAGCACCATTCATTTTGAAGCATTTCTTTCAATTTTTTCGTAAAATTCATATTTTTATTTTATATATGCAATTGCGAGGTTTCTCAATTTTTGGCGGTTGGATTTTTGTTTGTTTTATGTTGTGGGTATCATTCTTCTCTTTCTTGCATCAAAAAATTCTTACTAAATACCCCCTCCGATCTATATATAAGAAAAAATTTATTTTTAAATTCAATGTAAAGTTGATGTATCTAGACTATAATGTTATCTAGATACATCAATTTTACAATGAATCTAAAAAATAAACTTTTTCTTATATAGGATCGGATGGAGTAGCATTTTCCTTTAGGGTCTGTCTGGTTCGAAGTAGATGGAGGGAATGGGAGGTTAGAAAATATTTGTAATAAAGGATAATTTTCTTGAAAACATTGAAATTGTGTCTTTTCTTTTGAAATTATTATCTCTGAAATACAATAATCGGCAAATAATTTTTTGATTTAATAAATAATTATTAATTTATTAATTAATTGATCTAATATACCGGTAGATTGAATTTTTTCATATGTACCATAGAAGTTCCCTAATAAGTTTGAGGGCTTTTATTAATTGAAATGATAAACACTTAAAAAGTTGAATTTCAACATTCTAGCTAACAGTTCAATTTCATATTGTTGGACGAATTATTACACTAGAAACCTAGTTATTATGAAAGAATTGTTAAGTCACAACCAATTAGACTGAAAGAAACTAAGGAGATCAAACATTCTCAATCTCACTATTCAACTTGACCAAGTGGGAATGAGAAACACTTAAGAATTCATATTCTAAAATCAAACAATTCAACCTCAACTAATTAGATTAACTATGACTTAAAAAAAAACTTAGTTCAAATGAAATGACTATTAAGTCTCAACTAATAATGCCAATTGTGTCAAAAGAAATAAAAAAAATTAGATCAAACCTTTCAACTTGAAACGTAGTTCATATGCAAACTTAACTAATTATACTTACTTTATTAAGGAATTCAATTTTTCTCAATCAAGTCGTTCAATATCACTTAATTGGACTAACAATAACTTATGAATTTAAATTTCGACAATAAGCATGTCTAGAACAATATCAAAATTCATTTACAAAACTTTAGTATTTTTTAATATGAGATGAATTAAATATGAATTTTCTAAATCAAAATATCAAGATAAAAGTAATGAATATTTTGACCTAGAAATCAAATTTTGTGCTCCTTACTTTTGGACAAACTTTTTATAATGCGCTATACATATTTGCAAAATCATCAGAAATATACATCAATTTTACAACATGACCAAAATTGCATGCATAAACATTTTGTGGGGATCAAAACATGACATTTTCTTATGAAGATGAAAAATTAAATTTAGTAATTTTGTATCGATAACAAACTTATTTAACCCTGTAAAATATAACGACTCACTGAAAATTAACAATATTACAATAAAATATATAAACATATTAAAAATTTAAAGTTTTTTTTACTAAAAAATAAATATTTTTTTAATAATTATATGCATTAATGATTAACTGGTAAAGGAATATTAATCTTTATAAACTAATAATATTAAAAAAAATTGAAAGGTAATAATATTGAAATATTAAAATCGTAGTTGGATCAATTATATTAATAATTTTAAAAGTTTTTTTGTTTGAATAATTAAAAAAGTTACTAAAATCATATTTTAAATTTCAAGAAAATACAAAATACTAAAATAATATTATTTATAAGATATTAGAATAATATTAAAATATTTGAATTTGTTGAAAAAACTTGAAAATCATATATAAGTTGAAAGATATTATGCATGGTTTGATTTATTGTGGAATGATACATTTGCCAATATTAAAAAGTAGTGTTTATTATAAATAACTTAATAAAGAAATAAAATCTGCATTAATATTTTTTTTGTGACAAATCTGTATTAATTACTATATTACTTGTTAACCACGTCAGCGATGTACCGGTACACATCCACATAATATGTGTACCGAAGAATTCACCTTAAAAAATATCAAGTTGGGCCAATATTTTATTAATATAATGTTTAGCCTTTCAAAATAAAAAGTTAATCTCTTCTGTTATTGATGCCAACATAAGTTTGTCCTTTTTATTAAGAATAAAGTTGATCTAGGTCCTATATATAGTTGGTTTTATACGTTCATTCATGCACGTTAATTTGTGATCATCTACTTATGCCTAATTTTTTTTTGGCTTAATTGTACATTTCGTCTCTTATGTTTATTTTAGGTTTTAAGTTGGTCTCTTATATTTATTTTATTCCAAAAAAGATGATTTTAAATATTTATTTTTGGTTTTAAGTTGGTCTTTTATATTTATTTTAAGTTGGTCCCTTATATTTTAAAAGTTTTAAGTTGGTCTTTCATGTTTTTAAAATTTGAATTAGTTAAACCAAAAAAGATGATTAATTAGGGATTAACTGATTTAAATTTTAGAAACTCGAGAGATCAACTTGAAACGTTTAAAACATAAACAATCAATTTGAAATTTTTAAAATACAAGGGACCAATCTTAGAATTTAAAATAAACATAAATGATCAAATATACGATTAAGTTTTTTTTTTTTTACATGATTTATAAGATGTACTAACGTCTTATTTGGGTTGGGCATGTGTGCTCATATTTGTATGCAGATTATGTTCAAAATGGTTGTGGCAAGGCAACTTCGCTTGGGAAAGAGTAGTTTAGGGCTTAATTATGCCTAGCTATATTTCATTTTCCAGTGTTTTTAGTATTGTTAGTTTAGTTTAGTTTAGTTTTGTTGTATTCCTAAGAAATTATTGTTGTTATTGTTGAGACAAAATCCTATTTTGATGTTTTAAAGATAACAACCCTTAATTAAATTTTAATTTGATTCTGATCATTTTGTGATCTAACAAGTGCTCTTGAGTGATTTAATTTAAGAACAGATGCAATGGATTAAATTAACCTTGTTTCACTCATAAGAAAAGAATCAAGCACGTTTTAGACAAATCTGCCTCAAGAGAATGATCTCAGATTGGTCTCCAGACTTATGTGTTCTAAAGCATAAGCACTTATTCAAGTCAACTGGTACAAGACAAGAAAGAACTTTTAAGTTGGACTTATTAAAGGATCATAACAGTGCAAATAAGTCATTTAAGGCAAGGAATTGATTTTGGTTCTTGAGCTTACTCGAATAAGCTTCTTTAAGGAATAATAACTTCACATCTTGCAACAAGGCTTTATGTTCTCCAAGAACATCATTAAAGAAGTTAATCTAGACCAATGAGAACTCAGCAACAAGTACATACAGCTTGCAATGAAGTTTCATATCTGATCCAAAGTACAAGCTTATGACATGGGTGGCTACACTCTCCCATAAAATAGTACTTATCTCACTATTCATGTGTCCTTTGAAGGACAAGTAAACAGTGGCTACTCTATGCCTTTGATGAAGAGTTTACAGCTGGTTGACAACTTGCAACAACTTGCAACAGCTATATTTTCGTTGGACCTTATCCACACCATCTCAGAGAATGGTCTCCAACGTCCTGGAGAATGATCTCCCAGTTTCTGCACTTAGGTGGCAATCTTATCCAAATGAATTCAAATCTTATTTTCCCACATGGGAAATACATTTGCAAGGGATATACACTCAGAGACAACTCATTGACAGTTGGTGGAAGAATATTTCTGACCAACAAGTACAATGTGACAGTCAGAGACCATTAGAAGAATGATCTCCTGGAGCATCTCAAAGACAAAATCACATGGGCTGTTTTGTTTCTCTCACAACGGCTAGTTCCTCACTCACAACGTATATGTGTGATGTCCAAGCAACAAAGGAGCATCTCCATCTATAAATAGCACGTTGGTTTAATTGGAAGAGCAAGAACTTCAAGCACACAAAGCAATCTAATACATTCAATCAAGCTCTCCTTTTCACTCTTACTCTAAAGCTCTTTAGAAATCTAGGATCATATATTTGTAGAGTACTTTGAGTGTATCAATTTGTAAGCTTCACATCCGGTTAGGTGTATAAGCTTAGATCCAAAGAAATCATTGAAAAACTTAGGATTCTCTCAAGTCAATTGGGTATAATTGATTGAGGTAGAGCAGCTGGTTATAGCTGGTTACTTTGTGATCTTGGTTTAGATCATAAAGGGTCTTTGATCTGGGCTTAGATCAAAGGAAGTTTTTCTGTAATCTTGGTCTAGATTATAGTGGATAATCTCACGCAAGTGGGGACTGGAGTAGCCCATACTATTAAGGGGTGAACCAGGATAAAACCTTTGTGTTATCTTCTCTTCCCTTACTCTTTTATTTGTGCAAACACTAACACACTCAAATCACTATATTGCACTCACATTCAAGGAGAACGTTCTCCAGCTAGTCTAACCATTTACTTTTATAGTGTGTTATTGTGTTTAATCTATTTTGCAGTTGAAATTTTAAAGGGTCACAATTCAAACCCCCCTTCCTTGTGACAAACATTGTTACTTCAGTTATTTGTTTTCTTTTTGAGTTTAATTAAAAACTTATTGTAACATTATTGTTATTATTATGTATGTTTCAACAAAATTATTGTTGTTATTATGTATTTAACTAATGAATGCTATATATTTGAAAACTAAAGCTTTTATTTGGCTTAAATATGAAAACGGTCCCTGTAATTACAACTTGTTTTGATTTTAGCCCCTACAAAAAAAAGTTTGATTTTAGTCCTTGCAAAATACCAAAACTTTTAAAAAGGTCCTTGAGGTGAATTTTTGGCTGACATGTCAAGTAATTGATGATTTGGCAGATGCTGACTAGGATTTTTGATGACGTGAAATTAACATGTCATTTTCATTTAAAAATAGAAAAACGGAAAACAACATGTCAGATTTAAAAAAAAATAAAAAAATTGAAAATAGAAATAGAGACTTAATATAGTTACCAAAAAAATTAATATATTATATTTAAAAATATACTCCCTCCATTTCAAATTACTTGTCGTTTTAGAAAGAAAAAAAATAAATTAAGAAAATGTATTTTTGCACTTTATCTTCCTATTGTACCCTTATTTTAATTCACCAATATTTTTTTTTTGCACACTAAAGGAAAGAAAGGCTATCGATTCACACCCGCACAACCGCTATCGATTCCAACACAAAATTCATTGCATCCCCCACTCATAAAGAGAACAAAGGGTGTTAGAATTTTTTTTATCCATATACCATTTCTAAGTTTAAAGTTTTACCATATCTACCAAATACTCAACATATGAAATAATTCCAAAAAGATTAAATCGTTTTGAGTGGTTTAGATCAACTACAGAGTAGCATGTCAAATTATCAACCATCTTAAACCACTTTTTTAACGTTTCTACTCCCTACAAAATATTTAAAGTTGCACAATTTGCCTATAAGCCCACTAAATATCCTTATTGGGCTTATGATCCAAGAGAATGGATCCAGCCCATCTCGCCAGACTGAAAGACCCGACTCGCCCAACATCATATTCAAAACACAAGGGAAATGTGGAATTTTTTTTTTGAAGAAGCTAAATTAGTCCACCCAAATTGACGCCAGAGAGAATCGAACCTCAGACATCAAGAGGAGCACACTCCCAGGTCCCAAACCAATACCAATGCACCATATATACATCACTCTTTGGTCGGTTGATGATACGTTCCAAATACACACTTACTAAGAAATAATCACATTGAGTGCTTTGAATCCCTTCTACTGAATACAATAAGCATTTAATTTTAGTAAGCAACGTTTTCCATGTCTCCTAATTATATTATACTAGTATCCGGATCTATGCCATACACGGATAAAAATGTTACTATAAATGATAACATTTTAATATTATAATTTTCATAATTATCAAATAAAAAAGATTAAATAAGGTTTTGATCCTTAAACGTTAAAATATTATCATTATTTTTGTCTCATAAAAAGTGACATCTTTTGATCTACAAAATTATTATGCGTGCAATTTTAGTCTCTCCTGTTAAATCAATGTGTACTTTTGTAAGACTATTTTGCGTATATATGTTAAAAAGTTCTACGAATAAAAAGGAACTCAAATTTTGATTTTTTAAGTCCAAATTTTCGTTGTTTTTATCTTTATCTTATGAAATTTCAAATATTCTTATTTTATTATTCTCATATTAAAAAATTCTAAAATCATGTACAAGACCTTTTTATAGTATTTAAAACATGTCTTAAAATATGTCTTAAAATAAAAACATGTCTTAAAATAAAAATATTCAAAAATTAAAATGTAAATGTCACGTTTGAACCTTTATTTATATGTTCATATTAGAAACTCTTCAGAAGGTTTAGAGATTAATTATGAGTAAAGTTATGAAGGAAAAAATTAAAGGAATAGCACTATGTCTACTAATGAAAAAAAAAAAAAAACTAAGGAATGGATCAAGAGAAAGTATGTGGTGAAAAAATAATCTTTTGGTGAAAAAAAATCTATAACAAAAAAGCACATGCTAGTTATCCAAGGACACATATATAGTCCCAAATTATATGTTGGCGGCGTGTTCTTTGGCTTGGATTGTATGGTCAAAGGTTCATAGGTGGTTTGATATGAGTACGGTCTCGCCGAATTCCTATCTTCCTTATTGGATGGCTTTCTTTCAATTTTTAGGAAAGGTAAGAAAGGTTTCAAGGGGTGTGTTGATGGTTTGGCATGCAATCATGTGGGTGCTTTGGCGATTACGAAACGAAAGAATTTTTGAGTCTAAGAATAGAGATCCGGATGAGATTTTTGAAAAAATACAACTAGTTTGTTGGAAATGGATTTTATAAAACAATGTCAATACACCTTGCTTATACTACGAGTGTGTGCTCTTTCATTGGACTGTATAATGCGTTAAAGTTATCAGGGTGGCGTTTGATGTAGTCAAATTATCAGTATTTTTTCTGTACTAGTTGGATGGATTAGTACATATACTTATCCTTTTTATTTGTGGGTTAAGTATTTCTTGTACTAATTTCAATTTTTAATATATATCATTATTCTTTGCCGTTAAAAAAAAAGGCATATAGAGCACACAAGAAAAACACAAAATAAAAAAAATAAAAATTCTATTTATTTTTTTACGAAAGGTTGAAAAATTATGTTGAATTCTATAGTTTATTTATGCATTCACTTTGATTCGATGATACTTTCAATTAATATATAAATGTTATGATCTCATTGGTTGGTTATTCCTACAAAATTATTATGTATCTTTTGTGACTTTTACTATCTCCTGAAAGATAAATTGATCAATTACAAGAGCTGAATGGCCAAACATGATACACTAATATTGTATTTAATAATAATTTTATAAGAGTTAAAAACTATTTAATTGAAGTATATTAGCATGAGATTTTTACTATAAATTGATCAAAATAATTTCAATTTAATACATGTAAAAGTGAATAATATGGCTGAAACTCTCAAGTTTATTTATAAGTACATCCACCTTTTTATTTCTCTATTTCTATTTCTTGTTGTAGTCAATGTTTATGGTAAGATCATACTTCAAATTTTTTTTTTTTTTTTTTATCATATACACAAACTTTCACCTGTTTTTAGAAATATTTCTTTATTCTTATTTACATTACAGGAAGGAAAAAAGCTCACAATTTTCAACGTATACCGTGCCCTGATCATAATAAAACTCTTTACTGCACTCTAAAAAATTGTTACTGCGCTTAACAGTTAAGATATAAACTAATCTCTATTGTTTTTAACCAATTAGTTTTCTTTGCTCATCATAATTTCTTTTCTCATATCTTTTCCATCCTTAAACTTTACTTTTAGCTTTAGAAGAAAGTGTTGCTACCAGCTTCATTTTATTGTGAATGATATATAGTTGTTTAAATATAAAGATGATGTAGATCCTTGATATCAGCGTTTTAAAGTGTGATTGCGGTAGTCATTGCAATTGCGATCATTGTGATTGCGATCATTGTGGCTGCTGCGGCGGATGTTGCGACTGTTGCAGTAAAATAATTTTAAATTTTTACACACTATGTAGTGTCACCACTAGTGGAGTCTCAATTTGTTTCATGCATATTTTTTGAAAGATGTTTTTTTTAATGGAAAATAAATAATTATATATAACGGATAATTAAGACGGTGAAAATACAGAGCAGGAGTACCAAAAATACTCAAAAACTAACAAAGATTTACAAAAGAAACACAAAAAAAAATCTGGAAAGCAACAAACCACCAAAACCGCTCAAAGCAGCCACCAAAAAAGGGAAGGGGAAAAGCTAATAACAAAGACTTTGCACCTCAAGATTAGAAGCATCTAGGCACCGCATCCTCACATCGCTTTATTGGACCAGCACAAGAGAGGTTGCACCTCCCACTCATAGAAAGAGCGGGGGCCATGTTTTTTTTTTTTTACCTAGAAACGATTTCAAGGAGGAAAGTTTCACCCTATACACAAGAATATCGATCAATTATTGAAGACCCACTGGCATAGAAAATATCATTATGGGAGGTCCAGATAGACCACACAACAACATGCCACCGATCGGAAGCTTGAAAGAGAGATTTGTATCAAATCCTAATCGGTACACTTTTGACTCAGATCAAACAAAAAAGATGTCAAAATCCCATTACCAATCTGCGTAAACACCCCTTCAGAGAACCAATCCGACTGAGATTTTACCTGGATCCCAAATAAAGAAACATCACTCCACCACGAAGACGCCCCTTTATTGATAGATGCTTGAATTTGAAATACATTAAGAGACTACGTACTAAGGATAAGATTATTCATTGCATATATATTCTAACGTAAATTGAGATTTCGGGTTCATAAAAATTAGTTTTCGGTGAGAAGGTTTGAATGAATATGGTCTAACTTATCTGATGCAGTTACGATGCAGTCATACACATAGTCGAAAATCACACTGCAATGCAGTGCGATGCGATTCTGGTGACTACCGCATCAACTATACTACAACTGCAATTGCATGTTGCAATTTAAAGCCATGCATGCTTGATATATCATCTAAGAAACTTATTAGATTTGAATTTAGCTCTCAAGATAGGATATTGATTGATCAAATATGTCACTTAGGGTGTAATCTTGAGAATTTCTTTGTACAAACTTCCTCGAATAGGTCACCTAATAGTATCATTTAAATGAGATTAATCTCTTATTCCATATTTTTTTGAGTTATTAGATTCACACCACATGATTTTTCATTGCATATTGAGCATTAAATTGTTATTCCTAATATAATCCATGCATGTACTATATGTTGTCATGATTGTTGTGATGTTTTACCTATTGATTAATGTGTGTTTGTTCATCTACTTATGCCATATACTGCAGTATTCTTTTTACATGATTTTAGATGTACTAACATCATATTTGGGTTTTGTGGTGTGCTTATATTTGTATGCAGATTATATTCAAAATGGTTGTGGCAAGGCAACTTCGCTTGGGAAAGAGGAGTGTAGGGCTTATGCCTAGTTATATATATATATATATATATATATATATATATATATATATATATATATATATATATATATATTTCAGTGTTTTTAGTATTGTTAGTTTTAATTTGTAGTATTACTAAGAATTTATTATTGTTATTTGTTTTATTTTTGAGTTTAGAAACTTGTTGTACCATTATTGTTATTATTTGTTTTTAATAAACAAAATTACGTTTTTATGATGTTAAAATTAGTAATAAACTTGTTGCACCACCACTACACACCACTCCAATGGCTCCAAGACGAAATAAGAAAAATTGGGATTAACTAATAAAGTAATTAAAAGTTTGTGAACTTTAATATTAAAAAAAATAAAAAAATTCGTGAACTTACATAAATAAATTAAATGTGAATGCTTATTTTGTTTGCACTAAGTAATGATGAATGCTTTCAATACATCAATATTTAGTTGATTAGGCTAAAGTAAGAGTTTGAAGACACTCATGTGATAAATATATGTTAATTAATGCCATTCATGTAGTGTTAAATAAGACTAATTAATGTCTAACCTAAACAATCATAGGGCAGCTCTCCTTTGGCAAACGAATATCCATATCTCTTAATTAATCAAATGAAATATCATCATAGCACCTGCCAATAGAGACTTGCCCTAAGACGAATTTAGCTTACTAATATACAACACTCACTCCCTCTCACTTCTCTAATGTGTCAAACTAGTTTGTGAATAATTGAATGATACTCCCAACAAGTTATATAGGCTAATACTCGAGGGTTTTATGCTTTGGATATACTTGTCTTA
Organism: Trifolium pratense; assembly: GCF_020283565.1. Lineage (NCBI taxonomy): Eukaryota > Viridiplantae > Streptophyta > Magnoliopsida > Fabales > Fabaceae > Trifolium > Trifolium pratense. The sequence goes on from NC_060060.1 coordinate 46,492,846, forward strand.
AAAGTTACAACTTCCCCTTATTTCTTCAACAATAGCATATGCTTGAAGATCCTAAATATCATATAAAATCTAGACATTTATTTTTCATTCACATAATTTTTTTTATCTATTTTCGTGGTTAGCTTTTGGAAATAGAATCCCAATATGCTCCACCGAATGAATTTTGTCTGGTGACCACATCCAAGGACATAAGCCTATATATGGTCAACACCACCTTATATTATGTCTTTTACTCTTTTTACGTTTTCTAAATTTTTTATTTTTGGCTTTCACCACCAGTTTAATATGTTTCGAGAGTTCAATTTTGACATCAAGTGATTCCAACCCTCTCCCGATGGCAGTTGTCGGGGATCAAATTGTGGTCCTCTCTAACAAATTCAACCACTTAACCAACGATCGGTTACTTTTCTCAATTTAATTACTAGCAGCCGGTAACCATATTAATTAATTTTGAGAAATACATTTAATTTTTTATTTGGAATATATATTAAACTTGTAATGTGAACTGATGGTCATTTCGATAGCCATTTTTTGGCATAGAATAATTTTTAAAATACTAGTGTCGCAGAGACCAACTCTACATTATTTTAAATATAAAATGTCGGTCATTTTATAAAGTAGCGTCGTTTTGTAAATTAACCAAACAAATTAGGTGTGTAGCGTGAGTTAAATGGACGCTAAACCTTCACTACTAGCGTTGGTGTTTGGGACCGACGCTAAACTTGGAGGCTAAAATTGTGTTTTTTTTTTTTTTTGCTACAATTAAAATTGTGTTTTCTAGTAGTGAAAGTTTGTGAAAATTTTACCAACCTAGTGTAATTTTTACAAACATTACACAAATGGTGTAAGTTATCACCGTCACCAATGACTTTCCCTTATTTTAAAAGTAAAATTTTGGTTAGCAGAACTCCGAAAATATATTCAACTTTTATCTATGTGATTCCTATAGGTAAAAACGAGAGAAAGTGAAAAATTATATTTTTCACCGTCTACCTATAAAAAGTGTCTGTCATTAAATTTTAGGCAGAAATAGTAAATATTGTCGCCCGTAATTTTGGGCTTTACCTAATTCAAAAAAAAAAATTGAACTCCATGTGTAAGGAGAAGTGACTTATAGTGATGAAATTTCCCTATCACCAAAACTCAAATGAAAGTAAAAATAAAATAAAAATTAGGAAAATAAAAGTAGTCACCGCTAAATTGTTGATGGTAGCGACAACTTACTCCATTTTTGTAATTTTTTGAAAAACTATACTTACTTGATAAAAAACATGAAATACCGTAAAGTAATTAATATGTAAATAGTCATATAGTTAAATATGTAAATAGTTATTAATAATTTTATGGAGTTATTAGTAGTCAATAGTAATTTTATGGTATTTATCTATATATATTTGTATTATACATGCAAAACATAATAAAAAAGTATTATACATGCAAAAAATGAAAAAATTATATAAAAATCTATTAATTAATTTATCCCTTTCCGTTAGATTCTCTGTTTTTTTATGCTGAAACAGATTATATTGGGAGTAAAGCAAGCACCGTTGCTAAATGAAATTACAAAGTGCATCACAAATAAACTTTGCCAATGAATCTTGTGTTAGTGCCAATGAAAAACTGCAAACTCATAAGAATATATATAAAAGGCATAATAGACATAAAAAAGCATAATAGCTAAATAAGGAACTTGTGCAAACAGGGCCATGCAACTAAGGAACTTTAGATATATGGAATAAAAAACCCAGATTTTATTCACAACTTCTGTTTTCCACTTTTCCAAAGTATACAAGAATTTTAGGATGCCTTTGGCTATTAAGAATCAATAATTCATTATCATATAGTGATCCAAAGAAAAACTACTGTTTTTGGATATCCATAGCATAACCATCAAGAATAAAGCCCCCCTTTTTTTTTGGAAGCTTTTTCCCAAGACCTTTTTCTTATTGTGGACGAATGAGCTTATGTTGAATGAAAACATTTTTTCTTAGTAAATTTTTTCTTTTTTAGGAGCCCAAAACTTTTTGCCTAAGTTGAATGAAAACTTCAGTAATAAGTCTACCCTAACCCTAAGGATTAAACGAGAAAATTTTGTGCCTAGAAATAGACAAATGTTTTCATTTGAATACAAAATGTTGTTTGTTTATCCAATCTTGGTAGGAAGGACCATAGTTCGATCCACGCAACGACGATCGGGAGGGGTTGAAACCACTTGATGTTAGAATTAACCCTCGAACCAAATTAAACTAATGGTGGAAAAAAAATATTGTTTGTTTAAATTTACATTTTTTTATAGTAATTTTACTTTTTTTTACAATCCTCCGCAAAAATATTTTTTTATAGTACGTAAGTTATTTTCATTACAACGTTTTGATGTTTAGGCAGCGATCAACAACTGTTGCCAAAAAACCGTACTTGTATCCAAAGGCAACGGTTTAGCATGTGCGCTTATTTACTGCCATGGCCTTTTCTATAGGCAACAGTTTTGTGTGGTTAAACTTGTAAATGGCAGCTGTTTGTTGTGGTCCAATAGCAACAATTTTATACATTAAGGAACGATTATTAGATTGTTGCTTAATCTTTGTAGAAATGGTTTAAATAATGCTAGCAATACACTCTTTAACAAACACACTCCAACACACTCTTTTTTATTGGTTAAAATTCACATGGGTCCCATAAAAAAATGTGGACCCATATAACTTTTATGGGACCCATATAAATTTTAGCCAATAGAAGAGAGTGTGTTAGAGTGTGTTTGTTAAAGAGTGTGTTGCTAGCACTCCTCTAGTTTTTTACAAGGTTTAAAATTTAATTTTGGAAACATTATTTTGTGTTACTTAGGTGTATTTTGACTTATTATTATCAAGAACAGTTTTTGTTGCTTACAACGGTTATTTATTGTTGCTTTTCAGTTATGGCAACACTTTCTTTTTAAAATTAATCTTTTATAATAACAATTTATTTTTTATTTTATTTTTTGATAAAACAATAAATAGCATAATAAGCATTTATCTAAAATAAAAAACTCAATTTTAAAAACCTAAATAAAATAGATAAGATTCTTTGCAATATATAATATTCCGAGTTTGGATATCCAAAACATACAAAATTAAAATAACACGTGATATAGTTTGCTCGTCACCACTTTTTCTCTTCTTCTTAATTTACTAGAGAGGAGTGATTAAATAAGTGTGATTGCCACACACACACACACACACATATATATATATAGTATTTAATTTCTGTTGTTTGTTTTTGTGATTTCATCATCCTTTGTTTTGATTTGTCCGTCTTATAGTGCGGGGTATTGTTATCCGGTCTTAGTGCGGAGTATTGTTATCCCGTTTTTGGTACGTTGTTCATTTGTTTCAGGTTGAAGGATTAAGGTTGATTCAGTGCAGATCCAATCAATGACTTTTGTGTCATCAACGCTACAGATCCGGAGGCATGAATATTTCGAAAACTTCAATATAGTCAAATATGTAGGCTTATGCAATATGTCGTTTTATGTTATTAACACGGATGTTGTGAGTTTGTTCGCAAATTCATCCTTTTTGTTTTTAGCGATTTTGAATTTGTATTGCATCAATATACTTTTATCAATTTGAATGAATGGATACCTTTTATTTAGTAAAAAAAATAAATTGAATGATTGGTTTTTACATAAAATTTGTCTCAAATTATAGTGATAACACGTGCAAATAATATCATTCATCATCTTCAACTTCAAGCTCACCTTTCTCAAATGTTGGATGAATTTTCTGCATTGTCAGAAAAATTGTAAATCCTTGGAGTAGAAAATTTTAACCAAGTAATTTGATTTTTTTTTTTTTGACAAAAAGTAATTTGATATTATTTGATAACCCTTTTTAAAATTGAAGAACCCTTTGATATTATTTGATAACCCTTTTATTTGATAACAATTTTCAATCCGGTGTACAAATGCATTGTAATTGCATCAAGAACTGCATAAAAGGATTTCAGCCATGTTTAACATTTACTCACCAAATATTAAAATTTATGAACCTCAAATCCTATTTTGTATCAAATTTATTCTTTAGCAACCTTTCAATTAACCATGTCTTTCAAGCACCATCGAACCGGTACTTATTGAATAAACAGAAACTCTGCAATGTTGGATATATAGTGTTATCATTTTATATAGTTTGTGAAAATTTAAAATGATTTCGCGCCGCAATAGCCGCATTTGCGTTGCAGCAATCCCAATATATATGACTGCAATCGCAACGATTGTAACCACTACTGTATCCATGACCGCAATCGCAATTTAAAACCATAGTATTGCATTGCATATGGGGGAACAAAAGACAAATGTCTAAGCTAAACATTCATAGGGCAGCTCTCCTTTGGCAAGTGAAATTCTATAGCTGAGTCAAAATGAAACATCACCATATCACCTGCCAATAGAGACTTGCCCTACGACTGATTTGCTTACTAAAATACAATAATCCCTCTCAATGATATTTTTCTCTAATGTGTCTAATTAGTTTGTCAAGTAATGTATGACACTCCCAACAAGTTATATAGGCTAATACTCAAGGGTTTTATCCTTTGGATATACTTGTCTTAAAATATACTACCTCTTTTTTCTTCTGAACAATAGCATATGCTTGAAGAGCAGATACTTATTCCATTTATTTCAGATTTTTTTTATTTTATTTTTCTTGTTCAGATTTTGGAACATGAACCCCAATATGCTCCACTAACTAAATGAAGCTTTTGAGTGACCACATCCAAGGTCAAATATAAGTCCGGTCAACACCACTTCATGCTCAGCTTGAGAATCTGTCCTATGTATCATATACTGAACCCTTATTTGATAAATTTAATGTATAGCAAATGTTTCCCATATAATGAATGTTTGATTATAAAATTGTTCTTAGGACTGAACAAATTAGAGGGCATGGCACTCGACGAAAACTGAAATTTTTGTTCTTCACAAAGTCACAGAACAACTTTTTGTCTTGAGTAGAAGTTATTTAAAATAATAAAATATCATGTTGTTCATCAAACATCGTACAAGATAATAAGTTGTTCAAGACCGTAAAAGTTTATGTTGTATTGTCAGGTGTTGTTTTTTTCCTGTGTTGAAAAATAAGGAATTATACCCTGGTGCAAACAGGGTCATGCCACTAAGAAACTTTAGATATGATAAAAAAAAACCTGATTTTGTTTCACAACTCCTATCTGGAATGGACCACCAAAGATTTTTGAGTTATGACTCTTAGCTATTGGAATCAGAATTCATTAGCACATATATGAAAAGTGATTGCTAAAGAAAACAACTGGTTTTGGATATCCATGGCATAACCCTCAAGTATATGCCAATGTTTCTCAGAGGTTTATTCCATCTTATTTGCTATAAAAGTTTATTTGCTAAAGTGTCACAAACAAACCAGTAAAGGCGCAAGAAAGAATTGGTTTTAGTTGAAAAGTTCATTAATAAGCAAAGCAAACAATAGGGCACCTCTCTCTTGGCAAGTAAACAGTTAGCATAGTGCTCACTGCAAATAACTTGCCAAAGGAGAGTTGCCCTGTCGTTTCTTTAGCTTAGTCTCATCGTCAAATGGTAGCAAAGAAAAAGTAATTCAGTTAAGATGCATGTATTTCATACTATTTCATATGTTATGAAAGATGTGTTCAAGAATGTCAGTTGTTCATGATCATCATCTTCATCGTCATCGATGGCATCTTTGATCATCATCATCATCATCATCATCATCATCATGTGTCTTCTTAACTCTGTTAATAAATTGCAGAGAGTTGTCATTGCCCGAGCTCTTTTGAAGAATGCTCCCAGCCTTATACTTGATGAGGTGATATATATTAATATGTTTCATTTCAAGTTAACTTCGATCCGACTAATTTCCTAGTTTGGATTAACTTCAAGCTTATAGTTGGTTCTGGATTGAAACAAGTTTAAGGTTTTACACGGACAATTGAGATGTGCGAGTTAATTTTAACTTATACGAGAAGCTGTTGTTTAAAAATAATATAACAATAGTAGTATGTTAAATTTTGCTACCCTATAATATAACACAACACTGATATAGCCGCTACTTGACAACACTGACCGAATCCATAATGTCGTATCGATTTAGATATTCTTTGTTCTTGCAGGCTAAAAGTGCCTTGGATACCGTCAGTGAGGGCTTGATCCGTGACACTCGGCGGTTTGATGAAGGATAGGACATTAGTCATATTAAGTACCGTACAAAATGCATATCAAATTGCACTATGTTCTCATGATTTCAGAATTACAAAATAGCAATACATAAAACATGGAGCTGGATAATTTGAAGGCTTGAGGGTTGCTTAATAAGTATAACACAACAATAAGGAGAAACAACAAACAGCGCTGCTATATACAACGACAATTTTATCACGAATCTTTCACGAGGGTGTGGTCATCTCTCTTTTTTTGGAGCGTGAGCATGCTTCTTTTGTTTTAAGACCTCTTTTTTTTTTGACACGTGTGAACCTCTTTTTCATCATCTCAAAAAATTAATAAAAAATATTGAACTCATCTTGCCCTGTTTTTTCATGTGCGAAGCTCTAAAAGGGCTAACAACTGGTTCAATAGAAAAAATTATCAAGTTTTCTTCTCTAAGCTGTGTATAATTATTAGTCATTTACAATAGGATAGAAAGTGATACTCCTATACTATGAGCAAAAGAAAACTAGCATATAACAATTTGATGAGCTATGGTATTGGTGATGCTATGTTAATGTTGTTGTTGTGTTAGTTGGTGCCCAAGTGTATAATTCTTCAATCGACTATGAAGTCCGTCACGGTGAGGTACATGTCTTGATGGCGATGCTCTCACCGAGGCTGATGCCATAAAGAACCGCCAGCCTGAAGCCCAGTCACTGACACAAAGGATTATGGGTTTTCAAGTGGATGGAAGGAAGATCCGCAGAGGGGGGGAGGTGTGGTAATGAGGTGTTTATTTGACTCAGTACATGAATATTTTCAATTAAGATGCAGCACACGTCTAGCATTTTGCAACAACAAAATAGAAAGAAACAAAAGGAAATGTTGTAATTAATGTTGCAAATTCTGTGATACATCTAATGTACTTGTGCATTATGTAATTAAATTAGAGAAGGGATCTGTGGACTCCAGGAGTAAGTCTCCATTGACTTATTCCGCTTAATAACTCGATATCGGCATTATATTTTTCAATCTAACCGTTGAATTCAAAGATCTCATTGAAGACTTGGATTGAAGAAATATAACGCCGATATCGAGTTATTAAGCGGAGTAAGTCAATGGAGACATTACTCTTGGAGTGAACGGATCCCTCCTCATTAAATTAATATGTAAATCAATATTTTTTAAAGGCAATTATTTTTCTTATCATTAACATAATTATAGTGACTAAATATTAGACATCAAAAATATAAAATTCAATATTTTTTGAATTTTTATTCATCATAATAGTCAATATTGAATTTTTTTCTTAAAAAATATTAGAAAAATTAGTGTAATGCTTATAAACATTAAAATTTTGTTTTTTCTTGTGATATTATTATTTCTAAAACTCAATAATTGGCTAATAGTTTTTTAATTCATAAAAATAATCGCTAATTTAAAAATTTACTGACTTAATGTACCGGTATATTTGAATTATTCGATTATACCGTAGAAGCTCCCAAAATTGGATCATAATTTTTTTTACATTTTAAATATTTCATTTTAAATTATCATAAAAAATTTACCGTAAAAAACTTATCATTTTAAATATTTCATCATTTTATTATAATTTTTTTGGATCATAAAATTTCAAAGATCTATAAAAAAAAAAGCTATTTTAAATAGCTTTTAAAAAAAATGACATTTTTTGCTAAATAAAAATGTCTTTTTAAGTGGGTTTATACTTAAGCCGATGAAAAATGACTTTGAGTGTACATTACATTTTTAACAATTGCATTGCATATGGGAGAAAACACGATAAATGTCCAAGCTAAACATTCATATAGGGCAGCTCTCCAATTGGCAAGTGGATTTCTATCGCTCTAAGTCAAATGAACACTCCAAGAATTCCTTTGCGACGGAAAAATCCACCATAATAAAATTCAAAATATTTGCGGCGGTTTTAGTGGCTTTAACAAACAAAATAAGTGGCGGAAAAATAATATAAACAGAAAAATCCCCCAGTAATAGTTTGGCCTTTTTTTTTTACCAAAGAAGGTAATCATTGATTAATAAATATAGGATAATTACATATGAATGAAAGATAAACGGACAACAAGCTACGCGGCTAACCCTTTCCGAATGACAAAATCAATTCTCTTAAAAACAACATTCATAGCTCTAAGGGATGCAACATTGTGGTTTATAACCTTTTGAACTCTGTTGGCCACAGCTACGATTTCCAACAGCTGATTATGCGGCGGACAAAAGCCATTGGAAACTTCACTTTTCGGCTGTTTTTGGGCACTTTTCGGTGTTTTTGGTCGCTGGTAATGCTTAATATTCTTGTAGTGAAGTATCAGGGTCGTCCCAATAGATTTCGAGGCACCGAACGAATTACATAAAGAGGTCCTTTGAAAATTGAAAAGAAAAATTGGTAAAATTAATATGTTTTTATTTATAAAAATAGAATTTTAAAAAAGAGTAATCTTTTATATAATATGTAAATAACATCATTTATAATCATATCCTAGTTTTTTTTTTGCTATCATGATATTGATACAAAGTTTCCAATGCCGTTAGCGATGAGTAATCTTCGTCGGAGAACCTGTGGGCACACAAAGTGGGTTCTCCCCTCCTAACCGCATTTTCTCCATACGCATGAGCCTTGAATCAAATCCCTGACCACATGCTTAAAGGGACCAAAACTCTTACCACACTTGGAAGAATTCATCGTTGGTATAATCATATCCTAGTTAATAATAATAAAATTGTAACTAGTTTTAAAAATTAATTCTTTATTTAAAAAGAAATAACAATAAAATAAAATTAAAAAAGTTGTCATGGGAGTAGTAGAACTAGGGGTGTACATGGATTGGGAAAATCGAGTCAACCCGACCAAACCCACTAAATCCAACCCAAAAAACTGGGTTGGTCCGGGTCATTGGGTGCGTATGGATTTCAAAACGAAAAATCCATAAAAGAAAATCGGGTTTCGGGCAAAACCGGACCCATACCCAAAGAACCCACTGATACGGTATTGCTATGATTTTTTTAAAAATATTTTTCATATAAATATCAAAGGTTTTGCTTTTGCTGTTTGATCATTAAAAGAGAAAAGCTCAAGGTTCAATACTCTAATTTTCAAAACAAGTTGTATGTGTGTATATTTCAAACGACAAACACATTACTTTTTTGTACTTCACAATCTCAACGCATTCTCTATATTCATCTTTTTCGTGTCTTCGCTATTTGATTTTCTTTCATCATTTAAAAATAGCGATGCTAAAAATAGTTTATTCTGATGACATGCCTATATAACGCATCATAAACATTAGGAAGAAATACATTTTCTATTCATCAAATACACATATTCCATAAAACAACACAGACAAAAACATATGGCGTTCGTCGTGGGGACCGAATCCAAGACCACATGGTTAAGAACACTTTGAAAATAGTGAAAATATGCTCTCTCTCTCTCTCTCTCTCTCTCTCTCTCTTTTGAAAACAAAATGTTAGAATGGTTTGGTTCTTTTGCTCGGCCCAATCCGAAGTACCTTATGTGGTTCGGGTTTTGGTTTTGACCAAACTCAACCCAATCCGGCCAATGTACACACCTAAGTAGAACCCAGGCCCGTTTCTCTTGACAAAAGTATGCTACCACTAATTATGGATTGGACAGTTCAGATTAATATAATTTTCATGCAGTTTAATATCTCATCCATTAATTAGAGATCGGACAATTATGTAACCAAAAAAAAAAAGAGATCGGACCGTTCAGATTTTTACAACTTTAAAATTACTATAAACGAGCTGCACGCTTTAAAATTACCATATAAAGTAAGGTAATATTTGTTATGTATAATTCTCTTATGGGTGTTTTGCATTGTTATAGGTCATGAGGGGGTAGTCAGGGAACATCACAAGTGAGTTGGACACCACATTTTAACTCAAAACAATAAGACAGTAGATTTATAGGTCATATCACTTATAAAGTGTTCAACCTCCACTTTTCTAAGCAATTTGGAACTTCTCACCTCACACTTACCGCAACATTTTGCCAATCATCCCTCTCACCGATATTTTTCTCTAATGTGTCTAACTATTTCATATATCAAATAATGTATGACACTCCCAACTAAATATAAATGCTAATACTCAAGGGTTTTATGCTTTGGATATACTTGTCTTCTGAACAATAGCATATGCTTGAAGGGGCTAGATATATATCATATTCATTCCAATTACTTAAGATTTTTCCTTTATTTTTATGTTCTGCTTTTTGAATAAGAACACCAATATGCTCCACTAAATGAAGTTTTTGAGTGATCAAATCCAAAAGGTCATAAGGCTAGTCAACACCACTTCATGCTCTATTTTAGAATCTCGCATATATGGCATCATATAGCACAATTGTTTTTACACTTTCTATTTTTTATTGTATTAACTTTTTAGTTCTCAGGAAAAAGTCTTTTGGTAATCCAGAGTTCGGAAATAGATAAGTAAAGTCATATCATGAAATTAAATTGATCCACTTGAAATCAAATTTGAATTCTCATGAACGATTCGTCTTAAGGTGAGTTTATTAATCACTTAAGTTCAAATACTCGAATTTTATATTGATGCACAATATAATCGGACAGAAATTGCATAGTAAGTAAAAGAATAATTTTATATCCTTGTCCAAACAGGGCCATGCCACTAAGAAACTTTTTAGATATGATAAAGAAAAGGAAAATGCTAGTAAGCACGACAAAACTAGTCGTGCAAATCCAACGACATACGTGGCTACACCTTATTAAATTACCGTTCTCTCTCTTCGCCTTCTCTCTCCTCACGTTCTCTCTTCAATCTTCTCTCTTCTCAAACTTCAGCTTTCTCTTGCACACCACCACCATACTCCCTTGCCTTGCCTTGCCTGCAACTCCATCGATGGAGGTTCCGTCACAACGTCACGGAATATATTAAATTACCGTTCTCTCTCTTCGCCTTCTCTCTCCTCACGTTCTCTCTTCAATCTTCTCTCTTCTCAAACTTCAGCTTTCTCTTGCACACCACCACCATACTCCCTTGCCTTGCCTGCAACTCCATCGATGGAGGTTCCGTCACAACGTCACGGAATATATTAAATTACAGGCATTTGGTAACACAACTTAGAAACATAATTTTCCTGCACTACAAGGAGAACACAAGTCGCCATTTGTCATAGAGGTTGCTTATTTTATTCGATCCTAGAGACTAGAGGCATGGAATAGTTAGTTGTTGCTTGACATTTAATTGTATGTAGTTGTATTTGTGCGACGATAACTTTGGCGGTGGATACATTATACATAAATGGCAATGGTAAAGACGACACGGCGAGAAAACAACAGTGATGAAGGTTACAATGGAAACGGCAACCACGACAATAGGATAATTTGTTTAGATGAGTTATGGAAACAGCAATTGTTGCGCTTATAGAAGTTGCTGGTGAGATCAACCAAAATTTGTTGTGGTTACGGTGATCTTGGCGCAGTAAAATAAGAGGCAAGTTTCCAGTTTGCCGAAAAATAAGAAGCATATACATCAGTGTGTGAGTGATTTTCTGTGTTGCAATTAATTGTTCAAAATAAAAATCATAAAAGGAAATTCGGTGGGGCGTATATCACGTGGTCGTGCATTCGTCGTCTGGAACATGTCGTTCCATATAGCATCTCTGTAAAGAAAAATACACTCAGATTTTGTTCACAACTTCTTTTTTCCACTTCTTGAAAGTACAAAAGAATCTGAGAAATGACCCAACAAAGCTTTTTGGATTGTGACTGTTGGAATTGATTGAAATTGATTAGTTTTAGGGATTTTCTATTATTTGGAATTAAGATGATAGTTGACTCTAATCATTGTATATCTTTCATTTATGTCTTGTAATTATGTTTTGATTTTTTATCTCCTATAATCATGGAGAGACCTCTGTATATATTCACTACTTTCATATCAATAAATACATCAGAATATATACCATTTTCTTCTACAGTGACCCTTGGCTATTAGGAATCACAAGTGGTTGCTGAAAACAACTGGTTTTGGATATCCATGGCATAACCCTCAAGAATATGCCAATGTTTCTCATAGGTTTATTCCATCTTCTTTGCTATAAAAGTTTATTTGCTAAAGTGTCACAATAGGGCACCTCTCTCCTGAATGCCCAAGAAAGAATTGGTTTTAGTTGAAAAGTTCATTAATAAGCAAAGCAAACAATAGGGCACCTCTCTCCTGGCAAGTAAACAGTTAGTATAGACTTCACTGCAAATAACTTGCCAAAGGAGAGTTGCTCTGTCGTTTCTTTAGCTTAATGTCATCATAGAATGGTAGTATAGAAAAAGTAATTCATGGTTAAGATGCATTTATTTGTTGGAGTGTAAGGTGAAGTATTCTTTTATTGCATTTCTCTATTCAATGACATAAAGCTTACAATTTTACAAGTTGTGAAAGATATGTTTATGAATGTGTTTTGTTTAAGTTTTGACTTGTTCATGATAATGTGTTTCAGACTTAATTTCCTAACCATCATCTTGCAAAGCTGCAGGCGTCGGCGCTCTTCCTTCTCCTTCTAGATGTTATGGTTATTTTTTGTTACAAGGTTAATCAAAACAATTTTAAGCAAAGAAAGCTCCAACCGCGCTGTCACTCCTAAGATGATTTCGTAGGAGATGCATGAATCGTGAGGTCAGAATGACTAGTAGATGACATATAAAAACGCAAACCATACGCGTATACAAAAGCCCCGTCACTTTCCCCTTCATTATTTCAATTTCTAACAAACGTGAAACTTCCCCCAAAACTAATAAAACCACCAATCGTTGAAACTCTCATCAAATCCTCTTTTTTATTCAGATTTATCGTCGAAATAATCTTACTAGTGAAAGTTATACTCAACAAATTAACAAGTGTTTACACTACTAGAAAAGAAAATTTTAGCGTCGGGTGAGACTAAACCCTCGAACTAAACAGTAGCGCTAGCAAAGGACTTTGTCCATCCAACTCTATATAATAGCGTCAAATAATTTTTGGAAAATCAAATGAATATACTAGAATCGGGCCTAGCCAATGCTAAAGTCAACTTTAGAGTCTTATTAACTTGTAGTTTAATTTTGACAAAAACTTAGCAAATAGAATTGGTAAAAAACGTTTTAAAAAGAATATCACAAATGAGTCTTGGAACATTTTAAAAAAAACGTTTTAAATTGGTAAAACGAATATTTTAAATTCATATAACATTTTAAATTGTGAGGGAACATTTTAAAAAAATTTGTTTTTAAATTTTGTTTCTTTTTTCCAAGAATAAAAAACTTTTTTTTTAAATGATTTAATAAAAAAAATTGTCAAAATTACCCCCTCACCTCCCCCCTCTATCTACCTCGAACCAATCGAGCTCTTAGTCGTTTAACTTCCTTCGTGAAGTTGGTACGACCGATCTTTATTTTTCACCTATTTTTGTTACAAATTTGACAATATTTTAAAATGTATATACATATCGATTAACAAAATATTTTCTATCATTGATAAAAAAAAAATATATATTTTCTATCAAAAGAACGGCGAAAAATAATTGTACCAATTAAGACAAAAAAAAAATAGATAGAAAAGGGTTGAAGTTTTTTTAATTAACTTTCATAAGATGTGAATTTCTACTGATACAACTAATATATCTTTTTTTTTTTTTGATATCAACAACTAATATATCTTTTATTCATAGTATATATTAATTTCAAAAGAGTAGTCTATTACTCGATTGTAATGGAAGGTGGCTGACACTCACACAATTTCTCAATACATTTGATGTCCGGGGTATGGACAAAAAACATCAAAACAATCAATATCGAAAGTACAACGTTTTTCATTATCCTTAACTCTCCATGATTCTGATCCCATACAGATATCTGCAAAAGAAAAAAAAGAAAAAGCAACATAAAACATAGAAAATGTTTATGCGTAGTAGATACGAAGGAAAAACTTTTGAAATGAAAAACAAAAAAAGTGGTTTACACAAAATTCAATAAATAGTTATTCTTTGCAATCATATATACCTGTTGCAATGATGAGAAAAAACAACAACAATGCTAATTTGTGGAGAGAATTCCTTGATTTCTCCATCTTAAGAAATCACTGATTAAAAAATAGATGTATTATGTGGTCTTTAAACACATGTTTATATATAGGCTACTAGACATTTATTTTTCTATCTTTTTAAAAATTTCACTCCCTCCGATCCTTATTATAAGAAAATGTTTATTTTTTAGATTCACAAAATGTTTGATGTATTTAGATCACATTATGAACTAGATACATTAAACATTCTATGAATTAAAAAACAAATTTTTTCTTATAATAAAGACCGGAGAGAGTACTATTTATCTTTTTAATTTATATTTCTTCATGTTGACCATTAAATTTTTCCATGTTGACCATTAATTATTTTTTTTACTGCAGACCCTTAAATTTTTGGGTTATGCTAACCGGTGCCCCCGAGGCACTGGTTAAGGAAACCAAAAAAGGAAATTTTTAAATTGAAAATAATATTTTTTGGACTTTCGAGGCGTTGACTGCACAAAGTTCAATGTCATATTACTATATTTGCTTCCTGGGCACTGTTTAGCATTTTCCTAAATTTTTTATCTTTTGAAAATTGAATTTATTCATGTTGACCATTAAATAGTTTATATCTATCTTTTGAAAATTATATTTCTTCATGTTGACCATTAATTATTTTTTTTGCTTTTTTTAATCTGGTTCGGGGGTCAGTTCTTGCATCAAATGGTTTCAGTCCCCTCCGATCACAGTTTCAGGGGATCGAACCCCGTCCTCCAAACAAATCATAAAGCTTTTAAAAAGTACTCCCTCCGTCACAATTTGATTGACACGGTTGACTATTATGCACTATTCACACATTTTGTTTTGACCTTATTTTTCTACTAATAAACAAAAATAAATATTAGCATATAAGATATTGTTTGATTCATCTCGATGAGTATTGTCAAAATATCAAATTTTTATAATTTTTACTATCATACAATTAAAAATATTAATCGTCAAATTATGCATCAAAATACGTGAAATAGTCAACTGTGTCAATCAAATTGAGACGGAGGGATAATAATTTTATAATATATTCTTCCTTGAGTACGTTATTTTGGAGTTACCCGTCCATGATGGTGTACCAGACATTGATGGTAGAGAAAGCTCTGTTTTTTATGAATAATGGATGAAATGAATTTTAGGTTTAGTCTTTCCAAGCTCTCAAGCCCCCATACTTCAAAAATGGCGAAGTATCGTGTCTGATACTCTCCGATACACATAGCGGAAAAGTATCAGAAATTAATATTATTTTAAAAAAAAAAATATAACCGATACGTGTCGGATACTTCTCTGATACACGTATCGAAAACGTAGGAAAAGAGACTGATACAATTCGTGTTTTCTCTTAAGTATTGAATGTTAGAGTATGATGTTACCAACTATGTCTTTGAGTAGTACGTATTTTTTTTATAAGCAAATTGTTAGTATATTATATTGTTATGTTAGTTATTCTCCTTATTAGGACTTGAACCGCGGATCTCCAACTCCTTAACTCTTAGCTCAACTAATTAACCATTTAAGTTACTCATCCCACTCTCCTTTTTGTATAGTACTTAAAGATATGTAATTATTACTTGTTTGCTCAATTTGAGTAATTTAAATGTTAATTTTTTATCATTATCGATTTTAGTTATGTTTGTATATTATATGTGTGTGTGTGTTTGTGTGTGTGAGAGAGAGAGATAGAAATTTAGCAAGTATACTAAATGCCGTCAAGTAGTAAAAATTATCGATCATCAGGGATGGAGATTAATTTAAAGCAAAACAATTAAACTATTACTTAGGAAGAAAATATAAAAAACATTTTGGGGGGATTGCATAGCATAACAATTGAAAATAAAAAGGTTTTTGAATCAACAATAAAGAAAAGCGATTGGATTTTGCGTTGAATCCCTTGTATGTCACTATGGATGTTAGCGTCTAATACCCTTCTAATGATCAATTCAATTACCACGACGGTTTAACTAAGCCACTATACCCATTCTCATGGTGTATAACTCACTATTTTACACTATAATCCCCTAATCTCTTAAGCCAATTGAATAGTTAAAATAGGTAAATATTGAACGTTAAACCATAAGTCACAACCTTTAATTCCCTATCTCTAGATTACAAGGTTCAACAATCAATTTGGGTCTAATTCATACGATTAATCTCTTAATCTATATGAATCTAAAATCATACATGAACATTTATCAATACACATGAAACATTAAGCACAAAGATTAACCGAATAGAGAATTGAATTAATCAAAAAAGTATTAATACAAGAATTAACATGTGAAATCCATATATTCATACAAGTTCATCCGAGGTTGTATACATTAAAAGAAAAAATATATGGAATATGTATGTAGTTGTGCAAACAGGTCCATGCCACTAAGGAACTTTAGATATATGGAATAAAGATACCCTGATTTTATTCACAACTTCTTTTTTCCACTTCTTCAAAGTATACAAGAATCTAAATGTCAGGAAAACAAATACCCTGATTTTATCACATATCAAAAGTGATCGAAAGAAAAACTACTGTTATAATGGATATCCATAGAAGCATAACCCTCAAGAATATGCCAATGTTTCTCAGAGGTTTATTCCATTATCCATCTTCATTGCTATAAAAATGTCACAAAAATACCATAGGCAATTCATGGCATAAGGCCATCCATAGCATTAATTGGTTTAAGTTGAAAAGTTCATTAATAAGCAAAGTAACAATAGGGCACCTCTCTCCTGGCAAGTAAGAAATTAGTATTTTTTGGAGCTACTTATAAAGCACATAATGAATTAATAACTTGCCAAAGGAGAGTTGCCCTGTGGTTTTTTTAGCTTAATCTCATCATAGAATGGTTGCAAAGAGGTTAAGTGATGCAAAATGTGTTGCAGGTTCATTTTAATTTTACAATATATAACTTACATATTTTTCTGGTAAATTGTTTATGCATGTTAGTGATGCAAAATGATAATTAGTTCTTTTAAGCATTTTTATGACATTACTATATTTTCCCTACCATCAACTTTGATCATCATCAATGGCATCTTAAGAGTCCATTACTACTGTCTACTTCTACTCAATCTACAACTGTTCCTTTGACACAAATCCTGGCTTTAGTAATTACAAACACTTTCGTAGTGAAATTCATGTTTCATATCTTTGTTCTTGAGTGCTTTAATTTTTATTGTTTTTTGTGCTTTTGCTAAATCTCTTGTTTAAGGGAAGAGATTGGAAAATGAGTAGAAATTAGGACTGTTCTGTGTAAAATCTTGGAGCTAATTTCTTGTAATTCATTTGATCTTTTGTAAACATTGTTGTAATAGTGAATCGGGATAAAAAATCTCTTGTGTGATTTTGTTATAGGCCAAACTGTTGTAAATTGTAATTCATTCGATTCTCTCCCTCAGATGTTCGTCATTGTTAGACCAAATTGATCTCTTTATTCTCTCACTTCTGCACAGCACTGGTTCGGTCAACCATTCATATACTGAAGGCAGTGGTTGCATTAACATCATTCAAAACCAACCCAAGACAAAATTTTAATTTCATCAATCAAAGCATTGTGATCATGCATCCTCTCTTCAAAAATACACGATTATGGTGACGCCATAAACGCCACAGCATTGCGTTCCAAACTAACAAACAAGTTTTTCCTCATCTCTTTCTGGTGATCAAAACCTGTTAAATAATTCATCAAGGTAAATAAGTCGGGCGGTATGATGAGAACTACCCTTAGCCATTTAAAAACATTGTAGTACATCCTTGCTACAAAAGTAAATGCTCTGAGTTTTCCACCTCGGAGTCGCATAAAACACATTCTCTGGATTGTATCGATAAATTCACTCCCCTTAGCATTGTGCTCTGAGTTTTCCATCTTTGTATAGCAGTCCTTGAATATTAAAAATGACACTTAATAAAAATATGTAAAAACAATTTACAATAAAACATTTTCTATTTAAATTGTTAAGAGCATAAAAAAATAATTATCATCGTATATAACATCAAAAGAGACATCATAATCAATGATTAAACTGTGTAGAACAAAAATCATGGGGAAAAAAAGACAACGTAGAGGTATGAACCCAAGGAAATTACAATCAGATACAATAAAAGGCTATCACTAATATATTGATAAACATTTGATATTTTATGAACATTAAAAATATATAACCATTATTAGGGTTTTAAAATTTTGAGGTCTGATCCCGCCGCACACCAGACACATGGTGCGGGTTGGCCTTGTACGCACACAAAGATGTTCTTGTAGACTTTAAAACATAGATCTTGTGTTGGGAGACTGCTACAAATGTTAAACCAGGAGAAGATGAAGAAAAACCTGATGTGAAGATGAAGAAAAACCTGCTGCAAATAATTCTAAAGTGTGTGTATTACACTAAACTTTAGGTTCGATTCTTCCCTAGTAGTTTATGCAATGCAATTGGCCGGGTTAACCGACGAATCCCTGTATGATACTTTGGAAATTATGATATAAATTGCACACTAATATCAAGTATATCAATCAATGATGGTTTACCGAATAAAATTTCCTCAATGACTTTTGTGCACCAGAGAAATTAATAAATGACTTAGAAATATTTTAAATAGAATTTTGACTCATGAAACATGAATTTCGTTGCATGTATTTTCTTCCTCCTAAGTGTCACTATATATGAAGGGAAGCAACCCAACCTATAAAGATATTCTGCGATGTTAATTTGAAACAATGCATATCATTCACTCTTGTTCACCAAAAGTTCCTAGACTAATTAAACCAAAAGACAGTTTGTTTCAATCTAACTATTGCATCATTTCAAGATTTTGTGTCATTCTCACCTCTCACTAATTAACTTGGTGATATAAACACATGTGGCTAAAGGAGAAATGATTGTCGCTAACAAAATGTTACCCCGCTTTAAATAGGCGTGGCAAAAATCATATTTAACCGTGGCTAAATTTCGTGACGCCCGGATTAGCCACACTCAAAATTTACGTGGCAAACATAATTAGCCACTGTCAAATGTCTATTTAGCTACGGTTTTGACCGTGGGTAAACCGCGAGTTTTTTGTTGTGCCAATATACACTAAGTCAACAATAGTATCAACCACATGATAAATTACTACACATTAGTGTATTTTTTTATAATTAACGGTAAATATAATATTATACTCCCTCCGTTTCAAATTACTTGTCGTTTTAGAAAAAGAAATAAGAAATTAAGAAAGTGTGTTTTTGCACCTTATCTTCCTATTATATCTTTATTTTAATTCACCAATAATTTTTTTTTTTGCACACACTTTCTCTTTACAATAAATTTAATATATTATGTATCAAAAAAAAATTTTAAAAAAACTTTAGTTTTAAAAATATATATTAAATCTTTTACGTTTTCAACAACTAATCCTAAATATTTGAAATTTACATGAGGGTATAATAGACAAAATATAACCTTAAATTATCAAAACGACAAGTAATTTGAAACAAATTTTTTCTTTCTAAAATGACAAGTATTTGAAACAGAGAGAGTATATACGAAAAACTCAATAGATAGTTCAAAATACAATGGGTACTAGAAGTATACACCAAACCTATGACCTCACCAAAACTACTTTTTGATCGAACAATTGCATTTCATATCAAGGAAAAATGGAACAAATGTCTAAGCTAAACAGTCGTAGGTCTCCTTTGGCAAGTTTGTAGCTCTAAATCAAATGAAATATCGCTATCACGTGCCAAGAGAGACATGCCCTATAACTGATTTGCTTACTAATATATATATATATAAGGTCTTGCTAACTAGTGCCCCCGGGGCACTAGTTAAGGAGCTAAAAAAAGAAACAGAAATGCTATGTATACACAAATCCATAACAAAAATACAACATTAATACTATACTATTGCTTTGTACCTCTATTTCTATTTTATTTTTATTTTTTATACCAAACTGGCACACATGTGACTTATTTTTCTTCTTTTTCCATTTTTTCTTTTAACTTTTTTCCCTTTCTCTTTCTTCACCAAACAACAACACACACAGGTGAGAGGCTGAGAGCACAACCTCTTCCCTTTTAGCTTTTTCCGCCGCGTAACCTCTTCAAGCTGCCACAGTCGTCGCTAGTCGTCTCTCTCCACTCTGCCACCTTCTTGTCTGTGTCTTGTTCTGTCTCTCGCTCTACTCACTGCGTATGCGATCTCTCTCGCTCTCCTCGCTTCAATGTGATCTCTTTCTCACTCTCCTCGTTGCAATTTGTTACCTGAAGCTCTGTTTATCCTTAAGGTAAGCATTCTTTAAAAATGAATTAGGATTAGGGTGAAATGATTTAGGTTATAAATTGGGGGTTAAATGATCTAGGGTCTAAATTTCAGGTTAAATGTATTCTCACCATCTATGAGCATTCATCATCATTGTGCACAAGCTATTTGATAAAATGCTTGAATTGTTGGATTTAGAAGAAAAATGGTTTTTTTTTTTTTGCTAGAAATTGGGCTTAATGTGTCCAACTTTGGCTATTGTAGTCTACTGATTTAGTTGCCTAATGTCAATGTATTGTTTTGATCATATGTCTACATGAAGCTTTTGTTGCAATTGAAAAAGAAATTGAACCTGTTGATGAAAGCATGATTTGGTGGAATATGCAAAGTTGTTGCCTATGCACTGCTGCTTATTTCCTGTTATCACTATAAAGCCAAGGTGAAGTCTCAGTGCCCGTTACAGAGGTCCGGAGCCTGTATGAGATTTTAGGTATTTACAAATGAATTCAAAGCTATACAAGTATTTACTTGATTTGATTTAGGCTACGTTTGATCAAATTAAGCTATAAGCTAGCTGAAATGATAATGGCTTTTGAGTGTAATACTTGAAATGATTATGTGTGTGGCTTGTAATGAAATTATAAGCTGAAACGTTTTCTGCAATATCTGTTATCCAGACACATGTTCTTTAACAAATATACCACATTTTTTTAACTGTTCATTTATACACCCATTTTATACATTCATTTCTATTTATTTTTTATTTCTTTAAAACACTGCACACATGTGAATCTCTCTCTCTTCCCTGTTTCCTTGTTTCTGAAAAACGTAAACACACGCTCTCACCTTGTTGCTCCATCTCGTCACCGCCGCTGCCTGCCACCATCATCGCTTCTGCCGCGTTCTGCTCTCTTTCTCTCTCTCTCGCTCTCCTCGTTGCAATCTTTTTCTCACGCTCAAACACATTGTTAACGTAAGCATTCTTTAACAGTGAATTAGGGTCAAACAATTTAAGGTATAAATTGGGGGTTAAACGATCCAGGGTATAAAGTATAAATCATAGTTTAAGGGGCTTCTGTGACTCTTGTTTTTTCCACAAAATTTGTTCCTGAATTGCTTCATAGATGATAGTTTTGTTCTTACTAGCTTAATATATTTTCATGAAATTAGATCTTGCAAATTGTATATGGAAATAACAATTTTTAACTTGATTTTGGGATTTTGACTGATTAGTGTTTGTTATACTACATTAAAATGGTTTGGATAGATCAAAGATGTATTTGATAATTGAACCGACTATTTCCATGTTGCTCAAAAGATAGTGGAAGGCAAAGGGTGTACAAAAAGAGAGAATGGAAATTGAGTTGTTTTCAAAATGTTAGGGACCTCGGGAAAAATAAATAAGGCGAAAATATATAAAAAAAAAATGTAGAAAGAATAAGGATTGAACTAAACTTGAAGACATGGTGTAGTATGAATTAGTTTCTAGTTTAGGATAGCTTGTAGTAATATTGAAAATAACTGATAATTATTATTAATATTATTAAGAAGACTTGTAATCACTTGGCGAGTTGAACGCCGTTTTTATTTGTCGAAGAACCTTTCTATGTATTTGAGTAAAATGGTCAGATTAGGCGTGCACCACCTGTCGTAAGAGTTGAGAATATATTTGAGCATGTTCAACTATAGTAGAGTTCCTTATTATTTGTGGTTAAGCTATAGTAGAAGTACTTATTACTTGTGATGTGATCAATGATTAGCTTGTTCATAAGTTCAATATGTAGAGTAATGAAAGGAAATCCCATAGTGTCTGACATATCATTTTCTGCAACTTTTAGATTGCACCACATACCTGTCATGATAAATCGATAATATCTTGTTTTGAATTGGTTATAAATTGATAATATCTTGTTTTGAATTGACTTAGGCTTCAACCATACTTTCTTGGATAGTTTTCTCGCTTGATTTTTGTCTAAGTTAAGAGTACTTATGTAATATAGTTATGTGATATTGATCTCTATATGTGCACATTAGAATATATTCCCATTTCCATGTGTAATATAGTTGTTGTTGACTAAGGGGTTCTATCTGGTGTGTTGAAGTGTGGCTATTGTTTTTTTGGTGTTTACTTGATATGTTTCTATGCTCAATGTGTACAGATGTTTTGATCTGATTAAACTTTTCCAATTTCGCAGATTACAAGGTGAACAAAGGAATGCTCTTCTTTGATGCAATTTGATCTGCTCAAAATTCTTCTTTTAATGGAAATGGACACAAGATGGAGCCAACCTGATATTTGGTATTATATCTTTTACTAGTGTTTTAGAGGTAGCCTGGTCTCTATAGGTTGTTTGAGAGAATTTAGTGGTTGTGCTGTATGGTTGGTTTTGCACTAGAGACAATATTCTTAGGAGTAGTCTCACTTTTGTACAATGAACTTAATTTGTAATGACTGACACATTTTGTAAGAATTTAACTCTAGCCACTTTTTTCATTTGTAGGTTGCTTCTTGAGGTTACTTAGCATGAATGATGAATCCCAAGTTTGAGCACATATTGTGGAGCTAAGGTTAAGGTATCACATCATGTAACTCTTGTTCTCCCAATTTTCACAATTCTTAACATGCATCAGTGTTTATACTTTCACTACTGCTGGTTTTGCATCTCATAATGTACACTACAGCTGGTTTATAGGTGGAACCTTGACACTCTTTATGTCATAGACTATACCATTTTGATTTTTTATTTGAATATTGCACTCTTTAATGTAGCAATGTGTCCAATGTTGAACTTTCATTTCTCTTTTGTGCTTCCCATTATTACTCCTAGATTTAAGGGGTCACTTTATTATTATTATTAACTATACTTACTACTTTTGTGGCATAATAATATCAATGATGTTCCATAAGGGATATCAAATGACTTTATAGGAACTTCTCTACTGTTGTTGACTGAAAAATATTGAGTTGTGTTAAATGTGAGATGTGTACGATAATTAGACTAGTAGATAAATATTGAGTTGTGTTATAGGGACTTTCTAGTATGGTGTAATTAGTGCTGGTAGTGTTTGGATGTTGGTATGCAATTATATGTTAATGTTGATGTCCAGTTTTCCAGTGTGTTATGATTAGAATTGGAGTACTCGTAGTAATGTGTTAGATACCATAAGCTAATTTATAGTGTACTCAGTGTGAGGATCAAAGTGTGTAAATCAGAGGGGAGCTTCAATTTAAGTTGTATAGTACTGTTATAGGTGTCTTGGTATGAAAAATGTGTTTTGTTTTTAAGGATTTTGAGTTGTCTAGCTAGATGACTAGTGTATCTTCTGGGTTTGTTTTCGTACCATTTTTTAGCCTGACCTTGGTTTTGGATTTATGAGATGCAATGCTGCCTATTTTTTCTCTATGCAGTTGTGATTCTGTTTTGAGCATTTGTTTTTTGCTGGTGGTTTTCAGGCATGTTTGGTTGATCTGTTGCTATGCTTGGAGCCTTTCATCAGTTGTATTTTTTGGCCTGCATCTATCCGCTATTAAGGCAGCCGATTACAAACAACAGTTGCTTGTCAAAATAAAACAATTGCCGCAAGCTAAACATGGAAATATAGATATGGATCCAACAGATTTGAATGAACGAAATCCTTCTATTGGTAATACTACTCATGGAAGTAATGCAAATGATGGTGCACATGTTGATGAGTATATATATAAATGATTTTTGAATGTAGAACTTAAAGAATTATTTAAAGTACGATATGTAGCCACCTTAAAGTTATTAGAACCGTTAACATTTTGGATGTATTGATGACTTTGATATTATGTAATGTGAGATACTTATGTTTATGATGGAAAAAGTTGATGTTTGCAAACAAATATCTAGTTTGGGATGAATTTTTTAAATTATTCAAGGAATTAAATTTGTGCAAAAATTATTAAAAAATAGAAATTAAAATGAAATAGAAATTGGGACGGAATATAAAGAATCTGTCGCCAAATTGGGACGGAATTTAAAACATTTGTCGCAATATTGGGACGGAATGAAATGTGTTTAATCAAATAGTTCATAATCTAGATGTGGGGGTTATGTGTAGAATTTGTAGATGACCGGGGAGTTGGGGTACAAATTTGGTTAACTAGCTTAAAATCCCGAAATTTGAAAAAAATCATTCACCTTTAACTTTGTTTTAACTTTATCATCTATAAACAATAAGAAGTGTGTCCCGTGTACAATTCCACTCTTGAACAAATAGTGATATTCCTTGAAATTATTCACAATCTAGATGTGGGGAGTTGTATGTAGATAACGGGGGAGTTTGGCTACAACTTTGGTTAACCGGATTAAAATCTTCCAAATTTGAAAAAAAAATCACCTTTAATTTTATTTTAACTTTATCATCTATAAACAATCAGAAATGTGTCTCGTGTACAATTCCACTCTTGAACAAATAATGATATTCCTTAAAATTATTCACAATCTAGATGAGGGGAGTTATGTGCAGATAATTGGGGAGTCGGTGTACAAATTTGGGTAATCATCTTAAAATCTTCCAAAGGTGAGAAAATCATTCACTTTTTTTGGCCCATTTTCCAGTTATCTGAACAAATAGTGATATTCCAGTCTCGTGTACAATTCCACTCTTGAACAAATAATGATATTTCTTGAAATTATTCACAATCTAGATGTGGGGAGTTGTGTGTAGATAACGGGGGAGTTGGGCTACAACTTTGGTTAACCGGATTAAAATCTTCCAAATTTGAAAAAAAAAATCACCTTTAACTTTATTTTAACTTTATCATCTATAAACAATCAGAAATGTGTCTCGTGTACAATTCCGCTCTTGAACAAATAGTGATATTCCTTGAAATTATTCACAATCTAGATGTGGGGAGTTATGTGTAGATAACGGGGGAGTTGAGCTACAACTTTGGTTAACTGGATTAAAATCTTCCAAATTTGAAAAAAAAAAATATAAAAAATTCACCTTTAACTTTATTTTAACTTTATCATCTTCAAACAATCAGAAATATGTCTCGTGTACAATTTTACTCTTGAACAAATATTGATATTCCTTAAAATTATTCACAATCTAGATGACGTGAGTTATGTGCAGATAATTGGGGAGTCGGCAGTGGCGGAGCTAGCCCAAAAGGTTGGGGCGGGCCGCTATGAATATAAATCGAATATACAAAAAAATTACTAAAAAAAGACATATCATATTGAGGGCGTGTCTAATATAGATATCTCAAAAAGAGTCAATAGGTGAACCATTACCATTTTCAATAAATAAATTTTAATTTTTTTAATAAAAGATTGATCAAATATGAATTTTTATACACAAACTCTATTTTAAATAAAAATTTGAGTACTTTTTTCTCCAAAAAAATATACTTGAATACTTTCACAAAATAAATTACACATTCTAAAATTTCTATAAATATTAAACAATAAAACATTAGAAGGGATGCTTCAAAAAAATAAATTAAGAAGGACATTTGAATTATTAATTTGTAAGTGAGAATTCTGGATCGTCCAAATCGAGGAGGTTTGAAACCCCCGCAAACTGGGAACCTGTTAAAGAATTCTGGTCGTCCAAATTGAGGGTGCTTGAAACCCCCGCAAACTTAGAAATAACAAACTAAACATACTATTTAGCGGGGGTTTAAAACTGCCTCTAAATAGTATACCTGAAAAAAAATGAAAATCTTGGGGCGGGCCATGGCCCTGTCCAACCCATGAGGGGCTCCACCCCTGGGAGTCGGTGTACAAATTTGGGTAATCATCTTAAAATCTTCCAAAGGTGAGAAAATCATTCACTTTTTTTTTGGCCCATTTTACAGTTATCTGAACACGACTTCCCACATCTGCATTGGTTATAGTTTTATGGAATCTTAGTATTTGTTCACAAATTGCATTATATATGTGACACAATTCTGTTGGTTTGCAGATGATAAAGTAAAAGGTGGGTGATTTGGTTAAATTTGGAAGATTTTAAATCCGTTAACCAAATATGTTCTTCAACTCCCTAGTTATCGACACATGACTCCCCACATCTATATTAGTAATAATTTCAAGAAATCTTACTAGTTAAAAAGTGAAATTGTATATGAGACACACTTCGATTATTTGCAAATGATAAGGTTAAAACAAAGTTAATGGTGAATGATTTTTTCAAGTTTGGAAGATTTTAAGAGAATTAACCAAATATGTTCTCCAACTCCCCAGTTATCTGAACCGGACTCCCCACACGTGTATCGACAATAGTAATATTCCTTTAAATTAGTAACAATATAGACATGGGGAATTATTTGCAGATAATTGTGGAGTTGGACAACAAATTTGGTTAACTGACTTAAAATCTTTTAAACATGAAAAAAGAATTCACCTTGACCTTTTTTTAAACTTTTTTTATATGAAAACAATCAGAAGTGTGTCTCCCATTTACAATGCTACTTGTGAATAAATAATGAAATTACTTTAAATTATTAACAATATAGATGTGAGGAGTCAATTGTAGATAACTGAGGAGTTGGACAACATATTTGGTTAACTAACTTAAATTCTTCAAAACGAGAAAAAATCATTCACATTTAACTTTATTTTAACTTTTTCATCTAAAAATAATCAGAAGTGTGTCTCATGTACAATCTCACTTGTGAACAAATAGTGAGATTCTTTTAAATTATTAAAAATATCAATGTGGGGAGTTATGTGTAGATAATTGGGCAGTTTGGCAACAAATTTGGTTAACAAACTTAAAACCTTCCAAACATGATAAAACAAGGTATCAGTGACATTAACAAATATTGTACTTTACATGGTCATACATAAGTTAATCAAAAAGAATATATTAATCTGTATAGTTTGGTCAGACTTTTTTTTTTTACACAAACAAACTTAACTCATTTAATTACTTAGTGTTCTCAATACAATGAGGAATCAAATGAAACACATTGCGCCTAGGCCAAGAATTTGCCGCCTTAGCTAACAAATGGGCAACCAAATTACTTGGCACTTAACAAACTTCGCCTCAAAGTTGGAATGTAAACTTAACAGATTCTTAATACTAGTACAATTATACTGAACTTAGAGTTTCCTCTAATTTGTGCATGCACTGCATTCATTGTCACCGAAGTTTAAAATTACAATTTAGCTCTAAATTGAAATAGGTGAGCATCACACAAAGTTACATCCCACACACAATATGATTGAACTACCAAGTACATATGCAATAAACAATTCTCATGATAACAAAATGATGATAAGCCAACATCCTCATCCCGCTATCATTGTGTTCAAGCATCGTCATCTAGTGGTGACTGCACATCTGATGCATGTGCAAGCTTAGCCGCCTGTCAGCTTATGCTGCAAATTTAAATACGCACAAGTTGAGACTCCAGACATTAAAACAAATGATATTAGACCATCACACACAAAATTTTGAGGATAAAAAAAAAATAGCAATTATATATCATCACCAATATATACTCCACACCCAACCCTCACAAATATAGTCCACATACAAGATGGGAAGAATAAAAAAAATCCACTTAGTACTGAACTATGATTGTGGTATGAATCAGACCAACTTCAACTCCACAACAGATCCTCACAATCCAAGAAAATAGCAATTATATATCATGTCAATTACTTCAAACCATTATCATTGCAGCACACAAAATTTAAAAGAAAATAAAAACAATTTTGTATAGTCATTCAATCATAGTTTTTCACAATTTAAAACACGAAGTTGAAGAATAAACAATATCAGTTGACATCGCCTTTTTTACACAATTGAGTAAAATTAATCACCAGTTACTGTTACATATTCACATTCACTTATTCAGTTGAAATACTTTCAAACACATTCATACAGTTTATTTATTTTCTGGAAACCCAATCAGCAATAACAATTTGTTAGGTAACAACAAAGTGAATTATTAGAATAAATATTTTACATGTTTCACCATAGACATTGCACAAACTTTGTAAAAATTTCACATAAACAATATACTTTAAAACCAACATTTAAATGCAGAGAGAGGAAAATGAAAAGTCAAGTGTAATACAGCATCAGTACAGCTATTTCTAACAGAAGTAATGTAGTTCATGGTTTATATGTTGTTCATACATAAGATATAATTTGGTATAAATAGAAGAGCTGGAACTGAGATATAGTTTTCCTCTAGCTTAAAA
Source organism: Trifolium pratense (assembly GCF_020283565.1). NCBI lineage: Eukaryota > Viridiplantae > Streptophyta > Magnoliopsida > Fabales > Fabaceae > Trifolium > Trifolium pratense. Next base: position 46,521,553 of record NC_060060.1, read on the forward strand.
CTTTGCTCCTATCAGATTTAGTGGTATTGTGTAATATTTGAAGGAAAAAATAGAAACCATGTTAAATTAATTGTATAAATTGTAAGGCAAATTTAGGCTAAAAGTGATCATCAGATAGATTTCTAAGAAACCTCACATAAGCTAATTAGTCCTTACATTATCCTTGTTATGTTGTTCAGTTGAAAATGGCTTAAGGCTTACAAACAATATTTCTATGGAGAAATACCAGAAATATGTACAATCTGACATTCTCTTTTCAATACTCTACTATGTGGGATTTGACCAAATAACAGTGTTAAGAACAGAAAGTCTAAGAATGTATTGACATTTCTCTCTACCTCTATTTATTGATGGAAGGAAAATACAACAATAGCAAGATTCAATTTTTTTTTTCTTTTTCAAATGAAATTTTATAGATTTAAATGAATTACAGAATTCAATTTGTTTTCTTACCAAATCAAGCAACCACACTCTGTTACTATAAACAAGTGAAAATGAAAGATTATCCACTTAGTATTGAACTATGATTGTGGTATGAATCAGACCAACTTCAACTCCACAACAGATCCTCACAATCCAAGAAAATAGCAATTATATATCATGTCAATTACTTCAAACCATTATCATTGCAGCACACAAAATTTAAAAGAAAATAAAAACAATTTTGTATAGTCATTCAATCATAGTTTTTCACAATTTAAAATATTGGTTGGATTTGAGTACTTACATCAAATAATTTGAAAGGTAGAAAAAGAGCTTAAAATCTTTCTTCTTCCAATTTAAACTTGTATAGTCTTTCTTTCAACTCTAAACAAAGAAAACAAGCGAAAATGTCATAAAATGGATAAGAGAGGGAGGGAGAAACTGAGTAAACAAGTTAATATTGCAGAAGCAGAAAACAAATTAATAAGAGAGAGAGCACGATTAGTAAGAATTGAGGTACCATATAGACAAGTGATAGCTAGGAGAATTCATTATACAATCATATTAACATGTATCATTCTTTAGCAGGATATTTAGTTAAGAAATTAAAATTCATGGTTCAGGTGCCTAACTTAAACATCATTGCAATTCTCATTCCCATTTCATCTCATGAATCACTTTTTATACAATCATATGGTGCAGGAAGCTAGGAGATTTCAATACATGCTCAATCAATGAAGCATATGGTGAAATAACTTAAAATCAGTAAGCAAAGTTAAGAATCAACTTAAAATCAAATCAAAAATATTAACTCCTAAACATGCACAACTGGATCGAAAATTTCAATCAGAAATATATCAAAATTAACCTAGAAATATCAAAGTTAAGAATCAATTTAGCATCCAATCAGATAATCAAAACCCTAAGCAAAGTCATAAACCCCATATACATAAACATTATTTACCTCTGGTGAATCAAATGTCATTCCTAGCAGTATGAAGGAATCATCAAGACCTTGAACTCCAATACCAATGGGTCTGTGCCGTAAGTTTGACCTTTCAACTGTTTCAACTGAGTAGTAATTGACATCAGTTATTTTATTAAGGTTTTCAAAGTCAAAATACCAATTACTAGAGCCTATGCTCCCAACAAGTTTAGATTGATGACATTCGAAATTAATTGTAAGTCATAGTTATTACCTTATCTTTCATGATTTAAATTTATAAAGCTTTGAAAAGACTTCTGCAAAACAATAAGCTATGCTTATCAAGGAACTTGTGTAACGTCAAACTGGTTGACTCACTTCCGGCAGTAGAAGAACCTACAAAACCTACAAAATGGAAATTGTTATTACAATACAAGAAATAAAGGGAATTAACATGTAAGCTCTCATACTTCGTAAGAACTCATTAATAAGTCATAAAAAACTTTAGAATTGCATGCTCAATTTTCCAACAAAGGAACTTAAAAAAAGACACCCTTTATCTTTTGACAACCAGGATCCCAAAACACAAATCATGGTTAAACTTTTTGGATCATAATCTATTATAACTCTTTTCAAAAGGATATGTGTGTTATCATCTAAAAAGAGTTCTTCCAAGTTTTGTGATGAATACGTCTCATTAGATGTCATGATTTCACATTTTATCATAAACCAATTTCACATGTTACATAAAAGTATATTATTGAACCATAACACATAGGGGAATTACACCAATAACAAACACAAAACTCAGAGTCATGTTTACACGCTTAAATATCGGTGAAAACTTGATTTCAAACATTAACTTCATATTCATTTTGATATACAAATTTTAAACATTGAAAGCTTGAAAGAAAGTTGAAAGAAGATTGAAATTTTAAAAACCTAATTACTAAATTTCAAAATCATATTGAAATTTCAAAAACCTAAAAAATTTAACAATAAACAAATGAGAAATTGAACCTGGATTTTGAAGATTGAAGCTGAAGGTTGAACGAATCTGAGGAGAAGGTTGAATGAAGGTGAAATCAGAGAATGGCGGTGGAGGAGATTGAACTGTGTTTTGGGTTGAGATTAGGAATTTCACATGTGTTTTGGTGGTGTGAGGGAGAAGAAAAAAAAATTAAAATATAAAATCTGAAAAAGAAGGTCACAACTCACACGTGTGGTTGATGAGCAAATTGACAAATATACCCCTTTGTGTTGTATATTTGTTTGGTCTTTGTGTCCCAATAGCATTTCTGAAAAAGAAATAAAGGAAAAGTTATGCATTGAAACAATCAAAATTTAGACTTTTCATGTGTTGACTACACAATACTCAAGAAAAACCTTCTAAATTTAAATTCTTAACCAATGCTCCTGGGGCACTATTTAGCATTTGCCATATATATATATATATATATATATATATATATATGTCTAGCTAGATTGTCAAGTAATCTATGTACGAAAACGAGATAAGTCTAAGCTAAACATTCATAGGGCAGCTCTCCTTTGGCAAGTCAATGAATAAGATATGTACATTTTTATTGCACCAAGTCAAATGCAATATCACAATCACCTGCTAAAAGAGACATGCCCTATGACTGATTTGCTTACTAAAATGTAATAATACTCTAACTATTGTGTGTAGCTAGATTGCCAAGTAGTGAACGACCCTCCCAACAAGTTATATATAGTCTAGCTTAGCTAACACATGATGGTTTTATGCTTTGGATATCCTTTTCCTGAAAGCTACTAGTTCCTCTTTTTGTCTTCTGAAAAATGGCATTATGCTTGAAGGTCCTAAATATCCTATAATCTTTACATTTTTTTTCCCATTAATGTAAGATTCTATTCTTTCTTTATCATGATGTTGTTGACTGTTGAGTGACCATATCCAAGGTCATTAGGTTAGTCAACAGTCAACACCATATATTGCATGTCATTTGTTTTGTTGCAGTTTTGATTTAAATTATACTCTATTGATCCGATGAAAAATAGCTTACTCCATAAGATAAGTTTGGCATGCACTTTATATCAGGTGACATGGCATTTTTCTTTAGGCAAAATATCATATAATTTAGCCTTAAATATATAGCATATATTTTAAATCAAATAATTGTTTAGATTTTCTCTATATTTATGGACAATACAAGAGGTAAATTAGAAAAAACCTATGTAAAAATAATTTAGTTAATAAAAGTCCAGAATTAGAAAGTACAGGAGACACAAGGATAATATGTTTAAAGTTGAGAATGGCATATAAAATAATTTTCATTTTTTGGAATTTTTTATGATATTCTAAACATGTTTGCAAATCTAAACTTGTGCCGCTTCCATCCCAATCCAAACTCTTTCTCTTACAATATAATGTAACCTCAAAAGGTAGTGGTGTGATGAGCTACTACGCACCACTTGGGGTCACACCGTGCCGGATCTTCTACTGGTGTTAAACCCCTTTGGCATGGGGCTCGGCTGTTTTAGATGCCGCCGCCGCCCTTGCCTTTTGGGTGACGTCGCTGCCCTGCTCGTTGTGGAGATTGTCATTACCTTGTAGTGTCGCTGGAATTCTTTTTGATTTGGGTTGCTAGAGTTCTGAAGGTGCTCTTTCACCGGGGTGCATGTGGTTTTAGATTCATCTCGTTCATGCACTTGTTTGTTGGTTCGATATGTTGGGCTTTTGTGTTTTCGCTCCGTGAAGCGCTGTTCTTTCGCGGATTTAATAGACCAGTTCATGCTCTCGATTTTTAGATCTCTGATTGTTTTTAGGTCATTTGTTGAAATCTTCCCGTTTCAAGGGTTTGGGTTCCGTATCAGTGTCAATTTTTTGTTGGTATTAGTCCTTGTGATTGATTCAGATTTAATTAGTTCTTTGACTCGTTCTATATTGACGATCGGTCCATTCACCAGACTGTAGACCCTTGATTAATATGCGTTAGTATTAACTGCAGTTAGATTTTATGTCCCCTAATTTTTGTTCTCTTATAATTTTACTTTCTACTAGTGAAAAAAGCTTTGGGCAGAGGGCCAAGCCACTTAGCAACTTTAGATATGAAAAAATATACCTTGATTTTATTCACAACTATTTTTTCTACTTTTATAAAGTATACAAGAATTTGTGATATTAGAAATCAGCAAAAAAGCGTTTTGACCCTTGGCTATTAGGAATCAGCAATTCATGAGCATATAATAAAAGTGATTGCTGTAGAAAAACAACTGGTTTTGGATATCCATGGCATAACCCTCAAGAATATGCCAATGTTTCTCATAGGTTTATTCCATCTTCTTTGCTATAAAATTCTTCTGAAGTGTCACACACAAACCAGTGGCAATTCATGGCACAAGCACTCATTGAAGTCGAAAAATCCATCAATAAGCAAATCTGCAATAGGGCATCTCTCTCCTGGCAAGCAGACATATTTTGAACTACCTATAGAGCTCATCATTGGAAATAACTTGCCAAAGGAGAGTTGCCCTGTCGCGGCTTTAGCTTAATTCCAAACAAAGATTGCAAAGAAAAGTTCATTCAAAATTGAAGGATGCATGCATGTGATTGAGCTTAAGGGAAGTTCTGATTTATTTCATTTCTCTATTCTGTCATACAAGTGAAATATTTTAATATTTTATAGGCTTAATTAGTAAAATGGTCTCTTAAAGACATTTTTGGTTTCAGATTGGTCCCTTAAAGAAAAAAATGTCCAAATAGGTCCCTTAAAGAAAAAAAAGTCCGAATAGGTCCCTTAAAGACATCTCCGTTAATCAGTTTGGTCCTATTTATACCTCTTTTTAGGGACCAAACTGATTAACGGAGATGTCTTTAAGGGACCTATTCGGACTTTTTTTTCTTTAAGGGACCTATTTGGACCTTTTTTTCTTTAAGGGACCAATCTGAAACCAAAAATGTCTTTAAGGGACCATTTTACTAATTAAGTCTATTTTATATATTAAAAATTAAGAATATGCTCAAGAAAGTCACTTTTTTGTTGGGGGAGTCTGACGAGCTAGAGACTAACAACGAGTCAATGCTCCTCTAAGACTGCAAGAGTCAAGAGAGGTAGAAAGCTACATCACTATATATAAAACCTTAAGCCATTGTTGGATTTTCTAACTTGATATTGCTAGAGCATGTTTGAACTCGGACCCCTAAGTTAACCTACCCCGCCCTGCTTTTGAATGCGCTTAAACACTACAAAATTTTCTGTATTACAGGCCAAATTTACCACTGGCATTGAGCCCACAGAAAAATTTCCGGTGGCTTCGGTCATTTCCGGCAGCTTTAGTGGCGGTTTTAAACCAAAAAGATGCGGAAAAAAAAAATTAAACTGAGGAATTAGCAGAAGTTTTAAGCCATCGCAAAATATAGGAGGAAAAAAATTTCATAGGGAGGAACTTGCGGCGTCTTCAAGGCCGCCACAAAGTTTAGGCACCATTTTTTTAAAATAGCCACCCCAAGTAATTGGCGGGAAAAATATTTCAAACGTAGGAATTTGCGCCGGTCCAAAATCGCCAATAATGTTTAGGCACTGGTTTATTTTCAAAAAAAAATGTAAACTACAATTTATCCACCTACTCTATATATATCCTTCATTCCATCTCATTTCTTTAAGTATTCTTCTCTCTATAATCATTCTCTCCCCCTTGACATTACACACTTTATTTAACTCACCGTAAGATTATAGCACCAGATAATCACTTGATACTAATTATCCTCTTATTATTTGGTTGAACCAATTATCCCTAGTTGTTATTTGCTAAGATACTAATTATCACACCAGATAACTCATTTTATTTAACTCACTGTAAGTTATGATCAAGCATATACCTTTCTTCCTTAATTTTTTGGATTAATGAGTTTTGTCACCGATATTTAATCTTCTTTGGTTCATTAATCTCACTGATCTTATTACTATCGAGTCTTTTATCAACCTCTTTTGAGTTGCAAAAGCCCCTAAACTACACCCATACCGACAATAGACACATCATTGTTTTGGGTTTCACACCCCACCTTACGATTGCCATTTTATTTGATAGAGGAATCACTGGTCTGAGCCAATGAGTTTTTCTTGTAGTATGTTGTGTATTGGTTAAGGTTTTTTTCTTATTTGGAGGACACAAGTTTGACTTTTGTTTCTGGCAGAGAGAAAGAGGGTGACTGAATGACAATAAATTTTACATGAACTTCATTGGACGTTGAATATTCATATAATTTATATATAAAAAAACATATTTACGTGTTCTTTGAAGTTATTGCTTTGTTCTTGTCCGTCTTGATTTATTTTTAACCCATTTATTTCGTAGTTATTGGAGAACATTGATTTTCATTTAATGATGCTTGTCTATTTGGTCAAATGTCTAACGAGTAGTTTTCATCCATAGCAATGTTTTCGTTCTTGCTTTGTACATGGTTGAACCAATTATCCCTAGTTTTGTTGAAAGTTTTGGTCAAGCACCTACATTTGTTTCTTAATATATTTTTATTAATAGATTTTGTCGTCACATATATGTCTACAATATAGATCGATATTTTTCATGAGAATTCAAATTGGAATAGTCTTCGATAAGAGCATTGCATATAATATGCAGAAATTGAAATTCGAATTCTAATATTCTTCCCACTTATTCATTTTATGCCTAAAAAATAGCTCAATTTGTTGTTTTCCAAAGTCAGTCACACCTTCTTAACTTGATTCCCTAAAAAATAGCAAACATGCAGTGTCTCCCAATATTTTCATCTTTCAAAAATACTGCATATCTTCTGATCTACACAAAACTTGCTACCCATATTTTTTTGTTTCTACCATTCTACTCTTTTCATTCTTCTCAAGCAAGAAGAAAACCTCATGTGCATCATTCTCTCTCTGCAAACCCTAAATAAAAAACGGCTTAATTAGTAAAATGGTCCCTTAAAGACATTTTTGGTTTCAGATTGGTCCCTTAAAGAAAAAAAGGTCCAAATAGGTCCGTTAAAGAAAAAAAAATCCGAATAGGTCCCTTAAAGACATCTCCGTTAATCAGTTTGGTCCCTTAAAGAAAAAAAATGACCAAACTGATTAACGGAGATGTCTTTAAGGGACCTATTCGGACTTTTTTTTCTTTAAGGGACCTATTCGGACTTTTTTTTCTTTAAGGGACCTATTTGGACCTTTTTTTCTTTAAGGACCAATCTAAAACCAAAAATATCTTTAAGGGACCATTTTACTAATTAGCCATAAAAAACCACACAAACTCACAAAGTCTTTGTCTCTCTCATGTAATGACATAACGACATGTGAAATTCTATCCACTAAATTATTTGAAAAAAAATAAAATTTAACATCATCACTCAAAGTATATCTAAAAGTCATTATCAATACCAGCAAAAAGTGACAGAAAGGATAAGCACTACATAATATTATGGATGAGAAATCAAACGGAGAAAAAATATAAAAATTATGGATGAGAACAACCCAATATAATATTTTTTATTTTTAATAAAACCAATATGGTGTTTTAGATTGATTGAAAAAATCAATATATTTTTTAGGTAAATGTATTTTTAGTCCTTATAAAATTATCAAATTTCATTTTTAATCCTATAAAATTATCAAATTTTACTTTTGGTCTTATAGAAAAAACTAAATTGACATCACTGACATGTTTTGTTTCTTATAAAAATTTTATGTTTGGAGTTTTAATCCTACTATTGTTCAAAAAAATTATTTTTAAATTTTTGACAAAAAAAAATTATAATACTATCCATAAATTGTGTTATTATCCATAAATTATAAAAATTTTGAATAATTGTTTAAGACATATTTATAATACTATAAAATGTTTATTTGTTTTTTTTAAGAGTTTAATTGATATGCACCGATAATATAAAATATTTTTATACGATCTTCCAATAAACAACAATTATTTTGCCATGTCATATCAAGAAAGTCGGGTGATACGACGAAAAACATGATAGGTATTAGTTGACGGTGTAAAATTATTTTACACTATCGGTGTATTTTTTTTTTTTTTTAATGTTTAACAAGTTTTCCAGGCACTAGCATGTCCTTAATAATATACGGATGGATAATGGATACAAGTTTTCCAGGCACTTATTCATTCATTCACCAATTAAAGTCATAGCAGTTTGGGCAAAAACCTCACTTCTTTTTTCCCAAAATATACCCCTCTCCCTCTCTTATTTCCCGTAATACCCCCCTCTCAATTTTTTTTCCCGTAATACACCTCTGACAGAAGACAAACTTGGTAGCACCATTTGAAATGGCTACATGGCCATGTGATAGCGCCATTTAGAATGGCTACATTGACTGAAATCTGCTTTTTTGTCTCCTTGACTGCTTTTCTGACATGTAGCCATTTGAAATGGCGCCATTGACCAAACATAGCGCCATTTGGAATGGTGCTATGCTTGGTCAATGGCGCCATTTCAAATGGCTACATGTCAGAAAAGCAGTCAAGGAGACAAAAAAGCAAATTTCAGTCAATGTAGCCATTCTAAATGGCGCTATCACATGGCCATGTAGCCATTTCAAATGGTGCTACCAAGTTTGTCTTCTGTCAGAGGTGTATTACGGGAAAAAAAATTGAGAGGGGGGTATTACGGGAAATAAGAGAGGGAGAGGGGTATATTTTGGGAAAAAAGCTTCTAAATTAGAGGTTGGAGAAAAGTTTGATTGATTAAGAAAAATGGGTAAAGGTGGAATGTCAGTTGATGATGATCAACAGAACATGGCTGCTTGGCTTGTTGGTTTAAACACTCTCAAGATTCAACCTTTCAATCTTCCTTCTCTTGGTATTCTTCTTTAATTTTCCCTTATCAATTTCATTCTATTACTATTATTATTGTTCTTATTGTATTGATTAAAATATATGATTCAACATTCTATAGCTTGGTTTGGATTAAGTTCATTGTTAAAAATTTGGGATTTGTATTTTCTGTAGTTGAAAAATGAATCAAGTTTACACAGTCAAGTGATTCTGAACTTTGGATTAATTAATAAATTGGATTCCAAATTTGGGAATGGTTTTTGGATTAAGTTCATTGTTAAAATATTTGGTATTTGGATTCTCTTTAGTTTACACAGTCAAGCAATTCATAACTTTGGATCAATTAATATATTGGATTCAAAATTCATAGAGAAAATAGGATACGCACTGACAGTGTAAAATTATTGTACACTGTCAACCAATAGCAACCATGTATTTTGCCAAATCACCTCACTGCATCCCACTTTAATGGTATGACGTGGAGAAATGGTTGATTCCTATTGGATGACAGTGTAAAAGTAATTTACACTGACAGAGCATATCCATTAAACTCAAATTGAAACTTGAACTGTAGGAAATTTTGTCGATGGCAGATTGCCAAAGGCCAAAAATCTGCCGAGCACACCAACGTGCCTATAGCATTTGACCAAAAGTCTGTCACACTACAGTGGCTCCATCTCCTGTATTTAACAACACGGACTCTGAGTACGGTTTGGATTGATTGTGCAAACATTGTCATTAATCGACTGCAGAGAATCCAAATGTAATATTTATGTAAATCATTGGCTTACTTCATTTTTTATGTTTGAAGGACCACATGATGTCAGAATTAGAATGAAAGCTGTTGGAATCTGTGGGAGTGATGTTCACTACCTCAAGGTAGATATTGTTACTGTTATATCTGATTTCAATATTCAATAAAAAAGTATACATTTAGATTCGATGAGTTTGATGATCTTTATCTACAGGTGATTTGCAACATAATCTGTATTCTGTTATTTCCTGCACTTAACTATGTTCTGTCTAGAAAAAAGTTAAAATTTTTATTTGATTATTGTATTACTTTCAGACAATGAGATGTGCCGATTTTATAGTTAAAGAACCGATGGTTATTGGTCATGAGTGTGCTGGGATAATAGAAGAAGTAGGTAGTCAGGTACAGAGTTTGGTGCCTGGTGACCGTGTGGCGATCGAGCCTGGGATCAGTTGTTGGCGTTGTGACCATTGCAAACTTGGTCGATATAATCTTTGCCCTGAGATGAAGTTTTTTGCTACTCCACCAGTTCATGGTTCCTTGGCTAATCAGGTTTGTTGAAAAAATTCATAACTTCTCAAAGTATTTCCTTTGCATGGTTGCATCCATGGTTGTGGTTATGCTACAAACCTTTCTATTGCAGAAAAATGCGACTGATATTGGTGAAATTGCGGTTGTGATATTGTTGCGGACACCGCAAAAACCCTTTATATTGCAATCGCAATCGCGGTTGCTGACCGCAATTTAAACCCATGTGTCTTTGTTATGTCCAATTCGAAGTCTACTCTGCATTTCTAGATATAAGGATTGTCAAGGAACAATGACAATATGAAGTTAAAAGTCTGATACAAGCAAAGTATCAACAGTAAACAGTACAGCATTATCCTAATCTGAAGAATACTAACAGAATTTCACAAATATTCTTAAAACAGAAAATCCAGCACTTAAGGAAGTGGATAAATAAACGCTATAGAACACAACAATTGATAAGAAAGTTTGCCAACTATGCTTATGTCTCCGACAACAGAATGACTGTTGTAGTTTTATATTTTGTAACTTTTTGGGTTACAGAGAATGAAATGAAGCACGGATACAGACACAACATGGACACGGCGACACCAATAATAGTTTGAGAAAATGGCAATTCAATGTAATCATATGCGTCGGTGTCCGACACCGGGACACACCTAATCGGAGAAGTGTCCATGCTTCATAAATAAATACTACGATGACATTCTGGTACTCTTGTTGCACTTTTAGCTCCACTTGCTCTGTTACACCCCACTCAAGCGTCCCCAGCAAATATGAGCGATACTCAACAAATATCTAATTGATGAAAATGATAATATAGAATTCCATTCGATCTTCGTTCTTGTTCTAAGATTTCTTCTCTTTGTTCTTTTACATAATGTCTCTTTCTTCATATTGATTCACACGTCAACTAAATAGTAGCAGTGTTCATCTTAGCACTTGATTCTACAATTGTGCTATATATTAAACATATAGTCAGTGGATGAGTGTGCTCTAAGATGATTTACTTTCTGCTGGAAAATCTCAAAAGAATAAGACTGGTGAGAAATATTATAATTAACAAAGATAGTTTTACGCATACGGCTTTCACTCTATTGGCACTAACCCGGTGGTAGCCTTTTACTCTTTGGCAGCTTCAGTCATCAATTAGTATTCTTCCGTGAACCTTAATTCAGCCTAATGACACCCTTTCCGGAGCCGTTTAAGACTTTAAGTACCATGTTAAGTTGTCTATTCTACTCAAATGTGTCAGTCATAACACATATCCACATCAGTCCACGTGTTAGAGTTTTCAGCTATCTATATTTATATATAAGAAAAAAGAAACCCTCATACCAAACTGGTTTTCACACATGTGTTGAGCACAGGTCTCATATGCTAGTACTTGTATATATGCATGTCACATACTCACTGTCTAACAATATTTTTCTGCGATTAAATCGATCATCCTTAAATAAAACCATGCTTGAGTTAAACTTTTCTCTTTTCAGATAGTACATCCGGCAGACCTATGCTTTAAACTACCAGACAATGTAAGCTTGGAGGAAGGGGCAATGTGTGAACCATTAAGTGTTGGTGTTCATGCGTGTAGGCGAGCTAATATCGGACCGGAAACAAATGTTTTGATTATGGGAGCAGGACCTATCGGACTTGTTACAATGCTTTCGGCTCGTGCTTTTGGTGCACCTAGGATTGTCGTTGTGGATGTAGATGACCATCGTTTATCTGTTGCAAAAAGTCTCGGTGCAGATGACATTGTTAAAGTTTCAACAAACATTCAGGTATTTTCAATCAGAAGATTCTTAATATCATTTATATTTTCTCCCTTAACTTGAAATTAGCTTCTAAATAGTGTCAACAGTTTATCATCTAGTTTATGTCATTTATATCATCCAGTTTATGTAAACAGTTTATGACATGGCACATGTCAACAAAGACACGACACTGACACATATAATTACATAATTTACATTCAACAGTTTATGACATGTCACGTGCCAAACAAATTGAAATTGGTGTTTCTATAAACAAATACTGGTTTAACTAAATTTCAAATACACTTCTTTATAGGATGTAGCGGAAGAAGTTAAACAGATTCATAATGTTATGGGAGCTGGTGTAGATGTTACCTTTGATTGTGCTGGTTTTAACAAAACCATGACTACAGCATTGAATGCTACTCAACCAGGTGGCAAAGTTTGTCTAGTCGGAATGGGACATTCCGAAATGACTGTGCCACTCACACCAGCTGCTGCAAGGTAATCAGACTTGGTCTATGTATCACTATGTCGGTGCAAAACTGTTTTACACTGACCGTGCATATCTCTTAAATCCTATAAATTATGAGTATATTTGAAAAATAATAATAATAATAATAATAATAATAATAATAATAATAAAGGGTTATATTTAAGTACAAAAATAATATATTCATTCAAGTTTACTAGGGTCTTCTTCATGTCATAAACTAAGAAAAATACATTCAAAAGTTATATTATTTTGAGTTTTGACTACCTAAATTTTTTCGACAATGATGCATTGTTTATTAATAATGTATTGTTATGCATAATACAGGGAAGTTGATGTGGTTGGCATTTTCCGCTATAAGAATACATGGCCTCTATGCCTTGAGTTTATAAAGAGTGGCAAAATTGATGTAAAACCACTTATAACTCATAGGTTTGGATTTTCACAAAAGGAAGTGGAAGAAGCCTTTGAAACAAGTGCTCGTGGTGGTAATGCTATTAAGGTCATGTTTAATCTTTAGATACTATAGATTGAGAATTTACAAACTATCTTACTTTGAACAAAATTTTAATTATACTTGCTTGTTCATGCCCTTGTTTAATGTGTATTTATAATTTGGATTGTGAATGAAGTGGCTTCAATAAGAACTTATAAAAGTAATGAGTTGTTTCGACGATTTTACAATACATTAGTAGGACTTGGAATGTATATTTTGAGTTGAAACACATGAAATACATATTGTTCTGTTTCGACTATTTTACAATACATTAGTAGGACTGTTTCACTAGGACGATTGTAGCAGGGTCTTGTGTGTAATTGGATCGTTTTAAGACAACGAAGTTGTACGACTTCATTAGGAATGCTACCACTAAGATTATTATTATAAAGGTAAAGTAATTTGCTCAAGTTTCCTATTGAAGAAGGGATTGTGCCAACAATATAGTTATCAGACAAATCAAGTTCAATAAGTTTTAGAAATCCAATTTCACGAGGAAAGGGGCCGGAAAGACTATTAGATCCAAGATATAGTTGCTCGAGGTTGACCAAATTTCCAATTTCGCGAGGAATGTGGCCAAAAAGTTGATTGCCATGTAACTTGAGATATGATATATTGACCAACTTTCCTATAGAAATAAAGATAGACATAATAAGATTGCAGTACCAATAGCAAGATCTATCAAATTATCCAACATCTCAAATTCCTTAGGCATGAAGCCAGAAAGGCCACTTTCTTGAAGATGTAGAAACTCTAAGTTTCGTGACTTGAAAATACTTTATGGGATGGAACCACTAAAGTTATTATTTGCAAGTGACAAATACTTTAAGGTCCATTTGCCATATTCCATGAGGAATGTTTCCATAAAGGTTGTTTTGTGGTAGGTAAGAGCTTCATAGTATGTAACATTGGATGAACTAGCTCACATAACAAATGATTTATATAAGCAAAGAAGGTCCGTTTAGCCTGGACAAAAACATGTAGATATTTTCTCTTCCCGTCCGATGAATCTTTTATACCCCCAATATTCTAATTTTGCCCTTGCAGAAAAATTCGGTTCGCAGAAACCGAATTTTTTCTAGTGCAAATTCAGAGTAAATTTCGGTTTTTAGAAACCGAAATTTGTTTTCAAGGCAAAAAAAAAATTCGGTTTCTACGAACCAAAGTTTTTTCAAGGACAAAATTGGAAATTCAGGGGGATAAAAGATTCACTGGGAAGAGAAAATATCAAACATGTATTGGTCCATCTTGGACCCATCAATTTTAACCATTGATTTAGTAGGTATACAAACTTGAAAATTTCTCATCCCACCTACCCACTTTCTCACCACACCCCTAGAAATTCCATTTTTGCCCTTGGTCAAAAAATTCGGAACGCGTTTTCCGAATTTTTTTTGCCTTCAAAAACAACTTCGGAATGTGTTTTCCGAATTTTTTCCAAATTTGAACTAAAAAAATTCGGAAAACGCGTTCCGAATTTTTTGACCAAGGGCAAAAATGGAATTTACAGGAGTGTGGTGAGAAAGTGGGTAGTGGGATGAGAAATTTTCTAGAAACTTTATGGTAGTCCATTTACACAATATCACTCTTTTCTCTTCTTGTCTTTCTCCACCCACCGTTTCAATTATAACTCAACAATTTCGCACTTCCACAAACTCAATCATGGAAGACCGAATTCCACCTCCTCCACTCACCCACTGTCCATCCTAATCTCAATTTCCAAACCCCATAATAGTACATGTTTGATTTTGTGAGAAATGAAGTGTTCATAGACAAAATGAAGTGTTGATTTAGTTGCAATTTAAGAAGAAAATCTCCAATTTACTATAAGTTAACATAAATTAGTGAAAGTGGTTTGGTTTTCCCTTTTGAAATCCTTTAAAAAAATGAGTGTTAATCTCTCTTTCCAACAATTTTCAACATTTATATGCTTATGGGCAGATGAATAAAAATAAATGAATGTCTTTCCACCCATTTTGATAATACAAGTTTTTTTTTTGTTTACAAACAAAATGAGATTTAATATGCAGTGCGAGGAAAATGACTATGAAATGGGTTTCATGGAGGAAGAAAAAAGTTATTCTTTTTAATGCAGATGAAGAAAAAAATTTACAGGAGTGGAGAGATAGCATAGAGATGAGAGAGAAATGGAAGAAGAGAGTGATTGTGTATGGATGCACTACCATAAAATCTGTATATCCCCTAAGAAAAAAAAAAACAAGGGACATGCTGACCGGTGCCCCCGGGCACTGATTAAGAAAACCAAAAAAAAAGATTTTATATATACATAAGATAAGGTGAATTCTTCGGTACACATATTATGTGGATGTGTACCGGTACACCGCTGAGGTGGTTAATATGTGTCAACCATTTAATGTAAATTTCGTTTCTTTATTAAGTTTTCATCATTAGACACAACTTTTTAATATTTATAAATGTATCATTCACATAAATATAGTCAATCAATCATGTTCCACAATAAATCAAAACATGCATCAAATCTTTTAATCTATGTCACATTTTTTTAACAAGATTCAAATAATTTAATATTATTTAATATCCTTTAAAATAATATAATTTTAGTATTTTAACAACACTCAACACATTGTATTTTCTATAAAAAAAAAACGTATGATTTAAACAATTTTTTTATATTATTATTATTATTATTATTATTTTCTTTCATTTTTTTTAATATTATTAATTTACAAAGTTTAATATTTATTTACAGTTTAACCATTAACACATATAATTATTTTTTTGTACAAAAAAACTTAAATTTTTTAATATGCTTAAATATTTTATTGTAATTGTTAATCTAATTAGTTGATGTTGAACCGTTAGATTTAGGGGTGATCGCGGTGCGGTTTGGTTCGGTTTTGAGCATAAAAGTCATCCTAACCGCGAGATAAAAATGCATGCGGTTCGGTTTGGTTCGGTTGATTTTTAAAAAGTCATCCAAACCAAACCAAACCAAACCAATGCGGTTTGGATCGGTTCGGTTGGTGCGGTTTAAAACATAACGATTGTACCGAACAATTTTAAGCATAAAAAAAAAATAAAAAATTGAAGTTCCAAAATAACATTGTAGTACCAACAAAAATTATTTATCCAAAATAACATTATAGTAACTTACAATTTTAAATATATAAAAAAATTGAATTTTCAAAATAACATCACGGTAGATTGTCGACATTTAAATTCTTAAATATTTTCCATTTCAAATTTGGTCAATTTATTTCCTTAGTTCTTATGGTAGAATTGGTAGAGACTATTGACAAAAAAAAAAAAGATGGTAGAGACTTAATTATCAGTTCTTGATAACTAGGTTTTTTGAATAACAATTAATCAAACTAGTTGATATTGAGGCGTTTATATTGTCAAAAATTTGAATCATACGTGTGTCATTCCAACTAGGTGGTATTGAATTGTTTCATAGAAAATTGATTTCCCTTGTCACAGTCGTTATGCTTGTATCGAAATTCTTTCTGCCATCATTCCATTTCAGGTATTTACAGAAATCCCGCGGATGGTACCACAATCTGTTCGACTAACCATTAGATTATCAAAATTACAATTTCTAAGTATCTACTGTATGTCATCCCAATTAAGTGATTTTGAACAATCTAATTGAAATATGATTTAATATCGGCGTTAAGAGTTGAGTTAGGATTTTTGAAATTAGTAGGTTCGTAGGGTTAAATATGATTTAAGGATAAAACTTATTGACTTATTTTTAAACTTGGAAAAATAAATAAGCTCTTATATATTATTTATAAGCTTGTCAAAGAATTTATGAAAAATTTGTATGAATGATCTATATGATATAAACTTTCAATCCAACGGTGAATTTTGTATAATTTTAACAAGCACACGTGCACTACTTAAGACATTTGTGCATGTTAGCCTTCACCATTTTCACTAGGGAAAACTTGTAAATTAATATTTTTTTAAGCAACTTATAAATCAAAGTTTAGTTGTTTGTAAAAAATATTTTTCATAAGCTAAAAAATAAAAGCAAAATAAAAATTGGTTCATGAAGAAATTTTAAGTAACTGTTATTTCAGTTATAGTTGAGATTTAACAAATATTTATTTGCATAAGTTATTTTTTTTATAAGTTTAGAAATAATTTAATCCAAATAGACATTTTTACCACTACCCCATGACCTCAAGCGACTACCCAAACCTTTCACCACTAGACCAAAAGATTCTAATTTTGTAAAGACTAAAAATTTAGTAAAAAAATAGTAAAACAAAATTTGGCCTAGGATGGATTAGAAGGCTAATGCTATGGTGGACCGCCTTCACGAGTGGTCCACCGTGGACAAGTGATTTACCGAATACATATTTTACAAAACTTACCGTTAGATTGAAAGTTTATATTATATAGATCATCTATAAAAAAAATTAGAAAAATTGAAAATCATTTTATATGTTATTGATATATATATATATATATATATATATATATATATATATGATATAAACTTTCGATTTTTCTAAAATTTTTTATGGATGATCTATATGATATAAACTTTCAATCCAACGGTGAATTTTGTAAAATTTATATTCGTTATAATGTTATTAATGACTGGTCCACCATGGACCACTTAATGAAGTGGTCTGTATTATAATTTATCTGGATTAGAATCAGAACCCATGACCATACGTTAACAACACATACAACTTACCAACAAGACAAATAATCATCTTGTTAAAGTAATAAAAGTAAAGATGTAAAACAAAATCCCAACTTTATTCCTTAATGTCATTCTGCCATCATAGTAAACAAAAATTAACATATTTCATTTTTGATTTTCTTCAGAAATACTACCATTCTAAAAATCAACAATATCTTTCAACTTCGATTTTCTTCAAAAATACTATATTTCTAAACAAAAATCAACAATATCTTTCAACTTCGATTTTCTTTAAAAATACTACATTTCTAAACAAAAATCAACAACATCTTTCAACTTCGATTTTTTTCAAAAATACTATCTTTATAAACAAAAGTTAACAACATCTTTCAAGTTTGATTTCTTTCAAAATTACTATCATTATAAGTATACTTACTTTCGTTAAGGATTTCTAATATTCTCAATGAAGTCGTTCAATATCACCTAATTGAACTAACAATAACTTATGAATTTAAATTTCGACAATCAAACATTTATAGAACAATCTAAAAAGTTCATTTACAAAACTTTAGCATTTTTCAAAATAAAATGAATTAAATATGAGTTTTTGAAATCAAAATATGAAGATAAAAGTAACAAATATTTTGACTTAAAAACCAAATATTGAGCTCCTTATTTTTGAACAAACTTTTTATAATGTTCAACACGTATTTGCAAAATTATCATAAATACACATCAACTTAACAACATGGCGATAATTGCATGCATCAACAATTTGTAGGGATGAAAGCATGACATATTTTTATGAAGACAAAAAATTAAATTTATTTAACCAATAAAATATATTAGGAAACACTAAAAATTAACAGTATTACAATAATATATAAACATATTAAGAATTATAAGTTTTTTTGTAAAAAAAAATGTATTTTAATAATTATATATATTAATGGTTCAACCGTAAATATATATTAAACTTTATGTGCAAATAACTAATAAATTCATATTTAATTCATCTTTTGTTAAAAAAAATTTAAACTTTAGTAACAAATATTCATATAATGTACTAATCATGACCGCGGAAAAAAATTAAAATTTCAAATGGTACGCACGAGTTGAATGAAAAGTAGGGACTAAAAACATTGACCGATGAAACTTCAGGGACTAAAAAGTGTGAAAACAAACTTTAGGGACTAAAACGAAAATTATGGGAAACTATAAGACCAAAAACATATTTAACCCTTTGTTTTATATATATATATATATATATATATATATATATATATATATATATATATATAAAGAGCATAAGCTATTACTAAAACAACATCCCCAATGTCATTCCGCCGTCACGCACGGAAAACAAAAATCAATAATATCTTTTAACTTTGATTTTTTTCTTCGAGAAATACAAATATTCTAAGCAAAACTCAACAACGTCTTTCAACTTCGATTTTCTTCAGAAATACTACCCTTCTAAACAAAAATTAACAACACCTTTCGACTTTAATTTTCTTCAAAAATACTATTTTTCTAAACAAAAATTAACAACATATTTCAACTTTGATTTTCAGAAATACGACCCTTCAATATATAATCATGGTATCATGGCAAATATACGGTTTCTACTCTCAAATTTTTGTCTTAAACTAAGCCAGTTCAAATTTATCATGAGATTTCAATTCTCTTTAATTTTCGGTTTCAAAATTCTTTAGTTTCGTGTTTCATCCTAACCCCACTAGAAAAAACAAAAATAAGGGCAATTTTCTATGACCCCTAATACTTAATAAACCTAAAACAAAAAATCCAACACCCACAGCCTAAAAAAAAAATCCATTGGTCAGACATTGAAAAATCACGAAATTGCAGATATCAAATAAAAATATAAACTTAATGGAAAAAAAAGAGATCAGACTGAATTCAATGGGTGCTATAATTACAAAAAAAATAAATAGAAATTGATGGAAAAAAAATACATATATTAAAAGTTAAAACCAGAATCCAAGATTAAAGGAGAGAGAGAGGCGAGATATTTACTTTCTTTTTTAAGGTTTCTAAATTACAATAATCTCCATTTTGAAATTTTTGTAAATTAAAAGAGTAATTTAGAAAACTTCTATTTAAATAAGTCTTTAAATGACATGTTAAATTATCATTATACGTGGACCAATTAAAATTATACACCTCAATAGTGTACCGGTACACATCCACATAAGACGTGTACCGGAGTGCTCACCATAAGATAATTACACTTGCTATGTTATGCATGAGATAATTACATAAGATAAATACTACATCTGAGACCTAGAAGACGCCACATTACTATGCATGATTTTTTGAACTCTTTTCAAAATAGCCAGAGTCTCTGGTGCTAGACTTTTTAGGAAACTAAGTATTGTGTGAAAATACTTTGTTTCCTAATTAATTAGTTTTCTTATATACTAGTATTTTGCAACGAAAATATAAAACTGATTTTTTTAAAAAAAAAAAAAAAACAAACAAGAATTGCCGACATGATAACCTTGATTTTGTAAAATCATAAGAAAATCAACTTTGTTGACATAAACTAACTCATACAACAAATGCTTAAACTCTTAATCAATAGTTAAATACACCACTTTTCCAAGATCCATAGGTAAATACACCACTTTTCTAAGAAAAACCAAATACAATAGAGAACAATTCAAAACACATATCTTTGGTTACTTTGTAAATACCAAGCAACTTGAAATTACTTGATGTTATATATATACGCTATACGCATTAAAAGGTGTTATGCCATGAATGCTAAATAATGTTGTAATTTCGCAAAATGTTACATTCTTAATTAGCATGCCTACTAAAGCAAACTTTGTGCCAAGGATACTCACTTAACACCAAAACCACATCTCACATTCTAAAAAAACAAGACTAATCCCGCAAACATAGATTACACGTTTCCTTTTCGTTCTACCCCAGATAAATGAAAATGCTCTACCCCGGAAGGATCCTCTGATGCAGTACAGCCTGTTCAGTTCATGAATGAATGGTTGCATAGGATGGATGGCTGCAGAGAATCCAGGATTCATTTCAGCACTTATTTTTTACTCTGCAATCCCAACTTCACCCTGAATTCCCTTCTTGCAGATAAAAAATTACAAAAAGGAAGATCAAAAAAACTACTGAAACAATTAATTGGAACACATTATAAGTGGGCGCCACTTTATTGGGTGCTATTAGCCGCTGGCTCAGGTATCCAATTCCACACTCTCACTTGGCCGGTACCATCACCGGTGAAGAATATGCTACCAGGACCGGTCTGAATTGCCCGCACTTCTTGTTTGTTGAATATTTTACCTCTCTCTGCAAATCTGAAAAAGAAAATGGGGGCCAAAAAGTTATATGGAGTTCCCAACTGTAATAACAAAAACTAAGCTTAGAAACTACCATATTATATCATGAATTAGAACTTTTCTCATGGTAAAAAGAGAAAATAGTTATACCCTCTATTCACTTCGGTGAATATACACCCACTAAACTTTTCATAAAAAAAAAAAAAAAAAAATTAACCCAAAGGACAAATCCACATATGGCATTAATAATTTCAGTGATTATTTTGACACAAAATTCCGAAGAAGTGTTCACGTTGGACCCTAGGAGAGAGAGAATAATATAAAAAGTGGAAACCATATGAATATACAGTTTTGAAGTCAAAAACTGTCAAGAAACATTTCTCTAATAATTTTGCACAATAAAACAAGCTTCTTTTGTATTTTGTATACCATACAAATACATAAATTTTGAGGTATCGTGAGTAACAAATATAACAAGAGCAAGAATAGGAAGTTAAATACTTACGATGGCAGATCATAGAGGCGAACAGTGTTATCATTGCAAGAGCACATCAATATGGGCTTGCCGTGTGAATCATGCATCCCACAGAGGGTGAGTATACCCTACAAACATATCATAACGTAATCAGAAAAATCATTAAAACCACTACACACACACTAACAAATGCCATTAGCCACTTTTTATGTACAAGTAACTACTTTTAAAAATGTCTAAACAGGAAAAGGAACTGCTACATGGGAGCAATAGACAATTCTCAGTGAAAATGATGATGCAGGGTACACATTGTAAACAGAAAATTTTCAAACATCTCACCAAAGGACAAGGAATGTTGGTGAAAAGATAAAGAAAATTTTCTTTTCCCATTTAAAAATAATCTTGTGAAACATTTAAAATATTACTTGGGATGTATCACGAAGGGATGAATCTAAAACATAAGCTAATACATTCATACATTGATAAATATATTAGCATTTCTGATCAGAAACTAGCGCAAGGTTTTTATATTTTCTAAACTATGTACATTTTGTGATGTTGATATTTGTTTAGTTCATAAGGGTAGTTGCTAGATCAAGATCAACACTATACAGGGGGGAAAATAAATAAAATCATACATACATGTTCTTCAGGGTGAGTATATGTCACTTCCAAATTTCCAGTTTCTGTAGCAAACCACACCTGCATAAATCATAACAAATACAATCAAAACAGGGCACAACAAATGACAAAAATATCAGCAAACAGTGAGAAACCAACCTTCACTGTTTTGTCTAATGAACAAGATATAAGGAACTGATCCCAGCAAAGAACGGACATCACAACAGATGTGTGCTCGGTCAGTGTCTGTAAACACTGCAAAGTTTCAATGTTCCACACCTGAAAGTAACAACCAGATGAAACAAATAAATCCAAATTAAAATCAAGAGACCAAAACCTACTTCCACATTGGTATAAAAGAATATAAAGGAAATGATTATTGATGAGAGCTTATGTAGACTTACTCTAATAGTATTATCCATTGAACCAGAATACAGTCTATTAGCTCCAACAACCAATGAAACAACACCACGTGTGTGGCCTTTCAGCGATGCAGCAGGCTCGAAACAGTTGGCAGCTACATTAAACCTCCATAGTAGTATAGCTCCATCCTGAAAGAGCAATATTTCACTTGCAATTAATTATTAAGTTGATTGAATACCAAAAATATATATATATATATATATATATATATATATATATATATATATATATATATATATATATATATATATATATATATATATTAAGTTGATTTCAAACCAAAAAAAAAAAACATATTAAATATCATTAAAATATGCCCTAAGGTCCTAGGGGAAAAGACCACAGTTTTCAAACGGGGATAGCGGATCAGCCGGCCCAAAAAATATTTAATTGCCAACAGGGATAGAGGCAGGATGGCCTCTATATGTGAACCTCTTTTGGACAGATTATCTTTTTTTTATTTTTTTGCATTGAAATAGGTATACACAATAGAATTTGGAAAACCAAATGTGTTGCCAATGGAAGAAAAATATTACCTGCGTACCGGCAAATAGCATATCATTAATCACAACAAGTGCATAAACTTGTCCGACAGGGCCATCTAGACTTATCTCCATGGAATTTTGTGTATTCCAGGCCTGAAAACCAATGAGACCAACAAAACAGGATATCAATCATGATGCTACAAGTGGTACAAAAACCATATCTTAACAAAAACCTATCACTAAATTAGAGTTGATGTACTTGATAAAAAAAAATTAACAGGAAAAATACAAAGGCCTGTTAGCCCTTTATTACCTTAACAAAATTGGGTATGCCTACAAAAAGCCAGGGACCTTCACTGATCATACAACCTACTTCACCACCAAGGTTGATCACAGCTATACACTGCAAAAAGTATAGACAAAGTAAGCATAAGCACAAGGTGTGAGCAAAAAAAATTGGAATTGGAGAAGGGAAGAGGCAAAGTTATAGTATCATCTAGAGCTTCTATTTCAGCTAGACAGCATTATTTTAAGAGAACCATATAATTAGCTTTCAGTTATAAAATTCAAGTATTTTAATGATTTGATCACGAAACCAACAACTAAGTAACAAATAAAAGTTATATTAATGATACGAGTATAATATTTGACCTAACTTCCGCATATAAGTTAGGTAAAAGAGGAAGACATGCTTCACCTAGTCCAAATAAACATTAAAAAATCACTCCTTTTTCGCTGATACAAAATCAAGTCTTAACATTCGAAAAAGAGTTGTTTGTGTATTTAAAACTAAAACAAAAAATTAATATAAAACAATATGAAAAATAGTAACAACCTGTCCAGACTGGCAGTCCCAAGCCCTTACTGTCTCATCAGTACTTCCAGTATAAAGCTTATCCGAACCAGAAGGCATAGCAATTCCACTCACAACCTGTTCATTCACAAAACCAAAACCCATCCCATCAATTCATTACCCAAAACTACACTCATACACATAATTAATTTCGGGGTATTGCTAACAAGATACCTATAAACACAGGTTAAGAAATCAATATATATTAATTAACCGTCAAGCATTTAGTACATTAATAACTTGAAAAAAATACACTTTTCATTAAAATAAATCTTAAAATTTTTCAAAGTTCAAACTTAACCAAATGTCATCACTTGTTAACATTTGCCTTTTAAACACTTCACAATAAACCAATAAGCATAGTAACATATTCAGTTATCCACCATTCAAAACATAATCAAAATTATAAACATGAAATTCGAAACAATTGTTATTGTAATGTGTGTGTGTGTGTGTGTGTGTGTGTGTGTGCATTATGAAATTCAAAACAAGTTGGCATCCATAGGTTTCACCATCAACATGAATCTAAACTACAATAACATATTTATACAAAATTAATAAATTAAAACTTTTTCCTTTACCTTCTTATGTCCTTCAAGCTGTGTCAATAAAGAAAAGCCATCCCCTAAACTCCAAGAATGAAGAAACTTACACCGATCTCCATAACTACAAGTTCCTTGAATCCAATAAGTGCAAACTTTTTCAACATTCACAACACCCCTACCACCACCTCCAACAGCACCACGTCCACCACCGCGACCACGTCCACCACCACGCCCTGGCCCCCATGTATTAAAACTCGAACCACCACCACGTCGGTTCCCCGAAAAACCCGAATTATTATCAGCATAAGGCCGCTTTGAAGGTGCACCATTACCATTAGAAGTAGGTAACTCACTATGCAAAAATGGACATGGATAACGATTACACTTCCCCGCTTGCCATTGAAAACACACTTTCTGATTCCTTGAATCACCGCCACCGGTAGAACCACCGAGTCGGTTATAAACACGCTTGTTACCACCGTCGAAATCCATAGAAATCAATAACTGAATTCCTCAAAAAACTCGATCGTTTCTTCCGAATTGAAACTAGAATCGGAAATTCAACCTCTCTAAGACACTCTCTTTTGTTTCAATTTGAAGAAACGAGGGTTTCACAAATTGAATTGGGATTTCAAATCAAAAATGTGCGAGAGATTGAAATTGTGTTACGAAGAAAATAGGAATGTGCGATCAAGAAGTGTGGAGATGAATTGAACTACGTGGAAACCCTAATTGATGAGATTAGGGTTCGAAGGATGAAGAAAAATTGAACCCTAATTTTGAGATGTAGCTTTCGATTGTGTAGAGATTGTTGAAGATGAAGGTTAGTGAAAGCGTGAGATTAACGACAGTGTGGAAATTACAATGCTACCACTATTATTTATACTGTTGCTTGAGAAAAAGATTAGATTTTTTTACCGTTGGCTTGAGAAAAAAGATTATAGATTTTTTTACCGTTGGCTTGAGTATATCAGATTAGTGGTAGCGTAAGATTAACGACTTGTAGCAATATAAAAAATAAAAATAATAATAATAATAATAATCATAAAAAAGATATAAAAACTTACCCAAATATAATAATAATAATAATAATAAAAATAATAATAATAATAATAATAATAATAATAATAATAATAATAAAAGATAAAACGAAAGGTGCAAGGTAAGAAAACTTTTTTGGAACAAAAAAAAACTAATTTTACCACTATTAATTAGTACTTGTATCCATATTAACATTGTTAAAAAATATTAAAATTGTTAAAAATTGTTAAAATTGTTAGATTTAATGATTGTGTGAGAGTTTTTAATGATTTTTATCTTCATACCCCAAAAAAAAAATTACTTGCATCCTTATGGCCATTATTTTTTTGTAAAATTCTACCCGATTGTATAAAAGTTTATGGTCCGTTTAGTGCACAGGATAAAAGATAAGATAAGATAACTGTATAATATTATGTCTCAATTCGGTGTTTAATGAGATAGCAGGATATAATAAGTTAATCCTAGAATTTATCCTATCATGTCTCTCTAGTTAATTTACTGGTTTATCTATAAAATATATTTTAAAATAATATAATAATAATAATAAAATAATTTGATATTAAATTAACAATAAAATAATTAATTTTTAACTATATACAAAATTTTCTCGTAAGGGTAATTTTGTAACTTTTTATAATCTAAAAAAATCAAAATTCTACTAAAAGTACAATATTTTAAAGTAACATAATTATTAAAAAAATTGCAAAATAGGGATATTAATTTAAATTTTATAACAAATTAAATATAATTCTTTTGTCATGGTAGTTTTATTACATATGAGATATATCATATACTTATTTAGATTATCTAACATATATAATTGAGTTATCTATTTGATCATGATTCATATAAAAAATTAACTTGTTTATTTTTTCACGATGTTTATTTAAAATTATATAAAGTTATTTGATTACTTATTTATATTTTTTATTTATAAATTCAAAGTATTACAAAATAATTTATAAAAACAATAATTTTTTACAAGGTTAATTTTATCATTTAATTATGTTATATATTTTAACATATTATTATGAGAGAATATGTATTAAAAACATTATACGATAGTTATCATGTTTGTTATCTCGTATGCACCAAATGCATGATAGGATAACTGAGGATAACAGTTATCCTGATTATATCCTATCTTATTTTTATCCTGCTTTATATTATATCTTGTCATTATTCTATATTGCGCACTAAACGAACCCTTAAGTTATTTGATCAATAAAGATAACGTGCAAAAAAGAAAAAAAAGAAAAAAAAAGTGGATGCAAAAGTTAAAAGTAGAAGAAAATAGACAAAATTACACTACATGTCTTTTATCTTCTTTTTTTTTTTGTAACACTTTGGTCATTTAACTTTTTTTTTGTAACGCTTTGGTCTTTTCTCTTATTCATTAGTAACATTTTGGTCCTTTATCTTATTATTATTACCAAAGTGTTACAAAAAAAAGAATAAAATGTTACAAATAAATAAGATAAAGGATCAAAGTGTTAAAAAAAGGATCAAAGTGTTATAAATAAATAAGATAAAGGACCAAAGTGTTACCAAAAAAAGATAAAGAACCAAAATATTACAAAAAATAATAATAAAAGACCAAAATGTTACAAACAAAATAAGATAAATGATAATTGTTTATTGAAGGATCGTGTAAAACTATTTTACACCATTTGTGCATATCCATTAAACTAAAAAAAAATATACATAAAAGTATAGATATTTGAAAAATTTGTTTGTTTAATTAGATAAAGAAGGAGAAATTGTAAATAAATAAACTCAAGATGTTTTCACCTTTCAACCTTGCAAAGTAAGTAGCTCTCTCCGATGATAATGGTCAGTGGGTTCATCATGAGCATGTCCTTCACTTCAGGATCTTGTGGTAGATTGTTGTAACATTTGATCTAGACTTATCAAAGAATAATTAAAAACATATAAATTTAAGTATCAAATAAATACTAATGATTAGTAAAAAAATAAATAAATACTAATGAGAATAAAGTAAAATAAAGATGATAAAAACTTATCTTTCTTAATAATAATAATAATAATGTAGTAATTTGATGTCTACAACCGTGAAGTAAACAACTACCAAATTCAAATGATGATGGCTGCAAAACTAGCAAACGGTAAAGTGGTATGAGACATACCGATTGTATTGTCCTCAAGGATTTTCTACGTAGTATGTTAACTCTTAACAACAAACCCTTATTGGTGGAACCGAGATACATAACTAGCGAGAATAATTTTAGTATCCTGAAGATACCCAGAATTTTGGAAGAAGAAGAACATTAGTTTTATATTTCTAGTAATCAAAAACTGTGTATGAGCACGCCATTTTCTGGCCTTACTCAGTAAATGTGTTGCATTTCTTATATAATACGGTGAATACTCAGATACACATATCATATAAATATATACCGGTACATGACTTAGATGGAAGATTGTGATTGATCTACAAATAGGATTAACCGACCTCTAGCAAGTAAATAGTAATGGCACTATCTCATCGAATAGCAAACAACTAATTTATGACTCATTATAGGGGGAAAAAATGTTTTTGGCTAAGTGGCCTGAGACAATGTTTTGGTCTTGTTAACTTAACTTCAATTGGTAGAAACATCATATTATATATGCAGGGCTGAGATTCGACAGACACATGATTTATTTACCTTAAGAGTTAAATCATCGGTCACTTGCACCAAAAAAAAATTATAAGAGACTTAGTCAAAAGAGAAACTTATATTTCCCAATCTACAAAACAAAATAAAGTATTTTGACCATTTTGTATTTTTATGTGTTTTGCCTATTCAATATATGATTTAACTTCCAAGCATTTGAGACCTCAAGTGAAAAGATAAGATTCATATAGCCACAATCCAAAACAACTCATGTTCTTAAAATGCTTTCTCATAAAAAAATAATTATTATAAATTTCAAGAATTCAACTTCCTTTTATTTCATCATACAAATCATAAACACTAATGAGTTCTAAGATAAATTTCTCAAGTCCACCAATACCATGCAAATTTCATACCAAAAAATCAAATCTTATAAGAAAAAACATTATCATCTTCTCTTCCTTTTCCTCAAGTGAAAACCAACAAAAAACCATTTCAACAAAATTTAAAACTCCATCAAATGATAAGGCTTACACTATTAGTTTCAAGACAAAAAGTGCTTGCAAACTTGGAATTTCAAGATATCCTGATTTTGTATATGATGCTGAAGGAGGAATAGGAAATGGTTTTGGTGGAAAAGAAACAAAATATGAAGATAACAATGATATTCTTGTTTCATTTGATATTGAAACATTGTATATTCCATCATTAACAAGCTCTACAACTAAGTTTCTTGGATTGCCATTGCCACCATTTTTAAGGATTGATATTGTTCCAGAAACATTTCAAGGAAGTATTAATCAAGAATCCGGTAAGGTAAGAAATACTCTCTTCGTCTTTATTTATAAGATTCTTTGACGGTTTTTACAAATATTAAGAAAAATGAATAGTATAATTAATGTGTATAATTTGTGTATGACTGTTACTAAATTATATTGTGTATATAGATAGATGTATTTTAATAATAAACATCATTTAGTTTTCAAATGGTCTTATATTTGAGGATATTCTAATTCTAATTAGGGACAGAAACGTATAAGTTATAGAGATTGTACTTGTTTAATTCAAATTGGTTTTACATTATGTGTGCACCCTAGTGACACTATGGTTATTCTACCTTATCATTAGGGATGGCAATTTGACTCATACCCAGAGGGTACCCGCAAAAATTACCCACAACGGGTAGGGTAAAAACCCGCATTTTGGGTACGGGCACGGGTATGGGTGCGGGTACGGGTACCTTAGTACCCACCCCGCCCCATACCCGCATAATATATATTTATTTATTTTATTTATATTATTATATTATAATATATGTAAATCAATTTAAAACAATACAACTCTACTAAACTATTACATATTTTTAATAAAAATTTATTTATAACATAATATAAAAATAATGTAAATATTTAACATAAATATGAACTTTAACATAAGGTTAATAATAATAATTTTGTTTATAATTTTCATTAGTCAATATTAAAATTTTTGAATTTTTTTTAACTCTATTAAAATTATATGATATTTTATAATTGATCAATTTATTTTTAGTAAAAATGCGGGTAACGGGTATGGGTACCTAGGTACCCATAAGGTATGAGGACGGGGGCAAAAGTTGTTACCCACGCGGGTATGGGGATGGGTACGGGTATTTTTTCAATCCGCGGGTATGGGGATGGGTACTATAGTACCCTACCCATACCCTACCCATTGTCATCCCTACTTATCATTTTACCCTTAAATTTAATTCAATAACCACCAAATTTAGATGGTTGCATTTATCTCCACAAGTAAATCTAAAATATGGATACGAGGTGTCAGCTTAGTGGTAAAAATTGTTTTAAAAAAAAAACTTAGTGGTAAAAATAGGAAATAGATTTCCTAAAGTTGAATTTTGGTGCATTTTGGTGCAGTTGAGAAAATGAGTGTTTACATTAGTACCTATTAAATCAGTATTTTTTAGCAACTGGCTTAGAAGATAAAGAATATGAATTGGATAATAAGTCCAAATAGAAAGTTAATTCGTAGCCCAATTAGCTTTTTTCCAAACCTAGCCAAACTTAATCTTTACAAGATGCAGATTAGATGGTTTAGAGATATAGAAAATTTCTATAAAAATATAGATGAACAACTGTCTAAAGAATATAGACAAATGGTTAAACTATTCCAGAAAAACCTCAAATTTATGGCAAGATGAGTGGAGATAGTGTAACACTTAGATTACAGAAAATTCTGGATAGCTTTTCTGACCTTCAGAGTAGGGTAGAAAAACAAACATCCTTTTTAGAAAGACAATTTAAAGAAGATAAACCCCATGACACATGGAGTTTTAGTAACGAAGGTTTCACCTGCTATGAAGAAGATGAAAGTCATAAATACCCTCACCTTTTTCATACAAAAAATCCACAACTCAACAACATAGCATGTATGATAACCTACATAATAAAAAACCTTTGTCAAGAGAAACTTGTTAAAGAAATTCAACCTGTTAAGCTAGAATGGTATCAAAGGGTAGATATGATTCTAGAAGAACAAAGAAAGAGTCAAGAAAGGATAGAAGACCTTTTAGAACTTTTAGAAAAAAGGTATCTAACTCAGGATGAGTTAACTCAAATTCTTAAGAGGGGGGGAGATAGGGGAAAAGCAATAGTTATCCCGGAACCAGAAATTCAAACCCAACCTAAAGAAAAAACTTCTGAATCCAAACAATTAAGTATTAGACCACCTTCTACTTACTTTTAATGGAAAATACAGAAGAAACCCTTAATAGGCAACTAGAAAACCTAGAAAGACTTATGGTCTCTTTAGATATAAGTGGAAAAAATCAGGAGATCCCTGATAACAAATCTGAAGATAACAATCAGATCATTTATGATTTTAGCTCAGAAGAAGCTAGTGAAAACGAAAATGAGAATCCTCATTTCGTAAAAATAGAAGAACATGGAGAAACTTCAGGTACCAAAAGATCTGCAGATTTTGAAAAGGAATTTACCAAACAAAAATTCCAAAAAGTACCTCATTACTATGAGCCTTCACAAAACCCTTTTCAAGGACAAGGTGTTTTAGACATAGATTGTAGTTTAGACACTGCAAAGGATCTTAGAGATTGGTACAATACAAATAATGTATTAATCCATCTGAATGAAGATCTAAGAAATTTAGGATCATTTGATATCTTCAACTACCTACAATATAAAACTAGAGGAAATGCATTCAAATACATTTCAAATCTACCACCACAAGTTATGGGAACTATGCCTTTAATAGGATCCTTAGTTACAGACTGGGTATATAGTTTACTAGTCAAAGAATTCAAAGGATGGAAGGATACTGTCCAATCAAAAGCAGCATTTTCCGATCAAAATCTTTGGAAAATAACTAATTTAAAAATTTGCAATATGTGTTACATTGATAACTTTATTTGTGAATTTCAGAGTTATTATTATAACATAGACAATGAAACAAGACTATCAAGAGGATTGTTAGATCTCCTCTATGATAAGCTTCCAGGAGGAGTGTCAACTCAAGTCAAACTATACTTTAACTCAATATCATCAGAAGGAAAGGTAGATGATACTCTAGGAGGAAGAATAACTGTTTTAAAACAGTGGCTCACAGATAAATGTAGCGAAAAGATAGCTAAAAGAGAAGCTAAAGTATCACTTTGCTGTGATAAGTTACAAAACAAAGTAGGAAACTATGGGTGTAACTCTAGAAATCCTAAAAAGAAATCTAGAAGAAATATAAGGTCTTATAAGAAAAAGAAATTCAGAAAAATCCCTTTTAAGAAATTTAGAAAAGGAGATAAGAAATTCTTTAGGAAAAAACCTCCTTATCCTAAAAGAAAAACATGTCCGCAAGATAAGAAATCATGCACATGTTGGTTATGTCATGAAGAAGGACACTATTCCAATGAGTGCCCTAAAAGGGATAACCCTAAGAAAAATGTCTTACAAGCCATATACGCAATAGGATATGAACCTATAGAATCGGATGTAGAATCTGATGAAGAAATTTATGAATACTGCACAGAGACAGATTCAGAGATAGACTTAAATGTCGAAGAAAGTACTTGGTAAAGGAAATCCAAGTGCAACATTTATAAAAATAGTGCTAGAAAATAAAAACCTTTTAGCCTATATAGATACAGGTGCAACCCTTTGTTTTGGAAGAAAATCGATCTCTAGGAACTGGGATAGGTTGGAAAAGCCAAAAGAAATAGTTGTTGCAGACAAGTCAAAACATCAAATATGGTTTAGCCTTAAGGATGTATCTATAGAAATTGAAGGATATAAATTTTTTATCCCTACAATTTATTTACATGATTCAGGTCTTGATCTAATCATTGGAAACAATTTTCTAAAATTATATGAACCCTTTATTCAAAGGAGTAATACAATTTCTCTTCGATGGAAAAATCTTGGAAATCCAGACGAAAAGAAAATGATTACTACAAAAATAATTACTAGAAATGAAATTTTAAAAATGATTTCTGGCAATTTGAAAAAACTTAGTTCTATTTGGGAAGAGTATAAATTCTTTTCAACTTTAGAAGAAAGACTCGATGAAGTTTGTTCTGATGATCCATTAGATAATCAGAAAAATACTAATCATGAATTAATAGTAATTCGACTTAAAAACCCGAATGAAGAAGTCAACGTTCCTAATAGGATTCCATATACTATTAAGGATGTTGAAGAATTCAAAACTGAGTGTAAAGATTTACTTGAAAAGGGACTAATAAGACCTTCTTCAAGCCCACATTCAGCTCCAGCTTTTTATGTCGAAAATCATAACGAGATAAAAAGAGGGAAAAGAAGAATGGTGATTAACTATAAGAAACTCAATCTTGCAACCATTGGAGATTCTTATGGATTACCTAGAAAAGATTTTATTTTTGAAAAAATTAAAGGTTGTAACTATTTTTCATCCCTTGATGCAAAATCAGGATATTATCAGCTAAGACTTTCTGATAAAACAAAACCTTTAACGGCATTTTCATGTCCGCCACAAAAACATTTTGAATGGAATGTTTTACCCTTTGGGTTAAAACAAGCACCTTCAATATATCAAAGATTTATGGATAATTCTTTACAAGGATTAGACCATATATGCCTTGCATATATTGACGATATACTTATTTTTACAAAAGGAACAAAAGAACAACATATCAAGGCTGTTGAAATAGTTCTTTTAAGAATTAAAGAAAAAGGAATTGTTATTTCAAAAAAGAAATCACAACTTTGTAAAACTGAAATTGAGTATCTCGGAGTAATCATAAAAGATAATGGAGAACTCAATTTAGCGCCACATACCCAGGAAAAGATTTCAGCTTTCCCTGATGTATTAGTGGATAGAAAACAAATTCAAAGATTCTTAGGATGTTTGAATTATATTGCCAATGAAGGATTTTTTAAAGACTTGGCAAAAGAAAGAAAAATTTTACAAAAGAAAATTTCTGAAAAAATTCCTTGGTCATGGACAGACGAAGATACTAAGATTGTGAAAACAATTAAGAATAAAATTCAAGTCCTACCAAAGCTTTACAATCCCACAAATGATGACTTTCTAGTTGTCGAAATTGATGCATCCAAAGATACATGGGCAGGATGTATGAGAGCTTTCCCTAACGGAAAAGCAACACTAAAACTCAATGAGTTTGGTGAAAATCTGAGCGTAACCTCAGATATACAATCTGATCTAATTTCGAAAGAAAGAAAGACAGATAAAAAACAAAATTTAGTAGATTACTCTGCTAAATTTAATATAAAAGAAAAAGAGTTATTACTCTGTAAATACATATCGGGAACTTTTTCTGATACAGAAACAAGATATCCGATAGCTGAGTTAGAAACACTTGCATGTGTTCGAGTATTAGAAAAATGGAGAGTAGAACTTCTACCCTCTAGGTTTCTTTTGCGAACAGATTCAAAATATCTAACAGGGTTCTGGAGATATAATATAAAAGCAGATTATAAAAGCGGACGATTAATTCGTTGGCAGATGAAATTACAACAATTTCAACCATACATTCAGTATATAAAATCTGAAAACAACAGTTTTGCAGATACTCTTACACGGGAATGGAGCAAGCAATAAAGATCTTGCAGCATAATCTGAAACAAAAAGACGAGCAGATTGAAGCTACTCAACAGCGTCTTACAAAACTTTCTTCTGAGAGGGGGGAGATAATTATAACATTACAAAATTTGCAACAATATACAGCAGATACAAACATCAGTGAACCAACTGAAGAAAAAAGCAGCAGCAACACCAAAGAAAATTGGGACTTGCTTGGACAAGATTCTGGAAAATACAACTACTATGTAAAGTATTCAGCTCCAGAAAGCTCGAAGATTCCAATTGAAGCAATAGCACCAAGTGATTGGAAAAAGGAACAAGAATCTTCAGAAACAACTTCAGACAGCAAGAAATCATGGGCTGATGAAGTAGAAGAAGAAGATGAAGCAGGAAAAAATGGTTTGTCAACAACCATCCAAACAAACGATCCCGTAGACAATGAAATGGGAAAGTTCGAAGCTTATGTCATTTTCGATGGTCCAATGAAGGGGATCTACAGAAAATGGGCAATAGCAAAACAGCACATCATCGGAAAAAATGTACGCCACAAAGGCTACAAAACCATTAAAGAAGCAGAACAAGCTCTTTACGGTCCTTACAAGGAAATTACAGCAGCAAAAGATATCCAAAGATCTTCAACAATGGAGTCAAAAAAGAAGCTGTCAATTGATAAAATCCGCCAGCTAGAACATCAAAAAACATTCCACTTAGCAGACCCAACTTTCACAGAGTTTAGTCTTAGATGGAAATGGATAAATAACTATATAGAAGAATTCTCTACAGATTGCTTCTACCCAACAAACAAGTATGGATGTTCAAAAACGGTCCTACTTCCAGGAATAGACAATCAGCTTTGTCTATCATTCTTTCAAAATGGATTGATCAGCACAATCTATCTCGAAGAAAAAGAACAAAGAAGTTTTGGAGAACTCAAATACTTTCCAGAAGAACTTCAAAACCTAGTACAAAAATTCAACAATCTCTTTGCCAAAGGAAAAGAAATATTCCTTCAAATTGATTCAACATATCCATGGTACGATGAAATTACTCTGGATTTAACTATAAAACCACAATATCTCATCAAAATAGGGATATCGAACAAGACATATCCAACTATGTCGAAAGAAAAAAATGAATGGCACCCAGCCAGTTACATTGCACAGATGAAACACTTCAGACAAAAGGTTACCAGGTTAACCCAGCAAACAAACTACAAGGTTGTTTACGACAATCCATCAACAATCGTTTACAGCGATTCCAGAAAACCAGCCAAGGAAAAAGACTTACAGGCTGTTAAAAAACTTGAAGAAAGAGTTGACCAGCTAAAAGAAGACTACACAAAACTACCCATGGTAATTAGAGAAGAACTGTGTACAAGTTTTACACAAAATTACAAAGGACACGTGTGTGAAATCTGTCCGCCAAAATCGTCGGCACAAAACGACAAGGAAGCACTCAGTGGAAAACAACACGTCACAATGTAGTGGCAGACAAATGTGGGTCGGATAAGACTGCCTTATCACTAAGGCATCTACTTTATGTAAATTATTGTTTGTCCGTTTTCTTTAGTGCGTTTTTCTTTTGTTTTAAATAGCTGTCACGGATAGGGACATGTGAACTACTTGTGAGTCCTACTCCGCTATAAATAAGAGCCTTGATGCTCGTTTGTAATCAGAATGAAATTAAGTTTGAATGAAGTTTTTCATTTCTCCTAAAATCTTAAGATTTTAGTGTTGATAGTTGAGGTAATACTCTGGAGCTATCAGAACGTTGAGGTAATACTCTGGAGCGTTCACAAATCAAAATTCGAAAGAATCATAGACGGTCGTAGTGGACTGATAACAAAGACGAAAGTCATCAATTCAAGATCAAATTCAAGAATATCAAATCAGGTATAAACATGTTTATGTTAAATTTATTTAACATCTTTCAATACTATGGAATATCAAAGTTCTGTTTAAATAATGTTCAAATACATGTTAAAATATTTCAAAGATCAATATGACTGAAGTATCATATTTCGAAGAAACATCTAGCTATCACACAGATGTTATCTGTGATAATAAAATAGAAAGTGCAGAATTATCTTTAACTGCAGAAGAAAATTTCAAAAGAAAATATAACATGTTCAAAAATATTTTCTCAAGAAAAAATATTCTGAAATTTGGAATAATGACAGGAGAAGAAGCAATTCCCATTGATTCTACTCATGGAAATATAGTTATATCTACTATAGATACAACTCAACTTAAAGAAAGAATTAAAACTTTTTCAGAAAATGAAAGATCTAAAATTGGTTATATTCATATATCGACCATTCAAATTTTAATTAAAAGTACTTTTATGAAAGGTATTAATTCACCTCTAGAAATAGCCTTAAAAGACTCTAGAATTCTAGACACAGATCAAGCAACAATTGCAAAAGGAAATTGCAATCTAAAATATGGTAAAATCAAATTTGATATAAATTTACAAATTGGTTTATCCCTAAAAGATAAAGATCTTGATAGATCTATAGTTTTTCATTATAAAATGAAAAACAAAAATTTTATGAAAAAAGGTAATCACCCCTTTACCATTTACTATAGAATTAACTATGCTTTGAGTAATTCACATCATAGTATAGAATTCAAAGGAAAAGACACAATTCATATTGACGAATTGTTTGCACCTATAGTAACTCTAAAATCACCTATATTCAGAAGCCTAGCAAGGAATAGTTGTTCTTTGATAGAAGCTGACAGAGATCTGTTTGAGGAAACAGAAGACAAATCGTTATTTAGAAGCAAAAGCCTTAGAATAACACCACCCAAAAAAGATTTTTATATCTCAGAACAAAAAGAACTAAGTAAGCTACATAGTTCAATAGAAGGACTATCCTTACAAGTCCAAAATTTAGATAGAAAAATCTAAGAGATGCCTGGAGCAACTTGGGCATACCTTTTAGAATTAGAGTTAGGAGAATACCAAAAAACTCTAAAAATGATTCTAGAAAGAGACCCCACACATATCTACGGATTCTATGATGTGGTCAAGTATAATATAGAGCGCCTTGAAGGCACTATAGAATGGGCATCACAAACCCAAACATATGATGAAGACGACGTTAGAAGTTTTCAAAAATGTCTCCAAAGAGACTTAAATCTCTCAAGGATTCAAAAGACCCTCGAAAGATTACCTTCCGCAAATGCAGCTACCTCTGCAGAAAATTCTGGTATCAGAGCGTAACATCTATCCAAGGTTTAAAAATAAAAAGAAAAATCTTTTTAAAAACAGTTTGGTCAAGAACCGATTTAAAAAGAAAATCTTTTAAAAACGGTTTTGTCAAGAACCAATTTAAAAGAACAAAACTGCAGGATTTTGTAACAGCAGTGAATCTTATGAAGTCATATATCTTTAAGGAGTGGAGTTCAAATTATCTCATGATGCTTGTAAAATTATCACTAATGTCATTTTAATTAATTGTAATTTATCATTTCGCTATTTTCTTAAAAAATAATCTACAATACTTATAATAAAATCAATAGTTGATGTTTATATGTTTGCATACGCATAACAAATCATTAATATGTTGACACCTCGCTTGTTATTTCTTAATCGAATTCAACGATTGACATTACTTATTTTATTCTCGAAAGTGAATTACTATTAGGAGTAAAATCCAATTGCTAATGGTCTATTATCATGTAATCTTTACAAGGTTGATCTTGAGTTCAAGGCCAAGTTCTTGTTTTCTGCTGGTAGTATCTACAAAGCACCACCCTTACTTGTAAAGACAGTGTTAACATCTGAAGAATCAAAAGGGACTATGAAGAGTGGAAGAGGCATGAGATTAGGTGAAGAAGGAAACTGTAGACTAGTTGGTGTTGCAACAGTTGATCCTATTGATGATTTCATTATGAATTCATTCCTTGGTTTACCAACTGAGTGTCTTGCTGAATTAAATGCTGTAATCTCCATTTCTTCTTCATCATAAGATAAGAGTTTAACTCTCATTGCATAAACTAGATACAAAACTTCATGTATTATACCTAGATTAAAAATATAGAAAAATGAGTTATTATACTAAGATAGGAATATGCAAAGCTGGAGCCATGACTTATGTCTATTTTCTTCTCATTTTTTTGAACAATTCTAATGTATCATTCAAAAGGAAGAGTGTATTACCATGACAGTCACACACCACACTACGACAATGAGGACCTGGATTTTGTGCATTCGAGAAACCGTGCAGTCATGCAGTTAGGAAGTTTCAGACCGTCCGATCTTGATTGTAGCATCAAAAGCAACTACAGAGAATATAACTAATGGGCACATATATTTGTTCCTCTTATATGTAGCATCAAAAGCAACTACATCACCAAAAACATTGTAATCCCTTTGAGCAGCACCGTCACACCAAAACAAATGTGTAAGTCTTCCATTATCATCAATCTTATGCCTCCAAAACATATTATCGTCACTTGTACGCATACTTTCAAGATATTCACATGCAGCTTTGGCATCTGTAGAAGAAGTTAAGCACAACATTCCCTGCATATTGTACATATCTTTCCTTCGAAAACCAACATTTTCAAATCCCGAGCTTCACTAGCAAACAACCCAAAGATATGGTTGGTCTTTATTCCAACATGCCTCATGTGGTTCATACGCCAAATGTCATATTCTGTCATCTTTCTATGACCCGGTAACATACCCATAAATTGATCATCCAACAAGGCATGGTTATGGGTGTTGTTGAACAATTTGAAGAACCACCTACCAGTTATTTTATGAATGTGAACATAACACTTAGCCGGACAACCGTATCTGGTGCGATTTCTTGGTACACGTCTTCTACTTGTTGAAGGAAATTTAGTCTCTTTGGCAATGCCTTGTCTATAGCAAACAAAAGTCAATTGAGTTAATTCTCCATTTACTTTACTCCTTAATACGACATGTTTTCTTGCGGCAAAACCATGGAAACTTGCATACCAATTGTAAAAAATAAAACCTCATCACTTTGAACCTCAGGCTCACCATTTTGAAGTAAGAAATGCTGCATAATCAACATTCTATGATTTAATCTTTTTTACTACAACTTGTACACTACATAATGTAAACAATAACAAAATGCACACACACCTGAATTGATTCAGGTGAATCATCCATGTTGCCACTGGATAGTGAACTAATAACCACTATTTTTCAAGGACTACGCAAAATCAAAATTAACAAACATTAACCCAGTTGAATTTGGAGCAACTAAACACCAATTGAACACTAATTGATAAAGCAAGATCAACTAATTTAATTTAAACATACCTTAAAAATTCCAAGATGAGATAGTAGATCTGCTTTGCATGACCCAGCAAGGAAACGTTGTTGAAGAGAGAAGAGGACACTAATTGGAAATGGGTAGTCATGATCCAACTTGTAGGATCCAAATTGGCTATTATATGGTGTGTGTGTGTGTGTGTGTGTGTGTGTGTTTTGACTAGGGTCCATGGTATGGATATTAGCAAAAATGTTGACTTTTGGGGGTTGTGTAAGTTGCATCGTTTTGTAGGGTGATGCATATTAGAACTTGTCTCACAAGAGAGCATTGAGCTGCAAAACTAGTTCACAAAAGTACACATAAAGTACACATGCATCAACCAGAACTCCAAACACAAGTTCACAATAAGTGCAAAACTAGAATGATGAATCAAGATAAATGTATCTAGTGTAGTACCCTACAAACTTATTCCTCAACTTCTAACAATGCAACTTGTGCAGAACCATTTCCTTACCCTGCAATTTAAATGGCTGTAATTTACAACCGTACTAAAAGGATTCGAATTTTACCCCTTCAAATTATAAGATCAAACTCTTACCAGTGTGCCAACACCTCATTGACGCATTTATGGACATCAAAATAACAATGAAATTATAAAATCTTATTAATCCAAACTATAATATCATTTGATGAACATAAAATGAGGTCTTTGTACAACAAAATGCCATAAAACATTAATTACAAGATTTCCTTTTTTTTTTTCCTTTCTATTTTGTAATTTCTCCTTGTGATATACTTCTCAAGCAACCTCAAGCCTTCATTATCCAGCTCCATGTTTCATTTATTGCTATTTTGTATAACAGTAAATGCTAAGACCTTCGTAATAATCTATTCAAATGCAAGCCTTTGATTGCCAACTAATGAAGCGTATTGGCCCTTCTTACCCAATAACTCAAAATGAGTGCCTAATTCTGCAATTTTCCCATCTGAACATAGCGCAATTTGATGTGCATTTTGTACTGTGCTTAATCTGTGAGCTATGACTAATGTTGTCCTACCGTTCATCAAACGGTTGAGAGCATCTTGGACCAATCGCTCACTGACGGTATCCAGCGCACTTGTAGCCTGCAGGAACAAAGAATATCTAAATTGATGCGACATATATGGATTCAGTCAGTGTTGTCAAGTAGCGGCTATAGTGTAGCGGAATTTTAACAAACCGCTATTGTTATCAAGTTTTTAAACTACAACTTCTTGTATACATTAAAAATAACTCCTGCATCTCAATTTTTTTAACGGTTTGTTCCTTTACGTTATCTATGGGATTTTTCTGCAAGTGAAAAACCATAGACTTATTTCAATCGAGAAGCAGCTATAAGCTTGAAGTTAATTTAAACTGGGACAAAGTCGGATCAATGTCAACTTAAAGAAAGTTGTGGCTGTATGTTGTTCTGCCTCAACTCAAGTGAATCTAACCTTACTGTTGGTACAAAAATGATACACAGAGTACAAAGAAATACGAAGAATTAAACAAACATATCACCTCATCAAGTATAAGGATAGGAGCATTCTTCAAAAGAGCTCGGGCAATTGCAATTCTCTGCAATTTAGGAACAACAGCGTCAAGAACACACGTTCTAATGCAAGAGAATGGTGTTCACGCAATGGCTATTATAAGTCTTTACCTGTCTTTGTCCTCCACTCAGTAGGCCTCCACGCTCACCAACAAGTGTATCATAGCCCTTTCCAGAAACAATCAACGATAAGGTAAATCATTTATAAATTGTAACTATATATAACAGAATTTGCATACCTACAATAAAAACCAACCTGTGGAAGTGAAATTATAAATTCATGAGCATTTGCTGCCTTTGCTGCCTTAATCACATCGTCTTTAGAAACATCGTCATCTGGAAGTCCATATGCAATATTTTCTCCAACAGAAACGGAAAACAGAACAGGTTCCTGTCATATCATATCTTAATATTATTACTATTTGTAAACAAATGAAGATGTTTAAAACCAAACATGATAATTATTTTTTGCCTATTTTAGTTTTCATACTTGATTTACGATAGAAACAACTCGGGCCCATTCACTTTTATCAAATGTTCGGACATCTTCTCCACCAACTGTTATACAACCTCTTGAAGGCTACAGAAAGAAAAGTCACAAATTAAATGTAAATATCAAGACACAAATTAAATGTAACTTGAACTTACAAATTCTGAAATAGAAATCAAACCTCATAAAAACGAGACAATAGCTGTACTATTGTACTCTTTCCTGCACCACTAGCACCTACTAGT
This sequence comes from Trifolium pratense, assembly GCF_020283565.1. Taxonomy (NCBI): domain Eukaryota; kingdom Viridiplantae; phylum Streptophyta; class Magnoliopsida; order Fabales; family Fabaceae; genus Trifolium; species Trifolium pratense. The sequence continues at coordinate 46,563,411 of NC_060060.1, forward strand.
GCAGTTACAGTTCCACATTTTAGTCTTAAGTTTAAGCCACGCAAAATTTCCACATCTGGCCTTAGAGGATAAGAGAAATAAACATCTGCAGTATAATACAAGCATAGTCATTGACAGAAGGAAAAAGTAAATCAGATCTATTATACCAATGTAATATTAAACCGTTTCAAAGAATGAGGAATTGTGCGTGTAACAGCCCGATCTCACGCAGCGCCGGTGCTGTTACTCACAGTCTTCTCGCCCCCCTATGCCCCTTGGACAAATAGAAAAATTTTGCTGTCCATGGAAGTTGAACCCGGGACGCTTCCTGAACTCCCACTACTTTGTAAGTGGGGTCAGTCCTCATCTTACAAACCGGTTTTGTAAGGATTGAGTTAAACGCAGCCCAATTCTAAGATAGATGAACCAAGATATTATCATATAGACATATTATTTTCTAACAACTATTATTCAATCTTTGAGAATTATGATTACAATGTACCGACAAGGCGGGAAAGCGTAAATAAATCATTGCACAGTCAAAGTTCCTCAAAAGAAAATTAATACATTTAGTTATGGAACTTTGGAAGTTCATCTCATAACAAGAAACGAAAAAGCAAGATGAGGAAGCTCCCATTACAAAAACATTAGCAAACATGGCTGTTGACATAAAAATCATACATTCAGAACAACACAACTTCAGGGATAATAAATTGCAAAAGAGATATATACCTTCAAGAGAAATATCTCCAGACCAAGCTAAGCTAAACAGATTTGTCGACGTTTTTAATGCTGACATGTAATGTAAATGATTATTTTGGTTTTTCTCAGAAGAACTATCAGAGAAGAACAATTTAAGGTTTTCATCGTTCACTGCTTTTTGGTTTAGTTCTCTTTTTAAGCCATAGGCAAGGGCATCATCAACTTGAACTCCAGACAAAACAGAGTTGATCCTCTCAACAGCCGCAAGAGATCCACGAAGATCGCCAAAAGTATTAACCAATCCTTGAACCTGAAAGACAGAATAATATCAGACAGCAAAGAGGGGATGAAAAATTAAAGTATAACAAGAAGTCAATAATACAAAATTTTCTTACAGCGAATGTTAAAGTGAATGTATATCCAATAAAAGAAGCCATAGTTCCAACAGAGAGTTGACCCTGAGAGCAAGAATTAACAGCAACCAAGAGTTTTGAATGATTTCAATGATGGAAAATCCTTGCAAAAGAATGATAAGAGAAAGACGTATATGATCACACAAGATAGATTTACTTACCGCCTTAACTTTGCTTCCTCCGAGACAATACAGAGCAATTAAAGAAATATAAACAGCTACTCTAGTCAAGGATTCGTTAATAGATTTGAAAGTTCCAAGCTTTATACCACTCGATTGGAAGGACAGAACCTGTATGGAACTCATAATTAACCTATAAGTATCTAGAGTATGTCATACATTTCCGACAACAGCTATCAGTTCATTTCTCGAATAAGCTTACCTGGTTAGCAAACATAAACATTTGGCGCTTTTCTCCACTAAAAGATCGCACCTGTAAGTATGTAAATCACGGTTTCAGCATATAATTACAGGTCCAAGCCTTTAAAATGCTCATCATAATATGAACTACTACGAACTCACTGTTCTAATAGCAGAAAAAGTTTCTGTTATACAATCAGAGATAGATGCTTGGGCCAAACCATGTTCTTGAAAAACAGGCAAAGTTGATCTCTTGTAGACAGCTTCAGCGAACCAAAAAAATATATAAAAAAAAATCAACAGCAGGGAAGAAGACATAAAATGACAAATATCAAAATCTTTTTTTCATAGTGATGGATTTAGTATTCAAGCTACATAGTCAGTTCATATAAGTATACTATTTTTAAACCAAAACAGTGTTGAAGGAATCCTAAAACCAGTGTTGTCAATCGCAGATCACAGAAAATGCGAGATTTATCAAATTTCACTGTTCAACAGAGCTAAAATGCTGCTATGTGCTATTTGACATCATTTTGTAGTAAATAGTGTATTGCTGAATAAAAACGATTTGTTAAAATTCCACTATGCTATACCAATGTTATAGCCGCTATTTAACAACACTACCTAAAAGTAACAACTGGTCATGAGTTTTTATGACCAACTACAATAGAAATTTACCGATTGAAACGGAAACTGCGATCATCAGAGCACCAAGAATTGGAGCCAGTTGAGGGGATAAAGTAAAAAGTATGAACATTGTTCCAGTGACCTACAAAAACAAGGTAAACAAAAGCAGAAATGAATATGACCAGCAATATGTAAATCATATATGCATGAATACAACCTAAGTGACAATATAAGAAGGAATCAATTCGTCCATATGCAAACAAAAGTCATTCCTCAACAAATGAAGGAAAGTCATCCCAACAAAGTGATAAAGGAACGAAACGAACCATACACATGCTTAAATATGGGAAATATAAAGCTCGCTTCTCATTGATCTAGAGTTGCTTGCCTCAGATAATGCCCTGAATCCACGATCCCTTGAAACATTCTCACTGACAATATTTTTAAGAGAACCCAAATCAGATGTTAACAAACCAGTGATTTCGCCTACCTACAAGAATAAACCAAAGAAAGTGCAATAAGTTTTGCACCTATTCCATTAGCATAATATAAATCAAAGAGAAAATGTTGTATTATATAGCTTACTAAAATTAGTGAAATAAAAATATTAATTATCCTATGAGAGCTAGCACAATAGTGATAAAGTGACTGCGAAAAAGAGTTAAAGTAGTTAAAGGACCGGAGTTCAAACCCTGGTGAAGGAGAAAGTACTAACATAACAAGTAACAACTAATTACTAACATTTGCCTATAAAAAATGGAAAAATAAAAGCATGTATAGTTTAAATGATTACATGTACATACCTTGTATTTGTCAAAAAATTCAACCTGCATAAATAAAAAAGTACATCATATTATTAAACAACCAAAGCAAAATATCTTCTATGTGATAATTCAAACAACCAACACATTGTAATAAATAACTAATAAAAAATGAGAAGAAAAGCTTATATAGATTCGATTTTACCTTCTGAATCAATAATTTTCCAAAGATTTGAGCTCTTAGTGTTGACATAACTTTCTCCCACACTATGTTCATGTTTATAACAAAAATAACTGTAAAAAGTGGCTCTAGTGCATACAGAACTCCCATTTTACTGAGAAGACTCCACAACGGCTCGGGTCTGACACCAATAAGAACTTCAAAAAACCGTCCTAAGAATACAACAACACATAAGAATGAATATAACATAATCAACAATGAAATCATACATGAGCATTGGCATTGGGTCAAATAAGCATCCAAATTTCCCTTAGGCTAAGTTGCTAAGTCAAATTAGGCTATATGTGGTGAATCTTCTTAACAACTTTTTTTAGTTAACAATTTGACCTAAGTTTTATCCTTTTGGGTGTTTTTGATTTGCAAAAACTAAATACCGGACAAAACAACACACATGACACAACAACCGAGGACAAACTTTTAAGATATTGCATAACTTGTTGTCTTGTACGATATTTGATGGACAAAAGGTTATTACAGTCTTTTAGAAAACTTGTACTTTGGACAAAAAATTGTTTGTAGTTTAATGAGACAAAAATTTCAGATTTTATCCGGTCTCTAACGCCCAATTTGTATAATCCCAAGAACAATTCAAAAATCAAACACAGTATAACTAGAGTTGTTTTTTCCGGTCCCTTATTTTTTTAGCACATCAAACATGGTTATATAATTGATAGATTGCGGGTAAAACAACTATTTTTTTTTTGTTTTCACCACCAGTATCCAGCCCACCAAACCGTCTAATCTGGTTTGGGGGTCAGTTCTGGCATCAAGTGATTTCAGCCCCTCCCAATCACAGTTGTGGGTGGGTCGAACTATGGTTTTCCCTACCAGGTCCAGCGTCAATCACCACTAGACCAACTAACTATTATTTTGGTTCCTAATGTTTGAGGAGTTATCACTATAATTCTTAAATATATCGAAATTGCAAACACATCCACGAAGTGTCTCATTCAAGTAACAAAATGACAAATAACTATTTCAATAAACAAAAACATGTGGAGTGTACGCAATAATCATCATAAAGAAAAAAACAAAAAACATTACCAGAAAAAATGGGCATGGATAGGGTACAAGTGGTGCAAGCAAAGAGAGAAGCAACACAAACAGCAAGACGAAATTTATGCTTAACAAGAAGAAAAGAGAGAAGCTCCCATGTAATAACCCTTGGTATGTATGGTTCCTCTTGTATTAATCCGTCAAGTTTCGGATCCGGGTCAGCAACATTCGGGTCGGATGCTGGTCCAGTGACATAGGCGCGTGGCGGTTGGGAAAGAAGAAAACGAGATGGAATGGTTTTTGGTTGGAATTTGAAGGGGTGAATGAGATGACGCGGGGAGTGTGAGAGTGGGAGTGGGAATGAGTGTGTTGGTTTGTGGATTTTGAAGGATGATGATAGGGGGATGTGGTAATGGCATAGTGTTGTTGTTATAGAGGCCATTGTTGAGGAGAAACGGTGGAGATGGAAATGGCGTGAAGTAAGGAGAAGAATGAAATAAATGAGAGTTGAAAAATGGAATTTTTTATTGATTCATGCGACACGAATGAATAAACACATGATGACATGTGTGATTTACATGGATGACGATGCTTACGGTACTACAGTACTCATCCACATACCCACAGTTTGGAAAAATACTCGAACTCATATCTGCGTGGGTAACAATTTTGTACTTGTTTTCATACTCTATGGATACTTAAGTACACAGACTCGTACCCGTTACCTGTATTTTTACTAAAAATAAATCGATTTATTATAAAATATTATATCGTTTTAATATAATTAATTTATTTTTTTTACAGATTTTAAGATTTTAATGTTGACCAATGAAATTTATAAACAAAAATTTGATTAACATCAAGTTAAAGTTCATTTTTTTGTTGACATATTCACATTGTGCTTGTATTATGTTATAAATAAACATTTTATTAAAAATGCATAATAGTTTAATAGTGTTGTATTTTTTAAATCTGATAAATATATGTTATTATAAAATAATATATATATATATATATATATATATATATATATATATATATATATATATATATATATATATATATATATAAAATAAATAAATATATATTATGTGGGTATGGGGCGGGGTGGGTACTAAGGTACCCGTACCCGCACTCGTACCCGTTCATTTTTGTGGGTAATTACACATATTCGTCCTCATATCCAAAATGCGGGTTTTTACCCTAACCGTTAGGAGTATTTTTTGCGGGTGCCCACTGGGTGACCCTAGTGATTTTTATCCTTTTCTAGATTTTTGTATCAATAGAAAGAAAAAAAATTGATGATTCTATACTTTTTCGATCAAATGTTATAAGAAAAAAAAAACCACTTTTTAAATTCATTAGTTTATGTTATAAATTAGATATATCAGTTTTTTAATAAACCTAAAAAGTTTTTTTTTCCCTTATATTAGTGACCGAAGGAAATATATTAGTATTAGGACAGAATAATTAGAAAGATATAATATTTTTTGTGTTAGATGATGTGGTAATCCATTGAAATTAAAAAAATATCAATTTTACTATTTATAATAGCAGCAATTTTACTATAGCAGGTGACTATTTAAAGTTAGAGTTTCAATCAATATGAATGAATTCAACACAGAAAGTGACACTGATCTAACAAAAGAAAACAAACTGATTGTTCTGTCAGCTTAACTCAGTTGGCAGGACATTCCATTATATATGCTGGGGGTCGGAGTTCGAACTCCGGTCATCCCACTTATCCACCTTAAGAGTGAAATTTATAGCCACTAGGCTTAGCTAGTCAATCGGTGCATTTACTCCCTCCGTACCAAATTATATGTCGCTTTGAGAAAAAAAAATTTACAAAATTATATGTCTCTTTACATTACCAATGAAACATTTAATGATATTTTTCATATTATACCCTTAATTATTTATTACTCTCTCTTCTTTCAATTCTTCATTTTATTTTTTCCTTATCATAAATGAAAGACAATTTTGCAAATAAACTCATAATTTCTCTTTTTCGATTACATTTCTTAATATGCTAAAAGTGCTAAAGTGACATGACATATATTGTTGTATGGAGGAAGTATTACTTTACAACAGGGTATTGGTAAAAGAGTTTGTGTGAGAGGTTTAGGCGTTTGTTTGACTTGTAAGAGAACAAATCAGGCTCGGTAGTTGAGATGACTTCTTTAGGGTGGGAGACAGGAGGGGGGCGTGGGTGTGGCAGAGGCAGTTGTGGGCATGAGAGGATAAAATGTTGGGGGAGTGTCAAATCTTACTTCTTGATGTCACTTTGTAGGCTCAACTTTTAGATTGGTGACTTTAGTTGCATGTTCCTGACCACGACTACTTTGTTCGTGGTGCTTACCAGCTTTTGACTTCTCATGACTCAGTTTTCTTGATGCTAGTTATGATCTTATTTGGCACAAACAGGTACCTCTAAAGGTCTCTATTTTTGCATGACGTTTATTGAGGGATCGGCTGCCCACGAAAGCCAACCTAGTTACCCGAGGCATCTTATCGTATACAGCTCATTTTTGTGTTTCTGGATATGGAGAGGTCGAGTCGGCCCATCACTTGTTCCTTTCTTGCAGTACTTTTGGTTCTCTTTGGGCATTGGTTCGCTCGTGGATTGACATTCTTATGGTGGACTCCATTACTTTGTGTGATCATTTTGCAGTTCACTTCATCAGCAGGTGGTTCTCGAGCATGTCGGTCTTTTCTGCAGCTCATTTAGCTTACTCACGTTTAGGTTGTGTGGACGGAAAGAAATCACAGATTATTCAGAGACTCAACAAGTACTACTCATCAATTGTTGGATAAGATCAAACTGTTTTCCTATAGGTGGTTGAAGACGACGAGTGTGACTTTAGTCTCAAACTACCATAACTGGTGGTCTAATCCTTTACTTTGTTTGGGACTTGTATGATTTACTTATGGTTTTTTTCCTTGACTCTTTGTAAATATTTGTAGTCGTTCTCGGTACACCTTGTGCTGGGGAGACTGTTTTATTAATATATATCTCATTTTGGCTTGTTAAGAAAAAAAGAGTTGGGTAAAGTTGAAACTAAGGGTTAAAGAAGTTGGAGGTTCGGTGTTAAAGTTCCGACAAGGTGTAAAAAAACTAACATAACAATTAACATACTACATGTGGAGCCTTTGCTGCATGTAGCGTCGGTTCCTGTGCATGAGGCGCAGCTGACAACTATATATTGTTGTTATGTGTTTTTCTGCAGCCGCAAGAGAGAGAAGATGTGAGGTTTTTAGGGTTCTTCTTCCAACATCTAGGCTAGAGTGTTATAGGGTTTCTCTTGGGTAATCTATAGGGTTTGGGAAGTGATTGTAACACCTTGGAAACACTTATTGATTGAATCTCTTGTTCACGAGAAAATGGTAGTATTAGGAAAATTCTAATTCTTGTAACTCTTGTGATGAATCTCATTGTAATCAAGTTTTCTATCGATAGTGGAACAAAGAAGTATACTTAAAATTACTTAAAATTGAGAGAGTAAATGAGTTTGTTGACTTGTATATTTTAATAAAATAATATGTTTTAATTGTCTTATACTCCTATGTATGTAACATGTGTGTTGTGTGTGGTAGGTTGAATTGAGCTTAGTTTTTTTTTTCTTCCGTCAAATAATCTAGTGGTGAGAAATTCCACAATTAAGATGATGGGATGTCCGGAGTTCGAACTCCGACTCCCTACACATATAATGTAATGTCACAAAAACAAATTGAACTTAGTTTTAATTGGTGATAAGTGAATGTGGGGAACTATTTAAAATATCATCAATACTCAAAATATACTAGCTAGTGTACATAAAAAGTTCTCAAAAATTCAACCTAAGAGTAAATTCTGACATTAAGTATTTTCAGCCCCCTTTCAATCACAGTTGTGGAGGATCGAAAATTATTTAACACATAAATAAAAATATTTAAATGTAAAATAATTAGTGACATCATCTAATAATCTTTTTAATTGATTTTTTCAAAATTTTGTGTGCTCCAAAAAAATTTTCATTAAAAATTATGCCCACCTTCATTACTAAAACCTTCACTTCTACTTCTTTATAACACCATTCTAAATGCATTAAAATCACTGTGACGATTATTATGAGATAGAGGAGTATTCTCAATTTATTTAAAAATTAAAACCATCACATTTTGATGGAACATCTACCAATATAAGTATTTATACATTTGCCAAATATGACTAGACTCACATGTTATAAACACAAATATAGTGAAATGAAAAATCAACTCGTCAATAATATTCCTATTCCTAGGGGTGCGTTTTATTCGTAAAACAATAAGAATTGGACAGAACAGTACATGACAGAACAAGATAATACATGACATGACAAAATTGTACTGGAGAGATATATGACGATAATATTTTTACATTCGAAAATAAAATGAGTATTTTCATATTTTTTTATAGTTGTACTGGGACAAAAAGTTGTCCCGTGGTTCAGTGAGGGACAAAAAATCTTGTTTTTATCCTGTCCCTTGCTACCTAATTTGTCTAATCTCATAACCAGTTTCAAATCAAACTGAATACAACAAAAGTTGTCCTGCCCAGTCCGCTGTTTTTAACAATCAAACACACCCTGGTATCTATCAACTGAATTAGTATCTATTTAATTTAGTAGTAGTACTTAATTAATTTTGATTAAAGAAACACTAGCACTGGTATCATTTAATTTTGATGACACAACAAGGTTATTTATTACTATAATAAATAAAATAATAATAATAATAATAATAATAATAATAGAACAATAATGTTATGTCTGTCTGAGATATCATCATCATCACCACCTCTTCACGAGATTCTGCTTCTGTTATTATAGCCACTCTTCCAACTCGCTCCGAGTTGACTCGTTCCTAACCCTTCCATTTCTAGATCAACCACCACCTTTTCCACCGTACTCCACCGTTAATTAACCTCAATCAACCTCCTCCGTCAATGCAAAACTCTCCGTCAGTTCTCCTCCGAACACCCTCTCCCATTTCGCGGGAATAACCTTCCTTTTGACTTCGCTTTTCAGCGATTCCGATGGCTATCTTTCGTTCTCTAATCCTTATCGCCATCATTTGTTCGTTCTTCCTCCACATCGCCGCCAGCGACGGTGAAATCGATCCGCTTTACAAGTAAGCTCCCTCTCTCTTAAATCGAAGATTTTGCTTTGAATTTTTACTCTAAGAGCTAGATATGATTTTGGCTTATTACAATTTAATTTGGTGTATTAATTTTATTTTTAAGTGTATTAATTGTATTGCTATCCTAAAATTTTAAACTTGAATTTATATTTTTTCCTTTTTGATTTGTAAATATTTTAGGATATGATGATTAATTATTGTGGACTAGGGTTTTTTGTTTTTTTGTTTTTTTGTTTTTTTTTAATGATTATACTACTATATATATATAGTCTCCCTAAAATATTTTTAATGAATCTGAATTAGCTCGAGGGATTAGTGTCTGCAGATGTACAAGGATACTTTGGTTTTAGAGGAAAATAGTAGGTGGGTAATTTTTTGGTTGATTTATAGGATTCTCATGCTTAAATATTAGTGCAATTAAGGGTGATGCATTTTTTTGGTATGTTTGGTGATTTGATATAATTTGTTAATCATATGGATTGTGAGTGTGAGATTAGAATTAATTTGAAATAATGGTATCTTCTGTTATGTGATTTGACTCGTCTTTAGTGAGCAATTCACTTTAAAGAGTATAACGAACAATCTCAATTCGGAACCTTTGATGAATTAATTAATGGTTGATGTTTATGTACACATTTGTAACAAAGCTTGGATGTGTTGGAATATCAGCCATCGATTTATTAATCGTTGTTGAGATTACTTGCTTTATTCTCTGAAATGAATAGCTCAATTTAGATGAACTAAATCATGTTATGTGATTAGTTTGTAGTTTTTTTTTTCCTGTATTTAGTTCCATTGCTTTGTTTAACTCCTTCTGATAATTTCTGGAATTTCCAAAACTGAGCAGTTTTTTTGTAATTATGTCAAGCTTCGAATGTGTGATGGAACTCCCCCCCCCCTCTGTGTGTGTGTGTGTCTGGTTATCTGTTTTCTTTTATTCAGAATTTTAGATAATGGTAACTGTGACGATCGAGAGATATCCATTGCCTTACTTTTGTTTGGAAATTTGTATTGTGAAATGCATTCTTGCTTGCAGACATCTTTACTCGAGTGCCCGAAGATATTACAATCACAGTTTTGGTCTTTTGGGTTGATCTTAGTCTGTGAATTTGAAACGTTGTGCCAGCATAATGGGCATTAGTTATGTGACACAGCTTGTATAATATTAATGTATACAGTAACAATATAGATCTTTGAAATTGAGTTGTTCAAGAAAACAGAGGCATTTATGTTTCATTATTATTTTGTCATTTTATGGCTAACGTTTAACTATGTAGAGTGTTGACTTGTTGCCATATTTTTTGTCCGCACTTTTCATAGCATCACGTGCCTTTACTTTCTAGAAATATCGAGTCAGTTATTTAGAAGAGTGTAAAAGGTTGAGGTTTACTGCATTTCTTAATTTACCAAGCCAACCACAAAGAACCTTACTAAGCAAATGTTTTCTATATATTGTGTATTGCAACATTGCCGAGGTCTGTTTTCTCTTTATTCATGACAATGCAATCAATAAAAGGCTAACTTCTCATATATTAGATATCATAACTTTTCGAAGTTATTGTTAATTTTGATGGCGTGTCTAGTTGGACTCCTTGCTTGATTAATTCTTGAACTGAAGTAGTGGCACACCACTATTGATATATAAATATTTGTTGGCATACCTAGTTATTTTCATTTTAAAATAATTAGTGGCATATCATAACTGTTTGACCATAAAACTTTAGATTAAAGAATAGATAAGCTTGTATACTTAAGGTTATAAGGGATAATCTTTTCTGGTATTAGCTGCATTGAAACCTCTCCAGTTAAACAAAAAAATTGAATTTACTGAGGATTTCATGGCAGCTTTAGTCTCCATGTTATGCTCATAGTCAAAGGAATGCTTAAGTTCCTTAATGCGCAGCATTTACCACACAGTTGAATAACTTCATTCTGTAGATGCATCTAACATACTAATTTGAATCCATCTTCAAAGGAGGTGAACAAAACTGTATTCAGTATCAGTAGCTGCCTGTATAAATGAAGCCATAAATCAGAAAACATGAACAAATTCATTCTTGCAACTTGCATTTTTGCAGTGAATATGATAATCATGTAATATTGTTAATAACAACTTGATAAATATCTTGATACAAAAGACTGAACACTAGTCCCTATCTGTAGGAATACAAAACTCCTAATTCTAAATAAGTAGAAAAATCAGGAAACAAATCATAATAATAACTAAGTAATATTGAAATTGGAAACTAATCTCAGGAGATAATCTAAGATACTCCAATAATAAAAACTAATTTTATGAGATAAACTACAATACTCTAACATAGTATCGTCTTATTCTAAGATAGTTTCTTATGTTATAATAGAGGTGAATAAACCAAACTTTGATGAGCTAAAACTTTGCTCTACCGTGTTGAATCCAGCTCTAATGAGGGGAACCCAATTCCACCATCATTTCTTCTTTTCTAATTTTCGAACCTTGTGATTTGTCAATTTGTTCATCAATTTTGGACTTGTTATGCTCTTTTTGTGTGTTGAGTTATGTACTTATCTTGTGATTTGTTAATCTGTCCGTCAATTTTGACTTGTGATGTTATATTTTTGTATTATGGTCTGGTCTAGATTTATTTTTTGCATACATAACATTTCAATTGTTTTTGTGGTTTGGTTTATAACTCGGTTTGAATATTTAAAACAAAAACAATAATAATAATATTAAATTGTGTGAAGATATTACAATAGTTGCTTTAAACATTATTTTGGCATTTGGGACAATGGTACAGAAATTCCAAAAGTTTTCATAACCTTGTACCCTCTTATACTTTTGGATAACATGATATTCAAAGTTATGATCTTACTGAAATATTATACAATTTTATGATTGTTTGTAGTGTATGCAAAAATCTTGATCATGTTCTTGAACACAATCCGGTGAGATTTGGGAAATCACCTAACATGCATGTAAAATCTGTGGGGTATGTTAGTCAAATCACTTGTTTCATTGTAAGATTCCAGAATCTTAAGATTTTTGACCCCTTAATGATTTTCATCGCATGCAGAATTGCAATCTGGTTGGATCCCAGTTGTGTAACGTGGGTCCAAAGAGTGATGTGGGAAGAGAACAATGGGAGATTCATGTTAGCATTCTGTTAGAAAGAGGGTAGAGAAGTATTCTCTTAGGAGTCATAGACTCTCGGTCAGTTGTAGTCTGTAGAGAGTCATCTCTCATCTGAATATTCATATCAATACTCACATTTCATTCGTTCTCCATTTATTTTCCTGTTATTATTTCTTCTGCTCTATCACACTCCAATAGGATCACATGGATTTGGCGATGTTAACCTTGAAATCAGTGGGATTGGCAAGATACACCGATCCTGCAGGCAGGCCTCTCTATCATAGCACCCCCCGGTTTTTTAAAAATTTGTTTCCGAGGTTCAAATTGAACCCTACCTGGATAATTTCAGATGCTTGTCTCTTCTAAAAGCTTCTTTACCTTTGAAAACAGTAAAGAAAATAAAAACAAGTTGGAGGTTTTGTAATTAAAACTGCAAATAGGAAATGAAAATTGAAAACATTTTCTAAAACCAAATTTTCACTTGTCAGGTATAAGTAAATGAGGAATGGAATGTATACTCAAATAGAAAATAGAGGAACAGAAGGAACAGAATGGCAGATGCAAAAACTGTATATACTCTGCTGAATGATCCAGCAATGGCCTTACCAAATTTACTGCTGTTATTATTATTTTTTATTAAATACTGCCGTTATTAGTTATTATGTCATTTTCATGCATATTAACAAAATATTATATCTTTATATTCAACTTTTAGCATCTGATCAATTTTGATTGTGACTATTGAATTTCAGGGGTTGTGTGGAACAGTGCGAGAAATCTGGGTGTGTAGGGGATAGATGTTTTCAACATTGTAAATTCTCATCAGATGGAAAACCAATTGATGGTCCATGGTATATGCATGAACCACTTTACCTGGAGTGGAAACAATGGGACTGTCGCACTGATTGTCGGTATTACTGCATGCTAGCCAGAGAGGAAGAAAGAACAAAACTTGGTGAAAAACCTGTCAAGTATCATGGAAAATGGCCATTTAGGCGCATTTATGGGATTCAGGTTCTTTTATGAATGTCCTATAAAAGATTTAATGGTAATAGTGTGCTAATTTGGTTGTTTTGGTTTCTTATTGTTGAATGGATATATGTTTCAGGAACCTGTGGCTGTTGCTCTGTCAGCCCTTAATCTTGCTATGCAGTTTCATGGCTGGGTATCCTTCTTCATTCTTGTTTACTACAAGTTGCCTTTGAGGCCAGATAAGAAGGCATATTATGAGTACACCGGCTTGTGGCATATTTATGGGATTCTATCGATGAATGCATGGTTGTGGAGGGCTGTTTTTCATAGTAGGTAAGTTGTTCACTTTATTTGTTCTTAATTGTTGTCTGGGCTGTTGGCCGGTGTATATATTAAAGACAAAATACATCCTACCGTCCTTTAAGTTCTTTTGTCCCACAAAGGTCCTTTAAGTTTTATGTGTACACTATTGCCGTTTTTCACATATTCACAGAAATATACACGTGTTAGTTATGTTACTGATGTAGCATGAACGAGGTTGGCCATTTATCCTACATGTAACTCTTGCCTGCTTTAAAATTAGGTTAAGCCTCGGTTGTCGTTTCTTTGTTGTGTGTTAATATTGATTTTCTTTGTATTGTATGTTTTGACATAAAAATGAAATTTTACATCACAATTACACATACATAGCATCTTACATCACAATCACACACAATGTAGCAACTCGCAAGGCATTAATAAAAAAAATGTATTTCTTAAATAAGGATTTGTCCTTTTATTTTTATTTTTCTGTTTTGATGTGTATTTCAATCTTTTATTATCTGTAGAGCTGTGGAATTAACAGAGAAGCTGAATTATTCTTCTGCTGTGGCCTTAATTGGATTTTCCCTCATTCTAGCAATACTTCGAGCTTTTAATGTGAGGGACGAGGCTACAAGAGTCATGGTTTCTGCTCCCTTGGTTGCTTTTGTGACAACTCACATCATGTATCTGAATTTCTACGAACTGAATTATGGTAATCTTTTAATTTTAAATTCAATGCTATTATTTTTTTGTTGTTTTCTTTTGAGTTACACGTTTTATAATTTTAATGTTCCCTTTAGATTCATGGTTTATGATTTTCTTGATTGTTTTTTGTGACAATAAGTTCCTCTATCTGAATATCGACATAATTGAATAAGTTCCTTGATTGTTGGAGAGTGACTGGCGAGCTAATACATTGACTGTTTTTTCAGGTTTGAACACGAAAGTTTCCATGCTGATGGCTGTTGTCCAGCTTCTTATTTGGGCAATCTGGGCTGGTGTTTCCAGCCATCCGGCACGATGGAAATTATGGATAGTAGTCGCGGGAGGAATTTTTGCTATGGTCTTAGAGACATATGATTTTCCTCCTTACAAGGGATATGTGGATGCTCATGCTCTATGGAATGCAGCAAACATTCCTCTTACATTCCTTTGGTGGAGTTATATAAGGGATGATGCTGAGTTTAGAACCTCTGCTCTTCTTAAGAAGGTTAAATAGTGTTGTTGAATAATGGAGGACACAGAAGGATGGATCAGATGAAGGTTATTCATATGCTTACTTTGATTTGTATATTAGAAGAATTGTTTTTCTTTTCCTTTTCCTCGTGTGAGCATTTTCGTAAGTGCTTATTGCGATGGTTTCTATGTTTTTGAATTTGTAACTTTGTTTTCCTCATGTACGAGGCATACTTTATTATTGTAATTTAAATCTGCAATTCCTTCACAGCACTTTTTTCAGTGTATGTTTCGATTGATGGTGAGATTGACAGAATTACAACGAGCCACCATGATTTTGACAAAAGCTACACTTTACAACTTTTACAAAATCACGGTGTAATCGTGATTTTGTAAACCCCGCCGTCAATCAAAACATTCACTAAATTCTAACCCCATCCCCTTTCTTCCTTTTAGTTTTTCTTTAAAGGGGGTTTGAATCTGATACATAACCAAACTACTTGTTACTTGAACCAACAAGTGCTAGTAGTAACATGCCCCTTTCTAAAACACCACAACCTTCACCAAAACTTCCTATTAAATTGAAAACAAGAAATGGAATGATGAGAACTATAGGGTGGACTTTGTCACATTGGTATAAAGACTAGGTAATGAGCTCGGGGAGGAAAAGGTTATACTCCCTTTGTCTCTATTTATAAAAATTATTTTTATATCTTCCCATACAACATATTTCGAGAAAAATACAAACAAAATACTTCACATTATTATGTTTTGGATTTTCTTAATAAGTGATTTTTTCCTTTTTGTCTTATAATTTGGGACAGAAGTGGTATATTTAGAAAAAGGAGTAATAAATGTATTTAACATTTGTAGAGAGTTTTATACTTGGAGAACAAAAAAAGTTTTAAAAGAATACGTAGTATTTTAGAAATGACAGCATTTTTTTTTGTTTAGAGCAAAGAAATGACAGTATTAAATATAGTAAAATTAGTTGACTTTAAGTTTATATTTTAGACTATCAACTTCAGAATTATTTTGTTTTATATTCAAAACTGGATGGAATACTCTACTGCATAAGAATGGGATGACTTTAAGGCCAAGTGCATGTGGTAATCTAAAACATTGTATTCTAGTTTTTCTTCTGTGGGTCCAAAGTAGGGCATTTTATCATGTAAAGCTAATATTTGCCACTAGGTTCATTATATTCAAAGCCAGTGCAGTTATTGATGAATGAAAGTATTTTACTGGTGAGGCTTATGGTATGTGATTTTCCATTGGCCGGGGCTGGTGCTGGTCATCCCACCAGATTTTAGCTCGCTCGTAGCAATGATGTCAGTTGCAGGGGAAAATAGAAAGGTTTATAGCAATTTTGTGCCTGTCGATGTAATTGTGGTTTACATGTAGGTATGGCATTAGTGTGCAGTTAAATTTTTGGCTCTGGTTCGGCTTCGGTCAGCAGGCTGTGTTGCTTTCTGCTCTGGTATGGTTTTTTCTGCTGAGGATTTTTTCTCTTGAACATATAACAGGTTCCTTCTAGTGGGGGAGGGGGGGGGGGGGGGGGGGGGGGGGGGGGGGGGGCATTTTGTTATCCTGCTTTCGGTATTTTTAGACGAATTTTAGTTTTGTATTTGCAGTTGATTTAGTTTTTTTTTTTTGTTCTGCAGCTGCATTTTGTTTCTCTGCTGCTGCCTTCGGTCACTGCTACAGTTGGTGATCACTGGCTTCTGATTAAGTAGTAATTCAGAATGATCATTCATTATTCTTTTGCACCTTTCCTTGCCAAGAAGAAAAACAATAAACCAGACATAAAAGAGCTTGGTTCGCAGTCACGGCAACGACCACAGTCCTTGTTATCACGGTGAAATCTGGTGAATGGATTCCATTTGCAGTCACAACACAGGTAATGGTAACAGACATTGTTTTAAAATCCTACAAAAGAGAAGAGAAGAATAAGACAAGAGACACTATATTACATCCTTCAACTTAATGTAAGCAAAGTAAGGATAGCAATAGATTTTATTTTCTGTGTCAAAAGTTGAAATTCCAACTGAATAGATTATTATATTTTGAAATTCTAAAATTAAATGTCTTCTTTCATATATAATAAAAAGGATGAGAAACATTTTAATTTTATGCTTGTCAAAATTAGTCATTACTTCACAAAAAAGCTACAAAAAGGAAATCCTTGTCAATTTCAACCTATGTATATGCAATATTCTCACTGTTAATAAAAAAGGTTGTAGTATAGACATTTTCTATTCTACAATCCAGAAAATGTAAACTAAACAAATGAAATTTAAAAGTTCCATAGTGATACCTCATCATCTTGAAAGTCTTCAAAATCTTCATAGTTATGCTCAAAACTATGTGCAGGGGACATTAGTGCTATATTCCTAAAAAAATCTGGAATATTCAACAGTTCTTCATCGTCTTGCTCTTCCACACAAAACATACTCAGCTCCTTTGCAGCAATGACAGCTACAACGGTGTCAATGTTGTTTGTCATTAAAATCTTTTCTGGTCTAAAAGCCTCGGCGGCTTCGGTAGCTGCCTTTTGAATATCTTTTGTATTAGAGGTTATAGGAATAGGGAGCCGCCACACTGAGTCGGCGAAATTGAGACAGGCATAGCGACCTCTCAATGCCATTGCCGCAACATCGTGTGCTCGGGCTGCCATCTCGGCGGTTGGAAAAGTTCCTAGCCAAATTCTAGTCTTTTTGTTTGGCTCTCTCATTTCACAAACCCATTTATCTAAGTTCCGCTTCCTCACACCCCGGTATACCGGGTGGCGAGTTTCCTTGAATATCTTTCTCCCTGCCGGTTTCTTGGGACTACTCGCCGCTAATCGGAGCTCAGAGTCCGGTGATGATGTGTGGAAAGAAGAATCTTTTGATGAAATTGAGTATGAAAAGGAAGAGTTGTTGTTACTAGTGAATACCATATGTAACTGTTGTAGAGAGTGGAAAATGGTTTTGAGATGTAAATTGTGAATTGAAGAGAGAGTTGTGTTAAGAGATTGAAGAGTAAGGTGTGTGCTATATATAGAGAAAACATGGTTTGTTTTGAAGGAATAAACAAGGAAAGAGAGATTGTATGTGAGGGTGTGTGTTTTATGCGAGTGAGCTGGTTGCCAAGTTGGAGGGCTGTGATTGGTTATAAATTATTTGGAAAGAGAAAGGGGAACTGATGAGGAAAGAGAGAAACACTTGGCTCAAAATGAGCAAGAGAAGCACTTGTTTTTAATTTTTGAAGGCTTGGTTGTCAAACTCAAAATATCTAAACTACATCATCAACCACTATATTAGGATATTAAAGAAATCATAGGAATATATACTATTTTTGGCTTTTCATTCCTTTTATAGTTTTTATATATAATTAAGAAAAAGTATTACAAGGAATATACTATTTTTGGCACTTAACTTTAGTTGGTCATTACTTGAGAGAGAAAAAAACTTTAGTTGGTCATTTTATATAGATTGTTTTTTGGATTATTTTTATATGGATTTGCTCTAACTTCTATTTTTTCTTCTTTTTTATTAACCATTTTATTCTTAGAAAAATGGTTGAGTTTGTCTGCGAGATAGAAGAAGGACCTCTTGATAAAGTCTGGCAGAAAGTTATTTCTATCAGAAATTGAAATCGGGTTCCTCCGAAAAATTTGTTCTAAAGAAAACCCCTATTAACCACTTAAGTCTAAGTAGATTTATGATTTCTCATTTTTTATGATACTACTTAAGTCTCACCGGGTTGGTCGTGTATTGGTAGAGCTGTCAAATGGGCTGGCCCGGCCCAGTGGGCCAGACAATATTATGGGCTAGCCTGGCCCGGCCCATATATTGGTGTGCTACACATTTATGAGTCCGACCCAGCAGGTATGAGCCATGTGGGCTAATGGGCCTGGCCCAGCCCATTTCATTTTATTTTTTTCGATTTATTCGATCTTTTTTTACATGACTTTGATGTATTAGTTCCTCATAATTATCAATTTTATTGAGATATAATTGTATGCAAGTGTAAATAATTTTTACATCGGCATTAAATATCAATTAAACTCAAGTTTGATTCTTATAAAAAAATAAAAAAAAAAATAAATTATAAACTTAAGACTGTGTTTGGATGAGGGATTCTAGAAATTCAAGGGATTTTAAATACTAGGCAATTCAATTGATTCAATTGAATTCCATTGATTTTTAAATTTCAGTGTTTGGATAAAGTGTTGAAATTCCATCAATTGTAAAATTCTTTGTTTGGATAATGTAATTGAATTTCTTTCATTTAATTTTCTTTATTTTAATAAAATTGACCCTAAACCCAAAAATTGGCCGAAAAACCGAAAAAAATCGGCGGAAAAACCTAAAATCGGTCAAAAACCATAAATCGGCTGAAAAACCTAAAATCGACCAAAAGCCCTAAAATCGACTATAAACTCTAAAATCGGCTGAAAACCCAAAAAATCGAGAGAAAAACCTAAAATCGGTCAAAATTCCAAAAATCGACTATAAGCCCTAATATCGGCTGAAAACCCAAAAAATCGGCGAAAAAACCCAAAATCGACCGAAAACCCAAAAAAATGGCCGAAAACCTAAAATCGTCGAAAATCCAAAAAATCGACTATAAACCCTAAAATCGGCCGGCAACCCGAAAAATCGGCAGAAAAACCTAAAATCGTCCAAAATTCCAAAAATCGACTATAAACCCTAAAATCTGCTGAAAACCCAAAAAATCGGCCGAAAAACGAGAAATCGACCGAAAACCCAAAAAATCGTCCGAAAACCTAAAATCGGCCAAAATCTAAAAAATTGACTATAAACCCTAAAATCGGCCGGCAACCCGAAAAATCGGCAGAAAAAACCTAAAATCGGCCAAAATCCCAAAAATCGACTATAAACCCTAATATCGGCCAAAAAATGGGTTTATAGTCGATTTTAGGTTTTTCGGCCGATTTTGGGGTTTATAGCCGATTTCAGGATTTTGGGTCGATTTTAGGTTTTCGGCCGAGTTTTTTGGGTTTAGGGACGATTTTAGATTCTTCGACCGATTTTTTGGATGTTGGCCGATTTTGGGTTTTCGGTCGATTTTTGGTTTTTCGGCCGATTTTAGGGTTTATAGTCGATTTTTGAAATTTTGGCCGATTTTAGGTTTTTCTGCTGATTTTTCGGTTTGTCGGCCGATTTTAGGTTTTCGGCCGATTTTTTGAATTTTCGGTCGATTTTTGGTTTTTCGGCCGATTTTTTGGGTTTTCAGCCGATTTTAGGGTTTATAGTTGATTTTTGGAATTTTGGACGATTTTAGGTTTTTTTGCCGATTTTTCGGGTTGCCGGCCGATTTTTTGGATTTTCGACGATTTTAGGTTTTCGGCCAATTTTTTGGGTTTACGGTCGATTTTTGGTTTTTTGGCCGATTTTTTGGGTTTTCAGCCGATATTAGGGTTTATAGTCGATTTTTGGAATTTTGACCGATTTTAAGTTTTTCTGCTAATTTTTTGGGTTTTCGGCTGATTTTAGAGTTTATAGTCGATTTTTGGGCTTTTGGTCGATTGTAGGATTTTTCTGCCGATTTTTTGGATTTTCGGCCGATTTCGCGTTTATCGTCGATTTTAGGTTTTTCGGCTAATTTTAAGTTTTACGATCAATTAGTAATTTTTAAAAGTTTATAGAGAAGAAGAAATTTCAAATTCTTTGGTTTTATGTGTTATTTTGAAATTCTCTAAATTTAACTTGAACAAAATACTTCATAAATTTCCATCATTTTGAAAATTCTTCAAATTTTCATCCAAACAATGGAATTCATCTCAAATCATTTGAATTCCCTCAAAACATTACTTTACCTCAAAAAATTACCCCATCCAAACACACTCTAAGTTTTTAAAGAGTTTTAGGTACCTATGACCCTTTTTATTATGTTTACTTCACAAAAAAGCTACAAAAAAGCTTGATTAGTCATTACTTCACAAAAAAGCTACAAAAAGAAAATCCTTGTCAATTTCAATCTATGTATATGCAATATTCACACTGTTAATAAAAAAAGGTTGTAGTATAGACATTTTCTATTCTACAATCCAAAAAATGTAAACTAAGCAAATCAAATTTAAAAGTTCCATAGTGATACCTCATCATCTTGAAAGTCTTCGAATTCTTCATACTCATGCTCAAAACTATGTGCAGGGGACATTAGTGCTATATTACTAAAAAAATCTGGAATATTCAACAGTTCTTCGTCGTCTTGCTCTTCCACACAAAACATACTCAGCTCCTTTGCAGCGATGACAGCTACAACGGTGTCAATGTCGTTTGTCATTAAAATCTTTTCTGGTCTAAAAGCCTCAGCGGCTTCGGTAGCTGCCTTTTGAATATCTTTTGTTTTAGAGGTTATAGGAATAGGGAGCCGCCACACTGAGTCGGCGAAATTGAGACAGGCATAGCGACCTCTCAATGCCATTGCCGCAACATCGTGTGCTCGGGCTGCCATCTCGGCGGTTGGAAAAGTTCCTAGCCAAATTCTAGTCTTTTTGTTTGGCTCTCTCATTTCACAAACCCATTTATCTAAGTT
Source organism: Trifolium pratense (assembly GCF_020283565.1). Lineage (NCBI taxonomy): Eukaryota > Viridiplantae > Streptophyta > Magnoliopsida > Fabales > Fabaceae > Trifolium > Trifolium pratense. Next base: position 46,584,764 of record NC_060060.1, read on the forward strand.
CCGCTTCCTCACACCCCGGTATACCGGGTGGCGAGTTTCTTTGAATATCTTTCTCCCTGCCGGTTTCTTGGGACTACTTGCCGCTAATCGGAGCTCAGAGTCCGGTGATGATGTGTGGAAAGAAGAAGAATCTTTTGATGAAATTGAGTATGAAAAGGAAGAGTTGTTGTTACTAGTGAATACCATATGTAAGTGTTGTAGAGGGTGGAAAATGGTTTTGAGAAGTAAATTGTGAATTGAAGAGAGAGTTTTGTTAAGAGATTGAAGAGTAAGGTGTGTGCTATATATAGAGAAAACATGGTTGTGTTTGAAGGAATAAATAAGGAAATAGATATTTTGTGTGAGTGTGTGTGTTTTGTGTGAGTGTGCTGGTTGCCATGTTGGAGGGTTGTGATTGGTTGTGAATTATTTGCAAAGAGAAAGGGAAACTGACGAGGAAAGAGAGGAAAAAAAGTGTGCTTGTGTGTAGTGAGTGTGACAATATCAATGAAAAATAATACTTGGCTCAAAATGAGCAATATGTTATAAAAATATTTTGTATGTTTGTTTTATTATTATTTTAAGGTATGTTATCAAAATATCTATACTATAAAAGGTTATTTATGATTCACAGGAATTTACTATTTTTGGCTATTCATCCCTTTCACAAGTATATAGATATTTTCATATCAAAATATCTACACTTTTTTTATTGGTATTGGTCGGTATATAATATTCTATGAAGTCCATTAATTGCAAACAAAAAGGACAAAGAAAGGTTTTTATATGGAAATAGATATCCTGCAGTTTATTTTGACATAGTTTCCACACAGTTTTGCATTACAGCCATTCGATAAAAAACGTGTGGTAGAAATTGTTTCATGTGATTTTTTAATTGCATTGATCTGGACCGTCCGATCCATGATCAACGGTCCAAATTTAAAACTATGTGAAAACTTTGTGAAAAATTACTGCAGAAAATCTGCATCCTTTTTATATGGCAAAAATAGGAATGTGACTTTATTTCATTGACTTAATTACACTATTATTCCGTTATTTTTATTTTAGGTTTTAAGTTGATCATTTATCTTTTAAAAGTTTTAAGTTAATCATTTAACTTTTTTATCGTTCAATTAATTAGTCCTTCCTGTGTTATCTGTCCAAGTGTGGTTTCTGTTTGTTACATGTCCAAATTTAACAGTAGTAGTAAAACAAATTACGGGAGGGGACTAAGGGGACTAACTAATTGAACGACAAAAAATATAAGAGACTAACTTGAAACTTTTAAAAAATAAGGGATCAACTTGAAACCTAAAATAAAAATAAGGGATAAAAAATGTAATTAAGTCTACTTTATTTATTTATTTACTATATCCTTCATTTTCCGTTCATTTATAAAAGAAATATATACAAATGATAGATTAATAAGATTGATTTAATAGGTGAATTTCACTAATTATCAATATTGTATTTGTGTCTATCTCTCTTTCGTAAATTGACAGCAAATAGAGGATATATAGTAAATGGAGCAAAGCCAAACTCTAAAAACAGAGACCGTTGCACAGGTTCTTTTTACGCGCGCACGAGGAGTGCTGCTGGCCTGGCAGCAGGTGCTTTCTAGAGCTATTGCAGAGCAGCAAATGCAGCAGCAACAACAGGTTTTGATATGGCAGCCCTCCATCTGCAAAATGCAACCTTGATGCAGCAGGTTTATGGAAGAAAATATGGTAGGCATAAGAGTTTGCATCCGCGATGAGAATGGTAATTTTATTACAGCCATGGAAGACACAAAGGATTTTGTGATGACAAGACTGGAAACGGAAGCGTGGAGTTTGAATCAAGGTTTTCAATGGCTTGCTAGTTTTGGTTATCGGAAAGTCTATGTTTGAAATGGATTGCAAAATGGTTGACGATGATGTGAACAGTATTAAAATTACTAACTCGAAGTATGATTCGATTATGGAGGATTGTAGAACGTCCTTACTTAGTTACTATAACAGCTTTGTAGCTGTTTTTACTAAGCGACAAACAAACTACCGCTCTCATGCAAATTTATCTCATGCTTCTCACAATATTTTTAATGTAATTCCTATTTATATTGCTTCTATTATTATGAATGAAATGTATTGAATCTGAAGTCTCATATAGTTCTAGGACTTACAATATTAAAGGTTTTGAGTGATTTCTTTATGTTAGATTAGTTTTTTTTGTTTCTTTTTTTTTGTGTGTATGTGCCGTATTTCTAAAGATCATATCATAACATGATATATGGAAAATGATTTTCATGCATAAATTTTTCTTTTTCATACTGTATAAGAATTGTTTGAATAGAATAAAATTTTCTTTTTCATACTAACAACGATGATGCACAATGTAACGACGACGACAATAATTAATAAAGTCAATGGTAACAACAATGAAGGTAACGACAACGACTTAACACCTACGATGCCGAAATGCATGTGGAGCATGGTGGAGACGGTGAAAGTAATAAATATGGTTGATGACAACTTGATTGACTACGCTGGAGAATTTGAGAAATAGAAAAAATGAAGAGAAAGAAAGCGGAAAGGTAGCATGGAAGCAAAAGGGAAGGCAAAACGACAAAGTTTTATGTGTTTTAATTTTTGACCCTTGATTTATTATTAGATGAAATGGTAGTGATATGATCTGCACACATTATTTCCTCAATTTTTCTCTCAATGGAGAGAATCGATTCTCGATAAAAATATTTTTTGCATGAATTTAATTATTTATCCAAAGCAGAATATCTTAAATTTTTTAGGCATATATATTTTCTATAAACGGGGCTTGAATATGACACATAACCAAACTACTACTATCATGACATTTAAACTTGACTACTATTAGTATTAGATTTAGAATTGTTTTTAGCTCTATTTCATAAAGATGGAACGACTTTAAGGCCAAGTGGACTTGTGGTAATGGGTCCATAGTTGCCATTTATTGATTTATAACTCATTTATTGATGAATGACTCCATTTTGGGATTTGGATCCTCGGCTACGGAAATGTCTATTACGATCTTTGCTGCTTCATTTCCAGCCACTAGATTAAATCAACGGCATAGATATAAATTGGAAAAAAAATAATAAAACAGGTGAAAATTGACCAGAAAAAAGAGGAAAAAACCCTTTAATTTTCTTGCCTGTTTTCCCTTCTATTTCGTTGTATTATAAGGAGACGGAAACAACAAACCACAATGAAGATAAAGTAGCTATATACCTAAGATTTTGCTCTTGAGCGTTTCTTCATAATCTGAGGTGGAGTTGGAAAATTTCAGATAAAAGAGTGAATCTTTAATTTTAATTTCAATCTCGACATTTTGCTTTCTTCTTTCTCAAAAACAATTAGTTTGAAATAAGTGAAATAATCACCGGAAATAAAAAAAACTCAACGAAGATACTGCCGCCGCCATGCCGCAATTGCACCAATTGCAGTCAACGTGTGCTGTTGAAATCAATGAGTCGCTTCTGCAAAATCAACGAGTCGCCACCGACATGGTCAGCTACTATGTAGCACACTGTCTTGTTGGTCTTTCAACTTGACGAGAATGATGTCGTCATGTTTTGGCCACCACTGGCACCCAAGAGAATCAATTTGTCATGGAGTTACTGTGAATCGGTGAGGCGGTGACAGTAGTCAATTTTCACCTGTTTTATTATTATTTTTTTCCAGTTTATATCTATGCCGTTGATTTAATCTAGTGGCTGGAAACAGAGCAGCAGAGATCGCAGCAGACATTTCTGCAGCCGAGGATCCAAATTGCTGCATTTTGCTATATATAGAGATTGAAGAGTAAGGTGTGTGCTATATATAGAGAAAACATGGTTGGGTTTGAAGGAATAAATAAGGAAAGAGAGACTTTATGTGAGTGTGTGTGTTTTGTGTGATGAGTGAGCTGGTTGCCAAGTTGGAGGTTTTGTGAATTGTGATTGGTTATGAATTATTCGGAAAGCGAAAGGGAAACCGATGAGGAAAGAGAGAAAAAAGTGTGCTTGTGTGGGACAATCAATGAGGAACACTTGGCTCAAAATGAGCAGCAACGTTAACAAAGAGAAACACTTGTCAAAATATCTAAGATTCTAAAGATCTTATTAAAGAAAATCATAGGAATATATCTACATCATCCACCACAATATTAGGTTATTAAATAAAGGGTCTTGTTAACATGTACATATATGACACATAATAAGGTATTTTAATATAGAAATTTAGCATTTAATGATACAAGATATTTAATGCTTGAAAAGTTAAAATGCACAAATTCTAAAGCATAATTTCTATTTTTATTACTTTAACATGTGCCACATTCTCCTTAAAGAAATCATAGGTATATGCTATTTTTAGCTCTTCATTCCTTTTAGGGTCCGTTTGGTGCACAGGATAAGAGACAAGATATGATAACTGTATCATATCCTGTTTCAGTCCAGTGTTTGGTGACACAACAGGATATGATAAGTTAATCCTGTAGCTTATCCTATCTTGTCTCTCTAGTTAAAATTTTTATCCTGAATTTGAGCTGGGTTACCAGCAGGATAGGATAAAATATTCTTTTACTAATTTATTCTATAAAATATATTTTAAAATAAAAAAAATGAAAATTAATAAAATATAAATAATAAAATAATTTGATAGTAAATTAATAATAAAATAATTAATTTTTAAATATACAAGTGATTTTCTCACAAGGGTAATTTTGTAATTTACATAATCTAAAAAAATCAAAATTATACTAAAATTACAATATTTTAAAGTAAACTAATTATTAAAAAATCGTAAAATATGGATATTAATTTAAATTTTATAAGAAATTAAATATAATTATTTTGCAATGGTATTTTTATTATTTTCGTATGAGATATATCATATATTTATTTAGCTTATCTAACATGTATATACCATTGAGTTATTTATTTGATCATGATTCATATAAAAAATTAAACTTTATTATTTTCTCATGTTTTTTATTTAAAACTATATAAAGTTATTTGATTACTTATTTAAAAAATTCAAAGTATTACAAAATAATTTTTAAAAAATAACAATTGATTTACAAGGGTAATTTTGTCATTTAAATATTTTATATATTTTATCATATTATTATGAGCAAGTATGTATTAAAAACATGATATAATAGTTATCATGTTTGTTATCATGTGTGCACCAAACACAAGATAGGATAACTAAGGATAACTGTTATCCTGCTGATATCATATCCTATCCTTATCATGTTTTATATCCTATCTTATCACTATCCTATCCTGCGCACCAAACGGACCCTTAGACTTTTTATTTATATAATTAAGAAAAAGTATTATAAGGAATATACTTATTTTTGGCTGAAACTTTAGTGGGTCATTTTATAAAGATCGTTTTTTTTTTTTTTTTTTTATGAATTTGCAGAGCTCCAATTTCACTTTGTTTTTTAAATATTACTCCCTCTAGTCGTTTTTTATAAGAAATATTTTGAGAAAAAAGTTTGTTCTTTTTTATAAGAAACTTTGATTAATTTTTAAATATTTTAAAATGTTTAATTTCACTCTTATAAAAAAAAATGTTTAATTTCACTTATACCCTTATTTATTATGAAAGAGACTACTAAAAATAAGTAAGTTAGTTGAATTAAGAGTAATTAAATGAGGGTATACATGGAATACATTTAAATTTATTTGAGTATTAAATGAATATATCTATGTGAAACGTGCTTCCTTGGTCTGTGTAATTTTTCAAAGTGTTCATTATAAAAAGGGCCGGAGGAATTATTATTATTATTATTATTATTATTATTATTATTATTATTATTATTATTTTGACAGAATTATTATTATTATTATTATTATTATTATTATTATTATTTTTTATGTACATTATTATTATTATTATTATTATTATTATTATTATTATTATTATTATTATTATTATTAACTATTTGGTTCTCAAAATAAGAACACCTAGTAATTTAGATTTAGACTCAAAATAGAGTGAGGTGTTTCGAAAATTTAGAGTTTGTTCGTGAGATACTAAAATTTGATAAAAAAATTGTTTATGTCAAAAATTGAATTCGACTTCGATTAAATAACTCGTGATAGAAAAAATTCATTAATCACTTGAGTTTAACTACGTAATTTTTTATTTCTGATTTTTTACGATAATATTTGACTTTATTTAATATTATTAATTAGACGTATATTTGTCCACAACTCCTAGTTTAACTGGCAAAAAATGCCGAAATTGTTAGGTTGAATGTCATGACTATGGTTACTCGATCTCCCTCATTTGTGTGTGTGAGTTTATGATTCATCTATGTACCAAAAATAAAATAAAATAGACGTATATTTAAGAAAACACAACATTCCATCTTATGGTGTTTCTTGTGCTTCTTAAGCGGCTTGGTCATTTCATATTTTACTTTTTCGCTACTTAAGTAGCAGATGTTATAAAAATGAGAAATTTTTTGACAAATTTCAAAAACCCTGCGTGCTACCCTAAGTAGTCAATTATTGGTGGTCAGATCTCCTGCCTCAGTCAAAGCCCTACCGAGTGGTTAATTTTGATCGGCCACTTATGCGACCATGTCATAGCTCTAGCCAATAACCTTTTGAAAATTCTACATATACTCCCTTTTCTCTTCTCTTCTCCCTCCTCTCATTTCTTATGTTTTTTTTTCTTTCTTTGGTGATAGTTATAGTTAGTTTAGTTTAATTTTTCTCATTTCGTCTGTAAACAGCCGCATAGTCTGTCGTCGACTATTCATACCGTTTTCACTGGTGTTGTTTAGTCATCATGGTTGGGAACGATATGGTAATCGACGAGAGATTTTTAAAACCGATATGACTAGCCGAAACAGGTTTTACCAAGCTCGATTCTAGAGCTTCCCAGGCGGGACATTCGCGTACATAAATGGGACTGTTCTATCCTCCTAAACTTTTCGGTTGGAGTAGCTAAGTGGCTACCTGTAAGACCAAAAACAAAACATGAAGAGGATGCTGAGACATTCTCATATTTTTTGTCGTTATTGTTAATTTGATTAAATTTGATGTTATTTTCACGTCTAACGTGTAATATTTAATTTTTTTTGGAGGAAATTTTCATTCATTTTGAAGTTGAAATAGTTGACGAAATGTACAAGTTGATGTAATTTTTCTGTCTAATTTATAAAATTAATTTGCTTTACGTTGTAACAAATTTATTTCACTGTATTTTTTATGTTTTGTTTCAATTTTGAGGTGACTTTCGTGTTATTTTTTTCGTTTCCTGTCACAGACTGGTCTGTTACTTAAGTAGCGGACGACATCGGAACAAAAAATAAAAAAATGCAGATTGTTACTATAAAGAAATATTTGATAAAAACAATTATATATTACATTTGGGAATGAAGATTGTAAATTAAAAACATAAATTTAACACAAACAAGACTACGTATCATAGTTTTTTTTATGTTTTGTGTCAATTTCGATCTGCTTTTACTGTTATCATTTTCGTTTCATGTCACAGACTGGTTCGCTACTTAAGTAGCAGACAACACCAGAACAGAAATTAAAGAACTCTGACAATTACGATAAATAAATATTCGATAAAAACAATGACATATTACAATGGAAATAAAGATCGTAAATTTAAAACATAAATTTAACACAAGCAAGACTAAGAATCAGATAAATTTACTGCTTCAACTTCATCCTCTTCAGGTTCAACCATGCAATCCGCGATTTCATTGAAGGTCCTCGGACGGATCAAGCTTGAACTATAGCTTTAACTGATCTAACCAGCGTAGTGTCTAGATCAATTGATCCCTTCGTACTGTACTGGGAGAAAATAGAGAACATTGTTCTCACATCGTCGCGTTTTGATGTTTCATGTTGGTGAACAAGACGTATAGTTCCGTTTGAGCAGATCGACAGACGACGATACTCGACATCGACCACCCTTCTTGAATCGTCGAAGTGGGGATGACTGTTGAGTTGACTCAGCTGGTGCTTCAGATTAACCAGTGTAACATCAACTTGGATCCTAAAAAGGATTCAGTTTCCAACAGTTGTAGTAGACTGCAGCTAGGTGGGTGTTTTTTTTTAAAAAATTCTAAAATCTTCATTTTATGAGTTGTGAATGAATGAAAAATGAAACAAAATACCCCGTATTTATGCAAATTTTGTTGCGTTTTGGACCAAATCATTATGTATTGATTTACTTAAGTAGCGGACCTAGATGGTGGTCTGATTTATTGGGTTTTTGGTAATAGTCAATGGTGACAAATTTTGATTAGCCACTAGTAGCGGTTGTTACTTTACTTGAACCAATGAAATTGAACCAAAAAGTCTATAAATTGGAACATTTCTTTTTATTTATTCTCATTCTCTCATTTCTTCTCTCATCATTTTATCGCAAGTTAGTCATAACGATCTCATCTATGTTACTTGAAGACAAATTGAGATTGTTATGTGATTACAGTCAATTATATGTTGTTTTTAGTACTAATTTAGGTAGTTTTAATAGCAATTGAAGCCCAAAAGCAAGCAAATACCTGGAAAAGTGAAGTTACTTGGCTCAAAAGCAAGAAAAGTGGAAAAAACAGCAAAAAAAGGCAAAAATGTAATAAACAACGCAAGCCATCTTACCTATGATGAGGTCCAGCGTGGCGCGATGAGAAGACGGTTTAAATTGAAGAAAATCTTTAACAAATCTATTCCATCGTACCACGATGACTTGTCATCGTGGTACAATGATAACCTGAAAAGCACGTAGAATATCTGGAAGAAATCTTTCATTGTACCACGATATGATCCATCGTTGCCACGATGAGGCGAAAATACAGACCATCGTGGCCACGATGGGTGCGATGGACGCGCAGAAAAAGCCCAAACCCAGCTGAAAAACTATAAATAGAGCCTTCTTCCTCCACTATTATTCATTCAGAAATCACTCAACAACAGTGATATTCACTCTAGAGTTAGGAGAACTCTGAAGAGGAGACAAGGAGAACAAGGAACTCCAAGGCCAATAAGGTTCTTTTCTTTCTGTCTTTGTAATTTATTTTTCCTAGGTTAGGTGGAGTCGAGGAACTCCCTTACGAATGCTTGGTTTTGTATTTTGTACAATTTGGGTATAAATTCAATTGCTTTCTGATTGCAAACTCTTTTATTGTCCGGTTTTATATTTATTTTAATATTGATCACATTAGAATAAAATCTAAGGACCTAGTGGATATCGCATAGGAAACGAAGCTAGTAATCCTGAACGAAGGACGGTATGCTAGGGCCAAGATGAGACCATTAAATTCAGTATATGAGGTCTTAATATAGGATTAGAACGCATGATAATTTCTACCTGACAGAGTTATAACTAGTTAGAGGCACATGTGGCGGCTTATGACACATGGAGCTACTAAGGTAATGATACCAACATTTTTAACAAAAAAGTGGTACCTGGGGCGATGAAACTTAAATAGAGTAAGGGTAACCACTAACTAGGCTCTGTACAGTTTGTAATAGAAATAGGACATGATATTGCTTCTAACCTATTTTCAACAGTCTAATTCCTGATAGAGGGAAAGAAGGGAATAACCACCAAGCAGGAGTAAGGGAGGGATCCGACAACACTTAACCACCCTGCGTGGTCACACACAATATTTACTTTTTTTGTCATTTAATTTCGGTATTTACTTTCTTGTCATTTAGTATTACCCGCAAAGATACCTTTCAAACAAACAAAGCGAAGGCAACTATCGATATTTCTAAGCGAAACTAGTAACTTTGACATAATCCCTGTAGAAAACGATAAACTCATCACTTTATTAATTGGTAGAGATTCTGTGCACTTGTAAAACCACCATCATTATGCTAATCGACGAGAGACTTATTAGGGGCCTACTCAGATCATCATGAGTAACCGAAAGCGATAAACCCAAATTCATTTTTTTCATTATAACTTATAGATACTATTATGTGGTCAAGTGATCAAATAATTTGAATTTGGTCACATTCACAAAACAATATCAAATCATTTAATAATTTAAAAAGAAAATATTATTTAATTATTTTTTAAAATACTTATTTCACTTTTGTGAGGGTGACAAAATCCAAATTATTTGGTCACGTGAGATCACACAAGAGTATCTTTTACTAGTAAAAGGAAGGTTGAATTGCTCATAGGCCTTCATTGTGATGATGTGGCACCTCTAAAAAAACTCCATATTTTTATTGAAAATTTACCAACTTCTCTTAATTATTATTAAAAATATCTAAAATAAAATTTATCCTCCACAAATTAAATTTCATGTCTAATGATTAATACATGAATAGAAAAAGAAACCCCCATAATTCCAAAAGACTATATTTTGGCATATATAAAATGATAAATATGGATTAATAGAAAACGTAAATGACTAAATAATTAAGAGTAACCTAAATATTCATATACTTGCCCAAATAAAAAACTTAATTCGTATATATGGATCAATAAAACATTCATACGTAAAAAAACCAAGATAAATCATATTAATATATTATTACACATTGCAAGAGGTTAAATCAACAATCAAACGATTAGCTTATCAAAAAAAAAAAACAATCAAACGATTAATTACAAGGGATAAAAACAATTATGATTGACCCTTAGGTATTCATATGATGCAACTATAACTGCAAAATTATTATTATTATATTATACAATTAACCCTCATGATTGTTGGAGTTCCTTTCAATAATTATATATAAAAAAAACTGTATGTTTTACCACAATGGTCTTTATAAATATTGATACTCACACATCACTACTTGCCCATGGTCTCATATTTTGTAATCTTATTTTTTTCTTTTTTGTGTTTTCTAACCTTCTTTGTAGTAATTTCATCAAGTCATGTCTACTCTTGAGTAAATCAACTACACTATCTTATTGTTTCAAGGAAAAATGTAATTCTATTTTCAAATGTATTTTCCTCATTGTTTTTGGGATAGGTTCTTTTTTTTCTTTCAAATATAGCAATGAAATGTATATTCAAGAATAACATTGCGACAATGAAAAATATATATAACTGCAATTTCTTAACTTTTTTTTAGTGGTACTTGGTTTTAATAGAGAAGATTTGGAAATGTAATACAAGTTGGTCGTATGAAGCAAATTTGGAAGAATTTAATCTCTACTTGGTTAGAGGTGTTTTCATATGCTTAATCATCTTGGTTAGGATTCAAATAAGTGGATTGGGCTGGTACGAAGGTTTTCAAGTTTGCAATTGAGCTAAGTTGTATTTTAATTTCTTTATTACTTTTAGAATAAACTCATTTAAGTCACTAAGAAAAATCGTAAGATTCCATTTAGTTTCTAAGACAAATATTTTGTTTGATTGATGAAGGAAAAGTGGCGTAACAATTTAGTCACTACTTTACAATTTATACTTTTTTATTACACCAATATTTTAACTACTAATTTTGATATTACATTGCTTAAAAAGACACATAAAATTAAAGATGCAAACAAATTAAAGAGAGGATAGTGGCATAAACCTCACTAAGAAAAATAAAATTAAACCAAAATAGAAAAGAAAAAGAATTAAGCATATGGTGAAAATGATAAACGTATTGTTGTTGAATTGAGACAAAAATGAATTGCAAGCAATGAAAGGTGGAACGATGCATCATGTTATTGTTTTATTAATTGCATTGCAATATATTATTAAAATATATATTGTATGTTACAATTCCCTATTAATGCAATTGAAAACAAAGAATTCTTGGAGACACTAATATTGAATATGTAAATTTAGCTAATTATCAAACACAAGCTCTATATAAAGTTAACCCAAAAGCTAATTATCACCACCATATTGAATATGTAAATTTACATTGAAGTCTAGCTTCTATGTTTTAACAAAATTTTAATTTATCTATCTCATGGCAAAAACTCTATGGTTTCTTTGTCTGACATCTCCATGAGAAAAAGTTATGCATCTTCACCTTCCATATGTTAAAGTTACACATTATAGTCTCTTGAATTGATTTAAAAGCTATCGTGTGCATATATATAGTTACATCATAAGTATATTGGTTTTTGTCCTTGGTAGGTGATGGTGTCTAACCTCTTAGAATATCAGGTATGTCTACATGTGATTGATTAAGAAATTGATATACTTATATGTGATAGTTGCCTATTAATATGTTTGTAAATTGGAATTTTTCTACTACTCTGAGTTTAGAACATCTCTAATAATTTTTTATATTTCTTTTTTAGGTTGGATATTTTTTTAAATATCAACCGGTGTTTTGTTCGATGATTAATTAAACTTTGAGTTGAATCGATTAATATGAATATGACTATTTTTTCATGTGAAGGAGGAGAACAGGATAAAACATACTTCTATTTTTGCTTACGTTGCATCCTTGCTCCTTATAAAGCCTATGAAATGACACCTTATGTAAGGATGTGTATTTAACTCTAATGGGAGTTTGTAAACCATCATTTTTTTTATTGATATAATGTTTGTAATTAGACAACTTTTCTTTTTCATTTATTATTTTATTAGTCTAATGTTTTAGCTTATTTGTTTCTTATTTTCTTTTTCATTTATTATTTTATATAAGGTAGAAGATTTGTATAAAAAATTGTTGATTAATAGGAATATAATTATTTTTTTTCATGTGAATAAGTTGAAGAGGATAAAAGAGACTTCTATTTATTGATTTTGAAGTGCCTTAAATTTATATAGATCGAGGGTATATTGATGTTGGAGGCATTCAATTAAAAGAGGACAATCCAAATAATTTAGAAATATAAATATGTGTCTCATTTTTAAATATTATATTGTCTACAATGTGTAGGTGATCTACTTGATCTCGATCAAGAGAAATATAGAAACAAAAACAAAGTAGAAATTAAAATAAGTTTTTTTTTTTGTAGTTGACACTCAAGTCATGCGGTTCTTATAATTGTAATACATGCAAGAAGTATATTGATTCAACTTGACTTAGAGGTTGTCCAAATATATAATCTTCATGCATTTATCGTATAACATTTGCCTAATCCTGGATGGTTCAATATGAATATATATGAATTTTAATAGACGGTCCTATTTTAATCTACGCATGTCATCTTATTCTTACAACCATAAAATGAATCGATGAAAAGAATTGTGCTAAATACTTTTTCCTCCCACTTAGAATTGTACTAAAAACTTTCTAAATTAAATTAAAAAAAGACAAAAATTATTAAATAAAAATTGTTGATGCTCATTTGTCAAAATAAATTTTAGAAATTATTAAAACCGTAGATGTTAAAATATATTTACATATATTTAGAAAATATAATCACACATATATTTAAACATATTTACACACAACTAAAATTCACCAATAATTCAAAAATTATTAATTTAATTTACATAATAATATAATTTTTTGGATAAATTAAGTACATATTCTAAAAGATTGTTTACGTTACGGCTGAAAATAAAATAGTGGAATATTTATAAGAATAAGATGACATTTCTTTAAGCAAATAAGAAGATGACACATGTTAAATCTTAAATTCATCTATAAGACTTTCTTTACCTTAACCAAATAACTAAACCTAAATTCAAATATATAAAATCTTCGTCCAAACTTATATATTAACAACAACAAATATTCGAGTTTATATAATATAATAAGAAAAATAAAATAAATGTTCAAGAAAATATTAAATAAGAGGGACAAAAATTAACAATAATTTTGAAGAGACACAAACCTTGCCAAGAAAAAGAAAAACAAACCAAAAACAAAAGGACCAAGCAAAAAAAAATGTGAACCAACCAATAGACTAAAAAATTGGGACTAATAAAGTTGGAATAAAATTTCACCAAGTGAATAGTGAGAATAAACTCCAAGAGAACGAGAGATGAGTAAGTAGATAAGCTATTTGGAACCTTAAATTGCATAGAACGTAGTAAGCAAATACACTATTTGATACATAATTTTCAAAAAATGAGATCACGCGGAACAAATAGGCAAAGCCACCATATATGAATCATATTCTATAATCAAAACTTATTTTAACATTTCTCATGAGCAATATTGTCTACAAGTATAATTAGGTATGCCTCCAACTCTTATTGAAAATAATAAAATAAGGAATACATCAAAAATAAAAAACAAAGTGACATTTGACTATAAAATTGCAACTCATATAAAGAAAACTAAAATCTTATATGATTACACTAATAAAATAAAAAATGATACATCCTTTCAAACTTATGAAATATTATAAGAGATCTATTACATTAAAATATAAACAAACTACGATATAATAAAAAATCTAATATTTCTAAACAACCTTTTTTTTACTCATATACTAATATTAAACATAATCATATTTTAAAATAATATATATTATTTAACTATATGTGATTATAATTATCACAATCATTATTTTTTTATTTATAAAAATATTTTAATTATATATTTTAATCGAACCCGTGCAACGCACGGGTTTATTCCTAGTCTCTATAACTTATGTAATTTTTCTAACAATGAAAAATTTATAATGTTAAAAAATTAATGTTTTTTTTTTTATTTTTCATAAAATAATTTTCTTAATTTTAAAAAATGTCAACTCAGTTGAACTAAAACCAACACGTTTTTCATAAATTTACTTTAATTTAACTCTTGTGAACAAATATTGCAAACATTGGTGCCATGCCAGAGCTCTCAACCTCTTGAGACGATAGCAGCACTTTTGCACAATGATATTCTCTTCTTTCCTTTTTCACATTTATTTATGCACCATTTTCTTCTCCCAGTTCTAACCAACTTCACTCATTTTCTTAATTTTTGTTTTCGAACCAGAATTGTTTTTGTTGACGGAACCACCTTGCCGGACTTCTCCTTCCGCCGTGTTCTTCTTCTTTTCTAATGGTAAGTCGCTTATTATTCCATTATTTTGCTCAGTTCATGCTTCGAAATTAAAAATCCCTAATTATTATTTTTTGAAAACCCTAAATCCAACAATACACCATTTTCAGATCGATTGGATTGATGTTTGTTGAAAATTATCACATTGCCAGGTTTGTGTCTCAAAATCAATATAGACAAAAAATAATAATTAGTGTAGGTATAGTTCTTGCAAGATGAAGAAAATTAACAATCTAATAGAAGATTTATGATGAAATTACATATATTCATATCAATGAATAAATTTGAAATTAGGGTAAATAGAAGGAGCGGCTATTCATGGCAATTAGGGTGCTCATGGTTTTGGATCCACACACTTGAAGAAAAGAGCAGCTGGTAGCTGTTAATCTGCCGCGGTTATGCCAAATTGCTCCAAATTCAAAATCTGCGGTGTGTTAAATTGCGGCTTCGATAACCAGCTTAGATTAAATGCTAGCTTTGGCAATACATGAAGCACGGAAACAGTGGACACATACATTGACACACCGGCACCGATAATAATTAGAGTAACTGACATAATTCAATGTAATCATATGTGTCGGTGTCAGATATTGACAGGTGTGGATCCTCTTCCATGAAAAGTGTCTACAATTTAATCTCAACCACACATTATTTTTTTGTAGTTGGTTATGTAATAAAAAAAAACATTGAATGGTGAGGATAAAATACACACTGGACCCTTGCAGTGAAATCCTTACTGGAGAGGATCCCGGCCCGATATCGACATGTGTCCGATATTGGGAGACGCCTAATCTGATGAGTGTCAGTGCTTCACAGGTGGCGGTGAAATGACTTTTGTGGCGGTCAAGTAGATCGAAAACTTACCTAGTGTATTGTAACTTTTCCACTTGAGGGGATGCTTACTACCTTGTTTTCCCATCTATTTAGGATATTCTAGGATTGTGTTTTAAGATTGTTTGTATTAGGAATTTCTTATCCTCCAGTTTTCTAACTGGCGTGGAAGATTCTCTTGATGGGATGCTTTTTTTGCTTTGGTTTTCATGTGGTTGCCATGTTTGGGTTTCAAGATGAGTCACACAACCATTGTCTAGAACCATAATCGGGAATATCTTTCTTTACATTCTTTTTATCGTTAAGGAGGGTATACATGTACATATTTATATCTTCACTGTTTTAATTGATACCTTGCGTAAAAAAGGGAATGCTATTAGAAGCTTAAGATGGTTCATATAAAACATAATCTCAAGGTGTGTTTAATAAAATGAAGAACCTATTTATTTTTGGTTCATATTTTCTCTTGAAGTTTTAAAAAATATATAAACAGGTAATAAACTCCCCTGTTTTGCATATTGTTCATTTCCCAAAATACTCTAGCAGACAAAACTGATTTATCTGAAGGTTGTTGATTCATTGGCTTTATTTGGTGTGAGGTTTCTTGTATGTAGCTCCCTTCTTTGTTTCACTGTCTTAAATGTTATCCCATCTATAGAATTTAAATGAGTTATATGATTCCTGTCATTATGAACTGAGTTTGAAAAATGTGCACCAATCAGTCATTGACTGTCTAAGCTATTAATTTCTTCATTTTTCTTTACAATCATCCGATGTCTTTAGAGGGAACCTTTTTTTATTGTCTGTTGTGTGGTCATCTTGTCACAGGGTCTCATGTCAAAGTTTGTGAATTTAACTGCCCACAATTGAATGTCGCAATGGAGGTTTGGCACTTATGATCATTCTGGTCATCATGTCATCGAAGAATTATATGCAACGAGTTAAGATTGTAGAAGGAGAGGGAGTCAGTACCTCTTTTTCCAGGCCTGTTCGGGCATACGGTTCCCGCCGAAGATCAAGTTAGTGAGCCGTGTGATGGTAAACCTTCCCGCACGGTTCAGAGAGCACTGAATTAGAATAAGAGGTTCACCATCACATCATTGCATGCAAGGGGAGCTCGGTCGATTTGAAAATAGGTCCGACTCGTAATTCATGTCTTAAATTAACATTCATAATCCCCTTAAATTTTTCACAGCTCATTTGGAATGCATGAAAGGAGCAATGTTTTCAACCAGATGTTGTAGCAACGCCATAGCATAGCAGAATTTTGACAAATCGCTATTGTTCAGCCATATATAGTATGAAGTTTTGTCAAATTGCAGCTATAGCAGCTATAGCAGAATTTAAACAAACCACTATTTTCCGTGATCAAAGATTGACAGCATTATCTTTGAATGATTTCACAAAAATTTAAGTTCCATTCCCTTTTGGTTGGTGACAATTGTTTACTTCATTCATTTTCTTGTATTATTGGCAGGAACTTGCTTTCATGAATTTTATCTGGAAACCTTATCAAGAACGTGATATACATCTTCGAAGCAAGGATTGCCAAGTAAGCTTCATGTTGTATTCAGGGGTTTTATTATTATAATAATAGTTAGAATATAGTTGAAGTTGAATTAAACAAGTTACTTTGTTAGAATAGTTTGCTGAGTCAGTTAGTTGATCACTTGATATGTAAGATTTTAATTCAATAGATTGATTATAGTTAGAAGAGTAGCCTTTTT
Source organism: Trifolium pratense (assembly GCF_020283565.1). NCBI lineage: Eukaryota > Viridiplantae > Streptophyta > Magnoliopsida > Fabales > Fabaceae > Trifolium > Trifolium pratense. Next base: position 46,602,200 of record NC_060060.1, read on the forward strand.
GAATTAAACAAGTTACTTTGTTAGAATAGTTTGCTGAGTCAGTTAGTTGATCACTTGATATGTAAGATTTTAATTCAATAGATTGATTATAGTTAGAATAGTAGCCTTTTGGGAGGTGCTTTACTTATGCTAGATGCCATGAAGTGTTGCAAGTTTTGCCTTTTTTTTTTCCTGTTAATTTGTCTATTAAGTCAGCTTGACTGCTGTTGGTTATAGAATGACCATTTTACCTCTTTGCACCATTCCCGCCAAGAATTAAAACAAAGATACCAGGCACAAAAGAACAGTGTCTGCAGTCGCGGTAATGATCGTAATCTTTGATATTGCAGAAAAATGCGACTAATGGACTCCAATCATGGTACTGTTGCGGTTGCAGAGACATAAAAACTTTGATGTCGCAACCCAAGTCATGGTTACGGACCTTTTTTTAAAATCCTACAAAAGAAAAGAGCAGAATAAGTATAAAAAAACCCTGCTTTTACCTTCTATGTCAAAAGTTGAAACTGTAACCAAATGCCAATATACATAAATAGACAGATAGTTTGACCATATAGAATAAAAGGGGTGAGATCTTACCAAAAATAAATAAATGCAAACAAACACTTGAAATTTAAAAACTCCATTCATCAACAGAAAAATTAAAAATTCCATAGCGATACCTCTTCATCTTGAAAGTCTTCTACATCCATATCTTCATACTCTTGATACTCAAAGCTATGTGTAGGGGACATTAGCACCATATTCCTCAACAACTCAGGCATGCTCATCACTTCCTCTTCCCCCTCTTCCATACAAATCATACTCTGCTCCTCTGCAGTGGCCGAAGCTTCAGCCGTGATAACATCACTAGTCATTAAATTTTGGTCTGGTCTGAATGCTTCAGCGGCTTGTGCAGCAGCCTTTTGTATATCTTTTGTTTGAGTGGTGGCAGGTTTAGGGAGCTTCCAAACAGAGTCTGCAAAGTTGAGACAGGCGTAACGGCCCCTCAATGCCAGTGCAGCAACATCGTGGGCCCGGGCTGCCATCTCGGCAGTTGGAAAAGTGCCTAGCCAAATCTTAGTCTTCTTGTTAGGCTCCCTCATTTCACACACCCATTTATCTAAGTTCCTCTTCCTCACACCCCTATACACCGGATGGCGAGTTTCCTTGAACTTTTTCCTCCCTGCACGCTTCTTTGGACAACTCTCTGCTAGACGCATCTCCTCGTTGGATACTAACATCCCATGAGAGCCTTCATAGGAAGATGAAGGTACTGAGGAAGGGGGTGAATTGGAAGAGTTGTTAGTTGTAAACATGTGTATGTGTTGAAGATTGAGTTGGTTGGTGTTAAGAGAGTCAAGAGTATGGTGTGTTATATATAGAAAAAACATGGTTGAGATTGAAGAAAAAGGTACAGTGAAAGTGTGAGTGTGTGTGTTGTGTGAGTGAGTGAGTTAGATATTTTATTTTAGAATAGTATTGAGCCAGTTGGTTTTCCTAGTTGGAGGCTTTCTGCTTTCTGATTGGTTATGAATTTTGTGATAGGTAGAGAAAGTGATTAAGAGACAAAAAGAGAAAAAGTGGAGAGGGACCCTACATCCAGGTCAAAAAGTGTAATAATGTTATCATAATATAGTACTCCTCCTATCTTCTAAGACACTAAGCAGATAAATTCTAATATGGACCACTTCATCGAATGGTTCATGGTAGATCAGTCACGAATAACATTATAACGAATACGAATTTTACAAAATTCATCGTTGGATTAAAAGTTTAGATCATATAGATTATCCATAAAAAAATTTAGAAAAATTGAAAATCATTTGATATGTTAATGAGACACATCAAAATTAACAGTTTATTAAATAACGTAAATCTTGGATACTAACCTCCCATGAGAGCCTTCATAGGAAGATGAAGGTACTGAGGAAGGTGGTGAATTGGAAGAGTTGTTAGTTGTAAACATGTGTATGTGTTGAAGATTGAGTTGGTTGGTGTTAAGAGAGTCAAGAGTATGGTGTGTTATATATAGAAAAAACATGGTTGAGATTGAAGAAAAAGGTACGGTGAAAGTGTGAGTGTGTGTGTTGTGTGAGTGAGTGAGTTAGATATTTTATTTTAGAATAGTATTGAGCCAGTTGGTTTTCCTAGTTGGAGGCTTTCTGCTTTCTGATTGGTTATGAATTTTGTGATAGGTAGAGAAAGTGATTAAGAGACAAAAAGAGAAAAAGTGGAGAGGGACCCTACATCCAGGTCAAAAAGTGTAATAATGTTATCATAATATAGTACTCCTCCTATCTTCTAAGACACTAAGCAGATAAATTCTAATATGGACCACTTCATTGAATGGTTCATGGTAGATCAGTCACGAATAACATTATAACGAATACGAATTTTACAAAATTCATCGTTGGATTAAAAGTTTAGATCATATAGATTATCCATAGAAAAATTTAGAAAAATTGAAAATCATTTGATATGTTAATGAGACACATCAAAATTAACAGTTTATTAAATAACGTAAATCTTGATGGGTCTCAATAACATATAAAATTATTTTCAAAAAAATTTAAAAAATTTATGGATGATCTATATGATATAAACTTTCAATCCAATAATAAATTTTATAAAATTCATATTCGGTAGATCACTTGTCCACAATGACCATTTGTGAACGTGGTCCACCACACTAAATAATGTTTCTCCTTGGAAAAGTGACTAAATAAGGTAATTAAAGATGGATTCACAGGAATATTATTTTTGGCTCTTTCCACTTTTATAGACTCGTTATTAAGGTAACAACGTGTCTAATTTTATGCCATAAAAGAAGAAAACGTGTTATTTTATCGTATATGTATAATTTTAAAATATTGTTTTGTTTCATTGTCAAAAAAAAAAAAAAAAAATTGTTTTGTTTCATAAATGCCATTTAGTTGAAATTATTCATATAGGGTTACGTGACCAAATACTCACAAACTTTGAATGTTTTAATTTATTCTTTTAATTATTTTATAAATAATCAAAAATTATGTGAGTGTGACTATATGATTACGTGACTATGGAAGTCTTGCTCATTCAATTGATAGCTGCAAGCACGCTAGTGCTGATATGCTGTATCTTTATTCCGAATTTGAGATTTTTTTAACTATTATACTCGGGAAATAAATTGATTTCCGATGAAAATTTAAATAATTGCTATATAGGTGGAACGTGTTATATTAACTATTATATATGGGAAAATAACTTTTTGTTGATGAAAATTTTAAATAATTACTATACACTTAGAATAAGGTGTTGCTGATGAAAATTTAAACAACTGATATAGTATAATTTTTTTAACTATAAACAAAAACATTTCATAATCAAATTTATCAACTTTAATATTTAGTAATATTTATAATTCAAATAAAAGCCCGATAAAAAAATGGGACATATATTTATCAACGGTGCCCAAAATAACTACAAGTTCAATATTATTCATACATGAATAAATTGTCATTTATAAATAAATATAAGAATTATAACTATCATATATCAAACAATAATTTTATAGTGACAAATAATTTTATAATGAGATTAATTTTTTACTAGTGTTATGTTATACTCCCCCGGTGTTATTTTATAAGACTCACTTTGACTAAATGCACTATTCATATATATTGTTTTGACCGTATTTTTCTAAAAGTATATAAATGTAAATATAATTATATAAGATCATGTTTGATTTGTTTCGATGAATATTTTTAAAATATCAAATTTTTATAATTTTTACTAATAGAGAATTAAAGATATTCGTAATCAAAATTATGCATTGACATACGTGCAGTGACAAATAAGTTCTTATATTTTGGAACAAACGGAGTATATAGAGAAAACATGGCTCAGATTGAAGGAAAAAGGTTAAGGTGAAAGTGTGGGGTGTGAGTGAGTTAGATATTTTATTTAAGAATAGTAATGAGCCAGTTGGTTTTCCCAGTTGGAGGCTTTCTGCTTTGTGGTTGGTTATGAATTTTGTGATAAGGTAACCGATTAAAAAAGGGGAAATAGCGATTTTAGTTCTTTAATGTGTAATTCGTTGTTATTTTGGTCCCTCACTGAGGAAAAACTATTGAATAGTCCATGAATCTGCATTCCGTTAGTCAGTTTAGTCTCTGCTGTTAAGTTTGGCCGTTAACTCCACAAAAAAGCTGACGTGACATTTTTTAGACACACGTCAGCTTGCAGAGTTGGCACGAGGGACGGGGAAACAACTATTTTGGTCCCTGAATGTGCAACTCGCTGTTATTATGGTCTCTGACTCAAGAAAAAAATATAAAAAAGTCATTGACTCTGCAATTCGTTAGTCATTTTGATCTCTTGCGTTAAAAATTGTTGCTAACTTTATAAAAAACCCGAAGTGACATTTTGTAGGGACACGTGACACACAAATTTAACACATTTGTGTCACAACTGGATGAATGATGTAACTAGAGAGTAAAATGACATTACTTTTTATTTTCTCTTTCCTCTCATTCTTCTTCATTTTCTTCATACATTTATGAATAAAGCCCATAATTATAAACCCAATTTTTAAAGAAAAAGTCATTGGCACCTATCCATTTACCTAAAAATCATATATAAACTATTTCATCCGTTCCTTTTTATTTTTCATTTTTTTATCACTATACACATTTCAATGCATAACTTTGATCACTAATAACTTTAATTATCTATTATAAAAAATTATGAAAATTTTATATTTTTAGAATATTCGTCGAGATAAATTGAACAATATCTTATTTGCTAACATTTGGTTTTTATATATTAATAAAAATTTATGGTCAAAGTAGATTATATGAATAGTGTATAATAATCTAAAACGACAAATAAAAAGGACCTGAGGAGGTAGTATCTAATTTCCCCCTTAGAATTTAACCATTTGATGGCTTGAATCATCACAACTGCGATCGGGAGGGGGTCAGAACCACTTGATGTCAGAACTAACCCTCGAACCAGATTAAACTGGTGCTGAAAGCCAACAATTTTTTTTTGAAAGAATAAGAAGCAAAAGAGGTTGTTGTTAAGTTATTTTAATGTATGAAGATGGTAAAGAAGAATAAGAGGAAGAAAATAAATAAATGAAGAAAAAAAAAGTATGCATAACAACAAAATTTGAAAGAAGAAGCGAAATGAGTTGTTGTTAGGTTATTGAATGTATGGAGAAGATGAAGAAGAATGAGAGGAAAAAAAGTAATGTTATTTTAGTCTCTGACCACATCATCCATCCAGCTATCACACAAATGTATTAACTCTACGTGCCACGTGTCACTAAAAAATGCCACATAAGGTTTTTTATAAAATTAACAACCATTTTTAACATTAGGGACCAAAGTGACTAATAGATTGCAGGGTTAAAGACTATTTTGCATTTTTTCTTGAGTCAGGGATCATAATGACAAAGAGTTGCACATTCAGGGACCAAAATGTTTGTTTCCCCATCCCTAGTGTCAACTCATCTAGCTTATGTGTGTCCAAAAAAATGTCACGTCAGCTTTTTTGTTGAGTTAACGGTCAAGCTCAACAGCAGAGACTAAACTGACTAACGAAATGCAAATTCAGGAACTATTTAGTAATTTTTCCTCAATGAGAGACTAAAATAACAACGAGTTACACATTGAGGAACCAAAATGATTATTTTACGTTAAAAAAAATACAAAGAGAAAAAGTGAGTGTTTCTAGAGAGGGACCCTCCATGAAGGTCAAAAAGTGTAATAATGTTATCAAACCAAATATATAGTACTCCTCGTCTCCTCCTATCTTAAATAATGTTTTCCCCCCGGAAAAGGGTCTAAATAAGGTAATTAAAGAAGGATTCATAGCAATTTTTTTAAAAAAAGACGGCTTCATAGCAATATACTATTTTTGGCTCTTTCTACTTTTATAGACTTGTTATTAAGGTAACAACGTGTCTAATTTTATGCCATAAAAAGAAAAAAGAAAACATGTTAATTTTTGCTTTAAAAAAATGTTATTTTTATTATTTTTTTCCATAAACTACTTATTCTTTACGCGCAGCCTTGTGGAACTTAAATGACAAATTCTCCTTAAAAGCTTTAACAATGTTGCATGTTTAAGCTAAGAATCAAATCAGGATCATGATTAAATTAGAAGTGAAAACGTGTTATTTTATCTAATATGCATAGTTTTAAAATATTGTTTTGTTTCATAAATACAATTCAGTTGATAGTTGAATGCACGCTGATATGTAGTATATTGATTTCGAATTTGAGATTTAATATTTGTTTATGTTTAGAATGTGAGTCTAACTACTAGACAAATGAAATATTTTTATTTTGTTTTGTACTATATGAATATGGATGGATATCGATACCTTAATGATTTGTTTAATGCGCATGATAAGATAGAGACAAGATATGATAAGAAGTTGGCTAAGGATAAATTATGTTATTGACATGATAAATCATGTCATGTGTTTGGTGTACACATGATTAGAAACATATTATAACATTATTTACCACTTTTTTTTTTATGTTTAATTATGTAACATGTTTTATTTTTAACTATGACATGGTAAAATATATGTCATCTTTAAATGACAAAAAATGACTATTATGAATGAAATACATTGAATTTGTTTGTGTAAATAAAATGACATATTAAATACACCATATACTACTATCTCTCTTTCTAAATATCATATACTCATGATTTTTTTTCCAGTCCATTTTTAAAAGATTTTTCAACTTTTTAATGTAAAATATTCTCACATTTTTTGTGAAGGAAATGCATGCGTTGACAAATTGGCTAACGATGATTATGCTGTTACTAATTATACTTGGTGGGAATCCATGCCTGCATATTAGAGATGAATTTTTACTTGATAATTTAGGCTTTCCTAGCTGCAGAACTATGTAGTACTATTATTGGGATAAGGCTTAGCCCCCTTATATTTAGTTTCTTATTCTTTCTATTTTTATTTATATATTTATGAGATCTAAACAGAAGAGGAAATATACTAGAGATACTAATATAATTGGGATGTCTAAACTCTATTGTATGTATAGGAAAAACATGCATGGTTGAGATTGAAGGAAAAAGGTTACTATGAGACTGTGAGTGTCTGTGTGATTTGTGCGTGTGAGTTAAGATATTTTATTTTAGAAGTATAATAATGAGAGCCAGTTGGTTTTCTTAGTGGAGACTTTGTGATTGGAATAGGCTTTGTAGAGGGACCCACAGCAAAGGTCAAAAATAGTAATATGTTATCAAAATATAGTTTGGTAAAAAATGAATGTTATCAAAATATAGTACTCTTCTTGAGCGAAATTTTTTTTCTTTTCGGTTCCCGTATCTTAACTCAGTTAATAGAAATGTTATATTATATATATATAAGTCAAAATTTGAATTCCGGACATTCTTTGGCTTTCACTATCAGTATTCGGTCCACTAGACCGTCTAATCTGGTTCGGGGGTTCGTTCTGACATCAAGTGGTTCCAGCCCCCTCTCGATTGCAATTTCGGGGGATCGAACCGTGGATCTCCCTACCAAATCCAGCGCCAATCACCTATGGAACAACTATCGATTGGTAAATTTCGAACATTCAACTTATTCATTATTTTATTTTTTGGCCAAGTAATCTAGTGGTTAGAAAATCTACCTTAAATGTGAATAAGTGGAGTGTCCGGAATTCGAATCCCGGCTCCTACACATATAGTGTGAAGTCCCTACCAACTGAGCTAATATATATTATCGTCTTATTTCTCTCCGATACAGTTTTGTATTTTTCTATACTATCTTGTTCTATCATGTACTATTTTGTTGAGTACTTATTGTTTTATGAATCAAACGCATCTTTAATCTCGTTTTTTATATCAAAAACTCATCTCACAGTTTTAATCAGCCGTGAATTTAACACACACGAGAAACTAACTTAGAAGAAGAGATAGTTCTTCATTCTCTTTAAGTTTTTTCATCTTCTTTCATCGAAAAAGGGGTGGTTTTAAGTCTTTTTTTGACCTGAAATCTCCCTTGTGCATCTCTTTTCATCTGCTTTAATCTACATAAGTGATTTTCACATAGATTAGATCTTTCTTTTGCGTGATTTCGTCGTTTCAGTTGTCACATTATTTGTAGGCATGAATATGCCGTTTTATGCTCTTAACTTGAATATTGTGAGTTTGTTCGCTGATATTTATCCATTTTATTTTTAGTGGTATTGAACTTGTATTTGAATTTGATGTAATCTATCGATTTGAATGAATGAATATTCTAGTATTAGAAAAAAACTTAGAAGATGAGAAAAACTTGAGAAGATATTTTGGTGGATATTTTTGTTGGTGTATACAATCAGTGTTACGTAAGGTATGGGATCATGTAGTGAGTAGCAGCTAACTCAGTCCAATTATTATTATGTATACAGTTGTGCTGACTCAGTATTTGTGTCCTTTTCATTTCCTTAAAGCATGTTTGAATTCTCGTGTAGGGAAAGCGATTATTATGGTGTAAAATGACTTGAGTTCCCTCTTTATGGCCACATGTTTTTAGAGATATTAATTGTAGTTGGGATATTATTCTAATATATGGAGTATGTTCACTTCATTTGAAGAGGATAATATCAAACTAAATATGGATAAAAATTGTCTGTAAATCTTCAACCGTTAAATATCAATATTATTAAATTGGGTCATGCTAACTAGTGCCCCCGGGCACTAGTTAAGGATACAAAAAAAAACAATTTTTACATTGGAAATGACATTTTTTATACTTTACAAATATTGACTACACAAGTTTCAATGTAATTTTACTATAATTAGTATCCTTAACTAGTGCCCCTAGTGTCCCGGAGGCACTAGTTAGCATTTTCCTATTAAATTAACGATTTCGTTGGATTCGAATAAAAAATCTCGTAGTTGTATGTGTTTCAATACCTTTTGTCACTTTTTTACCGACCAAAACATTATGGAAAAAAAAAAATTTCATAAAAATATACCAATAAATTTTACGGGTGATTAATTTTAGATATTGATAAATTGAAGTTTTGGTCATTGAATGATTGAGATGTTGCTATATATAAATTAAATGACGAACTAAAACACATTTTTGTTGGGCTCAAGTGTGATCGGATAGAACCAAGTTATTGGGCTCAAGTGGTTAATGAGTTTCACCAAAAAGGATCGATTTCGGGAGAACCTGAGTTCGATTTCTGGATGGAACAATTTCTTGGCCAGACTTTACTTACATCGCCGCCGAACTATGGACGACTAGGGCCCATTCACTAGTAGAAAAATGACTTTTGGTTTGGAGATACCACTACCGGTATGTGAATACCAGTAGTGAAATACATTTGACCAAAGGATTCCACTACTGATATTTTGAAAACGGTAGTGGAAAGTTCAGAGACAAGGGATTTCACTACCGGCTTTGCTAAATCCGTAGTGGAAAGTAGACACGGTGGCAATGTCGTAATTACGTGCAAAATTGTTTTAATTATCTTCCACTACCGATCTAGGATTCACCGCTCCTAGATCGGTAGTGGAAGATAATTAAAACAATTTTGCACGTAATTACGACATTGCCACCGTGTCTACTTTCCACTACGGATTTAGCAAAGCCGGTAGTGAAATCCCTTGTCTCTGAACTTTCCACTACCGTTTTCAAAATATCAGTAGTGGAATCCTTTGGTCAAATGTATTTCACTACTGGTATTCACATACCGGTAGTGGTATCTCCAAACCAAAAGTCATTTTTCTACTAGTGTTAACTAAAGTTATCAAATTTGCATATTAATAAATACAAGAAGAATTTTTTTTTTTTGCATATTAATAGGTAAAAAAGTTATGAATATATGTTTTTAGGTCAAAAAATAAATCATTTTTTATTCAAGAAAAAATAAATCATTTTGTGTGTAAAGAAGAGAAAGATGAGAAAGAAATTAATCGCTTGTTTTTTAATTGCTATTTTTCACTACAAGTGTAAGAGATGGAAGAATATATTTAAGTGGATGAAAGTAGACTTTATCCATTTTGAAAAGAGGTTTTGAGTCATTTCAATAGTTTTGGTGATTTGGTGAAGTATAAGAAATACGCTAAAGGTCGTCATTTTATTTGGTTAGCTATCACGTGTAATTTATGGTGCGCTCGAAACAATAGCATGTTTAGAGAAATTATTGCTAATGTGCCTACAGGATCAGATTATCTTTATTTAGTGGTTTTGGTTTGTAGAGCGAATAGGAAATACCGCTTCTTGTACTGTCTCTGATTGGTGTAACAGTCCATCAGCTTGTCTCCACAGTATATAATGAAGTTTCATCAAATTATAATGGTTGAGTAAACATTATACTCCTTATAATTCATATTTTGATTATAAAAAAAAAAGGTAAATTTAGTTTCATAACCGTTTTAATGTGGATGAATTTTTAAATTTACAATAAATTCATACTTTTTGCGCTTTTCCCCTAGTTTCAATTTTTGAAAACACAATAACAGTGATGATTTACTTAAAAATTTATGTTTTTTTTTTTAATGATTTAAATTGTTAAGTACTTTAAGAGCTTATATGTTTCTTTCTTTTTTTTGGAATAATTTACTTTAATTTGAGACAAGTTTATGACTATGAAATTATTATTTTTTGTTTTCGCTACCAGTTTAATCTGGTTCGGGGGACAGTTCTGACATCAAGTGGTTCCAGCTCCCTTCCGATCGCAGTTGCGGGGATCGAACCGCAGTTCTTCCTACCAAGTTCAGCGCCAATCACCACTGAACCAACTAACGATTGGTTATGACTATGAAACTTTATTATAATAATTTAGTATATCATTTGTTTTAAAATTAAGATGAAAGTTTGGAATTTGGATGATTGATGCCAATATAAAAGTGAGATGAACACATATATAGGATGTTCCTTAAAAAAAAGGCTTAATTTGTTAATTGATCCCTTAAAGACATTTTAGGTTTCACATTGGTCTCTTAAAGAAAAAAAAGTTCGTTTTGGTCCCTTAACTATATGACCGTTAGTCATAATAGTCCTTCCCGTTAAGTTATTTTAATCTGAACCGTTTGATCTTTTTGTTAAAAAAGTAACAATAGGATTTGCATGTCTACTGAATATAATGGTGAACCATCATTAGATGAATATTTCTCTTGTTCTTCATCTTCTTCTCTCTCTTGTTCTTCATCTTCATCAAACTTCAACCCAAAAAAAAAAACCAATAAACCAAACCGGATCCAATAAACCCCAATAAGATCCCCTTTAACTCGTTCATCTCCGGCGACTCAATTCCTTAAACTCAGAAAACTCAATTCCTTAAACTCGAAAACTCTTCTTTTCATCGTAGCATTCTCCGGCAACTTCCATGGGTGTTGTTGTCTCTGACTCTGAGTTTGAACAGTATAAACACCAAGTGAAATAAAATAGTTTTTGTTTATGAAAAATGGGTTCTTTTTATTTCTATCATGCTTCCTTAATCATTAATCTAGCGCAAAAAAGCCTTCATCTTCTATACTGTTACAACAATTTGACTGCTGTAATGAACAATTAAAAGTTGAAATTGGGTTTATATAATTTCTTTGCAAAAAAAAGAAGAAGTTGAAATTGGGTGTTATTTTTTTTGGATCCGAGAAATCAACTTGTTGAAGTTAAAACAAAGTAAGTGTAAAATGACATATATGATGATGATGTTTTTTTTTTTTGGACGCATGATGATGATGATGTTAGGGAAGAAGATGAAGAAATAGAGAAGAAAATTAAGTGGATAATGGTGCACTGATAGATATAGTGGACATTCATAATTTAATGACTATTTTTTTTAATAAGATCAAACGGCTTAAATTAAAAGAATTATTGAGATCCATGGTGGACCACATGCAATGGTGGTCCACCTAATACATTTGGTGTTAAAAACTAACGGAAAAGATCATTTTGTCTAACGGTCATATAGTTAAGAGACCAATCCGGATTTTTTTTTTAAGGGACCATTGTGAAACCTAAAATGTCTTTAAGGGACCAATTAAATAATTATGCCAAATAAACATATATAGGATTAAATTACAACCCTATTCTTTTGCTGCTCTCACCGTCTTTTCCTCTCCCATTGTGCAATGCGTATCATCGTTCCCAACTTCTATTTATTTTATTTTTTAAAAAAATTGTGCTCTTCTATTATGTTCCACTCATTTCCTTTTTGTGTGTTGCCTCTCTTCTAGTTTGCTAAACTCATTTCTAGAATTAGAATTTGTCTAATAATTTCCCTGTTTTTGTTCATCCTATGTGATATGGATTTTTTTTTTTTTACAAACAAAACAATATTCATTTATTCATATTGATAGATTACATCAATCAAAATCATTACATATTCAAAATCGCTAAAAACTAAAAATGATGAATCTACGAACAAGCTCACAGCATCCGAGTTAATAGCATAAAACGACTTTATCTTTAAGCCTACAATTGATATGATGAAATACAAATGTCCGGAGTAGTCATGCCCCCGGATCTGCAACATTGAAGACGCTTGAATCATTGAATCTGTATTGGATTTGGTTCGACGCAAATCTGAATAAAAGAAACACCGTACTAAGACGAGACTCAAAATAAACACCGTACCAGACGGAACTCAAAACAAACACAATATGTGAAAATCACTTATTTAAGTAAAAACTTAATTAAAAAAGGATCAAAAGGGGGTGATTTTGGATCAAAATTTATCCTAAATCACCCCTCTCTAATGGATGAACAAGAGAAATAAGCAAGAAAAATTAGGTTTTTTTGAGCGGCGGCTTTTGGTTCAATGTATCACTATGTTTCTGGAAATTAAATGAAAATTCTTATAAGGTGTGTTTGATTCGTAAAACAGTAAAGACTGAACAGAACAATACATGATATTACAAGATAATACAGTACATGACAAAACTATACCAGAGAGATATATGATGATAATATTTTTATATTTGAACATAAAATGAGTATTTTTCGTAGTTTTTTATAGTTGTCATGTGATTCAGTGACGGACAAAAATTCTTGTTTTTGTCATGTCCCTTGCTACCTAATTTGTCCAGTCCCATAAGCAGTTTCAAATCAAACAGTTGTACCCTGTTTGATTTGAAACTGAACAAATTAGGTAGCAAGAGACTGGACAAAAACAAGAATTTTTGTCCCCCGAACCACAGGACAACTATAAAAAAAATACGAAAATATCCATTTTTTTTTCGAATATAAAAATATTATCGTCCTACCTCTCTCTGGTATAGTTTTGTTTTGTCCTGTGTTATCTTGTTCTGTCATGTACTGTTCTGTCCAGTCCTTGTTACAAATCATGATCTTTTATTTTATGCTTTAATCTATTTATGTTTTTGTTTATGGAAGGCTAAGCCTCCTGTTTAAATTTTGTTAAGATACTACTGTTATTATTAATTTAAGCTGGATTAATTTGAAGAGTTCTATTTTTCAGATCTTAGATGATTAGTTCAAGGGATTCTTGTTCAAATCATGCGCAACCTTAAAGCATATTCTGATGCATTTAGCCTAAATGATAACATGCTAAGTTATAAAAATTAAAGACTACCATAAAGAATATTGATCCAAACGTTGTGATTTAACCCTCTCATCTCTTACGATAAAAACTCCTCGCACTTGATATTGTTCGAATAAGTATTGAAGCATAAACTAGACACACACACTTTGTGATTTGAGAGAGATGAAGGAGAAAAGAGAAAAGTAAATCTTTTATTGAATTAGAGAGTAGAGAAGGTGATTACAATGAGGAGGTTACAACCTGTATTTATAGACTATACGTTGTAACTTATCCTCTAAGTAACTAACTAACATAATGCTTAACTGCCTAACTGTAATAACAAAAAACAGGACAGATAAACATCCGGTAGAACATCACAGTACTGAATAAGTTTTATGATTACAAACAACAGATACATTTCATATATATATATATATATATATATATATATATATATATATATATATATATATATATATCACAACTAGAAATCTAACCTTTAGTGAATATTCACCAATAGAATGTCCCCTACGTCAGTCTTTCTATTCTCAACATAAGCTCCCTAGCCCTATAGAGTTGTGCTACTACCGTAGCAACTCCACAGGCCCGTCCAAAACCCAAAGTTTCAACCTAGACCACCACAAACACCAAAAACACCACCCTCCCAAACACCAAGTACACCATCAAAACATAACCAAACCCTACCTAAAAAAAAACACCTTTTTCAAACCACTCAACCCACATCAAAACAAACCATCCACAATCCTAAACCCTCACACAAACATAAACCAGCCTATCCCACCCTTTGCCAAGACCACAACTCTAACTACAAGCTTCAACAATTTTTTTTTATAAAAATTGAATTATAAGGAGTACAATGAGTACTCGGCTCTTACAATTCAAGAATAATCACTTTAGATACCTTGAAAGCAAGCTAAAAGATTATTACACCAATCAGAGAAAACAACATTGACATTACTACCTCGTCCTATGAACTAAAACCATGAAATATAAATAATTTGGTCCACTAGAGTTAATACATTAACATGGTCTCCTTTGAACAATATATTATTCCGCATACGCCATATGCTCCATGTCGTCGCCAACTAAATTAAATGGCGAAAGCTTACAAGCTTCAACAATTCATCATTGAAGAAAGAGGAGAAATTGTCTTGTACAAAAGATGTTGAATGCAATACCAATTACCAAATAAGTTAAATTTCATCATTAAAGCAATTTAAGTAAGAATACCTAACTCTCTTTATGCTTTCATTTTTTAACATCAAGGACGTAGAGATCTCCTTATACTTTTCATCAATGAGTTGTGGAACCCTTCCTCTACATGATGAGATAGTTTTCTGATCGGTTCTTTTATGCTTTTCTTTGGCTCTTAAATTGTTTGTTTTTGGGCTGCTTGATTTTGGTGTAGGCTTGTTTACAAGGCCGGTCCTGACTATTTGAAGGTCCGGTTTAAATATTGAAAATAGACTCCTAATAAAAATATGTTAAAAAGTTAAAAAGAATCATCCTCTATTTAAATTATAAGTAACATAAGAAATATCAATAATAAATTGGTCTGAGGGTAAGGGTTTTGGTCCTCGTAAACACGTGGTCACAAGTTCGATTTCATGGCTCATGCGTATGGACAAAATTCGGTTGAGATGAGAGAAAATTCCTAATCAAGAAACATGTAATTTTTACTATCTTACTTGATTAAGATTTCTTTTTACTAAACATGTGATATTTTATGGACATTGATAATATATAACTATTATTATATGACCTCAAACTTAATATTTTGAGTACATATGATATTTTATAAACACTAACAATATATAACTATTATTATAGGACCTCAAAATTTTGAGTCGAGATCTCCAAAATTTGGAGGCCCGATGCCATCGCTCACCCTGCACGCCTATTGGGGCCAGGCCTGCTTGTTCACTACAAAAATTCATGTGATTACGGAGGAATAAATTCCTAGGAAATTAAACACGCCAAAATTCCTAGTAAATGAAGATTCCCGAGGAAAAATTTCCTTGCTAAGTTCGACTCTATTTCAAGGACATTACCGAGGAATTGTGGGTCAAAGTGTTTCCTGGGATATTTCCTAGGCAACTTTCTGCACAGACCGCCAAAACAGGTGTGATTTGACAAGTCGTTTCCTAGGAATATTTCGTCACAAATGTATATAATATTTTAATTTTAATGGGATGCTTTCCTAGGAAACAATCATTATTAAAATATGTCTTAAAAAAAATCATTATTAAAATATAAATATATATTATGCAAAATATTAAAACTGGTGGCAAATAATTTTTTTGAATTTTTTTTCAAAATAATTGCGCCAAAATTTAAATATTTAAAAATTGCGCCAAAAAATTGAAAATTCAGGAAAACCGTTTCGAGGAAAATTTTCTCGAAAATGTTAAAAAAATTATATTTTTGGCTCCAAAAAAATTAAATTTTCGAAACAAAATGAATTTTGAAAATTCCGCCAAAAATTATGAAATTGGAAATTTGCCCCAATAAAATCGTATTTGGAAATTTCAAAAAAATTATGAATTTGAAATTAGCGCCAAAAAAATTGAAATTTTTGGCTCTAAAAAGTTCAAAAAATAAATCAATTTTGCGCCAAAAATTTTCAATTATTTAAATTTTTCCAAAAAGTATGAAATTTGAAATTAGCGCCAAAAAACCGAATTTGAAAATTTTGCAAAAACTTATGAAATTTGGAAAAAATTGAATTTCCTCCCAAAATTTTAAATTTTATGTTGAATTAATGTAAAAAAAAAAATTTAATTAAAAATGGTAAATAAAAAATATTTTTGTGGTCGTAGTAAGTAGATTTGAAGAATGAGAAAACAATTTAAGGTGACCATGTTAAAGAAGAGATGTTTGAATCAATGTTAAAGAAAATAATTAAAGCAAAAAGATTGAATGTGTGGAAAGGATGAAAAATATATAAGATAGTAAGCGTAGAAAGATTGATATTGTTGAAACAAGAAAGTGTAGAAGAATAAATTTTTTTTTTGTGTAAATGTGAAAGTAAAGTAAAAAATCATTGAATGTTGAAAGAATAAAGTAAAAATTTAGGAAGATGATGAGTGAATTGAAATGAAAAGAATGAATGTTGAAAGAATATATATTTTTTTTTTTGCAGTAGAGAGTGTGTTATATACTCCCTCCGTCCCAAAATATAAGCAAAAAGTGGTCAACAAAAGTGGATGTATTTGGTTAAAAATTTAGTCCAAATACATCCACTTTGGTTGACCACTTTTTGCTTATATTTTGGGACGGAGGGAGTACAGATAAAATTCCGAATTTTTAAGAATTCCCGCTAGGTAATTAATGTCTCTACACAGACATCTCCAAAAAAAAAATTCAAATTTACACTTTCCTGTCGAAGATTTCAATTGTTGTTAAAAAATTCAAAAGTAATTTATATTTAAGATTTTTTTTTTACAAAAATAAATGTTAAAAATAATAACATTCCTTAATAAAAATCATATTTGCTTCAAAAATAAAAATCATATTTCAGTTTCAATTATATTTAAAAGGCTTAAATGCAGTTTTGGCCCCTCAAGTTTCACAATTGCTTGATTTTGGCCCCCCACATTTCAATTGCTTGATTTTAACCCTCTAAGTTTCACAATTGCTTGATTTTAGCCCTCTAAGTTTCAATTGCTCGATTTTGGCCCTCCAAGTTTACCCCATTTTGCATTTGCTAGCCCCCGTTGACTTTTTTGACTATAAATTGCATATGTGACATTTTAAAAAAATTAAAAATATGTTTTAATTAAAAAATAATAATATTTGCTTTTATAAAAATGTATTAAAAATTGTTTTTTTAATAAAAAGTTTAATAATTATTTTTTATTTAAAAAAAAGTTTACAAAGTTTTTAAAAAATAATTCATAAAATGTTTTTTTTTTACTTTTTTATATAACAAAATTATTTTACAAACTACATGTAATAAAATAAAAATTATAATTTAGTTTGTAAAAAACAATTTGTAATTTATTTATTTATTTTTAAATACTTATTTAATTTTAAAATGCCACATAACCAATTTTTAATCAAAATATTCAATGGGGGGCTAGCAAATGCAAAAGGGGGTAAACTTGGGGGGCTAAAATCGAGCAATTGAAACTTGGAGGGCTAAAATCAAGCAATTGTGAAACTTATGGGGTTAAAATCAAGCAATTAAAATGTGGGGGACCAAAATCAAGCAATTGTGAAACTTGGGGGGCCAAAACTGCATTTAAGCCTATTTAAAAATATCCAAATTTCTAATCATAGCATTAATTGTTACACAATTTTCGAAATATTATTACAAAACGAAAAGTGAAATTAGTGTTTAGAGCCCCCCTCTTCATAGTCGTCCTCACTCTCAGAATCAAACAGGTCATTGGAGCATGTTATCCAGATCCATAATGCGGCAGTGATGGTGGCGGTTGAGTTTGTTTCGTGAAAGAAAAATATTGCTCCATTCGTTCCTGACAGGTGAGATTTGAACTCGCCACCTCACAACTCTAAAACATTCGAACAAAGTTGCTGACCACTAGACCAATTGCCAATTCATGATCTTTGGTGTCGAAAAAAAAATACTTAAAGCAATATTTTAAATGATGGGCTTGAAAAAAAATTGAAGCCCCGATTTTTTGGAGGCCCTGGGCTGGGGGCCTGGTCACCTTGGCACAAAACCGGGACTGATCTCAGGAGTAAACGTTGCAAGACAAGACTCTTTTTCAAGAGCAGGAACATAGAGAAGAGATCTGTACTCGTAGTTGGGGGCCATGTCCCAAAGCTCCAGTTGAAGGGCTTGAGGTATATCTTCCTGGCTGGCTGGAATACTCTAGCTGTTGCTGCAAATATTGTGCGACTAACTGATCAAATTTTTCCTGTATACAAAAATAATATAGTCAAATAAAAATTCTTGAATAAAAATCTTAAAAAATAATTCAAAAATATCAAATTACAAGTTCACCTGAGTATCTGTAGATCGATCGTCCACATAGGCACCCGTCCCCTGCCTTCTGTGGTTGAATCGTGGAACGATAAAATCCAAAGTATACTTCCATATCCACTGATTCAAAAAATGACTATCAGGAACGATAAAATCCTTTAAAAAAATCAAGTCCCTTTTTCACAGCACAAAAAAGAAGAATAGGAACGAAAAAAACCAAAAGGAGATCACTTTTTCATTTTTGATTTCTTATATCCATATTCATGGAGATCATAATAATTAAGAAACGAATGTGTAATTCTTTTTCTAAAATTGAACTGGTGGTTCAGAAATAATTTGTCTTAGCTGGTGGTGATTCAAGTGATAGGAGTGGTGAATGGTGATGATGAGATGATTTCTTCGTCTTTATGGGACGAATGCAAAATGTTAGCACTCCAACGCTCAAGTCAGTATTTGAAAGAGGTTAAAAAAGGAGTGTAGAAGTGGAGGCGCATATATTTCATACCTAGAGATTGATGTATATGAAATGCTTGTATATATATATATATATATATATATATATATGGATATACAGTATAGTGTGGTTCCCTGTGTGTAAAGGATCTGTCGCATATAACACTTGAATTGTCCTTTGTGGGGCATTTGGCCTCTATCCTTGCTTGTGGTTTGGTACCGTGGTCGTTCTGCCACGTGATTATTCTTATCCCATTATGAGGTATATGAAGAATGCCTAAAGAGTATTTTATTGAAAAATTCAGTTATTACTCAACAAATTCAAATTTTGATTTTTAAGGGATGAGATCAATTCAAAAGTGTCTTATTGTATCTTTTATTAATTAAAATGAATTTCTCTTTCTTATTTAGTTATTTCTTGAACAATTGAATTGGTCTAATTCATAACCGTTTGATAGATTTTATTCTTCTATATCTTAGGGATATATCAAGAGATAAATAATCGGCCCGGTCCTTTGATATATATTAAGAGTTGTGTGAAAAAATGGAAGTGGAAATTTTTGGTTGAATGAATTTTTGGTTAAATGGAAGTAGAAATTGTGAACTGATCACACATACACTTGACTTGAGGATGCAACGTTAACCGGATGAATTGAATGGATGCAATATTCACTGCGCCACCAGTCCTGCCACACGCGTCTGAAAAGTTATTGCCACACCAGACGTTTCCGACGATTTTTTCCTCGGTAACATTATTGAAACCTATATGTTGGCCGTTTGCGAGGAAAAATTCCTCGGTAACGTGCTTTCATGAAATGCGTCAGATGACAAATTGTTTCCACGGTAATGCTTATAGTTTGCGAGGAAATTTAATTCCTCTGTAATTTTCGTAGGAAACTAAGAGAATTCTTATAGTGTACTATCTTGTTTGCTATTTAGCACTCCCTAGTCCCTAATTTCCACTTTATTTTGTAATGAGTTAAGTATTTTGTATTGTAATGAGTTTTTTTTTTTTTGAAGGATTGTATTGTAATGAGTTATCCCTACTCTTTCTGTCTTTCATATTTGATTTATCATTAAAAACAAAGTTTGAAAAAAATACAGAACATTTAATATATATATATAATCAAATTTTACTAGGCTTACATTTGAGGGCTAATTAATAAGAATAATTGGGAGCCTAAAGCCTAGCCTTATTTACCTATAGTTTGAGTTCATTCCAAAGAAGTTATATATGCTTCTAAATGAAACTCATGACATGAGAAAACTGCATCACCAATGACCTATAGTTTGAGTTCATCACTAGTTTGTAAATGTTGATGCAATTAATTATTGGCTATGATTCTTTTATTTCCAAATATATATATTTTCTAATAATTTGTCTATGAGTCAGCTTGACCGTTGTTAGTATTCAAATGATCATTTTACTTATTTTCTACCTTTCCTTGCCAAAAGGAAAATAAAGAAACAAAACATAAAAGAGCAAGGTTCACATATTGTAGTAATTAAGTAACTATCACAATCATTGATATATTGCAGAGAAATGCCGCGGATGCGCCTCAATTGTGGTCATGTTTGGATAAATATATATAAACTACTTTGATGTCACAACCCAATTCATGGTTAGATAGCTTCTGTTAAAGTTCTGCAAAAAAAGAAGAGAAGAATAAGACAAGAAACATGATTTTATCCCCTTGAACTTAATGTAAGCTAAGCAAGAATAGAAATTGCTTATATTTTTTATGTAAGATAAGAAGTTGAAATTGCAACCAAATCGTAATATAGATAAATAAACACATCATATTCTTACATACCAAAATTACAACTCAAGTCATACACATATTAAGCTTGGTTGGTGATTACATTCAAAGAAAAGGAATACTAAAAGGAAAATCCTTTTCAATTTCAATCTACAATCCAAAAAACAAAATTAACCAAACATATCAATTTAAAAGTTCCATAGTGATACATCTTCAAATTCACCTACATCAATATCTTCATAGTCATACTCCAAGCTATGTGTAGGGGACATTAGCACCATATTCCTCCACAAATCCGGCATATCTTCCTCCTCTTCTTCCGCCACGTCCACAACAAACATATTCAACTCCTTTGCGGCAACAACAGCTATAACCGTTTCAATTAAAAAAAATTCCGGTCTAAAAGCCTCGGCGTCTTCTTCTTCCACTTCCGAAACAAACATACTCAACTCCTTTTCTGCGACAACGGCTATAACTGTTTCAATGTCATTAGTCTTTAAAGTTTTTTCAGGTCTAAAAGCCTCGGCCGCTTCTGTAGCTGCCTTTTGAATATCTTTTGTCTCAGATGTTGCAGGAATAGGGAGACGCCACACTGAGTCTGCGAAATTGAGACAAGCATAGCGGCCCCTCAATGCCAAGGCCGCAACATCGTGGGCTCGGGCTGCCATCTCGGCTGTTGGAAAAGTCCCTAGCCAAATCCTAGTCTTTTTGTTAGGCTCCCTCATTTCACAAACCCATTTATCTAAATTCCTCTTCCTCACACCCCTATACACCGGGTGGCGAGTTTCCTTGAATATCTTCCTCCCTGCTCGCTTCTTGGGACAACTCGCGGCTAACCGCATCTCCCCATCGGAATCTTGTGAAGAAATAAGATGTGAATAAGGAGAGTTTTTACTAATAAACATTTTTAAGTGTTGGAGAGAATGGAAAAATGTTTTGAGATGGAAAGTGGGAAGTTGAGATAGTTGGTGTTAAAAGAGTGAAGACTAAGGTGTAATATATATAGTAAAGCATGTTGAGTTTGGTTGAAGGAAAATTATAGGTAATGGTGAGAGTGAGAGTGTGAGTGTGTGTGTTTTGTGGAACGGGAGTCAAAAATTACATGCATTCATCTCTTGTATGCCTTTAGATTGAATTTTAATGGGTCCGATTTTAAAAATAAATGACTAAGATTCACCTGCAGTCAAATAGTGACTGCGGGGAATTCATTTTGGTGTTTTGTGTGAGCTAGAGATATTTTACATGTGTGATAAGCCAGGTGGTTGGCTAGTTATTGAAGGTTATGTAATTGGCTATGAATGATTTTGAAAGAGAAAGGCAAGTCGATGAGAAAAGAGAGAAGAGACGGAGAGAGAAAATGTGGGTGTTGTATGTCTAGTAGTATGACACTTGTTTGGCTTAAAACTACCAATGCTATTAAAATATCGTCTTTCAATTTTTATTTTTTTGAAGACATGGTATCAAAATATCGTCTTTTAAAAAAAAATATTTAAATAATGTTCAAAACACATTCGCTAGTAAAACTATTTTTTTTCCAAGAGATGTTATCAAAATATCTATGCTACTGTCCTCCCAAAAAAGAAGAAAATATCCATGCTACGCTAAATAGGGTTATTTGAAGGATTCATAGGAATATACTTTTTTTAGTTCTTTAAATCTTTTGTAATTTTTATATACATCAAGAAAAATTAAACAACATCGTTTGTATGAGCAAAACCTAAGAGCCTTCTCTTTCTTGTTGAGATGTTCGGGGAAGCTCGGAAGAAATATCGGGTTAAATATTTCAGAACTATAAGAGAGATGTTACATCTCCACCAACAACCTTAAGACATTAGGTTAATGATTCACATCTCTTACAAATCCAACATCCTTGTCATTCATAGTCGATGTGAGAACTATTCACACTTGAAACCCAACAATTTCCTCAAAGTATGAGTTCTCACATATCAATACAAGAAATTTGATTTTTATCAGCGCATTTTTTCATTACAAGTCGTTGGCAAAACTAACAATGACTGATAACGAAAAAAACGCTGTCAAAAATCAAATTTCTTGTATTGATCCAATACCAGGATCCACTCATTCTCTCCCACCAAGCCGAACCACAACTTTGATACCACTTGTTGGGGACTCCACGGAAGCTCGAGGAAAAATATCGGGTCAAATGTTCCAAAACAACAAGAGATGGAGACGTCACATCTCCAGTCCAAACCTTAAGGCATTATGTTAATTAATGGGTCACCTCTGTTATAAATTCAACATTCTTCTTGTTTATAGTTGATGTAGAACTTAACCACTCACACTTGAAAGCCAACACTTGTCTCAATTATGCATTTATGCATGAAAGACGAGTGGTGTTGACTATTATTGGCCTGAAATAATCTATCTAGATAAATTTTGATACATTAAAAATTTAACCATTTGGGCAGGTTATTCCAGTCATTTTGATTTTGTCACATAGGTATTTTTTCAATTTTTGTACGTATGTTTTTAAAATATTCTTTTGCATATGGATGTGTTAAGTTCTGAATTTTCAAGACACTTGATAACATTAATTTTAGAATTTTTATTGATTAAAATTCATTTTACAACCATTATGTACTTTAATGTTACAAACCTAATATCTTACAATTGAGTTAGCAAATCTTGTTAACTGCAGGGCACTTGTTAAGAAAACAAAAGTTTGTTTTGAAATAGTTAAAATTAAAATTTTTATGATGTTGAATGTATTATTATTTTTAAGAAAATATTTATGCATTTAGTTTCTAATCTTGTGCTTAAATGTTATTAATGAGGGGAAGTAAATCGTAAGATTTGAAATTAATTTACATAGATAAGATTAATGAAAGTTTGCAAATCTTACGTTAGAGTTGTTAGACACTGAGGAAATTAACTCTGTGTCAATATCTATAACTAATTTTTGGTTGAATTTACATAGATTAATTTAGGGGAGCTTACAAAACTCATCTTAGAATTATCAGACTTAGAGTTAGAGCTTGCAAACCTCTACCTCTAAAGTAAAATTAAATATGTAAATTTGATCCAAATCTAATAAGTTGCTCCTAAACTGATTTTAATTAACCTAGATAAGACTTAGGTGAAACTTACAAACCTAACCCTATGGATTATCAGACTCAGGGGGAGCTTGCAAACCTCAGAACCTGAGGTCAGCTTGTTAATTAAATCAACAAAAACAATTGTGTTTAATATATACTTATGTTTGTTATCATAAAAAATGGGGAGATTGTTGGTATAAAATTGGTTTTGTCTCTAGTGATTTTTATGATAGTAAAGTATTAAAAGTACAATTGGTAATTGAAAGATAAAATTTAGGCTTAATTAGTAAAATAGTCCCTTAAAGACATTTTGAATTTCAGATTGGTCCCTTAAAGAAAAAAATGTCTGAATAGGTCCCTTAAAGAAAAATATATGAATAGGACCAAACTGATTAACAGATATGTCTTTAAGGGACCTATTCAGACCTTTTTTTTCTTTAAGGGACTTATTCAGACCGTTTTTTCTTTAAGGGACCAATGTGAAACCAAAAATTTCTTTAAGGAATCATTTTACTAATTAAGCCTAATTTATATCCACTGGAACGGGTAAAAGAGAAGCTGAAACAAACTCTTAGAAGCAGACTCTTTGCAAGCTTTAGAAGCTGAAGAGCATCAAAAGCTGAAGAGCGTCAGAAGCTGTTACTACAACATGACTCTGAGTTGGTCAGACTTTGGAAGGTCAGACTTTGGTAACTCAGAGGTTCCCATCAGAGTGGACTAAGTTAACAGGAAAGAAGAGAATACAATATCACTATTATGGCGGTTGGAGCAGTTGTCCTTTTGCCTGAAATGTAAAGACATTATCCTCTTCATCAAAACCATTGCAGCGGTTATTACCCAGATTGAAACTACTTTTGCATAAAGTGAATTACAAGTTCCAACAAGCTTCCCAATCCTCATCACCAAGTTGAAGATCATCATCAACACTTTACAGACTTTGAAGTGTTATTACTCTGCCAAAATCAAAGCTGCCAAAAACAGTACTTATGAATTTTTACAAACTTTGTATCTTAGAATTTAAGTGTTCAAAAATATTGTATTTGCGTTGTATGTTGTAAAAACCTCTGATAGTATATCAAGTGTTTGATTCAAACTTTCTTAAATTTGTTTTAAGTTAGTTAGTGTAAGTCTCTTGTACGTGGTACTTGAGCAGGAAGTCTTAAGCTAGTGAGCTTGTACAATTGTAATTATGAGTGATTATAGTGAACTCCCTTGAAAGTTCAACGGAACTGGACTACTCTCGTTTGTGGCAGAAACCAATATAAAAAATTGTGTGTTATTTTCTCTCTTCTCTCTCTTTGTGTGTTTACTTTTCCGCTACTAGTAAATCTGATATACAAACACTCAAAGAATTTTAGAAACACAAAATGCAATTCCAAATAATGTTACGGCTAAAACTAAGGTCGATAAGGCTATACCAAAGATCTAAATCATCAAACAAGCATGGGAAAACATGGATGCGGGAGAGTGCGAACAACCATATGTCTCCAAACACCATAGAAAGAAGAACAATCGTTCCACAATAGTGCTGGACAACCCTACACGACTACAACACTCGTTCTTTAAGAGTCCAATTCTTTCATTTATCGTTATGAATTTTGGAGAGGGAAATGCTAGGATTAACATTTTTTTTTCTTTTTCTTTTTGGGGTAAGACATAATCTCACCTTGTATATATATTTTTTCTTTTCTTTTTCTAAAAATATATTTGGAGCTATAAGCATATGATTTGGAATGTCTATTGTTCTTCTGATGTCTAGATACTCTTGATTTATATAAAAAAAAAATCTTATTTTAGATCAACATCTCAATAAGGAGAATGAATTCTCTCAATTTTATTTTCCTCAATTTTGTTAATCTCCACCTTTTAATTCACTTTTTTCCTCTTTTTCTTTTATCTCTCCTCACAAATCAATGGCTGGGATCGTACTATTTCCCTCATGTAATGGAGAGAATCCATTCTCTCAACAAGGATTAAATGTATTATTGATTGCAAAAGAATTTTAAATAAAAATTACTATAATTTATTTAATAAATAAATAATTTTGTTTCGAAGAAATAAAATCTAAAGGAAAATAAAACATCTCACTTTTAAAGTTTGATTTAATTTTCATTTAATGTTGGAACCACTCTATAAATTATCATGTGCAGTTTTTGTCTAGTTCACCGATATTTTTCACTATGATTTTAACAGCACATGCGCATAGCTTCTATGTAGGTACGAGGAGTAACCAACAGTTGATCAGTTGACTATGTTTAATCGGGAAGCAGATTTCCTGCTGTAATATTCCACAAAGTTTTCACGCAGTTTTAATTGTGGATCGTCCGATCTATTATGTATGGTTGTGATTATTTTGATGGATTTTATAGCTGATTTGATCAGATCCGTCTGATCAAGAAGCAATGACTGAGATTGAAACTGCGTGAAACTGTGTGATTTTATTACTGTAGCAAATCCGAATCCGTTTAATCGTGAATTCTCGTACACTATGTTTGTTTGGATTTTATGTACATGGGACAATCGAGTTCCTCTTTTCCAGCCACATGTTTTGAGATCAATGGCTACATTTGTTTCTTCTTTTCTTTTACCGCTTTGCTTTTATCGTGGATACTTCGCATATAATTGCTGAGATTAATATTTGGAGTTATTCAATATAATACACGTTAAAAAATTTCCTCAAAAAATTTAATACTATTGCATTTTTAATATAGTTGAATTCGAAACAAAAACCTCTAGTAAATGAATTTAGATTAACTATTGTAAAAAAATCACTCTGTTATAAATCTCGACAGTTCAATTATAATCAAACGTTTTAGATTAAATAAAAAAAAGTAACTATCATATGATTTCATCCGTTAATTTTTAATCGGAATATTTAGATGTATTACACGCATGCAGTAATAAATAGAATGAAATTTACTAATTACTATATCTTGAGGTGTTCTTGAGTTAAATTTGCAGCTTTGTTTCTCTTTATTGATGTCGGCATATATAATTTTAATATTTAATACTTCTATGGCCTATGTTCACTGCAAACCAAAAAGATCATGAGTAACAAACAAAATTATGGAGGGACACCACACCAAGGTCAAAAAGAGCAATAATGTTATCAAAATATCTTTTAGTATACCACTCCTTTCCGATATTTTTTATCAAATTAAAAATTAATGCATTTGATTCGAGATATTTTTTATCAGCTAATATTTTTCTTTCTCGAAAAAAATAAATTGTAATTACAAAATTAATAGGAAATAGTACTTTCTTCATCTCAAAATAAATGACATTTAAAATTATTTCATAAAAAAAAAAAGAAACGAATGAATATATGTACTTTGAAAAGTTAGTGTGGTGGTTCGGATTGTAGGTTTATAATGTTAAAGGTTGTGGGTTCAATCTCTTTTGCTACAATTTAAGTTTAGCGACACAGTTTTCGTCCGTTTACCTTTTGTTCATTTGTAATTATTTTATATATATATATATATATATATATTAAAAAAATCAAAATAAATAAAATATATGTAGAAATTAACTAAACAACACTTATTTTGATACAAATTTCTTTCGGGAGCTTCTACGGTACATATGAAAAATTTCAATGTACTGGTACATTAGATTAATTAATTAATAAATTAACGATTATTTTATAAACCAAAAAACTATTTGTCAACTATTGTATTTCAGAGATGATAACTTCATAAGAAAAAACACAAGTTCAATGTTTTATAAACATTATACTATTTTTTTTACATTTTTTTCATAAAAAAATTCAAAAACGAGTATTATGAGTGAAAAAAAAATCAAAAAAATATAATATTGTACTTCTTTGCAATTTTGATAAATATTATTTAGTTATTATAATATTTTAAATGATATAAAAATGATTTCTTTCGAAAACATATTTATTTACCTAATAATTTATTGATCTAATGTATCATTAAATTGAAATTTTTTATATGTATTATACAATTTCGCATTTCTATAAAGCAATTATATCTATATATATAATTCCTAGATAGTTGTCCAATTGTTTATCTAAAACCCTAATCCACAAACCAATCAAAACCTTTCATTTAGCCACATCACTTACATCCATTTAATGTGTGGTACTAATTATAATTATAATTATAATTATAATTATTATTATTGTTTTGGGTTTTTATCCATTTTAATTTTTTTTTAATTTTATTATTTTGTGTATTTTATTGTTTTTTGTTCAAAATAGTTAATGTTCAAAATTTGTCTATTCTTTGTGTATATAAGGAGTTGGTCAATTGTTAGGACTACTTCCTAATGTTAGTAAAAAAAATTACTAATGGTTGGTATGCACCGCATGATTTTTATCATATTCGATTTTGAGTATGAGTTAAGTTGGTTTATCTTTGCTTCAATGAGTTTCAAATTAATATAAATGACAAATTCAATAATAAAATAGTTTATCCAACTCATAATCATGCCTTATTCAACGTCAATTGTTTTTCATGGTCAATTATATGTTGTCATTTCCAAAGTTATTTTAAAGAATGAGTTAAACATATTGCTAACCAATGTTAACGAAGAAAATACCAAAGTAACTTCAAATGTGATGTATAAATAAATAAGTTTTTTAAATGTATAAACATATATTTAACATCTATATCACATTTAGATAACTTTTATTGTTACTATTATTTTGATAATACCAATTATTTCAATTTTAAATTACTACTTATACAAATAATTTTTTGACGTTATAATATAAAATAGAGCATAAGACCCGTGCATCGCACGGGTAAGCGTCTAGTTTTGAAAGAAAGGAGTACACTCACATAATAATTAAGATAACGTGTGCCATTTTTTGCCTCAGAAAACAATACGTGTTATGGCATATAAAACTTTTTTTGTCCATAAGTACCTGAACTTTTAATACGCATGTAAATTCGAACAAACGATTTTCCGTTTCTGATGGATTTTGCAAGTGCATAAAATCGTTATCAAATAATAAAGTAGTAAGTTATTGTCTCCACAAAGATTGTGCCAAAATTACTAGTTTCGTTTAGAAATTTAGAAAATAAATATGTTTTGCATTCGCTTTGTTTGTTTTGAAAGGGTTTGACAGTTGGAAGTAAATAGCAATTAAATAAATGACAGAGAAATAAATAACAATTAAAGTAAAAGGTTGTGCAAGTAGATGTACGAGGTGGTTAAGTGTTTTGAATCTCTCCCTTATTCCTGCTTGGTAACTGGCGTTACCTGCCTTACTATTTGTTATCCATCAGACGGATTAATTTCTATTAAAATAAGTTCAGTGTTACCATTCCTTATCACTATTGCAATTTGAATAAAGTTTAGTCAACTGCTTGTAGGTTTCCCTCTTGTTTTTATAGTATTTTTACCCTCAAGTTCAATATTTAACAAATTCTCACGTGTTCTCCTACCTTGTTTGATACCCTAAACATGCAGAATTTAACTAAGTGTGAATCTTAATCCTACCCCCTTCCTCAGGTACTGAATTTAATGGTCTCATGTTGGTTGGTTGAATTGTCTTTAGGTTTGAGCCTATTAGTCTGTTGTCACAAGATCAGCTAATTCCTATGGATTCGTTCTATAATGTGATCAAGATTAAGAACAAAGAATTAAAGCAATAAAATTATATTGAATAACTAAATAACAATTGAATATAATCATATTCGAACCAAATTACATGTCTCAAACATTCATAAAGGAGTTCATCTACTCGACCTAACATAGGAAAATACAATTACAATGACAATAAAAAGAAAAGAACCTTAATGCCCTCAGAGTTCCTTGGCCCTCCTTGCCTCCTCCTTAGAGTTCTCATAACTATACTTGAATATTAGAATTGCTCTCAATATTTATGAATGAATAATTGTGAAGGAGAATGACTCTATTTATAGTTTTTCAGTTGGATTTGACCTTTTTTCCTGCGCTCCATCGTATCCACTGTAGCCCCGATGCGTTCAGAATCGCCTCATCGTGGCCACGATGGTTCTTATTGTGGTATGATGAAGATTTGTTATGGATTTTCTCATTTTGTTTAACCGCCTTCATCGTGTTGCAATGAGTCTCATCGTGGGTACGATGGTGCGCGCATTTTCTTCGGTTTTTGCCCTTTTTTTATTTATTTATGTTTTTTCCACTTTTCTTGCTTCTTGGCCAAGTAACTTCATTTCTCTAGGTATTTGTTTGTTTTTGGTCCTCAATTGCTACTAAAACTACTAAAAACTATTCTAAAATACTACTAAAAAAATCAGATAATTGACTGTCATCCATTTTTTTTAAATGATCTATTGACTAAAAATTTCATTCTTAAAATGAATATGTGGAATCATGGTTTTTGATGATTTACTAGACTTTAAATAAGACCTTAAACAACAACAAATTTTCTCTCAGTCTGGTAATCAATTCCAAAGTTTATAATATATTTTTTAAGTTTTTACTTTCTTGTTCTTTTAGTTTTCTGTTTTTAGATTAGTTTGCAATGGCTCACCATGTCTATGTGTGAGTTGTTCTCTTTTCATCTTAGGATTATGGAAAGTGATCTAATAATATACTTTTCATAATTTATTGTTTTATCTTTCAAAAAAAATAATAATTTATTGTTTGATGCTTTAGTTGAATGAAATTTCTAACAAATCTTATTCATATAGCTCTTTATTTTATAAAATCTTAGAACATGAAGGTGAAGGATCCAGAGGTAAGGTGAAGGTGATTTATGTTCTTATCTAAATGATATGTCCAAGAACCATGTGCTTGAGGTGGCATAAATGTTCTATCTGCTTATGGGAGTTATCCTCGTTAATTAGCCTGAGAGGGGATATTTTATTGAGGCAAAATCCATTTTAGTGTTTTAATAACAACAAATGTTAAGTTTTATGAATGGTGATCTACTGATGTTTGCACTTGAGTTTTTGTTGAAAGATAGATATTAGCAAAAGTGGACGAGCTAGAAGTCACTCACATCAACAAGTGCATTTATATACTCAAACAATGAAAGATTTGGAGTATCATCAGATAATTACAACAGTAGTATCACAAGCATCAAGAAGATTTTTTAAAGACTGTTGTTTGAATCATACGAGGATTGATTTAAGGTTCAAGCAAGAAAGTAAACTTCATGGCTAATAGTCTTCATCTTCATCAAAAGGTTTACAATGAGAATTAAATATTCAAGGAAAAATCATGATGAAAAACCTGAATCACAAGCTACAAAAGAATATACTATGGATCGATGTTACAAAAGGATTACAAGCTACAAAAGGATCGATGTTGTGTGGCAAAACTCACATTGAATTTTGCACTACATGCTTTGAGGATTTACCATTGCAATTAACGTCAAAGTATCATCCTACCAAAGCTTCTCAATATAACAATGTTTGAGAATGATTTTCCATGAGTTTTACAAAGGAGCTTATGCACAAGGCATAAAGGTTTTAATCATTCTCATTATGAGTACACTCACGCCTTTACTGAAGAATCTCAAAGATACTCAACGAACATAAAACAATGTGTGAAAACATCAAAAGGAATTATGGGAAGTTTTGCAGCAACAAGATTATATGTCCCACTCCTTAAGAAAAGCGTTGAATATTGTTTCAAGCATGATCCGAGAACATTCTCCAGTTCAAGGTATAAACTTTTCCAAGTTAGTACTTCAACACAAGCACTTATTGTGATCCAACAAGTGCTCTTGAGTGATTAATATTGACAGGAACTAAAGCTCATTCATTATATATCACTCTACTTGAAATTGTTGAAAACTACAAGTTTATGAGAATGATCAGAGAACATTCTCCAGTCTGCACTTTTTACACGTGCAAGAATATATCTCAACAATAAGCACTTATTTCATGACACCTGAACAAGAGACAAATAATCACTTTTGCATAGGACTTTATTGAAGAGAATCTCTACAGGATATAAGTCATTTAAGGCAAGGATTAAAAGATAGTAAAAGCAAGCTTCCTATTTGGTCATGTTTAAGGAATAAACATAAACATGTCTTGACAATTTATTTCTCATCAGAGATTATTTGAAGACATATTATGGACCAATGAGATCTAGACAACAATTCTGAAAGTGTACTTCTCAAAAGGCTTCTCAAAATATATTCTACTATATCCTTCTTACAAAGAGAAAGTTACTTGTACTTTCACAAGTACATATGAATAGCAAAAGGATAAGAAGTACAAATATTATCTTCTGATCTTCATGAATACCTTGAGGCCCACACAACAAAACAAGCAAGCACACCTCTCTATTTGATCTAGGCCAAGTATCAGTAAACTTCTGGAGAACGATCTGAGAACGTCCCAAGATCAAGCAAACTTTCTGCACATTCTTTACATATTCGATCCAGCTGTATCCAGCTCTTGTTATTGATACAACAAGGCTTCTACAGTGCTTGTTCGTGGAGAACAAGTTCATACAGCTCTTAGATGCTCATACTCATGCTCCTCAATGACTTCATCATTCTGAGAACATTCTTAAGTAGCATCTTCTCTCTCATCAAATATTATTTGATCTGAATTTTAAAAGGACTAACGGCTAGCCTTTGGCTCCACTTCAACTTACTTGGAGGCCACGAAACTCAGAGCAAACTACATCTATAAATAGCACACTTGGGTGCTTTGAAGATTCAAGAGTTTACACTACAACTATCATATCTACACTTGTCTTTTTCGTGCAAGTTATCAAACTCTTCCACTCTCACCCTCAGCTCTCTAAATCATACATCTTGGATTTGTGTACTACTGAATGAACTGAGTGCATCTGTTATAAGCTTCTCAACCTGATTGAGTTTTATTTGTAAGCTTGTGATCCAACAAACTCTATTGTAAAAGAAAGTATTGACTCAAGTCAATACGTAACTATTGATTGAGTGACACCTTCAGTTTGTAGGACTGAGGTAGATATTAAGCTTGTAGGGCTTAAGGTTTATTGATCTTGATTTAGATCAAGGAGGTTCATAATTTGAGATTACTAGTATCTCAAGATTATAGTGGATACTCACGGAGCGTGAGCACTGGACGTAACACATACTATTCGGGGTGAACCAGTATAATCACTGTGTGTTGATTCTCTCTTTCCTTATCTTATATTTTGAGCAAACACTAAGCACACAATTCACTTTGAATTCGTTTTATTACTAACCAGATCCTTCTGAGATCATTCTAACGTTTTCTTTTGCGTTGCAATTTTTATAAGGAAAATTTTAAAAGAGTCACGATTCAAACCCCTTTCTTGTGACTATTTCTATCACTTCACATTTTCCATGACAATAGAAAATGATTGGATTTGAAAAATTATTTTTATGGTGAAGTCTTATAATTCTAAGATGAATATTTACATATACTATATTTCTTTTCTAACTAAGCCCTATAAATATATAGATAGACATTTTCCTTTTTCTATTCTTCATTAGTGTCTGTGGAATTGATACTTTTTATTAGGACAATTGTACACTTGCGAAACTATCAATACCCTATTTTGTTACATATTGTTTTTAAATCTATAATAAATAGAAGTGTTAAATATGTTTTTAGTCCCTATAAATTATCAAATTTTGTTTTTAGTCGCTATAAAAAGAGTGACATGTTTTGTTCCCTATAAAATTATTATGCATGTATTTTTAGTCCTTGTTGTTAAACCAGTATTTTGAAATATTATTTTGCAGACATGTTTAGAATGTTATAAAAAGTTCTTAAAAATAGGAACACAAAATTTGATTTTTAGGTTGAGATTTTCGTTTCTTTTACCTTTTCAAATTTAAAAAATTATATAGTTTTGTATCATTTTAAACAATTATATAGTTTTGTATAAAAAAAAAAAACAATTATATAGTTTTGTATCGAAACTCTTTATAGTATTCTAAAGATGCTTGTAAAAAATTATTCAAATTTTTAAAAGTTTTAGCATAATGATGACAGTCAATTATATGATGTTTTTAGTAGCATTTTAGGATAATTTTAGTAGCAATTGAAGACTAAAAGCAAGCAAATACCTGGAAAAATGAAGTTACTTGGCCAAGAAGCAAGAAAAGTGGAAAAAACATAAAAAAAGGCAAAAACGTAATAAAACGTGCGCACAATCGTAGCCACGATGAGATCCAGCGTGGTACGATGGAGACGGTTGAAGAAAACAGAAAATTTGGAGAAAAACCTTCATTGTGCCACGATATGACCCATCGTAGCCACGATGAGGCAAAATTGAACGCCATTGTGGCCATGATGGATGCGCAAAAAAAGCCCAAATCCAGCTGAAAAACTATAAATAGAGTCTTCCTCCTTCACAATTATTTATTCAGAAAAATATTGAGAGTTGTTCAATATTCACTCTAGAGTTAGGAGAACTCTAACGAGGAGGCAAGGAGGGATAGAGAACTCCATGGCCAATAAGGTTATTTTCTTTTATTGTCTTTGTAATTTATTTTTTCTAGGTTAGGTCGAGTAGATGAACTCCCTTATGAATGCTTGAGACATGTAATTATGGTTCGAAAAAGTTTATATTCGATTGTTATTAAGTTATTTTCTATAATTGTCTTGTTTTAATTCTTCATTCTTAATATTGATCACATTATTGAATGAACCTAGTGGAAATTAACTGATCCCGTGACAACAGAATAATAGGCCAGACTAAAAAGACAATTCATCCGACCAACCATGAGACCATTAAATTCAGTATATGAGGAAGGGGGCAGGATTAAGAATCACACATAGTTAAATTCTGCAATGATTAGGTTAGTTAAGCGGGCGTAGAGAACTTCTTAAATACTGAACTTCTAAAGGTTAGAATGCACTCTACAAGGCTGAACCGTTAAAGGTAATGATACGATGAAACAAAGGTTAAACCTATCGAAGCATTGATTAGTAGTCCTAATTCAGATTGCAATAGAAATAAGAATAGTAATACTAGACTTATTTTAATGGAAATTAATCCGGTAGATTATAACTAGTAATGAAGAAAAGTATAACGCTAGTTACCAAGCAAGAATAAAGGAGGGATTCGAAATACTTAACCACCTCGTGTGTCTACTCGCACACTCTTTTATTTTAATTGCTCTTTACTTTCTCGTCCTTTACTTTATTGTTATCTATTCTTATCAGTCAAACTCTTTCAAACCAACAAAGTGAATGCAAAGTGCATTTACTTTCTAAATTCCTAAGCGAAACTAGTAATTTTGGCACAATCCCTTTGAAGAACGATAACTTATCACTTTATTACTTGGTTGCGATTCTGTGCACTTGCAGAGCCACCATCAGATAACTAAATAATTTTTAAAATTTTGAAAAATAACATGGACTAAAATTGAATGATAAATTTTTTTTATATGGGCCAAAAAAAATTTATAGCGACAAAAAATATAATTAACTCTAAGGGAAAGGGTAGTCGAGGCTAAGGGGGTAAAGGGTGTCGACCCACGAGCATGCGTGGATTCGTTCCCCACAGACGCGGCGCCAATGTTCCGATCCGATTTCAAGTTCACATCTCCGAAAGATTATCCACTTTGGGGTTAATCCGTCACGGTTTTGTCCTTATAGAAAAGGTGTCTCGGTGGTTTGAAAGGTGTGAGTGTTGTAAATAAACTACCCTTAGCTTCGATCACCAAACAATGTGAGACTATTTTGGTGTATCAAGAACAATAGTGTTTATAAACTACCCTTTCCCTTAGAGTTAATTATATTTTTTGCCTATTATTTTTTTAGTTAAAATTTATATATTTATACAATGACCCTACTTATAAGGTATTATTATCTCTACATAGTCAATCCATTAGGTATAATAAATTATAAAATTAATAAAAACACTAATTAGTGTCTTAAGAGTATTGATTAATTTGTATAAAAAAAACAGAGTATTGATTAAGAAACTAAAAGAATTCAAATTGTATAAAAAATATTATAATTATTACATTGATATAAATAACAACTTATATTTTTTTAAGTTATGATCTTGACTCCACTTATTAAAATTCATGGATCTAGTCTATGATTTGTCTGGGTCTTGTATAGTTTATTTTGGTTCTTGTATTTTGACTCTATTTGTAACCATGCTTAGTCTTCTTGTGCTGGAAAACTATATATATATATATATATATATATATATATATATATATATATATATATATATATATATATATATATATATATATATATATATATATATATATATTATTTTGGCTTGTTAAAAAAAAACAATAATTTTTTTATGAGCAGATTAACAATAATTTTTGCCTTAGTATAGAAAAATAAAAAAATGGTTACTTTCCTAGCAATATATTTCTCGATAAATATAGGTCATAGTATATTTTAGTTTTTTTAAAAGGAATTTAGTGTTGTTATTATGTGAGAAAATCATTTTGAATCTCTCATCATACTTTTTTTTTATTTGACGGATCATCATACTTTTTTAGGGTGTGATTCTCCGTCCACCTTTCTTCACACATCATAAATTTTCTCATTCCACCCACTCACTTTCTCCCCTACCCCCTAACAATTCGGAAAATATTTTCCGATATAGTGTAAATTTTATACTAGAAAAACAGTTCGGAACGTATTATTTGCCATGTGTATTGCTACATCAGTCTCTTTATATTCCACCTAATAAAAAAAAAGGGCCACATCAGCATTTTTGGCATATAAAATGAAACGAGGGATCAAAAGTGCAAAAAAAATTAAAATAGGGTGTAAAAATGTTTGATTTTAAAATAAAGGGGCCAAAATTACTTGAGTTAATACTTTGACACCAAAAAATATATATATATATATATATAATCTTTTTCTGTTTAAAAATAATATAAATAAGGATATGTTAATAAAAAATAATAAATACTACATTTATTTTCTTTCTAAAGTGACAATTATTTTGAGACGAAGAAAAAGTACAAGACAAATGTAGTATGTCATATAATAACTTTGCACTCTAATTTTTATTTAAAAAATAACGAAATGAAAGATTTGGCATGGTTTAGCTTCTTTTTTTTAAGTAATTTAGTGGCTGAAAATTTTATCCTTAAGGTTAATAAATAAGATGTTCAAATTTAAATTTCAGTCCCTGTATATATAATGCAACGTCCTATCAACTAAATCAAATTCATAGGAACTAACATGTTTTAACCTCTTTAACTAGTATGTTGTTAATTAAATGAGAATTCTATTAATGATAAAAATTGGGAACAAGCGAAATATTTATATTAATAAAATTTACTAAAAATAATAAGGTCCACCTTTAAATTATGTCTATTCTCTTAAGGTGAATAAGTGGCTTGTTCGGAGTTCGAACTCCTGTCAAGCATATATAATTAATGATATATCTCTAACAACTGAGTTAAACTCACGTGGATTTAAATTCATTATATTTAAGCATTCTTAATTTATAATCCTGTCTTTAAACTCATTTTATTTTAACCTTAATTAATAAATAAAGAAGTTTGAAATATGAAAATGTGATGCTATTTTCTTTTCCTCAATGCATACAAAGAGAAAGAGTAGAGAAGACTAGATACATACCATTCTGAATGAAATTGCTGAGCATATTAATCACTTGCTTCTGATTATAAGTAGCAAACTGTGAATGACTATTCATAATGAAGTATGAAGAAAGCACATTATTGTTAGCACTTTGCCAAATATATTGTTGCCCGCTCGCCGAGACATAAACAGAGAAACCGACCGAATACAATAATGTAGGGTTTGCAGTTGTTATAATGTCTCATATTTGATAGAAGAGTTAAGCTTGAACAACATATAAGTGATGATTTAAAGTTTTGAAAGAAGTTGTGGTGTTCAAAACTTACTTGTGCAGTTACTCTCAATTTAATATTTTGATCTAACTCAATGAGACTTTCCAGGAGGCTCAACCGCAATCACACAGAAACGATCACAATTCTTGATATATAGAAAAATGCGGCTAATGCACTCATTGCGGATGTAGAGACATTAAAAATTGGATGTCACAACCCAAATCATATGGTTGCAAACCATTTTTTAAAATCCTACAAAAGAGAAGAGAAGAATAAGAAGCGGGCACTGATTTTACCTCTTTTCAAGTTAATTTAATTAGTAAGTGATGGAAATTTAGCAAGTGTACTAAATAGTCGTCACGTAATAAAATTTATAAAGTTCGTATCCGCAGGGATTGTTTCAATCTCAACAAAACAATTAAATTAATTTAGGATTAATAATTAAAATGCAAAGGGGGGAGTTTAACTTGGTTTGAATTTTTATCATAAACTTAAAAATAACTTGGGAATCAAATTGAATGAAAGAAAAGCGATTGATCCTTTTTGGTTCATCTAATTACTATTTCTCTTGGTAATTTCATGTATGATTACAAATTACTCAATTTAGTTTCATGATTAGATTAAATCTCAAATGATTATGCCCAATGTCTTGGTAACATAATCCTCTCCTTTGATCATCGATTCCTAATGTCTTAGGTAATCTATGATCAATTGAGGTTTACAAACTTTAATCTTTTAATCTCAATTAACAATCCGAAATGTCTTAAGTGAAAGTTAATTGATCAATCATTCCTAGATCGATCATTCATTCCTATCGTCATAGTAAAACAAATAATTGAAATCATCACACAGTTGATCAAGTCATGTAAAGCATTAAGCACAAGAAATAATTGAAGAAACTAACTTCGTAATTCATTGATCATAACATATGATAATCACATAGTTCAAGAGACAATTTTGGCAAAAAAAGTCTTGATGATTTTATGAGATTTTGTTGCACTATATTGAGTTTGTGAGATTTTAAAGACTTTTTTACAAAGACTTTTTTACAATCAAGATTTTTAACACATGATTTGAATGAATTTTGAGAGATTTTTTCAAAAGACTTTTTTACAATCAAGATTTCATAACACTTTATATATTAGGAAACTTTTGTATATTAGGAAAATTTTAAAAGAAACAATAAATTTTAATAAAAGAAATTATATTTTTTTGGGAATCCAAAGATTTTAAAAAAAAACCTTACATTTCTTTTTACGTATATGTTTCTTTTTTTTTTGGTACATTTTTACGTATATGTTTCTAATCACCAATAAAAAGGTTATCACCACCACCACCATTGACGAAAAATAGAAGCAGATGAATGGGTGACGAAAAAAATTTGTTTGCCGTTGTAATTAATAAAAACTTTGTAAAAAAGATGGAGAATTTGTTAAAATATTTTTTTGCAAAAAAACATATTTGATAGGTAAAGAAGAAGAAGAAGAAGAAAACCGGTATAATGATGATGAAAGTAAAAAGTCTTGAAGAGTTTGAAAAATTCTCAAGGCTTTTGGGGAGATTGTTGAAAAGGTGAACAAAGAAAAGAAGAAAAAATTGGGTGCAGTGATGATGAACTGTGAAAGTAATAAAGAAGAAGAAGAAATTTTATACAGATGAAAGTAAAAAGTCTTTGAGAGTTCAAAAAAGTCTCAAGGCTTTTGGTGAGATTGTTAAAAAAGTCGGTCAAGTGTATTTTCAACTAAAAAGTCTATCAAAATCCATTCCAAACAAGAATCCATCAAAATTGGTAGACTTTTGAATACCAATGGACATTTTAAAAGTATGAACAAATCTCAATTGAATACCAACAAATTTTGTTGCCCTGAAAAAAAAATCTTATTTGTCTTGATTGAATACCACAAGATTTATTTAACTTTTTTAAAAGTCTTGATTGAATACCTCAAGATTTTTTTGTCATAAAAAAGTCTTTTAAAATCCCATGAAATCTCAATCCAATACACCCCCTAAGAATCCCCTAAGGACCAATCATGATAGTTTAGTTACACATAATAAAATAAAAATGAAACAATGAAGATAAAACCATAGAATAGGCGTGATGTGGGAGCTGCTTGTTTCTTTCAATCCTCCACCACTATGCTAATTCCATTCCTCTGTTCATCCCTTCCTTTCCATCTTTCGCGCAGCTTCCGTCGTGCTACAGTACCCCGCTCTCCCAATTTGCAAAGAAACCTTCCTTTTCATTTCCTTGGTTCGGGTCATGACTTCAACATAAGGCCCAAGTTGTCTTCCTTTCATTGTACACAAGCCCATCATATTAAATGATATATATACTCCCTTTTAGGCCATCACCCACACTACACAATATGTTACTAACTTCACAAAATAAAAACTACACAAAATGAAATATTAATAAAGAAAAATACTTAATTGACTCAATAAACTAAAAAATGCAATTTATTTAAAATGACTTTAAATTAAACACTAAACTAATAAAATTATATTAAAAACTTAATTCAAAAGACTCCAAAAATAGAGACCGATGAAGATTCATCACTAAGCAAGGGTAGCAATAGATTATATTTAATGTCAAAATATGAAAGTGCACATAAATAAACATGTTTTTACATACCAAAATTATATTCTTCTTTCATAAATAAAAAAAAAAAATATAAATAAGATGAGATGCACCTATGTATATAAAAAGGGTTGTCTTTTCAATTCAACCTATGTATACAAAAAGGTTGCAGTAAAGACAATTTCCATTCCACAAATAAATAAAAAACAAATAAACCAAACACATCAAAATTAAAAATTCTAATCATATTAAAAATAAAAATAAAATTAAAACTAAAAATTAAAAATTCCATAGTGATACCTCTTCATCTTGAAAGTCTTCTACATGAATATCTTCATACCCATGATAACCAAAGCTATATGTAGGGGACATTAGCGCCATATCCCTAAAATACTCTGGCATGTTCATCACTCCCTCTTCATGCTCTTCCATACAAACCATACTCTGCTCCTCTGTGGCGGAGGAACCTACATCCATTTCAATATTATTAGTTATTACATCCATATCAATATCATTAGTCTTTAAAGTCTTGTCTGGTCTAAAAGCCTCGGCGGCTAGTGCAGCCGCCTTTTGTATATCTTTTGCCTGTGTGCTGGCAGGTTTAGGGAGCCGCCACGCCGAGTCAGCAAAGTTGAGACAGGCGTAACGGCCCCTCAATGCCATTGAGGCAACATCATGTGCTCGGGCTGCCATTTCGGCTGTTGGAAAAGTCCCTAGCCAAATCTTAGTCTTTTTGTTAGGCTCCCTCATTTCACACACCCATTTATCTAAGTTCCTCTTCCTCACACCCCTATATACCGGGTGGCGAGTCTCCTTGAACTTTTTCCTCCCTGCACGCTTCTTCGGGGTACTCACAGCTAACCGTACCTCATCGTTGGTAACTGACATCCCATAAGAACCCTCTGAATTCGGCAATGACGTGTCGGAGGTAGACGGGTGTGAAGAGAAAGTGTTGTTGGTGTTAAACATTTTTATGTGTTGGAGAGTGGAAAATGTTTTGATTGTGAAGTTTGGAGTTGAAGATAAGAGTTTGTTATGCCGTTAAGAGGTTGTGATTTTGGTTTGTTAAGATTTAAGAGTGAAGAGTAAGGTGTGTAATTATATATATAGTGAAGCATGGTTTGAGTTTGTTTGAAGGAAGAAAAGAGTAAGAGGGGAGAGTGTTTGTGTGTTTTTGTATGAGCGAGTGATATTTTAGAAGCGTTATTATGAGCTGTTTGCCTAGTTGGCTTTATGATTGGTTGTGAATTTTGAAAGAGAAAGAGAAAAATAGTTAAGAAAAAGACAAAAGAGAAAGAGTGTGAGAGTTTGTGGAGGGACACCACACCACTCAAAAATATTAAGTAATGATGTTATCAATAATGGTATCAAAATATCTCTTCTAAGGGTTCACTAATAATGTTTGTTTTTCCTCAACATATATAATAGACTAAATAAGGTAATAAAACAATTGAATGTATATTTTTATTGTATGAATATATCTAAAATATCACAATTATGTAAGTGCTGCAAGGAGGAGCTACAACTTACTCCAAATATCATTATCATTGTATATATACAGTTGAATTGACTCGGTTGTTTTCCTCTTTTCTTATTTCTTAAGCTTGAATTTGCGGGTAATGAAAGCGATATCTACCTACAAAGACATTTGAGTTCTTCTCTTACAGCCACATATATTTTTCAAAAATCAATTTTGGATTAATTTGTTTCTCTTTAATTTGTTTCAAAAATCATTTGAGTTCTTCTCTTACAGCCACATATTTTTTTCAAAAATCAATTTTGGATTAATTTGTTTCTCTTTAATTTTTTGGACTTTGGGTAGGCATTCCAGAAGGGATGGTATCAAATAGAAAGGTTTTCAAAAATAAAAGAAAATGCAATATTGTTTTATGCGCGTGACTAATTTTCAGTAGAAGTATCTATTTGAAGGATTGAAGCTTAAAAAAAAAAATTGATGGTTGGAAATAAATATCTATTTTTATAGAACAGTTTCAATAATTTCATGTGTGGCTTATACTATAATTTATAGTTATTAACCGTATTATGTTATACTCCTCATTAATTTCTTTCAATATTAGGGTTGACCCAAACAATTTCGAGGTTCACCCTTTCGGCTTGAATATTAAAATTAGATCTCTAATTAAAAACTTTAAAAATTTTAAAAAGAATAAACCTTATATAAATTGTAAATAATTTTCATACTATTGATATTGCTCAAATCAATTTCTTATCAAGAGATACATCTGATTGATCAACAAGATAAAGAAAATAATTGACCCCAAAAAATTCATCTTCATATAGCTCAACTCACGCGGTATTTTAATTCCCATCGAATTGTCTTTTTCTTTTTTGTTGTACTGGACTGAATTTATATATTGCCTTTAAAATAAAATAAAAAACATGAATTTGTGGTTCTTTTATGATGAATTTATCAAGAGCTTCAAGTTGAAATTTAGTTAACTAATAAAGTTGTCCCTTTTTTTTACATTTCTCACGTCCGAATCAAACTTTTTATTATTAGGCAATTTAGGAGGCATAAAAAGAATGAAAGAAAATTTAAAACCTAAATTTTTTCACTGTTCTTTATTAATTCTGCGGCATTGAAGTTGAACTGAATAAATAAATAATGTTGAAGTTGAACTGCTACAAATTGTTGTGATTTCGATTAAATCACACCAATAACATTGATGTGTGGAGCAATTACGAGTAAGCAATCAAATTAAGTGAACGGCAATAATAATCACAAATCAAAGGATAAACGGCGAGAAAGAAAGAGGACACAATAAATTGTTTACCCAATTCGGTCAATGTGACCTACTCTGGGGGAGAGAGCAGCTCTCCGATCCACTATCAAACTTGTTGTTCTTGATTACAAAAGACTCTCTCAAAAGGGTTAAAAGAAATAGAGTTTTGTAGTTTCTACCATTTTCCCGAATATCTCCCCGTGAACAAGAGATTCAATGGTAATGATTACAAGGCGGAAAGAAAGTGATTACAATCCCTAGCAGAGGTGTCTCAGAGTTTTAGGAGGCTCTGTGCAAAATATAAAAGTGACTCCTTAATATAAATTTATTTTTTTTAAAAAAAAAACTGTCGATTTAAATTGCGTATAATATAAAAAAATTATTTTTATTCTTGTAAACATATAGATTATCAATATTAAACCAATTGCATTAAATCAAATGAGATAAGAAATACAAAATAATTATCTTTGCATATAACGTCAAAAAGGAACCTCCTAATCTAAGTTTAAATTTTATGCAAAGATTAAAATGGATTAAAACTATATTTACGAGTATAGATAACTAATCTATTGATACTCATATAATATTATATGAACATTAACAATATATAACTATTAGTTTAGGGCCTAAAAATTAATCTATTAATATACATCTGATATTTTATAGGTATAAATAATATATAAGTAATATTATAGGACCTCAAAATTTTTAGGCCCGATACCATCGCACACCTCACACATGTGTGCAAGCCGCCACTGATCCCTAGATAAACCCTAGAAACAACCTTTCTAGTATCTAAACTCAAAGATGACGAAAAACCCTCGAAAACTGCATTTTCTCTCTCCTATGTCGGCTGAACAGTGAAAAAATGCATACATATGTTGGAACTGGCGCATGGGGCGCAGATGCGCCCATTCTGGCGCATGGGGCGCAAATTCCAGCAAGCTCCACAGTTTCGAACATCGTTTTTCAAGACAACTCTCAACACAAATAAAATTAAGAGATAATTAGCAATTTTTAGATAAAATCACAAATTAACATATTAACACATAAGAAGAAAAAATTAGAGATTAAAAAAAGATGAAAAATTAAGCAACTAGTAAACTAACCTTAATTTTAGTTATTCCTATTTTCGGTTTCGTTTTTCATCATTTGTTTATTGTTTCAAAATCATAGCATCAAAGTCACTAGGTTTGGTCTAATGGTGGAGGGTTTGATAGTATGTTATAAGTCTTGGTTTCGATCCACAACTCATTGTAAATAAAAAAAAATCATAGCATCAAAGTGAGTAGCAGTGTGAAGATTGGAGGTCACTGTTTCGGTGGAGGTGCGGCAGAAGTGTGGAGAAAATATCTTTATTTTTTGACAAATTTATTACTACAAATATTTTTTATATCCTTAAATTTTGTTGGAGGGTAAAGCACGGAGGAAATATTTTCTAGCCCCACCATGAAAATTTCTGAATCGCCTGCATAGATTTAAATCAACTAAAAACTAGCCATGCAAACATAGGTTTGTCTTTATATTCTTTTACAACATGGGACAGCAACAATCCTAGCCCTATGCCCCATCTGCTTTTATTT
Source organism: Trifolium pratense (assembly GCF_020283565.1). Taxonomy (NCBI): domain Eukaryota; kingdom Viridiplantae; phylum Streptophyta; class Magnoliopsida; order Fabales; family Fabaceae; genus Trifolium; species Trifolium pratense. The sequence continues at coordinate 46,646,568 of NC_060060.1, forward strand.
TGACCATATATTAAGCATGTAAGTGACATGCTCAATCCAAAAACATAATACACCCATACTGCAATGACCATTGGTGGTACCAATGGCTAATACAATTTTATTTTATTTTTGGCAAAAAATAAATTTTGTTAATTTGATAATAAATTCTTTTTAATAAAATATTTTCTTTTTTTCTCAATTTCAATATGTCAACCATCAAACTTAATTATTTTCGGAAAATGAAAACAAATACTCTCGAGATAATCTTTAAACATCTTAAATAATAAGTTTTTGTAAAAAATTTATGAAAATGTGTGAAATCAACACATTAAAAATTAAAATTTTTATTTTTTAAATAAATTATTCCTTTAATTAGAATGCTTAAAGAGTACCCCAAATGCACTTGTCAGCAAAACCAATTATTTTTTTAATAACTTTATTTCATTTTTCTGCTCTCATTTATTCTGACAAGATGTTTAGTTGTTAGAATTTCATTCATTAAAATGAAAAATGAAGAATTTCAAATTTAAATATTCAGACCTCTGCATATTACGATGTCTTATGCACACATAGACCCACTTTCATGTTTAATGGTTGAGATGCTAGAGAAAATTAATAAACATAAGATTTCAATTGATGCAACTAATAAAGTTTATCATTTTGCAATTGGTTAATATGTTTTTATTTTATCATTTTTGAATTAATGTATTTCTTTTATATATTTTAATAGTTATTAAAATTGTAAAATACTTTAGTTTTGTTTTTGTTTTTGTTTTTACAAGGACTTTTTTTTTTTGGTACCATTTTTACAAGGACTTTAGTTTTGTTGCTATATGAGAAAATCACTATTACTGTCTTCACCCATAAGTTTTCTAGTCTGTGCTTCTTTCTTTACTCGGATTCCCAACTGTAATTATTTGCCACAATTTTTGGCATTAGTTAATCTGAAACGTTGATCATCAATCAGACGGTTAAAATTATATATCATCAAATTTAATTTCAGGTAAATAACTGCGTCACGCAATTAGCGCACCAAATTCATTTCCCTTCTTTTTCTACCTTCTTACTTCTTAGCACCTCAACGAAGAAAATTAATAATAGCTAGTAGGATCCACCTTTTTTTTTGTCTTTCCACTTTATTTGATTAGATTGATCAACAAAAAAATAACGAGCATAAATCTAATATGTACTTTTATAAATTAAAATGGTCTAAAGTGAGCTCTTACTTTTTTTGAGTTAAAAATAATTTTTACTATAATAAAAATTAAATAATAAATGTAATATTTGCATAAAATTTATTTAAAAATAATGAATTCATCTTTGTATTGGGTTCATATTAGATATCCTCCATTTAATTTTCTATTTTGTTGGAAAATTACAAGAAAAAATCTCCAAACAAATAGAAAAACATGCAGAAAAGAAGCTAAAAAAAGAAAAAATATAATTTACTAATTGATTGTGGTTAGGCACTTTATATCTACTCCACAATCTCTAAACAAAATATTTTATTATTCGATCTACAATTTTTATTAGGACAAAAATGACAAACATTTCAAACTTTCGCATAATTGCAATTTTTACAAAAGGCAAAAATACAAATCGTGCGCCGCGCTCAAAGACCACCTGTTGAATAAAGTGATCAAATAGATTTTGAGATTCTACGACGAAAAGTCAATCCAAGACCGAATTAATGACCAAAGAGAAACAAAAGTACTGCATGGGAGAAATAAATGTTGAGCCGATTCGAAGCCTTCATATTCTGACACGCAAAAGTAAACTTCTGGTGAAATAATGCCTCGAGTTAAGTTTGTTTTCGTCGGCAACCTGTAACACAAGAGTTTCCACACGAATACGGAAACTTCTAGTCATTTGGGTGTAATGAGGCTTGGATAGTTGGATGTAGCTTAAGAAGATATTTTTTTTTTAACTGCGAAAGATATATATATATATATATATATATATATATATATATATATATATATATATATATATATATATATATATATATATATATATATATATATATATATATATATATAATCAAGCGTTTTTAACAAAAATGATATTCAGAAATGAATGAACCATGTTTAATTTAACATATTTTTCTTTTTCAAAATAATTACCAAGGATAATTTTAACATAAAATAAGTTAACATTACTTGATATATAATTTTTTTTAATGCAAAATACTATATGTTATTTAAATTTTACGTTGTTAATAGAGATAGGTCTTTTAAGTTTTTCAAATAATAAATAGGTCTTTTATGTTTTACGTTTGTAACATATATGTTCTTTAAACCCTCTTTGTGTTGGTCTGGTGTATTGGCTTGGGACCTGAGAGTGTGCTCCTCCTTAAGATTTCAAGTTCGAATGTCTCTGGTGCCAATTTGGGTGGGCTAATTTAGCTTCTTAAAAAAAAACATATATGTTCTTTAAATTTTTTAAATAACATTTAGGTGCTTCAAGTTATCCTCTCTTACTTAAAAAATAGGACTTAAATGTTACAAACTTACAAACTTTTTTTTTTAGGTACATACAAACTTACAAACTTAAAGGACTTATCTGTTATAACGTAAAACTTAAATGACATATTTGTTATTTAAAAAATTTAAATGATCTATATATTTCAAATGTAAAACTTAATTAAAGGATGTATAAATGCATTTTGGCTTTTGAATAAGCTTTATAAGTAGCACTGTTGAGGCTCCTAGCCGGCCCTAATTTACAAAAAAATTCTTGTCTCCAAGCTCTCTTTGTTCATTATAGAGGGGTGATTTTGGGTCACTTTTGGCCTAGAATCACCCCCTCTACACCTTTTTTTCTTTTCTTTTAATTTAAATAAGTGATTTTCACATAGATTAAGTTTTTCTTTTGTGTTTTTTTGTGATTTCGTCGTCTAAGTGCGGCGTTGTGCTGATCGTCGTCTTGTGCGGCGTTATTTAATTTCCCGTTTTGTTGCGGTGTTCTTTGATTCTTCTCGAAAGATCATCTTCGGTCAATTACAGATTCAATCAATGATTTGGGCATCAACGTTGCAGATCCGGAAGCATGGATATTCCGGTGATTTTAATTTTATCATATTATTTGTTGTAGGCATTATGCCGTTGTATGCTATTAACTCGGATGCTGTGAGTTTGTTCGCAGATTCATCCTTTACGTTTTTAGCGAAGTTGAATATGTGGTTGTATTTGATGTATCTGTCGATTTGAATGAATGAATATCATTTTGTTTGTGTCAAAAAAAAAATGCATTTTGGCTTTTTTTAACTATGTTATTGATGCAAAAAATTAATCGATTTTAAGTCATTAGGTTTGGTCTAGTGGTGAGGGGTTTGGGTAGTACGTTATAAGTCCTGAGTTCGATCCTCAGCTCATTGTAAATAAATAAAAAATAATTGATTTTATAATTGATTAATTCCGGAAAGAAAATTTGACCGACCACTTTTAATGGAGTTTCTTTTCATAATTATATTTTTTATATCCACATTAATATTCGAACACAAAAAATTGTTGCTAAAAATATTGAGTTTAAGTGGTTAACAAGCTCCCGTTATGACGAATTATTTGAAATAACTACTATTTTCCGAGGTCAAGTCTATGGTGCACAAATGAGATAAATCTTTCACCGTATACAAATAATATGTGATGTTCTAGCCGATAAAATCTTGTATCACTTGTGATTATTAGTTAGACAAAGCCATTCTTCAGATATTTGTCTGTCCTTCTTACCACAAACAAACAAAAATTCCATTATTAGTTATTTGTCGTTCCAACTTCATTCCCATCAGTTTCACTTAAAGCAAACACGCTATTATTTGTGGCTCCTGCTTCTTTCACGTCAATTTCCGTTAAATCAAACGCGTTATTTCTGAGAAAATTTATTCTTCCTTGCACTCGTTTTCTTTCCCAGCGCACGTAAGTTCTCAACCACCAAAATTTTTCAATTGTTTTTGTTTTTTTCTTCTACTTTTTGTCCACGTCTACACAACACTTTTCACTTGAACACTTTCAGCTCTTACTATTCACACTTTCTTCTTCATTGTTCTGAATTGCCTTTTCAATTTCAACTTATATCTTAAAATTGAAAGTCGACTCCAACACAATCTTACAAAGTCGGCATGTGTGGCCTGATTAGAAACTTGATAGTAGATAGCCCAACGGATCATGGAGAGACTCATAAAACCGATTTGTAAGGTGATGTTTCACTTATCAACATATATTTAGGTCATCTCGCAGCCGATCTGAATTCTTAACACTATAAATGAAGACTCCATATACTACTAATAAAAAGTTGTAGTACAAACAATTTCCATTCTACAATCCAAAAGTAATTCAAACCAAGCAGAACAAATTAAGAAATTCCATTATTCTTCCTAAAAAAATATTAAAAATTCCATAGTGATACCTCTTCATCTTGAAAGTCTTGTGTATTATCTTCATAATGATACTCAAAGCTATGTGTAGGAGACAGAAGCGCCATATTCCTCCACATCTCTTGCATGTTCATTTCTCCCACATCTTCCTCTTCCGGACAAAGCATACTCTGTTCCTCTGTGGCAGCGGCAGCAACTACCGCCATGTTATTGTTATTGTCATTGTCATTAGTCATTAAAGTCTTCTCTGGTCTGAATAGCTCGGCGGCTTCAGTAGCAGCCTTTTGTATATCTTTTACCTCATTGGTGACAGGTTTAGGGAGCCGCCACACTGAGTCTGCAAAATTGAGACAGGCGTAGCGGCCCCTTAATGCCATTGAGGCAACATCATGTGCCCGGGCTGCCATCTCGACCGTTGGAAAAGTGCCTAACCAAATCTTAGTCTTCTTGTTAGGCTCCCTCATTTCACAAACCCATTTATCATTGTTCCTCTTCCTCACACCCCTATAGATTGGGTGGCGAGTCTCCTTGAACTTCTTCCTCCCTGCACGCTTCTTCGGGGTAGTCGCAGCTAACTGCATCTCCTCATTAGGAACTGTCATCCAATGAGAGCCCTCGGAATTCGACAATGACATGTCTGAGGAAGAGGAAGAGTTGTTAGTTGGAAACATATCAATGTGGTAGAGAGAGTGAGAAATAGTTTTGAGAGAGTGAAAGGTGGAATTGAAGATAAAAGTTGGTTATGGAAGTTAAGAGGTTGGGATTTTGGTTTGTTAAGATTTAAAGAGTCAAAGAGTAAGATGTGTTATATATATAGTGAAGCATGGTTGAAGAAAGTGGTAACTTAACAGTGAGAGTGTGTGTTTTTGTAGTGTAGTGACTAGTGAGCCTGAGCCAGCTCGTTTGTCTAGTTGGAGACAAGAGTGAAAAAGTATGCGTTTTTCTAGAGGGACACCACACCACCAAAAAATAGTATCTTCTAAAAGATACTAAATAATATATGATAATGGGAATATAAGATTTACCTCTTTGTAATTTTTAAGATAATTAATCACAATAAGTTGGTAAAATCAATCCATTTAGTTCCATAAGTCCTAGCTGGTAAAAAATGTGAACGTAATTTCAACATTAAATACAAAGGGTAACTTATACTAATATTCACACACATTTCAGATAAATTTATTACCTTGAATAAAGATTTATATATTAAAAGGAAGGAGGGCGTAGTTATTTTTGTGTGACAAGCACAACCAAAACAATATGCGCGCATAAGCAAATCGCAGCTTTGCAAAAGTAAGGCTTAAACTTAAGTAAATGTGTATAACTTAATAATATCGATATTACCAATCAAATTAATTCTATAGACTAGCTAACAAAAAAATAGTTAACATTATTTTAAACTTTTTTTGATAATATCAAATTAGTTCTATAGACTAGCTAACAAAAAAATAGTTAACATTATTTTAAACTTTTTTTTATAACGATATTATTGAATCAAAACAGAGATACAATTTTCCCGCTTAATCATATTATTTTTATCAACAATTCTCAAATTCAGAGTTTATTTAACATATTTGAAACTAAGTTCATGCGACAAAAAAATGGAGAATTATTCTATTTTTCATATATTCGTCGTTCCTACTTTTTTGAAAGAGTCTTGCTAACAAATATTTTCTTAAATTTTGTGTAATTAATTTGTGATCAAGTTTAAAAAATGAATTAGATACATAAATTATAATAAAACATTTCATTTTATGAATCACTGATATGTGCCTTTAGGACAAATAAAGGGGGTAAAAGTTAAAAAATGACATTCAGAAAATATTAGAAGCAATATTCCATTTTTCAATTATTTGTCACTCCTACTTCTTTCACGGCAGTTGCCTCTAAAACAAACGTGTTATTATGGAGAAAATATCTTATTCCTTCCACTCGTTTTCTTTCTTAGCGTGTAAGTTCTGAGCCCACCATAAAACAAACACGGCATTTATGAGAAAATATCCTATTCCTTCCACTCATTTTCATTAAACAAACACGTCTAAGCCCCACCAAATTTTCACATGAACCTTTTTCACTTTCCAGCTACTTTCCAAGTTTTCTTCTTACATATGTTCTAAAACCTTCCATTATCATACATTTTCCGACGGAACCAACCACCGTGGCGGAATTCTCCTTCCGCCGTAATCTTCTTCTCCTTCTCCTTCTCCTCTATTGCTTTATTTTGTTCATTTCATTCTTCAAAATTATCACCTTGCTTATAATTTTGTGTTACTTCAAAATCATCAAAGACTGGTTTTTATTTGATAATCCGAAAAAAATACCCTTGCCTTGTGTTGTGATATGATGAATGTTTTTCTTTCCTTGTATATAATTTTTATTTTAGAGTTATCATTTTTTTCTCACATTTGTTCTATCATGTTCTCATTTTAATTTTTAGATCTTAGCATATTTGTTTTAACAGCATTCATGTTCAACTATTTGTTCATTTCTTTTATTATATTAAATTAATTTGGGTTAGCAAATATGTGATAAAATCTTTCAATTTTTTTTGAGGAAGTTGTTATTGTGGACTTTTGTTGCAAGCAGCTTTTAAATGTTTTCATGGCTAAAGCTTTAGACAACACACTCATGTGTTCTATACCTTCCTTTCATCAGCCCAAAGGTGTGGTGCGGATTGTTATGATGGCTAGGTGTGAAAGAGTGTTCTTTCTAATACAACACTCACTCCTGCGCGACAATTCAGCGTGTTATTAGTTTGATTTTTGAAATATAGATCAAGGAGACGATCAAGGAGACACTCTCATGTGTAAAGAGTGCCCTGTCTAATACAATGTTCTCTCTTATCGAATAATTCAGCGGAGTACCATCTTTTGTTTTTCTTTTGAATAAGCAAATATATTATAGAATCAACAATTATAAGACATACAAATGACGTGAATGGGTACAAAACTGCAAATAAATGCAGCAGAACAACAACTCCAACTGACACAATTAAAATCAAGTACACAATAATGCCATACACAAACCAACTCCATCCCCTGCCCAAAACATTGCTGAGTTGAAGTAGAAACAAAAACTCTCCCACAAAAAAACACCCTTTCTTGATCAGATCCTTCCGGGCAAAGAGACAGCGCCGGCAACCAAACACACTCCATACAGATATGAGTAAACTGCAACCACACCACACCAAGACAACCGGCTCAATGAAGACTGCCAGAAACCACTGGTCTAGGTAAAAGGTCTACGTTTGCAATCTGATTGTGTGGCGACCGGGAAAGCCTCGAAAAGAAATCATTATGGAGGAAAGGATTTTGACTGAGAGATAACATTCTTGAACCACAACAAAACAGCAACCGAGTTGCTGCCAACAAACGGCTGCAGCGATTAATATTTTATCGGTTAATGAAGTACTATATATAAATGATTAATGACATAAGTTGATATCTGTGTTGCAAAAGTATCCCACTATATATAATTATCTTCTTGAGGAAAATAAAACCTCTAAGGTATTTATACAACACACCATGTGTCCCGTATTTGTGTCACATTTAAATGTCAAAACATTTATCGATACATAGAAATTTTGACATGGCAAAATTATATTCTTCTTTCATATATACATCACAAATGAGAGATGCACTTTATGCTTGATATGTGACTACATTAAAAAAAAAGTGTCTACATTAAGAGAAAAGAATACAAAAAGAATTTCCTTTTCAATTTCAACCTATAAATTAATATGAATAATCCGTACTACTAATAAAAAGGGTTGTAGTACAAAGACAATTTCCATTCTACAATCCACAATTAAATAAATGTGAACAAAACAGATCAAATTAAAAAATTCTATTACTCCTAATGAAAATTAAAAATTCCATAGTGATATCTCAGCATCTTGAAAGTCTTCATTAACATATTCATAGTCATAATACTCCAAGCTATGTGTAGGGGACATTAGTGCCATATTTCTCCACAACTCTGCTTCTTCATAGAATGAGTTCTCCAAGCTATGCACAGAAGACATTAGTGCCATATTACTCATCAATTCTGGCATGTCGTCCCTACAAAGCATAGGTTGTTCTTCTGGGGCGGCGACAACTACAGTCATGTCGTTGTCATTAGTCAATAAAGTCTTCTTTGGCCTAAATGCCTCGGCGGCTAGTGTTGCTGCCTTTTGTATATCTTTTGCTTGAGCGGTGGCAGGTTTAGGGAGCCGCCACACTGAGTCAGCAAAGTTGAGACAGGCGTAGCGGCCCCTTAATGCCATTGCAGCAACATCATGGGCTCGAGCTGCCATCTCGACCGTTGGAAAAGTTCCTAGCCAAATCTTAGTCTTTTTGTTAGGCTCCCTCATTTCACACACCCATTTATCGTTGTTCCTCCTCCTCACACCCCTATACACCGGGTGGCGAGTCTCCTTGAACTTCTTCCTTCCCGCACGCTTCTTAGGAGTAGTCGCGGCCAACCGCATCTCCTCGTTAGAAACTGGCATCCAATGAGAGCCATCTGAATTCGACAATGACATGTCGGACGAAGAGTTGTTAGTTGCAAACATGTTTATGTGATGGTGAGAGTGGGAAATTAAAAGGTCTTTTTGATACTTGATGGTGAAAGTTGGAAATGAAGATAAGAGTTTATTATGAAGCAAAAGAGATTGTTGTTTTTTTGGTGTTAAGATTTAAGAGAGTGAAGATTAAGGTGTTATATAGGGAAGCGAGGTAGAAGGAAAGAGGTAACAGTGAGACTGTGAGTGACGTTGGATATTTTATAAGTGTAGTGTGCCAGCTGTTTGCCTAGTTGGAGACTTTGTGATTAAGTGTACGTGTTTCTATTGGGATATATACAACACCATTAAACTACTCATGGGAACATGCTATTTGTTTTTCATCCTACCCTAATTTTTATAAGGAGAATGTTAACTTATGCCCTTAAGGCACATGTTAAGGAAGTAAAAATAGAAATTATTAAATGCTAATTTGTGCATTTTGACTTTTGAAGCATTAAATTTCTTGTATCATTAAATGTTGAATTTCTATTTTGGTATATCTTAACATGTGTCATAAGGGCACATGTTAACAAGACCCTTTTTATAAAATGGTTAAAGCTATACGGTGAACCAATTTAATAAGTTAGACCGTGGATCAATGATTAAAATCAAAAATTTTAATGATCGTCGATAATATTTTTTAAAAATAAAAATTACGACTCTTTATTTTTACAGTTAAAAAAATGATATTATTAACGTCAATTCAGTACGAGTCTCATCTTTATTATATGTTATTTTAATTAAATTGGTGTCAATTAAGTCATTATTTTAATTATTAAAATTAAAATAACCATTTTTTATCCCTAAATTAAAATAACCATTAAATTATATTTTTAAATATCAACATATAATATCGATAATATTTTAAATATTTTTTATATACTGATCCACCATGGACCATTAATTTATTATTAGCTCAATTGAGAACGTTGATATTATTAAATTAAACTTTAGAGTTATATGTGTAAATTTTAAGTGGTCTTTGTCACTTCCTTTTACCAACCATAAAAAAAAAAAAAAAAGTAGTGTTGGTATTATTTAAAGGCAAAATTATACCAATTCCTTAAGTTTGACCATTTTTTTGCATCGATCTTTAAAAGAAAATAAAATTTTTTGTAAATTTAATTCAGTTGGTAGAAATATCGCATTTTACATGTTGGAGTTTAAGTTTGAACGGAAGACACTCCACTTATTCATCTTAAAAGTTGAATTTTAGTCGTTACACTTGAAAATAAGACCATTTTCAAGTGTTTTTAGAATAATTGTAACCTATTTCATGGAGGAATAATGCACTAGTTTGAAGATATTTGCAAAGGAAGTAAGTAGCTGAAGAATGCAGAAAAATCAGCCAATATCTTGTTTTCACGCGTCAGGCGAAAATTTTGTGCCTGGGGCGAAAATTTTCCTGCGAAAATCTGCCTGTTTATTGTTTTGCCGCCCCAGGTGGAAGTTTCAATTCCTGGGGCGGAAAATTTACTCATAAAGTCTTCCTGCTGTTGTTTTGCCGCTTGGGGCGGAATTATTGGTGCCTGGGGCGAAATTCCTGCAACCTGGGGCGAAAATGCTTGTGCCTAGGGCGAAAATCTCATTTATTGACCCCAGTTATAAAAGGAAGTTGCAGATCTGAGATTAGGGATCGAAAAAATAGCATTGGAAACATCAATTTGACGAACTTTTGAAGATCTAGGAGCTTGGAGGCAAGAATTGAAGTGTGGAAACACATCAAGATCATCTTGTAATCATACTTTCTTTCATTTCTTTGATTGTAATGTCTTTTTATACTATGTGTAACTAAACTACCATGATTGGTCCTTAGGGGATTTTGATTATTATTTCTCTGGAACTATGTGATTATAATATGTTATGATTAATGAATTACGAAGTTAGTTTCTTCAATTATTCCTTGTGTTTAATGCTTTGCATGACTTGATCAATTGTGTAATGATTTCAATTGTTTGTTTTACTATGACGATAGGAATGAATGATCTATCTAGGAATAATTGATCAATTAACTTTCACTTAAGACATTTCGAATTGTTAATTGAGATTAAAAGATTAAAGGTTGTAAACCTCAATTGATCATAGATTACCTAAGACATTAGGAATCGATGATCAAATGAGATTGAAATTCTGGTATAGCAGAACCAGATGTTGTATAGAATGTCGAGACATCTGGTCTGACATGAATAACACGGCAAGGCATATAACATTAAAAAACGAAGTAAATAAACTGCACAGAAAATTGTTATCCCAGTTCAGCCAACCTGCCTACTCTGGGGGATACCAATCCAGGAAGGAAATCCACTAATAGCTCTAGTCACTAAGACCTCCAGCAAACCCTTTGAATTTACGTCTTACACTAAGACCTCCAGCAAACCCTCGGTTTACGTCTTACACTAAGACCTCCAGCAAACTCTAGGTTTACGTCTTATGACCTCGACACTACTCATGCAACTTCTGCCTAGGAACTCCTAGACATGAGATTCCATCTCACTTCCACACAACCAACACAACATGTGTTGTTCATATAATGTTGAATACAATGTGGTGACAATCACCGTGACATATTTTACTCTTGCTTAAAAGCTTCGAGTAAATCACACATAGTTAACTCCGTACTTCAAAGCTTAGGAGTAACCTTAAAACATTACAACTCAATAAAACACCGTCCTACTCAAGTATTAAACCAATACGTGAGAGGCTCACAAACACTATCTCCTTGCTTAAAAGCTTCAGAGACATTACAAAACTCTACTCATTACCTAAAGGTTTCTGAGTGAGGACATAGTGACCATCTCACAACCCGAGTGGTTCACTTACACCAACTCTCCTAGAGAGTGACTTAAAGACACGAAACCCTAAAGACTACATCTTTGATGAACAATGGTTTCGGTTAAAAAAATCTTGGTCTTGAGTATTCTTTATATAGACAGAGGTAGCACACTCCTGATCATCCAAGATAAGCTTTAGAACACAGCTGGTCTTTGAGTCACGTCCAGCTAAGCAAATCAGACCTTAATAAAAACTTTCCTAAAATGGTTGATCCTCTTTAGGAAATAAACAATGTGTTAATCATTCCATTAAGTCATGATAAGAACATATCTTCACTAATAACGTCTTGATCAGATCAAATCTTGATATACACGTTTGTAGAGTGGATTTCCATATATAGCAGATACGTGTAATAAATGCGCGAGATTTGGGCAATCTGACTGTCGTACCCAAACATGTTTAAACATTTGGTCCAACATCTTTTGTACCCAACATGTTGAAACATTTGGTCCAACATCTTGCTTGTATATTTGTTTTTGCAAAATGAGGCCAACACACAAATATCCAACAGAGATGATTATGTTACCAAGACATTGGGCATAATCATTTTTGATTTAATCTAATCGTGAAACTAAATTGAGTAATTTGTAATCATACATGAAATTACAAAGAAAAGTAGTAATTAAATGAACCAAAAGGATCAATTGCTTTTCTTCTATTGATTTTAATCTTAAGTTATTTCCAATTCTTATGATCGAAATTTGAACCAAACAAATTCCCCCCCCCCCCCCCCCCCCCCTTTTTACATTTAAATTTAGGCTTAACTACACATTTGGTCCCTTACGTTTATTTTAGGTTTCAATTTGGTCCCTTACGTTTATTTTAAGTTTCAAGTTAGTCATTTCCGTTAGTTTTATCACTAACACCGTTTGAACAGTACACGTGTCAGCGTGTCCAAGTGCCACGTGTCAGTCCACGTATGCAAATTGACTGCCACATGTGACAAAATTGACGGAAAGGACCAACTTGAAACCTAAAATAAACGTAAGGGACCAAATTGATACTTTTTAAACGTAAGGGACCAAATTGAAACCTAAAATAAATGTAAGGGACCAAATGTATAGTTAAGCCTTAAATTTATGTGTTTAAGTATGAATTCAATTCGTGTTTGAATTACAACAATCCCTGAGGATCGATAATTTTACTACTTGACAGCTATAATTGTATACTTGCAAAATACTCATCACTATCTATATCTATACATGTCACGGGTCTTCGGCAAAAAAAAAAATTTATACATGTCACGGATCTTGAAAGCTCCACTATAAAATTCAGTGTGAAACTTTGATTAATTTGTTTTATTATGGCGCTCCCCAATTAGCCTCCAATCAAATATTCAGAGCATCCTAACACTAATATGTTTTAACAAATGAGTGGAATGTGATAGTTAAAATTAGGAATTGATAGTGTAAAAAAAAATTAGGAATTGCACTTTTGTCAAAAAATTTAAAATAGGAATCGAACTCTCACACTTACAAGAATTTGTAAAATCATGCTATATTAATTCTCTCTTGATAAACTCATACCAATTACTCAAATATTATTGATAAAAATTTATAATTCATGATATTGAAAAATATTATAAAGCACGGGGAGATGACCATTTTCACCGTTCATCGTCATTTTATAATCACAATTACAAATTATTACTGATAAAAAAATTATAATTCAACAGGAGATGATAATTTTTATCGTTAACAAAAAACATTTAAATTACTATTACAAGTTTTTTTTAAGGGTTTGTCTAACATGTGCAACATTGCACATGTTAAGTTAACTAAAAGTGGTAATTTTTTTATTAAAAAACAATAATTATTTATTAAAATATTATACATTTAATATAAAATGCACAAGTTTCAATACAAATTTACTAATTTTAAATTTATTAACATGTGCAAATTTGCACATGATAGAAAAATCTTTTTTTAATAATACTATTACAAGTCATTACTGCTAAAAATTTATAATTTATCGAGGAGATGACAATTTTGATCACTGATAAAACTTTGAAGATCACTATTACAAGTTATTGCTGATTAAAAATTATCATTCACGGGAAAATGACAATTTTGATAGCTAATAAAAGTTTTAAAATCACTATTACAAATTATTACTAATAAAAAGTTATAGTTCACCCGGAGATGACAATTTTTAGCACTTATAAAAGTTTTAAAATAACTATTATAAATTAAAAGTAACTTATGTTTTAATAATAGGTTCTGCCTTTTTAAGGTAATCGTTAAAACTACGGGTTTAATAGAGATGTTTGAAGTATATATAGGGTGGGAAGATTAAATATCATATCTCTAATCCTCATGATTGTGACGCATAATAATTCCAATTTATGTAATTATCTTAATGAAGTTTTCTTTTTAATCCGTTGATATTTGTCTTTTATAATCATATTAATTGCGCAAAAAAATGGTAAACATTAAATTTTATATATGTCACGGGTCTTTAAAGGCTCAACTATAAAAATCCAACATCATAGAAAATTTGACCAACTTAGTTTATATTATTTGAGATGCACACTTAATTTCGTTGTGCTTATGTCTAACCCTATTGATTAACAACATACATGATTGACATATATATTGTGATGCTTAATCCATTTGATTAACAGCTAGCATACATGATTGAAATATATTTGGCGTTCCTCCAAACTCGTAGGTGGTTGTTTAATTTACCATGGTCAACAACATCCATGATTGATAACATCCATAATTAATATATAAATGGTGTTCCGCCGAATCCGTGCAACGCACGGGCAGCCGACTAGTTGTAAATAAAAGAATATTCTATTTAAGTAATATGTCACTCCTACTTCTTTCTTGGCAGTTTCTATAAAACCAAACGCGTTATTTACAAGAAAATATCCTATTCCTTCCACTCGTTTTCTTTCTTAGCGTGTAAGTTCTGAGCCCACTTTACAGTTATTTATTTATCACCCCTACTTCGTTCGCCGCAATTTCGCTAAAAACAAACACGGAATAACTAGAATATTCTATTCCTTCCACTCGTTTTCTTTAAACAAACACGGAATTTACGAGAAAATATCCTATTCCTTCCACTCGTTTTCTTTAAACAAACACGTGCTAAACTCCACCAACTTTTCACATGAACACTTTCACTTTCCACTTGCTTTTCACATTTTCTTCTTTCATGTTCTGAAATCTTCCATTTTCTTACATTTAACTCCGAACCAGAATTTTTTCATGACGGAACCACCGTGCCGGAACTCTTCTTCCGCCGTCATCTTCTTCTCCTTCTGATGTGAGTCTCCTATTAATTTTCTTTGTTCAATTCATGCTTCAAAACTATAAATTTTTGTTGAAAATTTTATAGTGTAATTGTTAAATCTGAAAATTTGTTGTGTTGTTTGAAATTATCACCTTACTCAGTTTGTGTTACAAAATCAAGAGACCATTTGAAAATTCTCCACTTCTGTTTTCTATTTTTAATCTAGGAAGCACAAATACCGGATACGACACAGACACTTACATGTCGATGCCAATAATATTTTAAGAAAATGACATAATTTGATGTAATTATATGTGCAGGTGCAGGACACCTGCGCGTGTTCGACACACCTAATCCAAGGAGTGTCCATGTTTCGTGGTTTGAGATTTATTTAATTTTTCCAAGCTATTCATTTTGATTTTGATTTGGTCTCAATTCTGATTTTGGGATAGATTGAGTAGACTTTAATCTATATAAATTTAAGATAATTACACATGAAAGACAAGTGGGCAACAAGCTCCGCTAATGTTGTGATTAATTTTTGGTTAAATCTGAAACTTAGCTCAATTTTGTTAAATATTGGTTAAATAATGTGATTAATTTCTGGTTTGGGTATATATGTTTGCTGTTGTTGGATTGTTATGTCATTTTTTGGACTGCTGGTCATCCTCCCGTGCTGTTAGTCGGGAGCTTCACTAAGTGTGTTCTTGCAAACACCGTTTTAGGTTAACACTTGATCAAAAATGCTCTGAAGTCAAGTCTTAGAGGTATAATGAATATGTAAAAAGTGGTGATCTGACCTAATGGCACTAGGGTCCTATATATAGGCCTTCATCTAACGGATATGGCTATCATTTTGCCTAAAGGGTGAGGAGCGGTTAGTACCGCTCCGTCCCTTCGATGTGTTCCCATGTGTCCTATTGTTTCGGACCTATCCGCTTCTACACGACTTCATCCATCCTTATCTAGGTTATTTTACCCATAGGAAAAGCATGAGCTAGTCTTTTGGGCATATTGGGCTTCCTGTTATAGAGGCGGGTCCAGCCCAACCAAATTTCTGGGTCTCTGTCCAGTCCAAAGTGAAATCAGTAAATTTAAGGTGAGAAAGATTTGTATTAGGTGTAGAATTGGGATAATTTTTAGTTTTTTCTTAAACAGGAATGTCAATATTGTTAATAATTGTTGGCATTATTATGCTGGGAACGGGGATCAAACCCTCAACCTCCTTAGCACTCCACTTCTTAACTCCCCCACCTCAGTCACCAAACCAATCTTATTCTTATATCCCTTGGATAAATTGTTTGTTAATTTGTATGGCTATAGGGATTATTTGACATTAAAGCATGACTTTTATATTTTCTTGCAATTTAATTTATGCTATTATGATATGCTACTGTTTATTTGCAATTGTACATTTGTAAATAAACAGTAGCATATCAAAATAAGATGCAGTTTTTGTGGTCATTCTATTAATCTCAATCTCAATAAGAAAGAGCTTTCTCCTGTAATCAACGTTGGTAATGTGATTGTGAAGTGTATTTATTAATATGCTCTATGCTCTAAGTATAGCCCTTAAATCCGAGTTGTCTAATCCTACGTTTTTTCTGCAGTGTGATGGCATTAAACAATAGCCCAACTAAGCTTCAATTTCGAGCTTCTGTATTTTCACGGTGGGAGTGCCTTGGAACACGAGAAATAATTGGTACATGCTAAACCAAACATACATTAAGTAGTTAAGAACTTTTGTGTTATATGCATCTGTTTTCGGACTTTGATCCAAAAGTGTTGGAATTAGATTTCTAAAATTGGTATCAATTATATTCTCATGTTGGATCCAAGAAATTGTGAACTAATGGTTATTCCTTTATATATTCTAAATTGGTTTGTGAATTGAGTGTTAGATAATACACATTAGCAAGTCCTTTTGATAGAAATGATGACTAGGTTGCTTAACCTTGGTGATTTGATACTATTTGTGTAGTCTTTTGTTGATTTACATCCATGTTTCCTTTTCTTTATGCTATCTTTTCTTTATAATAATAATGAATGGAAATATAACCATGTTTGGTCTTACAACTCTGTCAGGTTCAACCTTCTACAATACATGAATTTATTTTGCTTCCTTTCAATTAAGAACAAATGAACTACTGATCATTTGATGACAGTAGCCATTTAACCTACCTGTTATTCATGCTTTAGAGTTTGCAACAATATAGCATCTTTGAATTTCTTAGATACCATAGTGTTCGGTTTTAAGTGTGGCTGGTTAAGTGTGACAACGACTATAATGAGTAGAATGTTGAATGTATAAGATAAGTGATATCCATTAATCTAATGTATTAAGGTTTTGAGTAAAGATGTGGTGTCTCTCTCGTGGTCTTGGAGCATTTGGGCCTGTTGTTTCTCTCGTGCCCCCGCACTGTCCAACAAATAGATTCAGGAAAACATGTATATATACCCTATACTATCTTGACAAATCCCTTCAAGCACACCTATCTCACTGTAAACACTCCATCAAATTCAATAAAGGGCCTTAAGTAAATGATTGGCATACCATATAAAGAACAACATATGCACTTTTATACAAGGTAAGTATGACAACTTTTTGGATTCCATTGTATATGAAGTGCCTAAAATAAACACTCTTAATCCGTTTTAGTTTTTGAAGTTTGTATTTTCACTCATCTTTGCTAGGTTTCCTTTCTTTTTTTGTTTTCCAAACACAGCATCAAGATCCAAAGAGAAAAGAGTAGAGAAAAACACAACAAACCAAATCATACTAATATTTAAATAGATCTAAGATAGTAAATTGAAGCCAAATCATTAGTACGAGGTCTGATGCCGCCGCACACCCTACACACGGGTGTGGGCCGGGTCTGCATTCCATGAGTATTTTTGGCCCAAGATGAAGGCTAAATACATCTGGACTTCTCAAACAAGGTTCTTTAACCACTCCTAGCATATGCGGCATAAAAAATACCAGCTGTGAAATACCAACAGTGAAATCACCACATCATTTGCATGCATAATTTCTTGAACAAGCAGAAATCAAGATTGGCAGCTCATGTCATTGATTTGCCATAAAAACAACACTTAAACACAAGGGGAGCTAGAAGACAAGCTAGGAAATTAATTATACTACTCTTTATTTTTATTGTGACAGTTCAATTCATGGATTTGCAAAAAAAAAAAAAAAAAATCAACACTTAACAAGCAAACACTTATGTATTTTGATGTTGTTGTTACATGAAATGAAAAGAAAATTAATAAACATCATTTGTACTTTGTGAACGTTGACGGAAGCGATCGAAACAACAGCGAACAGCGGCAGAGAGGATGGCGGCGCGGAGAGACACGGTGGAGCAGAGATAGACACGGTGGCGATTTGTTGAGAACGGGTCGGGCCCAAAGAAGGTATGGGTCGGGCACAAAAGAAGGCGGTGAACCAATGTCTAGGAAGCACCGACAGTCCTCAGATTAGGCGTGTCTGTGTCGGACACGTGAGGTGTCCGTGTCCGACATTGACACTGACACTTATGATTACACTAAATTATGTTATTTTTCCAAATTTTTATCGGTGTCGACGTGTCAGTGTCCGTGTCGTATCCAGTGTCCGTGTCTGTGTCCGTGCTTCATAGACCAATATACATATACCCTGAATCCTGATTTTATTTTATAATAATTTTTTAAAGAAAATAAAAAAAGAACACTTGGCATGATCTGGAACCCACGATTGATCGGACGGCCTTAGATGGAGCAAAGTCAGGCTGCAGTTCCCGTGTAATTGTCCCATTGATACATATTATTGCAGAAGTTAAAATGGACAGATTTTGGGCTTAGGCTCCTTTTGTACCCAAAAAAAAAATAAAATGGACAGATTTTATCTTAACTTTATATTATTAATAATTAGAGATTTTATTTTGCCACCCTACTCATTCTGGAGCACGCCCTATGAATTTATCAAAATACCCCCGTATGTTATTTAAGTAGTGGACACCCCCCAAAACACCCTACCTTTATAACGTCCGTCACTTAAATAGCAGACGAGGTGTTTTAGAAATTCTTATTTTTATAATGTCTGTTACTTAAATAGCAAAAAGGTAAAAAGGGAATGACTTAGGACACGCGAGTAATGGGTAGGGTTGCAAAATAAATCCCTAATAATTACATGTGCAAAAGATTGTAAGAGGAGTCTACATATACGATAAGATCCTAGGTGTAGTACATTGTCTAGTCGGGACACCTGGTTTACCCTAGTTGGAGGCTTTGTGTTTTGGTAATTGGTTATAGTTGGAGAGAGAAAAATTGGAGTGGGTTTTTATAGTAGTAGGACACCACACCACTAGGCTAAAAAAGAATAATGATAATATCAAAATGTTTTTTTTTATTTGATGGTATTTATCCAACAATTAATAATGATAAATATAAATTACTTTTCATATGAAATAAAAATTAGTTTGTAGAAATTATTACATATAAATTTACTTATATGACTTATTTTCATTGAATATTGAATATATACATTCAACTCTTTAAAGAATAATGTATGTCTCACGTATCAAAATATTTCTTTTGTGATAAAATATAATCAAAATTTATCATTTTAGATAGATTAATATAGAATTTTTATAGTTCCCGCGAGCTTAGCTCAGTTGGTAGGGACATCGATTATATGTGCAGGAATTCGGGTTCGAACCCGGGACACTCCACTTATTCATCTTTATAATGAATTTTCTAGTCACTAAACTACTTAAACAAAACAAAAAAAATAGAATTTTTACATAATTGATGTATTTGATCCATAATACTCCCTCCGTCTCAATATATAATTGACGGATGAAATATAAATTAGATATATTAATTATCCTATAAAAATAAAAAGATAATTTTTATTTATAGTTTATCTCATTAAGAGTATCTTCTAGAACACTCAATGATGCTTTTTATTCTCGACATAGTATAGACTAAAAAAGGTAATTAAAGCATTCAAAATAATATGCTATTTTTAGCTCTTTTTTCCTTAACTAGACGGCCGCCCGTGCGTTGCACGGGTTCACCGGAACGTGATTTATATACCAATCATGGTTGCTATGTGCCGAGGTAATTAGTCATAAGCATATGCAAATTCCTTAAGGGGGCATCATTTATATACCAATCATGGATGCTATTAGCCGAAAAAGATAGTCATGAACATGCGGAAATTATCAAAGGGGGACATCATTTACGTCGCAATTGAAATAGTATCATGTCGCAATTAAAACAAAGTAAATGAAGTACAGATTCATATCAGAAAACAACAAAAACAAATTAAAGGTAAATTGGATGCGAAAATTATCAAAGGGGGACATCATTTACGTCGCAAATGAAATAGTATCATGTCGCAATTAAAACAAAGTAAATGAAGTACAGATTCATACCAGAAAACAACAAAAACAAATTAAAGGTCAATTGGATCACAAAAACTGGAACCAACACGGGTACTCTTCTTGCCGTGGACAATTTGCTCGTGCATTAGTTTACTATATTTGGCTTGTTGAATAGCAAAATATGACTCCCAAACAATAGCTTCTTGTGAACAATTGTTGTCGACTATCTTTCCTTTCATAAGTGGATGACTCGGTCATATCGAATTTTATAGTAGAGCCTTCAAAGACCCGTGAATCACCCTATTGGTAGATGGCTCAGTCACATCGAATTTTATAGTTGAGCTTTCAATGACCCGTGACATTAATAAAATTTAATAGAAAGATTCACACTTCAACCTCTACTTATAGAAAGGTTTATGACTTTTTCAAGATACTTCAACCTCCGAGTATTGATAGAGAGATTCATAATTTTTACGCCCTGCTTATGAAAAGGTCTACAATTTTTTAGGTAAAAATTATCAACACCAAACTATCAATGATTATATTGGAGCTTTCAAAGACCCGTGACTGAGCCTTGAAAAAAAATATATAACTTGGAAGGATTTTCAAACTTTAAGGTTGAACAAAATTGTAGCCATTTTTCCATGGATATTCTTATAATAATATTGTGTCATTAATTCCATGTTGTGAAAGTTGTATCATATTTTGAAATTCTCATCCAGCAAAAATTAAAAGAAAATTGACAAAATTGATAATTCATAAGTGGCTTTTAACCAAAGACACAATGAATTTAAAAAATGAATCTTTACTTATATGATCCACTATTTATATCCACACATCAGACTCATTATGAAAATCGGTTTCAATAGTCAATCCTTATGCAAAGATAAAGCTCCTTCTAAATAAACTACCAATATCTCTTCAAAGCCACAACTTCACTTGCTAACATTCTCATTTACACTAATTAAACTACCACCTAATACAGACTCAAAGCATACGAAAGCACCTATAGTTTATTTCCTTTATTCAGCAGCACCACTTGTAGCTCCAATTGGTGAAGCAAATTCTGGCCAAATTTATGCAGACTTCACCTTTGTTATGCTTGCCATTACACTCAATTGAGTCACATCTCCAACAACAGTTACTTTCTTTGCTGCAAAGTCTATGCTTGGATGACAACTAATTTCATATAAGGATACACACCAGATCTGCAAAAATTAAAAAGGGTAATCTTAAGTCCAATATAAGTATAACATATCATACATATACAAAGAAGCAAAAAATAGAGAACTCACAGCCAACTAAAAAAACCTTCTTCAAGCCCCCATCATACCATCCATCTTTGAAATATATCTTTCCTATTTTTCTTTTCAACAGATACTTGAATCTGGTTTTGGTTTTGGATCTTGCAGCATCGTATATTTTGACATCCATCTTTAGTTTCTGATCGGTCAAAGTCATGCCACGAACCACTTGATATCTATCAATAGCTTAGATAGACTGACTGCGACGAAATTCTGACTGCAAAGGATCCAAATACAAATTAAGTTATCGCAAATTGGGCTATTGAAAGTAACTTACAACTCATTCAAATACTTGGTTATTCATAATCATACACAAATGTCTGATACATTAGGAGGAAAGTATTACTCATTTAAATACATTATGGGCTTGTGAACACTGTTGTCTTTGCAAGTTCTAGAGCTAAATTGCGTCCAAACAGCTTCTGCACAATAACTAATGCAAACTCAATGGAGGTTCCGAGGCATCTGCTGGTAATAAAGCAAATTAGCAAAGTAAAATGGTTAGCAAATAAGTTGCAAAACCAAAACCGCAAAAATTGATCTACTTCTTAAAACCAAGTCTATTGCAAAAGATTCAAAAAAGCAAATTATGATAGAAAAAATTGATCAACTTTGGGAAAAACTCGATGTGAAAAATTTATGCATAAATTA
This sequence comes from Trifolium pratense, assembly GCF_020283565.1. Taxonomy (NCBI): domain Eukaryota; kingdom Viridiplantae; phylum Streptophyta; class Magnoliopsida; order Fabales; family Fabaceae; genus Trifolium; species Trifolium pratense. Next base: position 46,668,858 of record NC_060060.1, read on the forward strand.
ACATCTCATACCTCAAACGATATGAAATAGTGCATAGTGTCCCATCAACAACAACCCTGTTTTCTACTTCACTCTGATCTGATAACTTGCTGCACATGGCAGGAAAAGCAGTAGCCTTTTTACCCTGTATCGAAGAAAATATGACCGTGTCTCAAATTAACATCACAATGCAAAATGAAGTTATAAACAATGAAGCACATGATAGCAGCATAAAAGAGTCCAAAGAAATGTGAAGAGAAGCTTAGGCCTATTAAGTGCTTGTAGCAACATAAAACACAATTAGAATAAAGAGTTTAAAGAGGAGTTAGCATCACAAGGTGCATGCTTTTCTGAATTTTGCATCTACAATCATGCCACTTGATGCCTGGATAGTGCTTATGCAAAGATTTGAATCATGGAACATTCAGAGCATGCAAACTGTCCAAGCAAATTAAAAATGCATGATGTAAGTATGCAAACTCAAAATCAATATTATTTTAATATTCTCACTTCATAGCTAAATCACTAAGCACATTATAAAAAAATAAAAATAAAAAGATAAGCCTCAATGGTAAACTAAATTAGTAGTACCTTCATTATCACCCGTAGAAAATCTTACATCTTACAAGCATAGAAAACAATGTTTTACAAACCCAACCAGACAATGAACCAGGACAAAATCGCGATTGAACTTCTTAAATAACCAAACTATAGATAATGTCAGTTCATAGAAAGATTAACAAAGTACCTGTTGTAGCTGCAGCAATAAGAGTTATAAGATCACCCGGTGTTTGAATATCAACTGCAGACTTGACGGTAGAAGCGACACGGTCAAAAGCAATAATTGAAACTGAATCAAAACTACCCTCAAATCAAATTTCATGTTACTCACTCTTGTCCCATGATGGATTCAAGAAATCACATATCAAAACCTACACACAAAAAAAAAACTACAAAATAATCCAAAATATTGCAGAGTTCAATTTAGCTTATGTATTGTTTAAGTCATTAATTAATTCAATTCAAGAGTTTTCCTAATTAATCCTAAATCCCTAAGTTAACATGCATAATTGAATTTGGGGAAAACTATTAAAGCTACTCTATTAAAGTGAGTTTTTCCTAAAGGAACCCACCTGAATGAGATTAACTCAGAAACTTTAAGAAATGAGCTACTCCATAGAATTCCCAGTAGCTCAAGATGATGATCATGATGCTAACCTCAAACCCAAAATTCTGCACCTGACCCTGAACTTCAAACGCGTCTGCAGGATTCAATACAGCTCCATAATTCATAATATTGGCGTCGGAACGACCGGAATTTCGTTAGCTAACCATAGAGACAAACCACACTAAATTCGGAGTTATAGAGGAAGAGCAGTTACCGTTTTAGTGAGCCCCTGTCCAGAATACGGGTTTCACATACTTCTTCCAATTCCCAATTTCTATTATACCACAAAATCACTTGTGAGTTTGAAAACCCATATAGGGAAATCAATGGCAGAACTGGATCTTTGTAGAAATCATAAAACAAAACCATAAAAATCAATAGTATTAACCAAAGATCAGAAATAACCAAACTATAGATATTGTCAGTTCATAGAAAGATTAACAAAGTACCTGTTGCAGCTGCAGCAATAAGAGTTATGATTTCTACAAAGTTTATGAGCAAATTGACACGAGGAACCTGTTGTAACAACAAACAATTAAAATTAAAAAAAAAAAACGAAAACAGTTTGAAAGAGAAAAGAGATTTTTCTAGTCAATTGAATTTATTGACATCCAAAGATCCAATTTCATGGAGGATTTCAAACATGCAAGATCTAAATTTGAGGAATTGAAATTTGGGGGTTAGGGTTGATGATTTTCGGCCTACCTGAGAGGAAGAATAACGTGATTCTGATGACGGCGGCATCACCGGAAGCGGAGAGGACGTTCTGATTCGGAGATCGATTTGTAGGTGGTGGTGGAGGTTGTGGTGGATGCGGTGGTGGAGGAGGAGATGAGGCACGGAGGAGAGATGAAAGTGATGGTGAGAAAAAGAGAGAGCGTACGAGAGAGAGAGAGGGAGAGAAGAGAGAGAAAAAAACATTACAAATGAAAAAAATTTGGGAAAAGAGAAATACATATGTCATTGGACCTAATGCATGTGTTACATATTGCTTCTAGTTATCTTCTCTGCATCACAACCAACACACTTGTCATGTGAAGCTTGCATGTGTGACATATAGATGGTTTCAAAGTTGTATGTGGAACATGATCATTGGGCCAAGACAAGCACATGGTGGCAACATACAATTGGATATGAGGCAAATGTGTTAAGCACTAATTGGTTAGCTAATTAGGGTTTCCAATTAGGGTTGCAAAGTTTATCATCTTTTATATATATATAGATTTGTTTAAAAAAAGCACTTTTATTTTAACAACTTATTGCGATTATATATTTTTTTCCTTTATTTAGTAGATACATCATGTGACTGGAATTGTGTATGTACTAGGAGGAGCAGATAACAAACTGCAATTATTGTTATGTTATGGCTGTTTGTTGAGTTGAACTCGGGCGCGTAAGGAAAGCGATGCTTCTTGGATAATGTACTACATGACAGTTAAGTTGTTCCTCTCTTACAACCACATGTTTTTTCTTAATAAGTACACTCTGTCCTAAAATATAAGTAAAAAGAGGTCAACAAAAGTGAATGTATCTGGACTAAATTTTAAATCAAATACATTAATTTTCATCGACCAATTTTTGCTTATATTTTAGGACGGAGGGAGCCACATGCATGCCTTGCTTTTTAGAAATTAATTAACTTTTTGTTTATTTAATGGATTGATTTACACATTTTAAATATAAAAAATTGTTTCGAAAAAATAAATATAAAAAACTGTGAAATCTTAAATTCATTAAACTTGTATCTTTGTAAATTAACGTTCATGCAATTTTCGACTGAATTATACTTACGCTTAATTTATTTGTTGAATATCTAGTTAATAGGGTAAATTATGTTCATGTTTTGAGTTGGATTCCAAATGAATTGTAGACGGTTGCAGATCCACTGCCCAACCAGCCCGAATACTTATTAGACTCTGGTCAATATTTTATTTAAAACTAATATTTTATCTAGACTTTATAAATTTTTTGTCTCAGTTACCGATTATAGACTCTTTTAATCAATACCATGTATGTTTTTTATTTTTTATTTCGGTTTTCATATAGGTTCTTTAATTAGAGAGTTAATCTATATTTGTGGTGTGTAAGATATTGACTAATGTCTATATATGTTGATTATAATTTGTACACCGTTTTAATCTTTTTTCTGCTCTAATTTATCAATCAACAATTTTTTTTTTTTAAAAGGTGAAAATGAAATATATATATATATATATATATATATATAAGTTGTTGGCATCCACCGTTATAGAACCAATCCAAGCCCGAACCATCGACCAGAGAGAACCAAAAAAACTGCAAGTGAGAAATAAGTGATATGCTGATTTGACCTCTCCACATCCAGACACGCAATAGCGTGCATCCGCTGAAATAATACCTCGAGTAACCAAGTTTGTCTTCATTGGCAACCTATCCCTCAAAAGTCTCCATGCAAGAATCGACACATTCAAAGGAATTTGTCTATGCTATATAAGATCGTGACCATCATCCAAATCATCCATGTCCTGAGAAGTCAATAACTGATATGCACCACGAACAGAGTAACCATGATAAGGATCTGGCAACCACTGTCATCTGTGTAAAGTACGTGTCTGCAAAGATATAGTAAGTAGTAAGGTCTGACACTCCCCCAACATCTCCTCCTCCCACACCCACAACCGCCTTCTCCAAGCCCACTCTTGTCTGCCAACCCCCCAACCTAACAAAGACATCTCAGCTACCGTAGCAGATTTATTCTCTGTCAACTCAAACAAACGCCCAAACCTCACACACAAAGCACTATCTCCTAGCCATGAGTCTGTCCAAAACAAGGTATCAGACCCATCCCCCACCTTCTTTGAGACACTCTCCCGAAACCACCTCACACCATCAGCACACTCCCGAATTCTCACAATCTCCCTCCACCACGCAGACCATCGCCACCCTCCCTCTTTCACCCTACCTCCCTCCATCCCATACCTAGCTGCTAGCACTCTAAACCATAAACTCTCTATATCCATCAATAACCTCCAACACCATTTACCCAATAAAGCTAAGTTAAACTCCCTCAACTGCCTCACCCCTAACCCAACATACTTGTAACGACCCGATTTTTATTATTCGCTATTTAAGTATTTAATTAATTGTTGCGATAACTTTTAATTAAGTTAGTGACATAGTTATTTATCGAGAACATTAGTTAACGAGCGAGTTATGTGGCGTGTGAGTGTTGGGCCGAGTTAATGGGCCTTGCCCATTGGGCCTAAGTCACAATGAAAATGGGGAGAGCTTTAAATAGCTCAAAGTAGATAGAGAGAATCATTTTTGTGATTCAAGAGGAAGAGGTAGAGATAAGGAGGAGAAAAGCTAGGGAAAGAAGAAGAGAGAAAAGCTTGAGATTCAAAGAGGAAGCTCGAGATTTCGTCGGATCTAAGGTACGAGAGTTAGATTGCATATTCGTGAGTGGTCATAAAGATGTGAGGATGTCGATTCCTCCATTCCCAAACTCTTTCGCTCATTTTCATTTTTGGGTTGTGGAATTTTTCTTAATGAAAGTGAAATATATTGATCATAACATGTTTAATAAACTCTTAACAAGTTGTATGAACGAATTGGTGGGGTTTAAAATGAGAATTTGTAGATGTTTGCTCAAGAACATGTGGGTGTGTGTGAGTTTGAGTAAAATGTATAAATCTCATACTTTTTGATGTGTTTGTTGTGGATCCGAAAATCAAACCGTCCTTTGATGTTTATATACATGTTGTATGCGTGAAAATACTTTTTCTATGGATCTGGAACATCAAAAATGAAGTTTTGGGTCAAAGTGAGCGGTTATTTGCTTATTTTCGTGAAAATCTGAGATACGCCCGATGTAATTGATTTAAGGGATTCATGTTTTTTTTGCTGGATATTACGTCTGGCGTGATCCCTTTCACGCCCGGCGTAGTTCATTTTGGACCTGCGTTGACCATTGACTTCAGGGTTGACTTTTTGGTAGTTGTTGCACCTAGAACCTATTTTACTCGGTTTTTCGCGTAGACTCTGATTCAGGAGTTTGTTTTGTGAGATAATGCATGCTTAATACAATTGAATTATATTATTAATATTGTGTTAAAATGTGAGTAAATGTATTGTATGTGATAATGATGTGTTGATGAATTGTTGATGGTATGTGTGGAATATAATTGTTGTTGATGATTGTTGATGATGTTTGTTTAAATATCAAAGAAGAATATTAAGGTGTAAATCAACTTAATAAAGAAGAATATTATGAATTGTATTATAATCCCAATAAAAAAGAATATTAGAATTATGTTATTCTAATAAAGACGAATATTAGGTATAGTGTTATCTAATAAAGACGAATGTTTGATAGTGTTTCACATTTATAATTGATGAGCTTAATGCTAAATCTATTTATTGATGTGTCATAATAAATGAGCAGAGTCCATCATGACATAAATCTGAACACGAGTAGTGTCCTAAATGACTTAAAATTGTATGGATTATGTATCCGAAAATGAATGAATAAATGGTATCGCGTGCATTAGATATGTCTAGGGTGACATAGCATCAGTTGTGGCATTAGATTGCATTAGGATTATGTGTACATTACGTGATAATTGGTGTGTGACACATATTTGGAACTTGTTATGAATTGTCTATACTTGCTAAATGTTTGTTGTTTATAAATGATGTTTTGATTACAATTATCTTGTAATCAGATCTATTCTTGAATGAAGATATCAATGTATATTTGTGAGTTAGAGTCTATCAGATCAAGGTCGGAAAGTCGGGCTTTCAAGGAATCTATCTTACTGGATAAGTTTTGAGTACGAGCCAAATGCCACTCTTTCAGAGTCACCTTAATCATCTTAAATTTTTCTTTAAGGACAAAACCACCCCAGTCGTCAACCTGTAAAGAATTCCATTTATCCTTCACAAATAGCTTATACCCCGGAACGTCTGACCAACACTTCAGCATCCTTGAAGGACGGGAGCCCCAGTTCTCCTCATTGGCTGACAAAATCAGCAGACAGTGATCAGACAAACTACGCATCTGATCAACAACAGTATTTTAAAATACAAATTATATTTCTGATAAATTAATTCTCGTGTTTAATTTATACTATATATTTTACTTGATTAAAAACTTATAATATTAAAATCTGAAGGAGATTAAAAAAAAAATCTGAAGTGTTTAACACCGTGACATTTTTGTTAGGGTCATGCTAAATTTTATGTAAAAGATGTCAATTTTTAAGGAGTTAAATGTACCATTCTAAAAAAATGTACCATTCTCAAAATAATATTTTTTTTTACGATGTCAAAAAAAATATTACTTCTCTAAGAAATCTGTGGGCCACTTGTTTGAAATTTTAATTTTTTTTTTATTACACTTTAGTGCTGTTTTTTGTTTCACAAGAACTTTAGTGTTGTTACATGTGAGAAAAGATGTTTTCTCTCCCCCACCTCCAGTGATTCTTTTATACCCTTCAATATTTCGATTTTGCCCTTATAAAAAACTTCGGTTCGCAGAAACCGAATTTTTTTTAGTACAAATTCAAAGTAAATTTCAGTTTTCAAAGCAAAAAAAACTTCGGTTGCAAGGGTAAAATTAAAAATTCAGGGAGTATAAAAGAATCACGGGGGGTGGGGAGAGAAAACATCGTGAGAAAATCACTATCATTCCCTAACGTTGTTTTGCGTGGACCTCTCCTCACATACGAAAGGAGAAAATAAAAAATTATGGAGCCCACCTTTTTTATAATTTTTATTATTATTATTACTTTATAGATCTAGGCATTTGTTATAATTATAAAATATGGATAAAATATAAGTGAAATGTGAAACTGTGTTCTTTCTTGTAAAATTATTGAATGAATCATATAAATAAATCTATTAAAATGAGATACCTATAAAAGACCATTATACCCTTGCTTGCACCACAAAGCTTCATGTGTCAAGCAACTATACATAATAATAATAATAATAATAATAATAATAATAATAATAATAATAATAATAATGTTTTATTACATTTTCATTGATACATTGATTTTATGTCATTTTGTTTATAGTAGTAATTTTTATGGGGATGTAAACTTTTAAATATATAGTAATATGTGTGTTTATTTTTTTTTTTTTAATATTTTTTACACGAAAATTTCTTCTCATGATAAATCTCAATAAAGTTTTATATTTAGGGACAGAGGTATTAATTTCTACGAGAACTTATATTTCTACTCATATATTAATATATATATTTTCTCTATAATTTTAACGGGGATCTATATATTAAATAATATAATAATATGCATGCCTATTTATTTTATGTATAAATATTTGTCATTATACATAAAATAAATCACTAAACAAGATCTATATTTCTAATCATATAATAATACATGTGTCTATTTTTTAATTATTTCAACGCAGAAATTTCTATTTATGAAAAATCTCTAGATGGAGGTAGTAATTTCTAAGGGGACTTATATTTCTTATCATAAATTAATTAGTACAAGTGTCTATTTTCTATAATTTCAATGGGGACCTATATTAATATTTGGCTTAACTACACATTTGGTCCCTTACGTTTATTTTAGGTTTCAATTTGGTCCCTTACGTTTATTTTAGGTTCAAGTTAGTCCTTTTTGTCAATTTTGTCATATGTGGCAGCCAATTTGCATATGTGGACTGACACGTGGCACTTGGACACACTGACACGTGTACTGTTCAAACGATGTTAGTGGCAAAACTAACGGAAATGACTAACTTGAAACCTAAAATAAACGTAAGGGACCAAATTGATACTTTTTAAACGTAAGGGACCAAATTAAAACCTAAAATAAACGTAAGGGATCAAATGTGTAGTTAAGTCTTAATATTTCTACTCATATATTAATATGTGTGTCTATTTTTTCTATAATTTCAACAGATATCTATATTTATAATCATATAATAATATACGTGCCTATTTATTTTATTTATAAGTATTTGTCATATACATATAATAGATCACTATATATAGATCACTAATCACTTAGAAATTTACAAAAAAGAATAGAGAAAAATCTCAAGAGGATCTTATATTTAAAAACAGAGGTAATAATTTATATGAGAATCTATATTTCTACTCATATATTAACTAAGACAAGTGTTTATTTTATATAATTTCAACAGGACCTATATTTCTACTCATATAATAATACATGTGCCTATTTATTTTATGTATAAATATTTATCATTTTACATAAAATAGATCACTAATCAAATATTTGTTATTTGACGAATATGAAGAACAGAGCAAGCCAAACATTTACTTTTGATACATAAATAGATAAGGGAAAAAATATTTATTATTGATAATTACAACAATCTTGCAACGATGAGTAATTTCATAACGGGATTAATTTCGCAATGTACAATACTCGCCCTACCTTAAAAAAATCACGGCAACGCCACGACCCGTGCGTAGGCACAAGTATTATCCTAGTTGTTTTTATTAAAGCTATTGTCTCTAACACCGTTTGAACTATCTATACATGTGAACCCACTTGGGGTTGGTCGAGTGGTGTTGGCTTGGGCCCTTGGAGTATGCTCCTCTAAAGGTCTCAGGTTCGATTCCCACTGGTGCAAATTTCGGTGGGCTAAGTCCATACAGAGCAAAAAAAACTGGCTTTAAATGGGCCCCCGCAAGTGGGCGGTGCACTACAAGAAAATATTCATTTACCGGCGAAAATTACTGGCGGTTTTGGCCCTCAGTAGCTTACTGGCGGCCTAAGCCCCCAATAATTAAACAAAACCGCCACAAACTAATCAAATAATATTTAAATAAAAAAATTTGAATTTATTGGCGGTCCTGGCCGTCAGTAATTCTCTTTTTAATTACGGGCGGTCCAGGCCGCCACTACCTAAGCAAGAATATAAAAAAAAAAAAAAAAAAAAAAACTGACGCCTTCAGACCTTACTGGCTGCCTAGGCCGCCACAAAATCTTGGGAATATAAAAAAGTAGCCGTTGGAGGACTTAGTGGCGGTTTTGACCGCCGGTAATGTTCTTGAAACTTGCCCAGCCATTAATGGCGGCCTGGGCCGCCGCAAAGTTGTTGGAATTTGAAAATAAAATGACCGTTGGGACTTAGTGGCGGCTTTGACCGCCAATAAGCTCCAAGTCCAGATTTTTACGAATTTCATCCCCCTCTATATATATCTTCCTTCACTTCACAACTCTCATTTCCTACAATCCTTTCTCTATCTAAAATTTCTCCAACATCTCTCTAAAAATTCTTAACTCTTTATCATTTCAACTTTTATCATTTCACTCTCTAAAAATTCTCAAACTTTTTATCATTTCACTCTTGTTTTTCTTCATTTTGGTAAGTATTTCTCTAATATTCATGCAAGTTTAATATTTGATGTTTATATTGATATGATAAATTGTGTTTAATATTTAAAAAAAATGTTTTTTTAAAACAAAATAATTAATTATTAAATTTTATATTTAAATAAATTAAAATGTTTTTTTAAAGCAATTAATATTTAAAAAAACGGTTTTTTTAAAACAAAATAATTAATTAAAAACATTTTTTTTAAAAAAAATCGGAAAGGCTGTAGTGGCGGTCCAAACCGTCGCTAAATGGTCAAAATCTGGGCAAAATTAGTGGCGGTCCTGGCCGCCAGTAGCTCTGTCGCAACCTGCAAGTCTGTGGCGGTCTGGGCCACCAGTAAGTCTCGTCAATTCAGTTTTCGACGGCTTTGGCCACCAGTAGTGTTACCGTCGCCTTAATTACTGGCGTATCGTGGCCGCCAGTAATCCGCCACTAATTTGGCCGTTTCTGGCGGTTTTTGGCCGCCAATAATTGGCGTTTTTCTTGTAGTGGTGGGATTGGTCCCCTTGGATTAGTCGGTTCTAAGACCGGATACCAAGTTTTCAAAAAAAAAAAAAAAAAAACTATATATACACGTGTCTAAGTGTCCGCATGTCTGTCCACATATGCAAATTGTTTGTCACATACGACAAAACTGACGGAAAGGACTAACTAATACAAACAGTAGAAGCATAAGGAACCAAATTAATACTTTTCAAAAGTCATAAATTATATTTGTGGTTAAAAGCTAACAAAAAATAAAACTAAAAATTTGAAGCTTAAAATTCATATACAAACCTAAAAACTGACTAAAATGATATAAAAAAATAAAGACTAAAATATTAATTAAAATTAGATTAAGGGATTAAACATGTAATTTTATATTTCAAAAAAAAATTATATAAAAAAAAAAATAATAATAATATTCATTTTCATTCCACTAGTTTTGTTTGCCAGCGCGTTATGAGCCCCACCAATTTTTCAATTATTTCTTTGTTTGTTTCTCTATTCTTTTTTTCCCCTACGTGTATATAACAAAACTCACTTTCCATTTTCGGCTTTCACTATTCATATTTTCTTCTTTTTCCATTATTTTCTTCTTACGTTTAGAACCAGAATATTTTCTCACGGAACCACCGTGCCGGAACTCTCCTCCGGCCGTCATCTTCTTCTCCTTCTAAGGTGAGTCTCTTATAATTTCATTTTTCAAAACTAAAATTCCTTAATCAAACAAAGCATCCATTATTATTTGGTAAAAAACATTAAATCTCCATTTTTTGGAATTAGAAAAAGCATCCATTGTTATTTGTTTTCTTCATCAAATGTTGCAGACTTGCACAGATAAGAATATCTCATGTTCGATTCTCTCTGATCTCAATTTAGGTGGGCTAATTTAACTTCTTCAAAAAACAATATGAACGTATCAAAATTGTTTAGTTTATAAAAATGTCATTTCAAATCGGCTGTAGTAGCAAAATGAAAAGGGTGGTAAAAAATACGTTGACCAATTCGCCCCCCACCCCCCCCCCCCCCCCCCCCCCCCCCCCCCCCGGATTTTGTAGTAGTCGGACATTTAGACCTTGATTTTAAATTATTGAATTATCGTCAATTTAGTCTATGAATTATAGCACTTATTAGCAAATAATTAGTCCATGAATTATATCGCTTATTCTCAAACTAGCTAGTCCTTACAAGTTAACAGAAAAACCAAGTTGCTAGTCATTCAAAATTGGAATATTTTTTTTTGGTCTATTAACAAGTTTCAGGGTGTAAATGCTCAACTGCAATTTTGGGGGTGAGTTATTGATTTACTCAAATAGTATATTTCTATATGCTTGTTCTTAAATTGTCACATGCTGCATATTACCAATTTTTATGTCTCAAGTCTCAACTATGATGGTATATGTTATCTTCATGAGTATTCTTGTTTGGACTGCTGATCAACCTCCCCTATCCCTGAAGATTAATTCTTCGTGCAGTTCAGTCGCGGTTGTAATGCGAAATTAATCGGTAAGCTTAAGGTGGATGAAGGTATGTATATTAGGTGTGTAGAGTTTGGATAGATTCTTTTTTAGTATGTATGCTTGTGAACTGTGATATTGCAATATTAAAAAAGGATGAGATGCAGTTTATATCTGATTATTTACATATATTCACAGAAAAACTAAAAGAAAATAATATTTTTCAATTTTTACCTATGTTTATTTATACAATATATATTCGTAGTACTAAATGGCACAAATCTTCTTCAATATATATAAAATAAAAAATGGTACAGTAGAAACAATTTTCTATTCTAAAATACAAAAAAATGAAAGTAAACTAACCAAATCAAATTGAAAAACTCCATAATGACACCTCAACATCTTGAAAGTCTACATGATCAATATGTTCATACTCATGCCCTAAGCTATGTGTTGGGGACATTAGTGCCATATTCTTCAATGACTCTGGAATGTTCAACTCTCCCTCTTCTTCCTCTTCCATACTAAAAATAAGCCGCTCCGGCTCCTCTATAGCGGCGACAACTTCAATTGTGTCAGTGTCATTAACCATTAAAGTCTTGTTTGGTCTGAAAGCCTCCGCAGCTTCTGAAGCCGCCTTTTGAATATCTTTTGTCTTGGTAGTGGTAGGCATACGAAGCCGCCAAGCTGAGTCTGCAAAGTTGAGACAAGCATTGCGACCTCTCAATGCCAATGCGGCAACATCATGGGCTCGTGCTGCCATTTCGGCTGTTGGAAAAGTCCCTAGCCAAATCTTAGTCTTTTTGTTAGGCTCTCTCATTTCACATACCCATTTATCTAAGTTCCTCCTCCTCACACCCCTATACACCGGGTGGCGAGTCTCTTTGAACTTCTTTCTCCCTGCACGCTTCTTCGGGGTACTCGCAGCTAACCGCACCTCCTCGTTGGAAGTTGACATACCATGAGAGACATCTAAATAGGGAAGAGATATTTTGTGTGACGAAGAGGAAGGTATTGAAGAAATGGGGTGTGAAGAGGAAGAGTTGTTAGTTGGAAACATATGTATGTGTTAAAGAGAGTGAAAAAGTTTTAAAAGGGAAACTTGGAATTGAAGATAGGGCATGTTAAAGAGAGTAAAGAGTATGGTGTTGTATTTATAGGGAGGTGTCATGGTTGAAGGAATGGTAACAGTGAGAATACTGTTTTGTGAGTGTGTGTGTGTGTGTTTTTTTTGTGAGTGAATGAGAGAATGGACTACGGAGCTTCAAACACACCTCTTTTGGATTACTATTATAAAAGCTATCTATGTCATATCTTTAGTCAATGTGAGACTTTTAACACACTCCCTCACGTCCAGAACTGAACAAGCTGAAACGTGGACTCAATAACAATGGGTGGTTCAAATATGAGAGGTCTCCACAACAAACAACAAATGGATCTAACATAGGCTCTGATACCATATTAAAATTTGAGAGGCTCATACTGAACCACAAAAATTAGCTTGAGAGCTGAAGTTTACACTACTATTATAAAGATTATCTATGTCATATTTCTAGCCAATATGAGACTTCTAACATTACTGATATCGAATGCAAGAGTTTCTTTTTCTCGAAAGGCACAGTATTTACCTTAGAGAATAATGCTAGCAACACACTCTTTAACAAACACACTCCAACACACTTTTTTTTATTGGTTGAAATTCACATGGGTCCCATAAAAAAAGTGGACCCATATAACTTTTATGTGACCATATAAATTTTAACCAATAGAAGAGAGTATGTTAGAGTGTGTTTGTTAAAGAGTGTGTTGCTAGCACTCCTCTTGTTGACTACTCTTGAGAAAAGAGACGTGTGCGTGTTTGTAGTGGAACCCCACACCAGGCTCAAAAAGTAGTAATAATGTTATCAAAATATCTTCAAAGACAGTAGATGATGTTTTTTATTCGTCGACAAAGAAGACTAAATAAGGTAAATAAAGCATTCATGAGAATGTGCTGTTTTTAGCATATTTATCTTCCTGTATAGTGTATACTATTTCATCCGTTATAAGTGGAAAATTCTTTCATAGACGCAAATATAAATATGAGGTGTTAGACACACTTACATAAAAAAGCAAAAATTAAAAAGAAAAAAAATAAAATAATATTGATTGATGTGATTATATTACTTTTGATTTAAATTTTTGAATTAGTGTGTGTGCGCCCAAATAAAATATGATTTGGGTTTGTGTCTATCCAAATCTTTCTCGTTATAAGTTAGGAAGCATGTACATCTTAAGTATGTCACGATGTCCAACACGTATCGGTGTCTGACACTCGTATGACACTTCTATGATACGTGTTGGATAACTCAGATCGATGTTCTAAAAAAAAAACTCAATTTTGACACTTCTTTCATCGATGTCTGAACCTGTAAGACACTCGTATGACATGTGTCAGACAGGTGTCCCAAATTTTTTTATTTTTCTTTGCTTATACTCTTTTTAGACACATATCACACATATCTCTACAAGAGTTAACGATGTGTCGAAACAACAATATTGATCAATGAAAGATTGAAGAGATTACATTTTGATTACTATATTTTTAGATTTTTCAATAATAAATGGATAAATAAAGGTAAAATACTATCATATCTTGTTTTAAACTTTTTTTAAGAAATAATTTGCCCAACTTAGATTTATATGTATAGATATTTTGATTCTTAATTTATATCTTTTATAAATATGTAGTGATGTCGGTGTCCTATAATTTTTACTTTAGCGGTGCCGCCGTGTCCTTGTCGTGTCGCGGTGTCCGTGCTTCATAGGTTATAAGCAATATTTCAAAGATAAATTTATCCCTAAATATCTCTTTTCAATTTTTTAGACACATTTATTATTATTTTTCCAAAAATAACACTACTTTGCATTGGAATACGAAAAGTCAAATAAAAATATATTGTTTCACAAAGGACAATTTAATAATTATAATACTCAAAAAATACACATTTATTACACTACCAACTTTTCTTAATATGCGTAAAAAAAATTAATGGAGGCCTATATTAAGAGACAGAGGGAGTAGTATTCTATACTTTATAAAATGCGTTATTTTATATCTAATTAAGTGGTAAGGATCTTGATCCCATTAACTTTAAGCATATGGTTAGAGATTCGATGTTTGGCTCATGCGTATGGACAAAAACTTGATCTGGCCAGGAGAATCAACCTTGTGTTCCCACAAGTTACCCGACGGAGATTAGTCATCGCTAACTGCAGTGAAAACTTCGTACCAATATCATCGCTAACTGCAGTGATAACAATTAACTTTAAACTAATATTTTATGTTAAAAAATTTAAGTCATTATTAAAGAAATTAATTTTCTTTCTTTGAATATTTTATTATTTTAGAATCTAAATTTAATATATAATAGATTTTAATTGACTTTGGTAATTTATCCGAGAATTGTATTGCATTTTGTATAGTTTCATAATTATAAAAACATTTAACATTATATGTGAATGATGTGCGTAAAAAATAGTAGTAAAAATATTTGCATTTGAATTTTGATTATATTAAAATGGTCATTGAATTGTTTGTTATCACAAAAATATTTATTTTAGCTCAATTGTCAGTAGAAATGGATTAAATATGTACCTCAGGGTACGTGGTTCGATTCTAACAGAAGACAAAAATTCTACTAGAGAGGGGTATAAAAGATCGTGAGGTACAACGCCGAGTTTGTCTTCTAAATATGTAGAAAATGGGCCGAAGCTGTTACTTGGGAGTCAATATATTAACCCTTTAATTTTCAGAAGAAGAGATCCCGATAATCTAAACTTCGATCACGAGGTAAATAAAACCTGACAAAAATTGTTCCCACAAAAAATTGAGTGATAAAAAAGAGTAATAATGTTATCAAAATATCTTCTCTAAGACAATAGATGATGTTTTTTATTCGTCGACAAAGAAGACTTAATAAGGTATATAAAGCATTCGTAGGAATGTGCTGTTTTTAGCATTTATCATTTTTTTTTTTACTAAGCATTTATCTTCTTTTATAACTCATTTTATAATTGTATTATATATTTTTTTTTATTAAAATTCTGATTTTTAAGGAATGAGTTTGATAATTTAGAGATCGACCACAAAATAAATAAAATTTTTGATTAATTATTTTCAGTAACAATTTAATTTGGGTTCTTCCGAACAATTTATTCTATGAAGAGCTCAATAATGATTAACCACTTAAATTCAATGTCTTTGTTAATTGGATTTTATATTATTCAAATTTAAATATTTTTTTCCTTAAAAAAATTTAAATATATTTTTAGTTTCTATAAAATTATAAATTTTGTTATTCGTTTTCATAATTTTTTTTCTGTAAATTTAAATCTCACAAAATTATCCTGTAAACTATTTTAGTTTTTTTTTTTTTTTTTGACAATAGTCATTGTTGTTAAGTTAGTTTATATTTTTGTATTTTTGTTGATGTATATAGAATATTATAAAAAGACCCCTCTAATGTTTTTTTATTATTAAATAAATTAAGTATAAATGTTTTAAATATTAAAAGCTGAAGATAAAAGTAATGAAAACTCACAAAAAAGAAATTTTAAGCTATTTTTTGTGGAGGAAAAATTTCTTTTCTCATCTACCTATTTTTCCTTTTCTATTTCTTGAGCTTGAATTCGACCGTAGTGATAGTGATACTTACATAGACATTTGAGTTCTGCTTACAGCCACATGTTTTTGGAAATCAATTTCGCTTAATGTATTTTTCTTTATTTGTATTTAGAATATTATTCTTTTTTGACACTAGAATATTATTCTATATATGGATAATATTTGTGATTTATAAAGGAATATATCAAACAAAATATGCACGTCACTAATTTTGGATAAAAATAACATCTATTTAATTTACCCGTTTGTTAACGAGTGTCCCAATACTCTAAGCATTTCCTTTATAAAAATTATTTATTTTAAAAGTGAAACATTTCAATGTCCAATATGCTGATTTTACACATTTCTATAATAATTTTATAAAAATTTATTATATTTAAGATCAGTGGCGGCTTGCACACATGTGCGAGGTGTGCGACGGCATCGGACCTCAAAATTTTGAGGGTCTCAGCTCAAAATTTTGAGGTCCTATAATATTACTTATATATTATTTATACCTATAAAATATCAGATGTATATTAATAGATTAATTTTTAGGCCCTAAACTAATAGTTATATATTGTTAATGTTCATATAATATCATATGAGTATCAATATATTAGTTATCTATACTCGTAAATATAGTTTTAGTTCATTTTAATCTTTGCATAAAATTTAACATTAGATTAGGAGGTTCATTTTTGACGTTATATACAAAGATAATTACTTTATATTTCTTATCTCATTTGATTTAATGCAATCAGTTTAATATTGATAATTTATATGTTTACAAGAATAAAAATGATTTTTTTTATATTATACGCAATTTAAATCGACAATTTTTTTTATAAAAAAAATTAAATTTTTTATATTAAGGGGTCACTTTTATATTTTGCACAGAGCCTCCTAAAACTCGAAAACGTCCCTATTTAAGATGCTTATAAAGTACTCCAGATTCTAGCTCTTACACATATAATACAATATTTCTGAGGATTAATTCAATTCATGGGACAAATATAACATTATCTATTAGTCAAAAAAAGAAAATAACATTATCTATAGAGACTGGCACCCAAAACATACATTGTCTTTATTACTTATATGTAGTAGTACAACGTAGGACATGAACGACACCACTATAGCTCCATGGGGCCATGACCGACATGTCTGTAATTAGTATCGTTTGGCCTTATTAAGCATGTAACTGACATGCTCAAGTCAAAAACATAATACACCACACAGTACAATAATGAGTATGGGTGGAAAAAACCTACCCACAGATAACATCTGTCACGGATTCACATGGTTGTTTTATGGATACCACTATATGGATACCACCATATAGTTAAAATTTTATTTTTAAAATGGATAAATAAAGTATTTGAAATTCGAATTTTAACTCTATATAATATTTTCTCTGGTCTATTAATATATATCTCATTTTGACTTTTTCAAAATGAATCAAATGAAGTATAATGTCTCTTTCAAGTAGGGATTTAAATGGATATCCATGGAGACGGATAGTATGATATAACTGTTCACTCCGTTGAATAAATATGATATTCATTTTCACGGCTAATGCTACGGTGGACCTGGACCACCTTCAAAATAATAATAATAATATTAACTTTTGAAGGTATTTAATAAATCGTTAATCGTGATGGGTCTCAATATAACATATCAAATTATTTTTAATTTTTCTAACTATTTCTATGAATGATCTATATAATATAAACTTTCAATCAAACGGTGAATTTTGTAAAATTCGTATTCGCTATAATGTTATTCGTGACTAGTCCACCATGAAGTGGTCTATGTTAGAATTTATCTCATATTCACTCTATATTTGTGCGGATAATCCACAAATTTTGAGGTACCCACGAATTGATATTTATAGATATCCATGGATAATGAATTATTTGAAAAAATTGTAATTTTTGTAAAATGTTTATTTTTACTTGAAATTTGTTCATCTTCTCTTAAAGAAACAAAAATAATAATATTAGCAGATAATAATATTTATACATTATTTAATATTTTTCTTGAACTAGTATCTACTGATCTACATCAGTTCAAAGTCTTTTTTTTCTTCTTTTTCTTGAATATATATAATTGACATAATAATTTTTTTTATAGACGAAATTACAAAGTCATTGAAAACTCAACACCCAAAGTGGAGTGACCGGGATTTAAACCCCGATCCTGAAGTCCAACGCTAACAATTTCGGTATTTATGTCAGTTGAGATAGAATTTGTAGACAATAATACTTTTTTTCTAAATGACACTTAAAAAAATGGATGTAGTATTAGAGACATTATTGGATGGATCGACATTCGATTCCAATTTTCACTTTTTGTTTTTTATGTTATATAGCTTAGTGACTAGAAATTTCACTCTTAAAATAGATAAATATGATTTTCGAAGTTCGAATCCGAATCCTTGTATATAAAATAAGATGTTTATACCATCTGAACTAAACTCACAAAAATAAATTTCAACTTCTCGAAATTTAATGTGAGCTATTTGACTAAAAAAATAAATAAATTCATTTTTCACTTATTTGTTGCTCCTAATTCTTTCGCGGGTGTTTCCATTAAAGCAAACACGTTATTAGCGAGATTATCTTATTCCTCCCACTCGTTTTCCTTACCGGCGCGAGTAAGTTATGAACCCCACAAATTGTTTTGTAATTATTATTAATTTTTTCTCTCTTGTCTTATTCTCTTTTCCACGTGTATTCTTATATTAGCAACACTTCACTTCCACTTTCCACATTCACTATTCACATTTTCTTCTTTTTCCCAATTATGAGTTCTTCCATTTTCTTACTTTTCTAACAAGAATATTTTCTAACGGAACCACCGTGCCGGAACTCTCCTTCCGCCGTCGCCGCCTTCTTCTCCTTCTAAGGTGAGTTTCTTATTCCGCTGCTTTATTTTTTATTCAGTTCATTCTTTCAAACTAAAAATCCTGAATTTTCGTTGATAATCATAAACTTTATCCTCCTGTTAAATAAGTTAAATATTTGATTTGAGAAAATCCCCAATTTTTTGTTGAATTGAGTGTTTCCTTGTTATTTATTTTGATATTAATTTGGTTTTATTTCTGATTTTGGAACAGACTGAGTAAAAAATTGTGTAGTTTATAAAGATGTCATTTTTTTCTGTGTTAACCCTGTTTCGGGGAAAACATCTGATAATCTAGAATTCGACTGTGACGTAAATAGACTCTAACAAAAAATTGTTCTTCTAAAAAATTGAACTTAGATTCTACCGAATGATTCGTCTTAATAGAAGCTCATTCGGGACCAATCACTTGATTAAAATTGGCCTTAGAAGCAAAATGCAATGGGTATTTGGTGGTAATAAATATATTGGCTGTTTGAGTTATTAATGTTGTGTTTAATTTCTGATTTGGGAATTTTGCTGTTGTTGCATTGTTGTGTTATTGTTTAGATTTCTGATCACTTTGCTGCCAGCTTTACTACCTCATGTGTTATAATATAGATCAGATACATCACTTATTCAATGAATTTGAAAAGTTGACATTTTCTTATAAATACGGTCGGAGTGAGTACACTGTACAACTATTGACCAAAACTCAACTTGAAATCAGCTTAATGTGTCAACACACTTAATTCCATTTGACATTTCATATTATAACATAGACTGAAAAAATCATACTAGTAGCATAATCAGTTATGGAAATGGAATAATGAAATCACGTGATAGTAAAGGGATATTGATCTGTCATATTGCAATATTATAAAACGGATGAGATGCACTTTATACTTGTTTAGTTTCATTCACAGAAAAGCTATAAAAATATAATTTTTTCAACTTCCATTTATGTATATATACAATATCAGTACTACTGATAAAAAATGGTCCATTACAATCCAAAAATAACAGTAAACTTTATATAAAAATTCAATAAAAAATAAACCAAACAAATAAAATACAACTGAAAAAACATTAAAAAACGTAAAAAAATCAAATTGAAAAACTCCATAGTGACACCTCAACATCTTGAAAATCTTCATTAACATGCTCATGCTCATGCTCATGCTCTAAGCTATGTGTAGGGGACATTAGTGCCATATTCCTCAATGACTCTGGAATGTTCAACTCTCCCTCTTCTTCCTCTTCCAAACTAAACATAAGCGGCTCCTCTGTAGCGGCGGAAGCTTCAGCTGTGTCTTCAATGTCGGTAGTCATTAAAATATTGTTTGGTCTAAAAGCCTCAGCAGCTGCTGCAGCTGCCTTTTGTATATCTTTTGTCTCTGTAGTTGCAGGTATAGGAAGCCGCGTAGCCGAGTCTGCATAGTTTAGACAAGCATAACGACCCCTCAATGCCAATGCTGCAACATCATGTGCTCTAGCTGCCATCTCGGCCGTTGGAAAAGTCCCTAGCCAAATCTTAGTCTTCTTGTTAGGCTCCCTCATTTCACATACCCATTTATCTAAGTTCCTCCTCCTGACACCCCTGTAAACCGGGTGGCGAGTCTCCTTGAACTTCTTTCTCCCTGCACGCTTCTTCGGGGTAGTTGCAGCTAACCGCACCTCCTCGTTGGAAAACGATATCTCATGAGATACCTCTAAATTCGGCAGTGATATCGTGCGGGAGGAAGAGGATGGTTCCGACGAAATAGGTTGTGAAGAAGAAGAGCTGCTACTACTAGTAAACATATTTATGTGTTGGAGACTGGAGATGAAAATGGTTTTGAGATCAAGAGAAGTGAGAATTGAAAAGAGAGTTGGTGTAAAAAGATTGAAGAGTAAGGTAGTGTATATATAGTGAATCATCATGGTTGAAGAAATGAGGTAACCGTGAGAGTATTTGTGAGTGTGTGTGTTTTGTGTGGTGAGTTGGATATTTAACTATAATGAGATGATGAGATGAGACAACAGGTTTGCCTTGTTGGTTATTTTAGTGGCTATATTTGGTAAAGAGAAAGGGAAACTGATGAGGAAAGGGACAAGGAGAGAGAAGAAGTGTGCTTATTTAGAGAGGGACACCCCACAAGGCTCAAAAAGTGTAGTGATGTTATCAAAATATCTTCTATGATACTAAATGATGTTTTTTATTCCTATAAGATTAAATAAGGTTTTTAAAAGCAAACATAGAATATGCTATTTTTAGCTCTTATTTCCTTTGAGTCGAATAAAGCTCTTTACTCCTTTTATAGTAATTTTTGTTCTATATTAAAAAAGCAAATAGTGTATTTTTTGTCAAATAAATTAGTGGTGAGAAATTCATTCATTGATTTTTTATTTTATTTTTTTTACTAATTCATTCATTGATGTTAATAAGTGGAATCAAAGGTAATATTATTACGGGGAGTGTTATTTGAACACCCATTTTTCAGGAGTAAAGAGGTTTTTGAGAGTCTCATATTTAGGGGCGGAGTTGTTGATTTGTAATTCAATCCTGAGTGTAATTGAAGTTTGTTAGAGGAGTAGATTAAAATAACTAACTTGTAACAAGGTAACTAGTCTTGTGATGTAAAATATGTATCTCAATCTCTTATCAATAAAACACTATTTTTCAGGAGAGTAATTCCTTTCAAAGTGTGTGATGGTGCATAGGTGCAGGATAGCCGTGCACCATTGTTGCAGGATTTAGGCGCACGATAGGTGCAGAGAGTAGTAGATAAAGATAACTGATATATTTGGACTATATTTAAGACTAAATTATATAAGTTATTCAATTAATTTTGAAAAAAAACTATTTATTTATAATTAAGGCCAGAACAAATTTTAGGGTTAAATAAATATTTAGATTCTATAAATATCTTGACTTTTATTTTCAGTCCTATAAAAAAAATTTAACAATTTTTTGTCCTTCAAATATTTTCGTTCACAACTTTTTGTCCATACTTTTAATCAACTTTACATACTTTCATATTTTTTAATAGTTTTTTGTGTATTTATGTTTATAATATTATAAGAATTTCTTCCATAAAAATTTAGAATTAGAATTTTTGCAAGAGAGACTATTTATGAATTTAGAATTTTTTAACATAAGATAAATTACTTATAAATTTTTAAGTGTAAAAAACTAAAAAATCAATATATAATTCATCTCTTATTAAAAACAAATTTAAATTCAACTTTTGCAAGAGAGATTCTTATAATATACTAAACATGTCAGATAATTTTTTTAATTTTTTTTTGAATGATATACACGAGTTAATTGAGAAGCATGGATACAAAATTATGATAGAAAATATTTAAAGTACCAAAGTTTATTAAAAAAATGTATATAAATTAAATTCATAAATTAAAAATAAAATTTAAGAAATTTATAGAGAACAAAATTATAATAATTAATCCAAAATATTATACAGCGCGTTGTGTTGACTCGTTAGATTTCCTTTTCATTTAAGCTTGAATTCGCGTGTAGTGAAAGTGAAAGCGACGTCTGAATTATGTGTAAGGATATTTGTGTTCTTCTCTCGTAGCCACATGTTTTTTTCCTAACCGGAGAGCCACATGTTCTTAGAAATCAATTCGTATATTTGTGGTATTTCTTTATTTGTATTTAGAATATTATTCTATGCACTTGGAATGGATAGGATTGGATAGTACTATGTATGCGCAATTTGCAATGCATTCCTGATGGGATAGTTTTAAAAAACAATATGGAAAAAAGTTCTCATGATTTATATATTTTATTTTCCCTAAACTACTGATTTATATAGATAACTGTGCATTCCAGTTCCTACTATCTTTTTACTTAATTATAAATTTTTAGGCAAAATAAAAATTAATTTTTGGACATTTTAAAGTAATTTTTTTTATGGGGCAAGATCCCCCATTCAATATATCTTTCATGCTTACAAATGAAGATTTTATGCGATAACAGAAATTAAACTCACATTATTACATAGTATAAGTCAACTTTTTCAGTAATTATACCCACTTTTATTTTTATTTTTATAGATAGATAGATGAAATAGCAAACACATAATAAACTCACATACATAAATGGAAAAATCGGGATTCACACCCTATATTAGACCAACCTTAATTTGAAAATGGATTTACCGCAGTTTTATATGGTGCAGTAATGGTGCAGTAATAGTTGTTACTTGTTGCCTATTTTATTTTGTTGGAGATGTATAGTTGTTACCTTTAAGGATAAGTATTAGGTAAATGTATATCAACTAGAGACTGGTCACCCAAGTTTACATTTTGGATTTCTTTACGGGTTAATGCTACGGTGGACTACCTTTACAAGTGGTCCACCGTGGACAAGTGATCTATCGAATAATTTTTTTACGAAATTCACTGTTTGATTGAAAAGTTTATATCGTATAGACCATCCATAAATTTTTTGAAAATAATTTGATATGTTATTGGGACCCATCAAGATTTACGTTATTTAATAAACTGTTAATCTTGATGTGTCTCAATAATATATCAAATGATTTTCAATTTTTCTAAATTTTTCTATGGATGATCTATATGTTATAAACTTTCAATTCAACGGTGGATTTTGTAAAATTCGTATTCGTTATAATGTTATTCATGACTGGTCCACCATGGACCACTTGATGAAGTGGTCCATATTAGAATTTACCTTTTTTACAATGTGAGACAACAATAGGGATGACAACGGGCGCCCATGGGTGCGAGTTTGACACTTACCAAACCCCCACCCGAAATCATCACCCAAACCCAAAGGCTGTTCGGGTGGCAAAACAACACTCACGCCTACACCCATTGGGTTCAGGTTTTTTTCACCCAAACCCGCATCACATTTGAAAATAATTTGCAAATTTAAGAAATTAAATTCCAACATAGACTTTGAATTAAATTACAACTAAAATTAAGATCTTCCAAGAAAATTCAAACATAGACTTTCAAGAAATTACAACATAGACTTTCAAGAAATTAAATTACAACTAAAATTAAGGTCTTCCAAGAAAATTGAGGGAGACTATGGGGGGTAATTAGGTAATTATAAAATATTTCGAGTGGATGTATGGGTTTCGGGTGTGGGTTTGACTGATACCAAACCCACACCCATATTATCGGGTGTCACCCGAACCCAAACCCAAACCCAGTCAAATCGGATTTCGCCCATTGACTTGAGTTTGAGTTCGCGTGGATCTCTCGGGTTTGAGTTTTTTTTGTATCCCTAGACAACAACAATACTAGCCCCATACCCCACTACTTATATCATTTGGCCATACTAAGCACGAAAATGACATACTCAAGCAAAAAAACATTATAGACCCATCCTATGATGGGTGGCATTTAGCATGGGTAAGAGCATCCCATCCACAATGGAGCTCCCCATTTTATGGTATCTAATTGGACCCCACATGTACACATCACACATTTATTATTTTTTAATGATAGTATCTAATAAGAACTCAATCGCTCTAACCAAACACCTCTTAAAAAATTCTAAATGGATCCTACCAATAACACATTTAACCAATAACTATATATCTTTATAAATGGGTCCCACCAAAATAATATAGGTACTAATGCTTATTTGAGAACTAGTACCTATTATGTACTCATTTGTATTTTGCTCCAATGAGAAGGCCAATGCTAGGGTGGGAGACCATGACATGTCTCTCACCGGTGCACCATATGATATGTGGATTGGATTAAATGTGTACATGATATTATGGTGTACTGTCAGTATTATATTATTTATATTTTTTTTGAAAAAAAAAAGTTTTAAATTTTTCTGGAAAAAAGTTTTCTATCTTTTTTTCGGGCACAAAATTTTCGATTTTTTCTTTTGGAAAAAAAGTTCCTAATTTTTGGGGGAAAAAATTTCGATTTCACATAAAAGCAATTCCAGAGTTTTTCTGGGAAAAAAATTTTCCGTTCTTTTTTCGGGAAAAAAGTTTCGGATATTTTTCAAAAAAAAAAAGTTTTTGTTTTTTTATGGAAAAAGTTCAGATTTTTCCCAAAAAAAATTTCCGATTTTTTGGGAAAAATAGTTTCGAAATGTTCACCTAAAAATTATTGTCGATACAAAAAAGAGTAAAAAAATAGAAAATATTTGAAACTTTTTTTTCCGAATAAAATATTGGATCTTTTTCAGAAAAAAAATCGGAAACTTTATTTTCGGAAAATATCCGAAACTTTTTTTTTTTGAAAAAAGAACGAAAACTTTTTTGTTCAGCAAAGACTCCGGAATTGTTTTTTTCTAAAATCGAAACTTTTTTCCTTAAAAATTTGGAACTTTTTTTTCGAAAAAAAAAACCGAAATTTTATTTCCAAAAAAAAAATAGAAAAATTTTATCCGGAAAAATTGAAAACTTTTTTTTTTCAAAAAAATTAATAAATAATATAATACTGACAGTACACCATAATATCATGTACACATTCAATCCAATCCACATATCATATGGTGCACCGGTGAGAGACATGTCATGGTCTCCCACCCTAGCATTGGCCTGTCTATGAGAATACCTATTAGGTACCAATTCTTAAGAAATAGGTACCCACCATTGGAGATGGTCTAAGTGCTAAAGTTTCCCACCATGGGCAAATTAACATTTGACCATTAGATCAGATGAAGAACGCATTTTTAGTATAGTCTCTCAATACTAGATCTCACCACTGCCTTTTGCAACCCATCTCCTTCTTGGCCCCATCATCTAACCGGACTTCTCCCTCCACCCCCTATCAACAGCTCCTAAGGTTACCTCCAGTCCTCCACCATCGCAGATTGAAGAATCAAAGAATGAAAAATCAGACAAATCTACTTCATATTTTCATCAAATTTTATAATAATAATTTCATTCTCAAAGATTGAAGATTTATATGGATGTTATTCCAGATTCTAACAAGTTGGAATTTTTCCGTTTAATAATTATATAAGCTTAATCTAAGTTGTAACAATGGTTTTGAAAACTTTTGGTTCAAATATAATGATAACATTTTGTTTGAAATATGAGTTTTTCACAAATTTGGTAATTTTGAGATTGATTTAGGATGAAAATATGTATTACTTTTCACTATCTTGTTCGGATTTATTTTATGGGTTATGTCATGTTGATTTGGATCAATTTTTAATTTAATTAATTTTTCTGGGTATCTTTGTTGTGTTTTGCTTATTTTGAGATTGAGTTATTCTTATTCTTATTTTAATTTATATTTTTTTTGGGTTTCTTTCTTGTGTTTCTTGGTTTTAAGTTATTGAGTTTAATGTAGGAACAATCACATTGAAAGCTATTGTGCAAGTGTTTTAGTAATTGTGGATTGTTAATGTAGAAGCATCCACATTGGAAGCCATGGATATTGCTGGCCAGTGTTGGAAGAGAGAGGAGAGAGAAAGATAAGGCAATGTGATATGATATACAATATGGTGGAGGGAGAAGGTGAGATGGTGGGGCCAAGAAGAAAATGGGTTACAAAGGGTAGTGGTGAAATCTTGTGTTGAGAGACTATAATAAAATTGTATTCTTCATTTGATCTAATGGTTAAAACTTAACTTAACTTGCTCATGGTGGGAAATTTTAGCACTTGACCATGCTAAATGTCACCCCTATGATGATCATTGGTACCATAAATGTGTTGATGTTTTAAATGTGAGTTAACAAATTCACATTGAATGAAAATTAAAATATTGAGCGACCTATAAGTGAGATTACTAATATCGTGACACAGTTACAGTTCTGAACCGTTTGATCTTAATGGACAGTTGATATTGATTTACTGTGTGAATGATCTGAGTCGTCCAATCTCTAATCAATAGCCGAGATTTCTTACTGCGTGAAACAACGTGATAATAGGACAACATGCAATCCTGGCCCATTAAAAATTACCTATCGAAGAAGTTCCACATTGATTAGTATGGTGAAGAAAGGGGAGAACAAAACTATATATTGGACCTAAGTTTTTTGTTTTTAGATACACAAATTAATAACACTTTAAGTTTATATCTGACTTATTTTAGATATTTGTTTTGTGAGAATGTGGTTGTACTCGAGTATCGGGATGAGAGTGAGAGAAGTTTTGTAAAAAATTTCACCTAGTAATAATTCTCTGATGTCGGTTTAGATAACATTCATGATTTTTTTTTCCGGTTGTAGAGTTTTCACGTTATATTCTAGTATTGTGATTGTGTTTATTTTTCTTCTTCAACTCTGTTATTTACTAACACTAACAAGGTTTGTATAAAAATATAAAAATATAAAAGTGATAATATAATAACATTATTATCGCCAAGTGAAAATTTGAAGTCTGAAAATTAAACACTACATTTTATAATATCCAAAAAATTAAACACACTTCAATATTTACCTTTTCTTTAATGAAATACTTAAATATTTACTAATTAAATTTTTTCAATGTGTCTTCATATTTTGCATTTGTTGTATAAATACATCTGTCAAAAAAACACTAAATATATATTTTTTCTTTATGAAATCAAAGAATTATTAAACAATTTATCTCCCATAATGTTACATATTTTTTTGATAGAAAAGAGGGCTAATGCCCAAAAATAAAGTTTAACCATTAGAGCATGTGTTTCAATTGTTCCATAATGTTACATATTTGATTGTTCACAAATAAAATTCTTTAATATGTTTTAGTGGGCACTAATTATGTTTTAGTAGGAATAATAATAAAAAATTATTTAATAGCTATCAACAAAATAAATTAGGGAAAAATCGAAAAATTGAAGATACATTGTTTTAAATTTGTAGAAGGATACAAAAAGTTCTTATATTCTATTTTATATTATTTTAATATAATTTATTATCAAAATTAATGTAATTAATACAATTTTAATTAGCTAAAATAACTCAAATAAATAAATTATTTGAATTGATTTATTTATTTATTTTGAGTAATTGAATTGATTTATTTTAGCTTAAATAATTTAAAAAAATTTAAAAGAAGATTTAGTTTAATAAAATTAATTTAAATCTAATTTTAATAAATTATTAAATACTACTCTATTTTGTTAAAAAAAAACTTTATTATAGGAGGAGGTACTCCAATTTGAGTAGGAGGTACTTCAGTGCTTTTGTAATTACAATAAAACTGTTTTCCATTAGCTATTTATCATCACATTCAATCTATTTTTCTAATTACAATAAATAATTAATAATATTATTAAAAAAAATTTTTTTTTTTGATAAATTAAGAGCATCTAGATATCAGGATAGAGATATACCAACTATGGTGGCGCACCATCCTCTATCTATATCTCATATTATTAAATAAAATAAATAAATAATTACAAGGGGGGACTAGGCCTTACCCCAAAGAATTTTTTTGGGGTAAAAACAATAAAAATTTAACGATGTATTAACATATAAAAACCACAAGAATTACTATTCTACAAATGCGACAATTTAGTAGAAATATTGTGACCAATTATGAATTAATTTAAGAGGTAAGGGATATGAACCTTTTGAATAATTTTGTATATTTTTTTTACTTATTTTTTTTTTGCAAGATTTTTTACTTACTTTTTGGAAACTGGTCATTGATAGAATGAAATCTGAATTGTCAGCAAGTATCATAATTTGTTGATGAGGATTGTTTGGTTCTTCTCAAAGTTGTCTTGTCTTCTCTTTCGATTTATTTTTTCTTTCATCAAGGCTCCCACATGTATTACTTCTATGATCAGATCTTTCTTTAAATCTTTTTTATGGGTTGGGATGAGGAATCCCGAAAGGTCCATTAAATATATACAATGAGACAAGATGTGCCTAGAGCGAGGTCAAGGGGGTCTTGGGGTTAGGAGGATAAATGAGTTTAATGTAGCTTTTTTAGGTAAATGGTGCTGGAGACTGAGGACAGAGGAGGGTGGACTATGGCGTCGGGTCTTAGAGCATAATTAAGGTGTGAGCATAATAAGTGTAGTTGGCGAGGGTGGGCATAAGGGATCAAAGTGGTGGAAGAACATCTTAGTACACAAAAGGGTGTGTACTTTAATTGGATTGATAGGTGTTTTGGGAATTCTTTATTTTGGGATGATCCTTGGCTAGAATAAGGGGTGTCAATGCAGGATCAATTCCCTAGGCTAGCAGGGTGTGACAATGGGTGAGATTTAGCAGAGGGGTTGGGGTGTAGGTGAAGGGGTGGAGCTGGAGGCGACCTCTGTTTGTTTAGGAAGAGGAACTGATGGAAGGGTGTCGTGGTCTTTTAAATAATGTTATTTTGAAGACTAATATGCTTGACAGGTGGCTTTGGAGGTCATGTCTTTGAAGTATTTATTGTTAAGGGTGCTTATCAATCTTTAAAAACAAAGAGAGGAAGCAATGAGTTTAGAGTGGAATTGTAATGCTCTGGTTTGGAATAAAGTGGCACAGGTAAAAGTATCAATGTTTGCATGGCATGTCTTGGCAAATCGGATTCCTACTCGTGAGAATCTTTTAATTAGAAGGGGCATTTTGAATTTTGATGCTCAACAATGTGTTCTTGGTTGTGGATTGAGTGAATCTTTATCCCATCTTTTATTTTTTTGCAATCTCTCACATAAGGTGTGTTGTGATGTTCTTCCGTGGTTAGGGGTGCAAAGTACTCTTCATAATAATCAAGTTATTCATGCACAATAATTCAACGGCTTACATGTCCATTTTTGAAGTATAAAATTGCTTCCAGGTCATATGATTGGCATCTATTTGGTATTTGGAGGGCTTGCAGTGATTTCTTTTTTAATAATAAAGCTTTTGATGTGGATTCGGTGGTTTCTCTAATAAAAATTAATGTTTGAGGGTGGTTCAAGGTAAAGTTTAAAGGTTTCGACTGTGCTTTTAGTTTATGGTTGACAACCCTTTACTTTGTTTTAGTTCGCGAGACTTTTAATTATGTTTCTGTTTTGGGGTGTTATGTTACTCCATTGTATTTTGACATTTGTTTAGCCTCTACATTAAGCACATCTTGTGCTAATTTAGAGTGTTTTTTTTTTTAATACATGATTCTTTGATTGTTTAAAAAAAAAAATTCATGATGAAAAGATAAATTCCTAGAACCTTTGTTAAGCTTTATTTTCTTATCATTGACTAAATGAGTATGGATCTACTTAAAACATCTTCAACAGAAAAGAGGTGAAAGTGAGTCACTTTGCCTTACCCTTCTCTTACAAGAGAAATAATCTCTTTGCTTACCATTTATGGAAACTAAGAACAAAGCTGAATGGAGAATAACTTCTATCCACTTACAAAACTTATCATCAAAACCAAATTTTTTGAAAACTTTAAGCAGGAAAGATCAATTAAGGGTGCCAAAAGTTTTGGATATATCAACCTTCATTGTCACATTACCACCATAACTTTGATTATGAGGAAGGATTTGTGTAAGCCTATCTACCAGAATCTTAGTGATTATCTTATGATTGAAATTTGCTAAAGCTATGTGCACTATCTCTTTTAAGCTAGATTGCAATTGAAACTCTATGAACAAAGTAAAAGATCTGATATATTTTTTACCAATGCAGAACAAGCTAGAGACCGAAAAGCAATGATCTATCAATTGTTGATTGCAAATAACTCTATCTAACCTCTTCTCGGTGTGACAAACTCTTTTTCTACCATTAGACCATGTATATATAGTAAGCACCAAAAGTTTGAAGATGTATCAACTATCTAGAATATGACCAATCTAAAATTTCCTTACTTTAGTTCTTGTTCTTGTGAGTGACTGAGGCAAATATTTACTTTGTTCAACAAAGAAAGCAAACCCTTTTCTTTCTACTAAGACCTTGTACCTCAATTCACTTGTAATTTCCATATCCACAAGGAATCTCACATAATGACCAAAATGAAGATCAAAACATATCTTATTTGTAGCTGAATAAGTTCAAAGGGGGAGTACCTATATTACTTTCAATAACAAACATAATCTTAGGTCTCTAATACTCTTGTGCCAAACCATAAATCTTAATCCATACATGAGCTGAGGTTTGCTTGACAATCATAGGGTTAAAATCCATAGTCCATGGGAATAATTTCAGAAAAATGGGGTTAAGATTCCACGAATTTACCGACCTAACCCTTCTCACATCTTCTAATGTGGAGAAAGAAAATTCAGAGTAACCCTTACCAAGAAAGGTGATGCCTCGTCTTCCTACGGACTTCCAAAGTGCTGATAACTTGTTCTTCAAGGCAACCACAGTTATCGGTGTAGAACCTTTTGGCTAAATAACTCTCCCATGCAAATTGTTCTTGCATGCCTCCACACCAAGTTGATATTCATCCTTAGGGATAGTAATAGCAAGCCTATCTCCTTTAACATAGGGTTTGGGAAGCTGACTTAAAGGTATATTTTAAATGTAGTTGATGACATCATCGATGATTTTTGTTGCTTCGGAGTTGGCGGATTAACAATCAGGGGTGAATTTTGTTGTTTTGGTTCGTTAGCTACAAGAGAAGGCCAAGGAACAATGGGTTCAACCATTGTTTGACTAGACAAGACGATGAAACAATGGTGGTAGGTAGGATTGCTTCTAGGTGAAGGAAATGTGTATTCGTCAGAGTTTCTCTCTCTAACAATCACGGCAATTTATTAAATTTACTTTTCTTTAAACGTAAAAGTAAATATAACCATAAATAAGTCATCTCGAATGTTCTAATTAATATTTTATTTTTCGCTCTTTTTAAAAGAATTGGTAAAAAGTGAAAGAATAAAGAGAAATGAAATATATATAGTGAAATCTTCTATAGAAGGAACACACTATGAACCATCCCATACTTAATGACAACTTTCCACATATATAATTGCTTATATAAACTCTCAACTCACTCACTTCCTTTTAAAAAAAATCCTTTCAACTCACTTCTTAGAGTGGTATTCTCGAGTGATAAAAGAAATATCACAAGAGAAAATGGATTGTGAAAGATCTAACATCAATGTTTTGGTTGTGGACCATGATAAGTGGTATTTGGCACTTCTTGCTAATATACTCATGGCATGGCAATACAAAGGTATGTCTCTCTTGTTTATTTAAATATATTTTATAATTGAAGTATTTTATTTTTATTGAGAATTCATGGATTTTGATCTTTTACAAATGTATAAAATTTGGTAGAAATTCTTATAATTTTTTTTTGGTAGAAATTAAAAAAAATTCAAAAAACGTAGGAGTATACTCTTAATTATTGATCGATCTTTTTGTAGGCGTTGAAAAATCTCGAAAGTTATTCAATTTGCATGATTGCGGAGTAAATCTAGTTATATTAACGAGTGTGTCATGCAAATAGTTTTTTTTTTTCAACGGTGTGTGTGTGTTTTTTTTTTTTTTTTTTAATCTTAACTCTCTAACTCTTGATTTTTTTTTTTATCCTAGCTCTCTAATTCTTAAGAGAATGAATCCATGATAATTAAGAATTTTGACCAATAGATAAATAAAATATTTTTGACTAATGATCTTCTAGCAATTATTCAAACTCTAATGTGTTAACAAAGACATGATTTTATGTGTTAACAAAACATGATTTTTGTGTTTGATCCCCTTATATGCGTTCATCAAGTCTTTATACAAATTAAATCCTAGTTTTAACTTTCGTAAAAAAATTCATAGTTTTAACCGATAAAAATGTTGAAATTGTTAGGTCGAAAGCTATCATCGGAGTTCGAACTCCTGTTCCTCCACATTGTATGTTTTAATTTCCAATGACGGGACATTTCGTCTAACTAAAAAATTTAAAATAAAAATAAAAATAAAACATATGTAGCAAGATTTATGTTGTTTTGTTTTACTGGATTAATATAAAGTGAATTTTTTATATTTGATAGAAATTCATGTAAATAATGTGTGGCTTACTTACCGTAATATTACAAGTAGTCACCGTGATTTTGACATACTCACGTTAGTGTTCTAATTTAATAATGTATCTTCTTTGATACAAGACATGCATAAAAAATGTTCCTTTTCGTGACATCAAGGAAAAATGTATATTTCATGGTGCTAACATTTAATTGTATTTTACAATTTTCAATGAGCTTATATCTTCTATTTGATTTTGAATTTCAGTTCAAACTGCCGAAGATGCTCATCAAGCTTTGGTCATACTTCGAGACTCTCAAAGCACAATTGATGTCATTATCATAGATTTATATATCTTAGGAATGATTGGCTTTGATTTTCAAAAGTTTATTCAAGATCAATTTCAGATACCTATAATAAGTAAGTGACATTCTAATTAGATATTAAATCTACCTTGCAAACTTTTCTTAGTTTCTTTTTTGAAATGTATAGGATTTTTTATGTTTTAAATATTCTCTTTAAATTATATTATGCACTCAATGTATTTAAGGATTTGGGTTTTGACTTCTGTCTCTTGTATCGAACAGTAATTTTTGAAGATAAATGGCCAAGTTTAATCTCCAAGAGTTTAGAAATTGGACCAACACATTTTATTAGTAAACCCTTTGGTGCCGAAGACTTCAAAGACTTCAAAGACATATGGAAGTATGCTATTGAAGCAAAGAGAAAGAAAATTGAAAGTTTATTGGTAAGAAGTGAAGAATTACAAGAGACTGAGCACCCCAAGAAGAAGAAGAAGAAGAAAGAGTATCAAGGAGAAGGAGGGTTTGAAGTTGCTAAGAAGTCGAAGTTTGTTTGGACAACTTATCTTCATAATCTTTTTCTACTTGCTATTAAACAAATCGGATTGGATAGTAAGTTTTTTCTTTCTTTCTTTCTTGAATAGAGTTATTTATTATTATTATTTTTTGACGAAATAGAATAGAGTTAATTTTAAATATAAATAATTGATGTATTTTGATCTGTATATGTTTGCAATGTTTTCCATCGCACATATGATTCGTACTCCATCCATCTTTAATTATAAGAAAAAGTGAATGTGAATTATCTGATTTTTTTTTTATTTCAGTGCTTTTTGTATGCTAAGTTAATATGTTAAATTTCATGCCATTGATAAAAATTTAATTATTATTCACAATTTATAGCTAATAATACACACTTTTCATATGTATTATACTTTTGTTCCTATGACATTAAGTTTCTGGCTCTTCCATTATATATATAGCTAATTACTATGAGTTTATTGTTGTTATTTTTTCTCTCATCCAGAGGCTGTTCCAAAGAAAATTCTGGAAATCATGAATGTACCCAACCTTACCAGAGCAAATGTAGCAAGTCACTTACAGGTTTTTCTTCTAAATTTACTTTAAATATTTCTATAATATGTCAAAATCTTATTAATAATCAATGTTCTATATGTATGTACAATTTTTTTTTTAAAATCATATATTTCAATTAGTGACTAATTTCATTTTTCACGTCTCAAGTTTCGGTTAGTTATCTCAACTGTTTCTACTATATTTTACAAGTTCTAAAGATTTACGTGACATAACAATGGCAGAAGTATCGCATATTTCTGCGTAATGTTGCAGAGGAAAGAATTGTTGAAGGAGTATCTCAAAGAAACAATACAGAATTCCCTTATGTGAAAAATGGGTTGGCTTTTCAAGATTGTGATCAAGTTAGGCTTGGAAAATCAAGATTGGAAACAAGTGATTTTATGGACAATAATGGTGCTTCAACTAGTTTTTCGTCATATGATGTTGGTCAAGGATTGATGGCCTCTTCTTTTTCTTCTTCAAGTTTATTAACAAGAGATTTTGAATTTGGTGAAACTAGTTACCAAAATTATGGCTCAATTGGAAATGACCCTTTCAATCACATCAATCATGGTGTGAAAAATTGGAGTAGCTCTAGTATTCTACCTCAAAATGTTTCTTGTGATACAAGAAACAATAACCCTTTTGGAATTCAAATCAATAACGAATCTGAAATAGTTCGAATTGGAACTATGAATAATGAAAGGTTTAATAGTGTTGATATAAGTGATGATATTGTCAATAGCAATAACTCTTGGTTCAATGCTGGGGATCAAAATGCAAATATGAATTTTAGACCTTTCGTGAATGAAAACTTTGGCTTGGTTCGAGGAGAGTTTGGTTTTGGTTTTGGTTCTGGTTCTGATGTTAGAGGCGGGAGTGGAAGTAAGTTTCAAACAAGTTTGGTTAATAATGAAGGAAATGTTTTTGAGAACAGAGATTTTCCTCTGCATAAATTAGATGGAAATGATATGGAATTCGATAATGGTGCTACTTCCATGAATGAGATTGAGAGTAATCAAATGGAATTCAACATTTCTAATTACTTGATGGCTGATGACATGAATCTTCTTAATGAGGTAGGAAAACTTTAGAGAAAAATATTTATTCTAAATATACAATTCTTTATAGACATACTTATTTGCATTTCCTTAGATACTTTTCGGATGGTTTTTAAAATAATAAACACTTTTGTTGTTACAACAAACTTTAAGAAAAATAGGGATTTGAGGAAATCATATTTACTTAATTCACCTATGTTTTGTTGTTTTTATTATATTTGATATATACCTATACAAATTTTTCAATGTTGCTGACATATTTTTTGTTTTGAATCAGATGAATGAGAACCATGATGCAAGTGATTTTTTCAAATCTAACCTCTTCAATTCCTTTCAAGATGTGCAACCCCATGATAAGGTAATGTTATATAAGTCATTTTAGGCCTAATGTTTTTGCACCATAAACTGAATTTCAAAACATCTTGTATTTCATATTGTATATTAAATCCAATTTATTGATGTTAGACACAATATGCTTAATCTTTATACAATGATTGAGATCTATTGGCATAGGGGTATCATACCCCAAAAGTAATATTTTTCTATGATTGAAATACTTTCCTTATCACAATTAATGGAATTTCCTAAATGGAATTTCCTAAAATTGCTTTTACATACAATTTTCCATAGAACACAAGATTTTAAGTTATGTTTATATCTTCTTTTTTGTGTGTGTGGTGAATAGTTATGTTTATATCTACATCTTTAATAACAAGTATTTGATTCAAAATACCTCATTTCACCAGTTATATAAAGGTGCTGATGGTATCTATCCTCTAACTGGAATCACACCATGTGTGTTGAATGAGTCACTAGAAAGTTCAAACAAAAACTTTAATCAGGTAAGTCTCCTTGGTCATCACACTCTCCGTTTAAAATATATTTTAATGTGTTTCCTTCACTTAATAATTACAAAAATTCTCCCATTGCTTTAATATGTACAATATTGTACTCCTATTAAATATTTTATAAATTCAGAGCTAGTTGATAAAAAGTATTTTTATTATGTTTCTATCTTGTTAACCTTGACAAGTATTTGACTCAAAACTCCCCACTTTCTCAGTTAGATAATGGTGGTGATGACATGTCTCCTTCATCTGGAATCACATCATGTGTACTCACCGAGTTTCCAATAAGCTTACCCCAATACTCCAATCAGGTACGATACTCACTTTTTTTTATAGATAGACGAAATGACAAAGCCGTTATAATTTATAATCGTCTTTTATAATTTTTTATAGTAATTTTAAAAAAAATGATCAATTAACCTCTTCTAATACATTGTCTTTTATGATTTATAATTGAAGAACTTCTATAGGTGTGTTAACTCTTGCAGAACACAGAATGTTTCTAAAGTTTTAGTTTTTATTATGTGATTTTTAGTTACAAGGAACCGAAGGATTTTCAAATGGGGAACCATATGATAAATTCATGGGAGAAAAATTGTCTACAGAAAATACCTCAACTACTCACTCGGTAAGTCAGCTTGTTAAAATATATGTTTGTTTATTGAAATATACTTTGGGAATATTTCTAATATAAGGCTATTTTACCTAAAATTAATTAATGCAGGAGTTTGATATGGATCTTATTGAAGCCTTGTTTGGTACTCATGAAGAGTAGAGGAATTGAGAAGGTTGTGGTGTATGTATCTTGAGGGTTTGTTCAGTTGCAACCATAAGTTATTTTGCCTGCAATATTTGTATATCTTGTACCCTTCATGCTGAGCTTATTTGTGTTGTGATGGCCATTGAGATTGCATTCAAGAGAAGTTGTCTTTCTTTTTTTTTCCCGCATTGAAGCTATAACTCCTTGTGAAATTAGTTTTCAAGAATTATGCTATTGTTTGATTCTCATTGGTGGGATATTATTATTTCTCCTAGTATTTGTAATGAATTCACTAGCAATAGATTTGGTTTTCTTTAGTATAGATTTTGTTAATATTTGGATTGAAGCACTACTCTTTTTTATTCACCTGGTTTTTTCCTCGAGTTTTATAGGTAAGATTTTTAATAAGACGGTTCTTTTTGTATTTAGCTCCTACAATCTATCACAGCAAAAAAAAATCTGGTACATCCTTTTTTTTATAAGAAATGGTTAATGTTGAAAGAGGCAAATAACTGATCTTTTACCAAAATGGTTACAGTAAAATAATGACGACGACAAAGTGAACAGATCAAACAACACATTTCATCAAGACTCGTCAAAAATAATATGCATAAATGTACCTTATGAATTACCTAGTTTGAAGAAACTGCACTTTCTAACCATTCTTTTCATTCTGCATATGCATTTATTAAAAATATCACCTGGACTTGTATCTCAGTTGTATGAACAACCCAAAAGACTCATCTAAATGTGACATATCATGCCAGCAATGATATTTTCTTTTGAATGCATTAATACAATATGATAAAACAATCAAGTGGAACTATTTTTAATATAAGTAAAAACAAATATACCAGACACAATTTTAGCTCTGTTGACTCAAATAAAATGCTAGTCTGTGACAAGTGTAAAACCACTCACACTTGCAACCATTTACAATGCATTGTAAATTGCAGCCTAAAACACATGTCTAGACTAGATTAAATTCAAAACCATATCATAAATGGAACAGAACATAAACAAACAAAAAATTCATGTCTCACAAGTCATGTTTTGTAAAACAATTTCAATAAAAAAATTTCAAAAAAATCTTTTACTCCCTCTATCCCTAATTATAAGGTTCATCTATAACATTTGTTTGTTCCTAAATATAAGACCTTGTACAAATTCTAGATGCATTTCTTACTTTTTTCTAAATATATCTCTTATTTATAGCTGGCTATAACAGGTTCTATTATTTATAGCTGGATATAACAGTAACAGTCTAACTAACTGAATATTATCAGACTAATAAAATGATAACAGGGCTGATATTAACAGACTGTAGCTGCAATATGTCGAGACTAGAAAAAATAGAAAACAGATTAACCACCACTATTCTTTCAATATCAATATGAACCGAAAAACATGTAACTTCAATAAAAACAAAATTGCAAGTGAAGTCCATGTGTGACATTAAAAGGAAATAAACATAGGGCGGTAGTCATGAAGATTGAAATAACTTAGTTTGTAAATAGAAAGCATCTCACCTTGTTGTACTCTTATAATAGACCTCTAGCAATCGTTTCACAAAGAAGAATATCTACCCTTTTCCAAATAGAGCTTGGAAAATATACTTCATCAAACAAGCCCTCTTTACAAAGGCCATTGATCATAGCATTATACGTCAAGAAGACATCTAGATGATAACCATTAATTAAAAGTATCTTGAAAACCTTGAGTGCATTCTTAAGTCTTCCACCTTTGTACAACCCGTCAATCACTACTGTGTCTGCTTGAATACTCTGACCCTTCATTTTCGTAAACAGTGCAATTGCCTTGTCAAGATGATAGTTTGTGCACAAACTGTATTACGGAAGTGTAGGTGATCACGTTAGCTGATTGACCACAATCGTGCATCTCAGCCAAAAGATCCCAAACGACATTATAGTGAATAAGCAATTATTTAAGCCCTTAAATGTGTGAGACGTCACAATAGTCCGTAAATGTATCAAAAATACATAAAAATGCAAAAATGTGTTTTTCGCCAATCAACTTGGTCCTACAATGTGTCTTCCATTAGTTTTATCCTTGAAAGTATCTTCTGTTGTCAATTTGGTCCATAAAATTACTAACAAAAGACACACTTAGGGATGTTTATGTAATTTGATATATTTGACAGCACCTTTACACATTTAAGGATCAAAATTATTATTTTTTTTATTGTGAAGGATCAAAATTATTGTTTACTCAATTATAGCATATATGCATAATGCTTTACATTATAGTATATACACATTCTACATGCATGAGTTCTACATTTGGCTTCCTATGTGAAATGAAGGAAAAATCGGCAAGGAAAAGAAGGCTGAAGGAAGGGGACAGACATCACAAAGTAGGGTTGGAGAGGAAATAATAATCTTTGCTAAAATTTAAAATGCACTATGTGTCATACCCTAAATTTTGCCCCTCTTTCACTATCATATGGATTTTTGTCGCATTTATTTTTCGAATATGTGAATTAGCCAATTTGGTAGGGAGGAGAGTGTTTGAGGAGTTACAAGTGCATGGTCATTTGTATGGTCACGGGTTCGAATCTCACTTGTGTGTTTTTTTCATTTTATTTCATTTTTTTATTATTAATATCATCATTATTAAAAACAAAAAAATCAAAAAGAGATAAGGGTCACAACTTGCGCGTGAATCAGTCCTGAAGAAGAAATGTTCAATCTTGTTCATTGAAGTAGATTAAACACGGAGGAGCAGATCAAAATCAAAAAGGAAACTCATAATTCCATCATCAAGAACATTGAAGCAGTTTAAGTGAGGATTATTACAGACAGATCAAGACAGGATTGAAATTTGTGATTTCAATCATAAAACAGAATTAATCTGTTTAATTGTCTTCCAAAAATATGAACTAAACTCCTCTACTATAAATAGAGGTAGTCACACAAAGAGAAGGGGGAGAAATCAGACACCAAAAAAGAAAAATCAGCAGCCACAGAAATTACACATAAAAGATCTGACGCAGAAAAACACACAGAACAGAGAAACATAAAACCATAAAAATTCCAATCCAAATCCTAGCCTCCAAATCCAGAGCAATAAACTTGCATAAAGTCCAAAAGAAGGAAGCAGAGAGCAGGAGAACGGGAGGAAAATAATAAAAAGAAGGAATTGAGAGGAATCTTACTCTGTTGGAATTCACGGCACACCAGGTTCTTTTTTCACAAATAAGGTTTTTTTGTTACTTGAATATTTATTTTCAGTGTTATCTTCAAACACGCAGTAATTTCTTATTATAATTTTATTTTCAGTGTTATGTTCAAACACGTAGTAATTTCTGTGGCTTTTGATTTTTCTTTTTTGGTGTCTGATATTTACCCTTCTCTTTGTGTGACTACCTCTATTTATAGTAGAGGAGTTGAGTTCATATTTTTGGAAAACAATTAAACAGATTAATTCTGTTTTATGATTGAAATCACAAATTCCAATCCTGTCTTGATCTGTAATAATCCTCACTTAAACTGCTTCAATGTTCTTGATGATGAAATTATGAGTTTCCTTTTTTATTTTGATTTGTTCCTCTGTGTTTAATCTACTTAAATGAACAAGATTCAAAATTTCTTCTTCAGGACTGATATACGCGCCTTATCTATTTTTATTTGTTTTTAATAATGATGATATTAATAATAAAAAAATGAAATAAAATAAAATAAAAAAAACACACTAGTGAGATTCGAACCCATGACCATGCACTTGTAACTCCTCAAACACTCTCCTCCCTACCAAATTGGCTAATTCACATATTCGAAAATAAATGCGACAAAAATCCATATGATAGTGAAAGACGGGCAAAATTTAGGGTATGACACTATGGTAATAAAACATATAAAATAAACTTCTTAAAGAACAAGATAAAGAAACCTTTGTTCATTGTGCAAGTCTACAAATCTAGTATACAGGTGTTCACTGTGTTTGAATCAAAACTTACTAGGTTAGGAGACATGTATTAACAAAGAAGTGTTTCCTTCACTGTATCATCTGCCGCATCCGCTACTCAAACACAACATAACGAGGTTTCACACAGCGTCTAGGGGCCTCTACGCATCGCCACTATAGTTGCCTCTGTTAACTACAGAGTGGCCACATGTCAGTATGACGTTTTCTAGATCATGATAACATAATAGTCAATTATTAGATAAAAAGTATCAAAGCTCACAACAATTCTAGGAGAAGAAGTTTGAGCACACTATTAATTATTAAAAAATATCAAACTAGAAATAATAGAATTTACCAAGTATTTAGCTCAGGAAATAAAGTATTTAAAAACGATTGTAGAATAGCATTACAAGATATGTTAAAAATCATTTAGTTTGAGAAATGGATAGATTGGAATTCTCAGTATTACATCGCTACCTCAAACACATGAAGCTTGTTTGATCTCTACTATTAGGATACTCTAAAATCTACTAAGCACAAACGTATAACAAATTATTAGCAATGCACAAAGGAGAAGATAATGAATTGCAACAATTCTTTGAAATGTATGGTCATACATCTTAATAAACCAGCTTTCTAGCATCATCTTTGGTCAATTTTCATCTCAATTACAAACTCAAGTTTTGAAATGGGGGAGTGTATGGTTTTCACAGTATACATTTGACAAACCATGAAAGTAAGGTTCCATTATTGTCGGAAATCACAAGCATAACAAAGACATACAGAACCTAGTGAACTTAGTTATCTTTCCGATGTTTCATTTGGTGCTTTCAACAAAGTTTCCTCGTGATGAACTATCTAGGTAAGTGAAGATCAAACTCTTCAGTTGTATGCATGTAATTGTTCCAGCATATGAAGAGCACGGAACTGGTTTAATTTTACACATGCTACCAACGTAAGTTCTATCTCTTTCATTTTCAATGTATAAACTTAAGATAATTATTATATTCAGAAGGACAAAGAAGAGGAAGTGAAACAAGCATTATAGGCATTTATTACAACAAATCATCATGTAGATCTAAAAGACACGAGACATTAAGACCTCTGAAACAGGAAAAACAGAAGCTTATTATCAATAACTTGATTTATGTCCTGCTACCCGTTTCAACCGGGAAAATGAAAAACTAGTA
This sequence comes from Trifolium pratense, assembly GCF_020283565.1. Classification (NCBI taxonomy): domain Eukaryota; kingdom Viridiplantae; phylum Streptophyta; class Magnoliopsida; order Fabales; family Fabaceae; genus Trifolium; species Trifolium pratense. The sequence goes on from NC_060060.1 coordinate 46,710,821, forward strand.
TATGCAAGCTTGCTCCGGAATCTAATCATAAAGTTGCAAAAGACCAAAAATGAACCAAGTACCTCGCAACTAGCTAAAGGTGCAGCCTGCTAGACACAAACCATTGTTTATAGGGTAAAATATTTGGACCTGATCCTCTGCAGCATTTGCAGAGATGTTGTAGATCCAACTGCACTTCCTTGCACCTAGATCCAACAGCTCTACCATACCTGTTCAACAGCAGATGATTGAACAGTAGAGGGCCTTCTTTATCTACAAATCATAATAGAATTCGGTTATAGTGAGATTGATCAGAGAGAAAAATCATAATAGAATTCGGTTATAGTGAGATTGATCAAAGAGAATGTTCTCGACTGAGGGAACCATTTGGCTAGGCTGGTAGTGATCCTATCAGATTTTCTTTTCCTTTCTGTTTGCATTGTAATTACCCTTCCATATTCTGCAATATAACAGTGTTACAACATCTTTCATTTCATCGATTCTATTAAATATAAATTGAACTCCAACAATTACAGTGATTGAAAAAAATCCTTGAAAAATATGATGCAGATTCACAGAAAATTGGGAAGTAAAGTATAGTTATTATTAAGGAATAAAAAAAGTCAACCACAATTGTTGTTACGACTATCATAATGAAAATACCAAAGTATAATTTTTAAATAAAATTAAAAAAAAATGTAATAGTGAGCCAAATGCATTAACCATCTTTTATGACTATGTAAAGAAATAAAGAGTAGATGGTCGATTTGAAATTCAAAATAACAAATCGTAACTTGAAAGCATCTCACCAGTTTTACTATTATAAAAGACCTCTAGAAATCATTTCATGAAGAAGTTTCTCCGCCTTATCATTCTTGTCGTCTTCGGACAAAGCACGAATAAGAGTTTCGTAAGTAACAGCATCAGGGGTGCAACCGTTTTCTTCCATTTTTGACACTAAGGACAATGCTTCGTCAAACAAGCCCTCCTTACAAAGCCCATTAATCATAACAGTATACATCTTCACATCAAAATTATAGCCTTTAATCAAAAGATCCTGATAAATCTCTTGTGCATCCTTAAGTCTTCCATTTTTGCATAGCCCATCAATAAGTATTGTGTATGTATACATATCTAGCTGAATTCCTTGGTCTTTGATCTTCCTCAATAATTCAATCGCCTTGTCAACCTGATGATTTTTGCACAAAGCATCCAATAAAGAACTATAAGTGATCACATTAGCAGGTTTGCCTCTATCATGCATCTCATCAAGAAGATCCCAAACATCAGATATTCTCCCTGATTTGCAAAGTCCATCAATAAGTGAATTGTATGTTACAGTATTAGGAGCCATGTTTTTCAAATGCATTTCTTTGAAGAGACTCACGGCTTCATCCACCATTTTATTTTTGCATAATCCATTAATCATGACATTGTAGCTATGAACATTAGGTTTCACTTCCCTTCGAGCAATAGTGTTGAATACATATGTAGCCTTGTTCACTTCTTTAACCAAGAAATACCCATATATTAAAGAAGTATACGTAGCAACATCTGGTTTAAAACCTTGTTTTATCATAACAGCTAAGACATTTCTAGCTATTTCGATCTCTCCTTCCTTACATAAACCATCAACCAACTCAGTAAAAGCACGAACATTCGGGCTAATATTTTTCAACAACATTTCATTTAACAAACCAACCGCTTCGTTCAATTGACCCACACTGCAAAGACCATATATTAAAGTAGTGTACGTAACAACATCCGGAGCAATTTTCTTGACAATCATTTCAGAATATAAATGAAAGGCATCACTCACAAGTTTATCCTTGCACAGACTATTAATGACCGTGTTGTACATTACCACGTTTGGTTTAACCATTAACTCTTCAATCTTTCTAAGAATCTCTAGGGCAGCTTTTGTTTCCCCGGTTTTACATAACGCGTTAATCAAGATGTTATAACTAATTCGATCAAGGTGAAATCCCTTTGATATAACATCGTCATGAAAATGCAATGCTTTATTAACCTGACCACTAAGACACATGCCATTGATAAGTGTAGTCATTGTTACTGTATCAGGTTGATAACCTAATTTGATAATTTTCCCCAATACAGAAAATGCAAAATTGAGTTGATGAATTTGGCAAAAACAATTGATTAAGATGTTTAAAGTAACAATATTAGGTTGAATTTGTTTGAGTTCCATTTGATGAGAGAGGGAAATAACAGTATGAAAATGATTGATTTTAACAAGAGAACCTAAAATCTTACCAAATTTGATAATGGATGGTGTAGGTTTGATATATAGCATTTGATTGAATGAAGAAACTGCATCATCAACATCAACAATAAGATTGTGATTGTGATTGTGATTGTGATGTAATGGTTGGGAATGAGCGTTGTGAGAGTAAAACCGGCGAGGATGATTGAAATTGTTGGGAATGGAAAGAGAGATAGCACCGAAACCGTGAGTTAGCACTGAAAATGACATTTTAACGGCGGCAGAAGCGTTGCAACGATGGCCGGGGTCGGTAAGGGATCGACGGTCGGTCGGAGGCGGCAAAGTGAGGTTAGAGAATTTATGGGTTGGGTTGGGTTGTGTACATACTGTATCTTCCTTTTTTTTGTTTTTTATTTTTATTTTATTTTTATAAAACTGTTTTATTTATTGAATTAATCGCATGGTCATTTACGTTTATTTTAATTTTTAATTTTGTTCATTTTTATTTTTCTTTTACCATAGTTTAATCTAGTTTTGGATTAGTTCTGAGTGGTTTCGGTTCCCTTCCAACCAATCACAATTGTGGCCGATTGAATTGCAATCCTCTCTATAATTTGGTCTTTTAAAAAGTTTTAAGTTTGTCTTTTAGTTAAATTTTAAATTAGTCCTTTTAGTCAACTAGTAGAGTTGCATATGTGAATATGTCGATAACATAGGAAAGTACTATGCGGAAGTTTTAGATGTAATTAATTGAAAAGTTAGACAAAATTAACTGAAAATTTAACGGAAAGGATGAACTTATATTAACATCAGTAACGTAAAGACCAACTTGAAACTTTTTAAAAATATACGATCAACTTGAAACCTAAAATAAAAGTAAGAGATTATATCATCAATCCTCAAAGATGGTTAAATATGGACTAACTAATTCAAATTTTAGAAATTTGAAGGACCAACTTGAAACATTTAATATATAAGAGACCAACTTAAAACTTTTAAAATATAAATGACCAACTTAAAACCTAAGATAAACGTAAAAGACCAAAATGTTCCATTAAGACTAAGGCTCCGTTTGGATTAGCTTATTTTTGAGCTTATGCAAATGGCTTATGCAATTTTTATGTATTATTATAAGTTTGTCAAGGTAGTTTATGATAAAAATAACTTATAAAAATAGAATTTTCACTAGTGTTAACTTATAAAATATCATAAAATCTAATTTATATTGCATAAACTGTTTGTATAAGCTCACAAATAAACTAATCCAAACTGAGCCTAAGTATATATAATATATATTTTGGGGAAGACTCGTTTTTTTTTTTGAAGGGGAAAAACTTTATTAAAATCAATCTGAAACAAGAGTAATATTGCCTTTATCTTTTTGGATAAAGGGCCAAATACAAGGTGGGATGTTATCAGTCAATTCTTTGTTGGGTTCAGATTCGGGGCATAAGTTATGGTGCATAAGCAAGGCTTATGCACACCATGCATAAGTACCCCAAATTACTTAACGCACCCCCCAGTTTGCTTAATATGCCCCCATATTGCTTAGCGTACCCCTCAGATTGCTTATCGCGCCCCCAGTTTACTTAGTTCGCCCCCCAAATTGTTTAGCGCGCCCCCAAATTGCTTTGCGCACCCCCCACCCCCAACATAAATAACACACAAAATCATTTTACAAGCAGAATGATTTTGGATTACAACCCTCTAAAACCATTCGACAGTAAAAATGATTTTGTCATTATAAGTACAATGTGAAACCATTTCACAACAAAAATGGTTTTGGGGGCGAGCGAGAAAATTTGGGGGGGGTGCGTGAGAAAAAAATTGGGGGCGCGCGAGAAAATTTGGGGTGCGCTAAGTATATGGGAGGGCGCTAAACAATTTTGGGGGTGCATTAAACAATTTTCATTATTTATGCATGGTGCATAAGGAAAAAGCTTATGCACCATAACCACCCAGATTCGGTCCATTTTGCCATTTCATGAGCGGCTTGATTTGCTTCCCTTGGAACCCATTCAATCGCTGAGTTAGGGTTATTCCGGAGGAACGATTTGCAGCGTCGAATAATGCTTTCCCAGCTCTTGCGAATCACGTTCTTTCCTTTGACAACGTTTACCACAATTTGCGAGTCGAGTTCAAACATCACCTTCTTTTCCCCCATCCTTTCGATCCAATCAATTGCATCCATTAAATTCATAGCTTCACCTGTTATTACATTTGTAGTCCCTTTATAAGCCCTGGTTGCAACTCCGATGGCGCTCCCATCCGACCTCCTTAGAACCAACCCTGTTAACCAATGGTCATCACTGCTTAGGTGAGCATCCACATTGATCTTCAGGATGCCCCTAAGTGGTGGACTCCAACTTATATCCAGTGGCGGAGCTAGCCCGAAAAATTGGGGCGGGCTGCTACATATATAAATCGAATATCCAAAAGAAATTACTAAAAAAAAAGATATATCATATTGAGAGTCTGTCTAGTATGGATATCTCAAAAATAGTCAAAATGTGGACCATTAACATGTTTATTAAATAAATTTTAAAAATATATTATGAAATATATTTTATGTCAAATGTGTAAACTTCATACTTTTTAATTAGTTTTTGTATTTATGTTTATAATATTATATGCATCTTTCTAACAAAAATTTAAATTTTTTTAACAAAAGATTGATCAAACATGAATTTTTATGCACAAACTCTATTTTAAATAAAAATTTGAGTACTTTTTTCTCCAAAAAAATATACTTGAATACTTCGACAAAATATATAACACATTTTAAGACATCTATAACTTATTAAACAATAAAACATTAGAAGGGATGCTTAAAAAAATAAATTAAAAAGTATATTTGAAGCATTTGAATTCTGGGACGTAACACTAGCGGGGGTTTGAAACCCCCGCAAAATGCAAACCTGTTAAAGAATACTAGATTTTATGGTTTCAAACCCCCGCAAAACAAAATATAACAAACTACACAACTATTTAGCGGGGGTTTATAACCGCCGCTATATAGTATACCTATGAAAAAAAATTAAAATTTCTGGGGCGGGCCATGGCCCTGTCCAGCCCATGAAGGGCTCCGCCCCTGCTTATATCGTTATTGCAACCTTTTGTTCTCACGCAAGGATTTTGGATTTGCTGCTCAAAGCCATGGTACTGATATTCCTGGATCTAGTTCAACGCAGTGGAGCTGATGTCTTGAGGAGGTAAGTACTTGTTCTGAAAAACTAGCATGTTTCTGGCATACCATATTCCATAGGTGATAGCTGTAATCTTCTCCATGCATTCTTTATCTGTGTTGTTTTTCATAAAATTAATCCAATCGAAGAATTCAGTAATTTGATTCAGCCCTAGGTTTAGATTCAAGGATGAGGCAAACCAAACTTGTTTTGCCCATTTGCATTTTAAGAACACATGATTGATTGTTTCTGTAGTATTTGAGCATCGAGGGCATAAGGGTTCACATCTGACCCCTCTCTTGAATAAATTGCCCTTTACTGGTAAGACATGTTTTAGAGCTCTCCAAAGCAGGTGACTGTGCTTAGGGGGCACATTTAGCTTCCAAAGAGCGCTCCAAATATGTTGAGTGTTATTGTCAGAAGTAGCATTTGATAGACAACCCCAATTCATGATAGCATGATATCCAGACTTAACTGAATATTGCCCATATTGTGTACATAGGGAAGACTCGTTTGAGCAAAAGAGTTAAAGATTTTCTTATAAAAAAAAAGTTAAAGATTTAAGGTTCAAGAAAAAAGTATGTTTATGGACCGAGAGAGGAGGTGGATATGCTTTCTTCACACACACACAACACACGTGGCAGAAGCAAAAGAAGAAGTTTATCATCAATGGATGGTTCATGGCAACTCAGACACACAACACACATGGCAGAAGCAAAAGAAGAAGAAGATGAAACAGAGACAAAAATGAAATCACATAATGAAGAGTGGGTACCTTGCGATGAGTGAGCCGTGCGCCCAAAAAGTTCGGGTTGAGTTGGAATAAATCAACAGTTTATCAACAGTTTGTGAGCAGAATTGCGTTAGGGTTTGCGTCTTTGAACAAATGATCTGAGATGGGAAAAGTGGATTTTAGGACGAACAGATAAAATTCAATCTGTCAAATAGGGTTTCTAATGATCTGGAATAGAATATATCAGATAGAATCCAGAGATTTGCAAATATAATATTGAATGAGAGTTTTAAAGAGAAGAATATATTTATTATGAATTTTGCTATCTTTATTCCATTCACTTAGATGGTTATATAAAGCTAACAAACTCTATCGATCATATCATAGCAATGGGAAAATAATAACTACTTTAACTAAGATAATAACAAGATAATAAAATCATTGAATCTAACTAAGGAAAATAGGGAAAATAGCAACAACTTAAAACTAATCTAATATTTAAAATAAACTATAATATCTAATACTTAATTTTGTGACATTATCAAGATTTTGTGAGCAGCAGAATCACATTAGGGTTCATTTGGGGAGAATCGATTTTGAGAAGAAGAGAAATTTATGAGAATCAATGGGGATGAACAAATATGAGAATCAATTTTGGGAAGAAGAAATTTAGGGATGAACAAATATGAGAATGAAATTTGGGAGAATGAGTGTATTCTGCGTGATATTTGTATTTTTTTGAGGGAAAATAGAATTTTATTGTTTCAAAATTTCACAAATAAAAAGTGGTACAATGAAAATATTACGCGCTAATAGCTTAAGACAACGAGAACGATTCTATTTGTATTTCATCCGATCTCATAAAGAACGATTTAACATCTATATTTTTATTATATTCACTTTGTTGTGATTTTAGATTTCTGCATATACGACAATACACAATTTTTTTGTTTTTGAACCAACGACAATACACAACTTTAATCACTAATATATTGTCAAAAAAAATTTTGATCACTAATATATTTAATTATCTTTTATAAAAAATATGAAAATTTTATATTTTGAAAATACACGTCGAGATAAATATTGAACAACATTTTATATGCTGATATTTATTTTTATATATTAGTTTCAGGATCAAATAATACCAACTAGTTTGACACCAAATGTTATACCTCTGTTGGATATAAATTTGGGATTTATCAATTGAATATAATTGGTGGGTCCAATACTTATTTGGAGGTGATATTGTCAAAATAAAACTTTCAAAGTTGGCGTCGAAAGCCAACTAGGTCGAAGCCAAAGAGCGCTTCGAGAGATATGGATAACGCGTCCAGTTTTGGTTTTGCCAGGAAGCTATCGAAAGCGCGAAATCGAACCGATAGAGAGTTGGGCCAAGCCCAAAGAAGAAACAACGAACGGCCCAAGAGGCCTTGGCGCGCGCTGAAGGAATGAAAGATGAAAGTGGAGAACGTGGTCGACGTGGCAGATCGAGGAGCGTCCAGATGATCAAGAAACAGTTACCACTTTGTAGTAATATTTATAGCAGTTTTTCATTCAGAACAAGGGTCACAAAATTTTATACAAACACTCTCTCTAAAATTCTAAGTACTCAGCGATCGAACGAACGGAATTCAGAGGAGAAATGTATGTTTTGTGAACCATCTTTATTTGTAATTGCTTTTCATTCAATGCAATTTGCTTTCCAGTAATTTTCTTTAAGTTTGATTTCAAATACTTGCTCGAGAAACTGCTACTTCGAGGCGATTCGAATTAGTTTATCTTGTGTGTTTTAAAAACGTTTTAATTCCTAAGTGTTTGTTTCCTTGTTAAAACGAACATTCAAACAGTTTTCTTAAAACGAATAAACACAAAATTGTCCTGAGATTTACTAGTTGATCTCGCGAGTTTAGATACTTAAACTAGCGGTTGTTTACCAAATTCCCACGTAAACAAATTGGCACGCCCAGTGGGACTGGTTTTGTGTTTATTAAAGTTTTTTTTTTGTGGAATAAAAACTTGTTACTTGCATATAACTGATGATAAGTTAGGTTATGGTTAAAACTACTCAGAGATCTAATCCTAGTAAAACTCCAAATTCTAGTGCGATGAGTAGCGAAGCAAGTTCGAGTGGTGGAGTCAATCCACCTCCACAAAGTTTGGTAACATCTGAGTTGGTGAATGTTCCAATATTCTCCAGTCCAACCATTTTGACTGTGCATGATGTTATTCCAACTCTGCCAATACCAACTATGGCAATTCCGTCCGTGACTGCTGGTTTTGGACGTTCGAAACCACCATCAGGTCAGGGTTTTATGTATGGGCCTCCCCCTACACTTGGCTTAGGGATGCCAAGTTTCGAATCTGAGAGGTATACTTCGTCAAGGGTAACTCCCACACCCTTAACGACTGCGTCTGTGTTGTCTTTGAGGCAGCAAATGGATGAGAGCAACCATGAAATGGTTAATCTCTTAACACAACAAATTGGTACTGTGTTTAATCCATTAATTCAGAATACCAACGAGAGTTATCAAATGTTGGCATTTCAAATGAGTCGAATTGCAGATTTTTTTGGGACACCCCCACCACCTCCTAGAGTAAATCCTGTTACTCCACAAGTAATATTACCTGCAATGTCTTCGACTCCAGTGCAGCAAAGGCCAACTTATGTGGCTACTGAAACAGTTCCTAACCCAACACCCACGCCAGTTGTACAAGAGGAAACTTATTATCCTCACGAGGTTAATCAAATGCCTCAAGTAGTAAATCAAAACCCTCCTGTTGTCAACCCAAATCCACAAGTGGTACATCAGAACCCCCCAGTGGTAATGGTTAGGAGGAACCAGGATCCTGACGAGGTAGTGCGAGAGGTGCAGAACAATAACTTGCTTGGCCAACACAATTTGGCCAACATGGTCGAAACGATTTTGGCCCAAAACGGCCTAAACACGGGTTGTCGAAGGCCAAATTTTGTCTCTGCCTTCACTGAATACGTGTTGCAAACAGAGCTACCAAGGGGTTGGAAAGTCCCAAAATACACTAAGTTTGCTGGGGACACTAATGAGTCAACCGTAGAACATATTGCTAGGTATTTAGCTGAATCTGGGAACTTGGCGAATAATGAAAATTTGCGAATGAAGTATTTTCCTAATTCGCTTACCAAGAATGCATTTACTTGGCTTACAACTTTGCCTCCCAATTCGATTCATAGTTGGGCCCAATTGGAAAGGACTTTCCATGAGCAATTTTATATGGGCCAAACTAAGATAAGTCTGAAAGAGTTAGCCAGTGTAAAAAGAAAAAACCAAGAGTCAATTGATGACTATCTAAATAGGTTTCGTTTGCTGAAGTCCAGGTGCTTTACTCAAGTGCCTGAACACGAGCTAGTGGAAATGGCTGCTGGTGGGTTAGATTATTCAATTCGAAAGAAGTTAGATACCCAATACCTTCGAGACATGTCACAGTTGGCTGACAGGGTGAGACAAATCGAAAGGTTAAAAGCTGAAAAAGTTAAAAATTCTAAGTTTCAGAAAAAGAAAGAAATAGGTTTTGTTGATTCCTATGATAATGAAATTGATTATGAAATTAGTGATGAGTACTTAGATTTCGATGATAGTGACATTAATGTGGCTGAATTAAAGCCTGGGCCTCCTTATACTTGCAAATTGTTGAGGCCGTCGAATGGAAAAAATCCAATCGAACCAAAAAATGATAAGTTTGTTACGAAGACTTATACTTTCGACATTACTAAATGTGATGAAATTTTTGATTTATTGGTGACTGACGGCCAAATTATTGTGCCAAAAGATATGAAAATACCACCAATAGAACAAAGAAAAAAAAGAGGTTATTGTAAGTTTCATAACTATTTGGGACATAAAACTTATCAATGTGTTGTTTTCAGGGATTTGGTGCAAAAAGCGCTGAATGAAGGAAGGCTGAAGTATGCTGATAAGGCAAAGCCTCCAATGAAGGTAGATTCAGACCCCTTGCCACCTGCTGACGCTACCTATATCGAAGTCTATGACTGCAACATGGTTGAAGTGATAGATGCTGCTGCTCCAATCAAGGCTGTGCCTGAAGAGGAGTACGAAAAGAGGGTGCGTGAGGTGTACCCCAATGCTGAGGAAGAACTGGTGGACTTCCTGAATAGGTGCAAGCTGAAGAATGCTGAAGTGATGCTTTGCCCCAGGTGCAGTGCTGTGTGCGACAAAGAGGCTACTGCAGGCCTTCAAAATGTTGTACCTTATGCTGAAAACAAGAGAAAATGGCCAAAATCTAGGCCAAATCAAAAAGCTTGGCCTTACAAAGGGGCCAATTGGGGAAAACCTATTACCAAAGGCCTTTCGATCCAGCAAAGGCTAGACCCCCAAAACACTTTCAAACCATCTGGGAGAGCACCTGTTAACCAATGGGTGAGTGGACAGTACGTCACTTTTAATCGAAGGATGATGGAAAATGGGAGCTCTAGCAATGTTAACGTGAACATTGTAGCTGAACCCAAGGGTTCAAAAGTGGTAGCTGGAAAGGAAACAGTGAATGCTGCCACTGAAGTCAACAAATACTCTTATAGGAATAACTATAAGGGAAAAAATCCTATGACTCGCACTCAGTGGCGAAGGTTTCAGAGGAAACAAAAGTTGACAGCAAAAGAGGCTGAGGCTGGGGGCAAGGTTGTTGCAACCCAGAAGGCTGAAAAGGTTGAAATGGCCAAGAGGCCAGTAAAGGAGAGGCTTTCCATAATATTGGAAGAGCCAATAGCTGAAAATGCCCAAGGAGGGGCAGAAGATGAGGATGACATGGAGGATGATGATCTCCTGGATGAGGGGTCTGATTTCGACGTCATGGTCAATGTGGTGTCTATTCTGCCACTGGAATATGATGTGCCCACTGAAGTCAATGAGTTAGAAGAAGACTTCGAGGCCCTCAATTTGGCTGATCATAAGCCAATGTGTTACTATGTTATGCAAAATGGTTGTGTCGAAGAGCAAAAAGCTGTCTTCGAAAAGCCAGACCTGGGAATGCAGAACCACTTGAAGGCTTTGTTCATTAGGGCAAAAGTCAATAATGTGGGAATCAATAAAGTCTTAGTGGATGGAGGAGCTGTGGTGAATATTATGCCTCACTTTATGTTGAAGAAATTAGGTCTCTATGACACAGACCTTCATTCCCACAATGTGGTGCTGGCCAACTATGAAGGAAAAACTGGCCATTCCCTGGGGGCAGTGCAATTGGAAGTTTGTGTTGGTAGTACAGTTCGAAAGACCTTGTTTATGGTCATAGCTGTCAAACCTAATTACAATCTGCTATTAGGCAGAGAATGGATACATGGTGTTGAAGCTGTTCCCTCAACCATGCACCAAAGATTAATTATCTGGAGAGAAGATGGTTTAGTCGAGAATGTAGAAGCAGATCAAAGTGCATATGTTTCAGAGACAGGCACTGTGACTTTACAGAACTTCGACAAAAACCTGGCTTTGATTGCTCCTTGTGGTGAGCAAGATGCTGCCTTCGATCCAAATGAAGTGGTATCAAAAAATGTATATCACTCAGTTAAGTTGCATCCAACCCATGGCTTTTGTTGGGAAAGGGAAGACATAGAGAAACCCTTGTGTGAGGATGCATACCCACCAGTGTCTGGATGGGTCAACCATGATGAGTTTGATGATTGAGTCCCCAGCATGGGATCGAATTACGGCTTACGCAGCCGAAAATAGAATCAAAATGGCTCTCGAGGCCATTAATGTTCAAGAAAATATGGCTGTCGAAGCCAATGATGACTTAAGAGACAAACTGGCCTTGGAGGCTAGTGAAGTAAATGATGGCAAAAAGCAAGGGTTGGATTGTATCTATGATGATGAGCCTTTGGGTTTTGAGAAAGATCCACATAGTTCGATTCAAAGAATGCAAGCCCAAGATCCTTTGCAGGAAGTTGATATTGGAGATGGCTCTGCTAAAAGGCCAACTTATATTAGTGCCAATATAGACCCAATCTTAAAAGAAAGAACGGTCGAGTTGCTTAAGAAATACAGAGATTGCTTTGCATGGGACTATAACGAAATGCCTGGGTTAAGCAGAGATCTCGTGGAGCATAGGCTACCCCTTCGACCAGACAAGAAACCTGTAAAGCAGCTTCCAAGGAGGTTTGCACCAGAAATCATGACAAAGATCAAAGCAGAAATTGAAAGGTTGCTCAAATGCAAGTTCATTCGAACAACCAGGTATGTGGAATGGTTAGCTAATATTGTTCCTGTTATTAAGAAAAATGGATCACTTAGGGTTTGCATAGACTTTAGAGATTTGAATAATGCTACACCTAAAGATGAATATTCCATGCCTGTAGCCGAAATGCTAGTCGACTCAGCAGCCGGGCATGAATATTTGAGTATGTTAGATGGCTATTCAGGTTATAATCAAATCTTTATTGACGAAGATGATGTGCCAAAAACCGCATTCTGTTGCCCTGGTGCTTTAGGCACCTATGAGTGGGTAGTGATGCCTTTTGGATTGAAGAATGCTGGAGCAACATACCAAAGAGCCATGAACTTAATTTTTCATGATTTTATCGAAATATTTATGCAGGTTTATATTGATGATATTGTTGTGAAATCCTCTTCTCAGGATGAACATATCGAACATCTTAAAAAATCGTTCGAAAGAATGAGAAAATGTGGATTAAAGATGAATCCACTAAAATGTGCTTTTTGTGTACGTGCAGGAGATTTCCTCGGCTTTGTTGTGCATAAAAAGGGCATAGAAATTAACCAAAATAAGACAAAGGCTATCATGGAGACAAAACCTCCAAGAACGAAGAAACAGCTTCAATCTTTGCTAGGAAAGATCAATTTCTTGAGAAGGTTTATATCAAACCTAAGTGGCAAAGCTCAACCTTTTTCTCCACTGCTGAGGCTCAAGAAAGGTGATGTATTCGAATGGGGAACGGAACAACAAAAGGCATTTGATGATATCAAAGCATACTTATCGAAGCCTCCAACTTTAATGCCTCCTATTCGAAACAAAGCAATGAAGTTGTACATCGCAGCATCAGATTCGACTATTGGAAGCATGCTCGCACAAGAGGATGAAAATGGCGTAGAAAAGGCTATTTACTACCTAAGTAGAATCTTGAATGATGTCGAGACTAGATATAGTCCAATTGAAAAGCTTTGTCTATGTTTGTATTTCTCTTGTACCAAACTTAAGCAATATATTAAACCAGTTCATGTTTATGTTTATTCTCATTTTGACATCATTAAGCATATGTTGTTAAAACCAATCTTGCATAGTCGAATTGGGAAGTGGGCTTTAGCTTTAACTGAATATTCATTGACTTACCAACCCCTGAGGGCTGTAAAAGGTCAAATAGTGGCTGACTTTCTTGTTGATCACTCAGTGGCTGAAATTCCAATAACATATGTAGAACTTGAACCTTGGATGCTATACTTTGATGGCTCAAAGCACAAACATGGTACAGGAATTGGGATCTTAATCATTTCTCCTTTAAAGATTCCAACAAAGTTTAAGTATAAGATTAATGGAACATGCTCTAATAATGAAGCCGAGTACGAGGCTTTAATTGCAGGTCTAAAGATTCTTTTAGACTTGGGGGCAAAACATGTAAAAATCAGAGGAGACTCTGAGTTAGTAATAAAACAATTGGCAAAGGAGTACAAATGCATTCAAGAACATTTGATGAAATACTTTGTCATTGCCTTCTCGTTACTAAAACGATTTGATTCATGTGACATTCAACACGTGCCTCGGATCGAGAACCAAGAAGCAAATGACTTAGCCCAAATTGCTTCTGGTTATAAGGTAACAGGGAAAAAATTAGATGAGATAGTTGAAATTAAAGAAAAACTAATCTCATGTGAGGTAATACCCCACCAGCTGGGGGCAAATGAACTAAGTGTCGAAATGGAGTTAGAAATGGCGGATGCACACTTTGATGAAGTGATGACTGAGGTCTTTGTGATTGACAATTTGGCTGACAATGATTGGAGACAACCCATTGTTAAATACATAGAAAATCCAACAGGTACAGCCGATAGGAAGGTTAAGTATAGAGCCTTGAATTACACAATCATGGGATTGGGAAATGAGCTATTTAAGAAGACTCCTGAGGTAGTTTTGTTGAAGTGCCTCAATGAAAGTGAGGCGTATATAGCGATTTCAAATGCCCATAGTGGGGCCTGTGGTGCCCATCAAGCAGGCCACAAAATGAAATGGCTTTTGTTTCGACAAGGTTTGTATTGGCCTTCCATGCTCAAGGATTGCATAGAATATGCGAAAGGCTGTCAAGAGTGTCAAAAACACGCAGGGATACAACACGTCCCTGCCAGTGAGTTGCATTCGATCATCAAACCTTGGCCCTTTAGAGGCTGGGCTTTAGATTTAATTGGTGAGATTAGGCCTGCGTCATCCAAGAACCAACGTTATATACTAGTTGGGATAGATTATTTTACCAAATGGATAGAGGCCGTTGCCCTAACAAACGTGGATCAGGAAACAGTGATCAATTTTATCCAAGACCATATTATTTATAGGTTTGGGCTTCCTGAGACGATTACTACAGACCAAGGAACAGTGTTTGTTGGTCGAAAGATGCAAGATTTTGCCGAACAATCAGGTTTTAAGCTAATGACCTCGACGCCTTATTATGCTCAAGCAAATGGCCAAGTTGAAGCGGCCAACAAGGTTATAATTAGTCTAATTAAGAAACACGTTGCTCAAAAGCCAAAGAATTGGCATAAGACCTTGGACCAAGTCTTATGGGCATGTAGGAATTCTCCTTAAGAGTCAACATGGTCAACACCTTTTCGACTAACATATGGTCACGATGCTGTGCTACCTGTCGAAATAATGATGCAGTCAATTCGAGTGCAAAGGCAATGGGAACTACCTCCTGATCACTATGGGAACATAATGTTAGATGAATTAACAGACGTGGATGAGGAGAGGTTGCAAGCGTTAGATGCTTTGATTCGACAAAAGGAACGAATTGCTAGAGCATATAATAAAAGGGTTAAATCCAAACTCTTTGATGTAGGAGATTTGGTTTGGAAAGTTATCCTTCCCATGGACAGACGAGATCGAGTCTTTGGAAAGTGGTCACCCAATTGGGAAGGGCCATTTAAGATTTCTCAAGTTTTGTCAAATGGAGCCTATGAGATTGAAGAGTTAACTCCTGAGAAACGTTCAGTCAACATGAATGGCAAATATTTAAAGAAATACAAGCCAATGTTGCAAGAAATAAGCATAAAAAATGAATAACGCAAGAATAAAATTTGCGAAATGGTAAAAGAAAATGCCAAGAATCAATTTTTATTCATACAAGATCAACAATACAACCAATCATTCAAGAATGTTCAAGAAAATACAAGAATTGGTTGAATGTTGAAGGGTAACCATTTAAGGTTTACCCTGGGCTCGAGCTCCTTCATTGAAAGTTCTGAGATCTGAGAGTCTTCATCCTCAGAAGAAGGAGTTGGAGTTCCTGGGTATTCTTCGTCAGGCTCTAGGGTGCTGAGGAACTCGAGGTAATCTTCATCTTCGTCATCTGAACTAGAGCTTGAGGAATCAGAAGAGAGAATGATGGTTTCTACTACCTTAGCCGATGTCGGCCTAGGGCGAAGGATTCTAGTGCGTGGAGGTTTGGAAGCTGGAACCTTGGTTCGTCCCCTTCCAAGAGGACGTGGCGTGCTTGAGCCCGGGGTAGAAGAAGGAGGATTTTTCTTGTTATCCATTATGTGTGGAGAGGTGTTGATGCGTTAATAAGTGATGAGCAAAAAGAGTTGCAAGGCGTGGGTATTTATAGAAGAATTAAGACGCGTTAATGGCCAGGCAGTTACAACTAACCATGGTCGGTTTGCATAGGGAAATGCCATGGCATTAATGCCCAAAGCCGTGTAGTTAGTTATGTTGACTGCTTTGGAAACATGTTCGCTTCACTCCTTACAAAATGCCATTAATAAGGCTTGGGATAATGACCCAAAAGAAGGAAAGCAAGCAACAATAAAGGAATAAAATACTCAGCCAATATATAATATGAACATGCAGCATGAAAAAGCCAAAAAGGGCATACATTCAAAAGGCATGTACGAAATTGTTTGACAGTTGCTAGTGTTAAGAGAGTTACAATTATGACATCCAAAAGAGAATAAAAAAAAAACTTGAGACTAAAAGGAAAATTTATAAAGTCAAGGTTGTAGTTGAGATGTCGAAGGAGGCTTTCGATTGGCCGCTTGAAATTGATAATACTGAGTTCGAATGGACGCCAGTTTACGTTGTAGCATTTCTTTATCACTAGCAAGGTGCTCAACTCGCTTTTGGACAGCTAGACCATCACTGTAATGTTGGATACCTTCACGTGCTAGCTCATCAAGCTTATCCTTCTGTGCTTCGATAGCTACTGCAGCTAGTTTTTCCATCTTAGCCTCTTCTTGTCGAACCTTTTCCTTTAGCGCTTCGATTTCAGATTGCCATCGAGCAATATTGTTCTCACAAGCCACAAGTTGCTCAAGAGCTTCATCAGAGGCAGCTTTGATAGTTGTGACCTCTGCATTGCAATTATTAGCTTGCTCGAAATGGTGTTGCTGGGTTGCGAGCAGAGATGTCAGAAGGCTGCTAGTCCTGGTTAGGAGTTGAGATTGACTAACGAACTGTTCTAAAAAGGTTTCAGCCTGAGTCACTAGAAGGAACATTGCTTCGTCAGTCCTTGGGTTCTGCAGCTTGCGAAAAAGGGCTTTGATGTTGTAATATATAGAAGAGTCACGCTCAAGCAGGCCCAACATATCCCCATCAAGAATTTCTCGCCTGAACCTGACTTCATGCTCAAACTGTTCTTGCTCAAGTACATCTTCCTTCCCCTCTGTGTCCTCAACAACGGAGCTAGAGGTGCCATGGCTTGATAAAAGCTTGATAAGTGCATCTACTGGAGTTAAATCTTTTAACTCTTTGGCAAGTTCAGCTGGCAGGACAACAGTAGGAAGTGGCTTCGACACGGAAGTTCCCTCTTCACCAAGTGAATCACCAATACAGGAGTTCCCGTCATCAGAGTCGAAAGTGTCAGCGTTGGGTGAACTAGACTCATGGTTTGATCTACTTGGTTGTGGTTGATTGGTAGTGGAGTGTTCGCCATCAACTGTTGGCCTTTGTTCAGTATTAGCAATAGGGTCAGCTTGAAAATTGGTTGGAGGATCATTATCAGCCAATACTTGGGCAGGGTTTGTCAAAGGATTCTGTTGCGGTAGACCTTGATCAAGCTGGTCTGCGCCAGTGTTAGGCTGAAGGGTATCATCTTCGAAAGCACGGTGAGGCGAGCCAGGAGCCTTGGGCGGTGATGAGGTTTCAGTAAGAATGGCCGTTTCGACAGGCTGAGGAGATGGGATTTTTTCTGCAACATCTTCAGGATGCGCATCACTTGGTCCTTCGACCACCCCCTCAGCCGCTTTGCTAGGAGCAGGCTCATCCTGAGGGATAACTTGAGCAGAGTTTTGTGGCTGAAACAAATAACCGTGAAAGAATAAGTAACATAGTTAAGAGCTGGAGAAGTAACAAGAAGTAAGAATGGCTTACTTGGGCTGGAGGGGTAGCAGAAGCTTCAGGCGGTGAAGTTGTTTCTTTTGCAGTAGCAGAAGCCTCGACAACAGTAGCTGCAACGGGAGATTTTTTCTGCTTCTTTTTCTTCTTCTTCTTCCTCTCCGATTGCTCTAAAGGAGGGTCCTCAGGTGATGCCAGAGTATCAGGTTGTGCCTCAATCTCAGAGGACTTGCGCTCAGGAGTACTTTCTTGGTTGGGCTGGTGTTCTTTCTTCTTCTTCTTCTTTTTCTTTTTCTCATCAGTAACGGGTTCAGCATTAGGAGAGAGATCTTGAGTGGTGGCAATGTTAGTCTGCTCAGGGATGGTCGAGAGAACAGGAATATCCTACAGGCCACAGTTCAGTAAGTTCGCATGTAAGACAAAAGGAAAAGGAGTCTTTTGCTAAATAGGTACCTTATCTGGAGCATTCGAACAAGTGGCTGGAATAGGCCTTTGTTTCTTCGAAACAGAAGGAGTTTCAGTTGAAGGAGGCCTTTTGCGTGAAGTAATCTGGAAAGGGCATATCAAAGTTAATATGGAAATCCTACAAGAGCGTAAGAAGCCACAAAAAGGCAAAGGCTTACCTTTAGTTCAACCTTAGGTGGTGGAGGAAGAGGCTTGCTAGAATTGCTGGAACCTGCCTTCGACTTACTCCCTGCATTGGAAAAGTGCGCATAAGAGAAAAGCACGCAAGGTAAAAGATTATGCAAGAAAAAGTAGAACCAAAAGAATACCTCTGGCGTTCAGTTTCGACTTAATCTTGTTCAAAATAGATGAGTCGAACCCATTAGAGATAGCAGTAAGCAAGGCAGCCTTGTCAACCAGGCGTCCTTCATAGTGTCGAGACCACCAGATAAAAAATTCCCTAGTACAGGCATGTGAGGGAGCGAAGTCGAATAGGGTAAGCTCATAAGAAGGCTGATTGAAATGGTTCAAGAACGAATGGAACTGTGGTTCTGTCATGCCATGCTTGCCTAAACAAACCTCCCTTTCTTCCAAGTATATGCTCTTAGGGAGTATTTGAGTTAAGCCAAATTGGCGAGACACCAGGTTTGGGAAGTAGCCAACTAACCCAAAATCTCCAGAAGTCAAGCCAATTCGACAAGACAAGACTGTAGGCATCAAGTAAGCATTCCAAATGCTGTTGGTTACCGTCTCAAATTCCGGTGGAGAAGGAAATCTGTGAGTGAACCAAGGAGGACCAAGTGGCCTATCCACAAAAGGAGCAAAGCTAGGCTTGAACTTCTTCAGGCTGAGAAAAGTATTAAAATACTGTTGGAAAGCCACATCATAACCAAGGCCTCTTTCCCTAGGAACCATCCTTGCCAGCCTGGTGCCTTCGATTTGGCGCGTTCTTGATTCCTCATAGTATGGCTCAGGCAAGAAAAGGTCAAGTTCAGCATGAAAAGTGGCAGTTAGCCATAATTGCAGCAACCAGAAGGGGCCAGCACCTAAAAAGGTAGATCCATCGCCTGTTCTCTTAAGATGTTCACAAGCATCCCTCATGGATTCATAAAGACATCCAAGAATAAGTCGAGCGAAGTTGAATTGTTGACATTCGTGTAGTTGAATAGCCATAGGGATGAATTTCTTGGCTACTTGGAGAGATTGAGTGCAGAAGACATACTGCGATAGCCATAAGGTTAGGAAAGCAACGTGTTCTTCGTCACTCACTTCATCGCTAGTCTTTCGATTTTCCACAATGTATTTGGAGTAAGACTTGTTTCGAAAATCGAATTTGATGGTGTCGGAAGCTTTGCAAGGATCGTAAGTGTCACCAAGAGGCGATAGGCCAGTAATGGCAGCAACATCTAGCAGTGTAGGAGTCATCATGCCACATTCGAAGTGGAAAGTGTTGGTAGAAGACTCAAAGAAGTGTAAAGCAGCAATAATCATCTCTTGCTGGTATTTAAGGCCTGTCCGAGAGAGTTGAATAAGGTCATAAATACCACAGGCTTGCCAAATATCAGCTTTATCACGTTGTACCCTGTCTAACCAGCCAAGGTTTTGGTCATTCAAAGAAGGAGCCGATCGAAACACTCTGTTAGGCGCCTTGATATAGCTAAAGTTATAGGGTTCACTGATAAAAACCCTAGGAGCACAAGGTTTATAAACAGGAAAAATGGACAGAACCTTAGAATTCCTACTTTTATCACTTGGTTTGGGTCCCCCAAACGCATGCACAAGATTATCAACGGAATAAGGAAAGATCAATTGATTTTCCCAAAACTTTTGCAAGTCCAGACGCAACGATGGTTCTGGAACCACATTCGTATCGTAAGAAGAAAGAGTGGCGGCGGTCCACCTACCGGCGTAAGGAAAGATTTTTCCAACATCTGAACCTGACGCCATTGATGAAGGTGTAAAGATGGTGTAAAAGAACGGATTAGGGTTAAATTTGGGAATCACAGGTTGTTTGAGATAGTTGAGGAAAATCCAAGTGAAAAGAAAGTTGATGACTTGGTGATAAACAGAATAGTGAGAATAGGAAGTCTTTTGGAAGCAAGAATTCAAGAAAGAATCGCGGAAGATGAAGAAGAAGATGAACAGTTGACAGAGCGAAAATTGGAGAAAACGCAATAAAGGGAGGATCTAGCTATTTATAGAGGCACGCGGTCTGTTGAAAATAACAAATTTTTCAACTTCCTTTTTTGACAAGTGTCCAACCCCCTTGACAGGTGGAAAGAAAAACAAGTTTTGGAGCCAATCCAAAGTTTTGAATGGCAACCTAAACGATAGGAGAGATAAATGGAAAAGAAAGATATCCATTAGTACTTTCAAAAACGCCACTTCCTCTTTTGATAGACACAGTCGAAAATAGCATTTTTGGGGGGCAATTTGTTGGATATAAATTTGGGATTTATCAATTGAATATAATTGGTGGGTCCAATACTTATTTGGAGGTGATATTGTCAAAATAAAACTTTCAAAGTTGGCGTCGAAAGCCAACTAGGTCGAAGCCAAAGAGCGCTTCGAGAGATATGGATAACGCGTCCAGTTTTGGTTTTGCCAGGAAGCTATCGAAAGCGCGAAATCGAACCGATAGAGAGTTGGGCCAAGCCCAAAGAAGAAACAACGAACGGCCCAAGAGGCCTTGGCGCGCGCTGAAGGAATGAAAGATGAAAGTGGAGAACGTGGTCGACGTGGCAGATCGAGGAGCGTCCAGATGATCAAGAAACAGTTACCACTTTGTAGTAATATTTATAGCAGTTTTTCATTCAGAACAAGGGTCACAAAATTTTATACAAACACTCTCTCTAAAATTCTAAGTACTCAGCGATCGAACGAACGGAATTCAGAGGAGAAATGTATGTTTTGTGAACCATCTTTATTTGTAATTGCTTTTCATTCAATGCAATTTGCTTTCCAGTAATTTTCTTTAAGTTTGATTTCAAATACTTGCTCGAGAAACTGCTACTTCGAGGCGATTCGAATTAGTTTATCTTGTGTGTTTTAAAAACGTTTTAATTCCTAAGTGTTTGTTTCCTTGTTAAAACGAACATTCAAACAGTTTTCTTAAAACGAATAAACACAAAATTGTCCTGAGATTTACTAGTTGATCTCGCGAGTTTAGATACTTAAACTAGCGGTTGTTTACCAAATTCCCACGTAAACAACCTCTCAATAATGTTTTACCCAATATAAATTTTATAAAATCCACCGTTGGATTGAAAGTTTATATCATATGTATAAAATTCCATACGAATCCAAAATCATTTGATATGCTATTGCGACACATAAAGATTAACGACACATAAAAAAGACGCAACTGTTAATTTTGATGTATCTCAATAACATATCAAATGATTTTGGATTTGTCTGAAGTTTTACATAAATGATCTATATGATATAAACTTTAAATCCAACGGTGGATTTTATAAAATTTATATCGGTTAAAACGTTATCGAGTGGTGTAACATTTGGTGTTAAACTAGTTGGTGTCATTTGATCCTGACTCTAGTAGTAAAATTACGAGCAAAGTAAATTATATGAATAGTGCGCACGATTCCCAAACGACAAATAAAAAGGAACGGAGGGAGTAAAAATTAAAAATCATTTCAAAACGGTTCTTAACCGTTTGTTGTAGAGAACAACTTTCCACCGTTGCATAAAATTGGCGAAAATTCAATATACTACCGCAACAGAATGTTGAAATAGTTGCCTTTGACGCTCTACGAGAACGGTTTTTTTACATCTCAGAATTAGGCGTTGCAGTAGACCCAAAATGTTGTCGCGGAGGTATGATTATATGAATATAAACAAGAACAAACATAAAATAAACTAATGAACTTTTATTTGATAATATATATTTTTTTTTTTTATAAATTAAGAGCATCTAGGCATCAAAGATTGAGTAGATATTCCAACGAAGTTGGCACACCTAAACACTCTCATCCTATACCTATATCTCATATTATTATAAATAAAAATAGAAAAAAATATGTACATGGGAGCTAGACCTTACCCCAAAAGTAAAACAAATAAAGTAGTACAAACTAGTCATCCCGATAGAGGGAATTCACAAAGGGCTCGACACTACAAAAAAAGAAGCAAGCGACGACAGCTGGAAAAAAGCATTAGCGTCGGTTTAAACCGTCGCTAATTGACTTATGCGGCGGTTGGACAAGTGACGCAACAAGCAGCGTCGCTAGGGTATACAGCGGCAGTTCGCGTAAACCGTTGGAATAACCGCCGCAAAGACGATAGCGTCGGGTGTATTGATTTTTGCTGCGATTCCCAACCGTCGCTGTTTGTAATTATTGTTAAAGTTTTTTGAGCTTTTAGCGTCGGTTTGAACCGCCGCAATTTACATTTTTTTTTAAAAAAAAAAACTGTTTTTTTTCCTGTTTCCCACAAAAAAAATTACGTGCTTTTTTGTTTCCACAATTTTTTTTTGGTACATTTTCCACAATTTTTTTTAAATGGTGTATTTAACACTCTTGATTCCCATTAATATCAATATAACAAAATCTAAACACACATTATTTTACTAAATATATCATATCAAGTAATTGATTCTCACAATTCATGTAGAAAACGATACTCACAAGTTTACATCAAAGTTGCTTTGAGTTAACACACTAAAGCAATATAGAAAATCAACTATACAGATCATCTAATTTCACACTTGAATTACTGTTGGTATACCTTGAGATCCAATTCTATAAAAAAACAGCCCCAATTCCAAAGCAAGCTTTAACGCTTGCAACCGTGCGTACGTGCACATCGTCGTCATGTAAACCACCTTCACAATTTGGCCTTCAATTAAATAAAGTAGAAACAACCATCAAGGATAATCATAGAAACTCGACTATAATCATAAAGCTCAAAAATTAAATTACAACTTTTGAAACCTCACCATGATAAACAATAAGGATAGGCAACTTCCACTACATTAGCACCATGTGCCTTTGCCTGAACCATGTCAAGAGAATAAGTTCTACATTATATTGGTGAACTCCAAGCCTCCCACCCTTCAAGCAGATAAAGAAACAGAAATTGGTAAAATGAGTTCAATATGCTCAATGACACGAAGATATTTGAACCTAGTAAATGTTTATTTAAATCTCAGGTTCTTACGTAATAATACTAAAATTGAAGAAATGAAAAACAGCCTTTATCGAATGTCGAAATTGAAAACAGATGTCTACTGCATAGTTCAAAACAGATCATTAACATTGCAGTCCATGGATCAATACTAAGAAAAAACTAGACGACTAAAAGAAAAAACTAACATTGACACAATAAGAAAAATAACCACTAAGAGAACAAACATGAAACTGACTTATAACCAAAACAATAAGAAAAATAAAATGTGTAACATTGAGAGCTAGGCTGAGCACGTACTTATAACCATAACATATAAATGAGTAGTATAACAAAAATGAAACAGGCCATGGGAAATAAATTTCAAATTTAATGTCAAAATTATATAAGATATTACTTGCTAAACCTTTCAAGATACAGTTAGAAGCCCCTTTTCCAGTACCACTATTGCTAGGCGATGGCAAATGTAACATTTGTATTGAAATAATTAGCGTCACATAATCTAAAGAATCTATAGTAAACACATACCTCGTTCATTACTGAATGCATCCGATTAACAAATTTAGTTTAAGAATTCAGAATTTCCTGCATAATTGCTCCAAACGCATCCAACTTCATCCTCCATGCATCTACTACACAGGTTGCAGATGAGATGCATAGTATCAAGTTTATCTTCCTGGTTCTGTGAGCAGCTTTTAGATGGTAAATCACATTGTAGAGCAGAAAGTTCAGTCGGAACAGAATTATCAGCAAGGTTAAGCTCCTCCAGGCTGCTGTTATCTGCTAAAAGAGAACAATATAACTATAGGAATTACAATAGTAGTAATTTTTAAAAACCAACAACCACATATGATTTTTAAGTATACCTGCAAGAGCCTCAATTATGTGAAGAATAACTCATAACTCATAACTCGTAAGATATCTGAACTGAAGGAGAGAAAGAAAAACTTGCTTGCGTTAACCACTTATAATGAAGTTCTTATTTTTTAACTTATTCTAAAGAGTATTGGCCAGGACAAGAGGACTCACAAGAAAAAAAAAATTAACGAATTCAATTATATATTTACCTTGGAAGTAAGTTCATCTAATGCAATATAAGCATCCGTCTCCAATTCAGTTGTGCGTGCAACTATAAATGGCTTCTGAAGCTACCTCCATGGCGTAGAACTCAAATGGTGGTTCTACATTGCATAATTTATACCATTCAGATACATGTGTTTAGGGATAATATAGGTGTTTAGGGATAATATGAAAACAATAATTATCACTTAAATATTTGTTTCTATTCATAATTTATACATGTACAGATACTTCAAGTATTCATAGTTCAAGCAATTCAGGCCATGCATTCTAATACCTCACAGATTAAAAAAAAATTGCATTCTCATTTTCTCCTAAGAAAAGAAACTACATACCTCTTACATCAATCGTCCAATATGTCATGGACTTTTTCTTTGGCTTGTTTGATGGATTGTTGACTGCAAATTGAGATTCATCGTTGTTTTCAGGTTCATTACTTGGAGGTGATATAGGTTGGTTAGTAGCTGGTGTAGGCCCATCAGTTGATGGAGGAGCTGTAATGACTTGGTTGTAATGACTACTCAAATTATAGATCCAACTTATCATTGAGTGGACAATTTAATTTCTTCCCACAGAAATATTAGCCTAAACTCAGATGCATTTTTCTCAATTTTGCCCTTGAGTTCCTTAACTTCAAAATAAAATCAGTATAGTTCATATCAAATTAGGTAGATACTCCTATTTGTTATGTTATTCAGGTAGTTATTCACATAGTTATGGTTTCCTTAACATAGTTAACATGCACTAAAGATGCCAATGAAATGTTAAGCAATGATGGAGCATGCCCTGTTTGTGATCAAGTCCTTTCAAAGAGGTAAGGATTATTATATTGGAATCTGTTGATTACTATATCCGGACAAAAAAAAAGAACTAGTGATTTTGTTATTCACATGACTAAATCCTAATTGACCTTAGTTTGACATGATATAAATATCCCTCACACACCAACACACACTGTTAGGGGGAATAGAGAAGGGTCTCGAAAGTATCTATACCACTTATTTCAATTGATTCAATATTAACGAATCTATATGTACAGCCATCCCTTCCTAATTACTAAGAGTATGTATTTTCCAATGTTAGGAAAAGGGGAATGAAATATATGTACAGCCATCCCTTGCTTAGTTTAAAGTGATGTTTGCAATTGCTTCTTGTTTAGCCCAATCATAGATGAATTCAATGATGAATAATAGCACCAGGCCATATATTAATGTAATTACAAAGTGATAACTATATCAGAAAAAATATCAGTTTAAGAGATCTACTATTAGACTAAAACCATATATTAAAACCCTTTTAAACATGTCCCAAATAGTCTCGCAACTGTTTATGCCAAATGCTTATAGAAAATTTCAAAAATAAACAACAATCCACAAACATAACAAATCAAACTAATAAATTGGTATGTAACCAAATCCAGATTCTGAGTGATAGAGTTTGGGAAGGTTTTGAAAGGTTTAATTTTTCATTTGAGGCTTTAATTCAAAGATATGAAATCCAAGAGAATTAACAAAATATCAAAACCCTGATAATTAAACTGTAAAAGAATCCAAGAAATTAAACCAATAAACTCAAAAACCCTAAAATCAAACTGTGAAGAATCCAAGAAATTAACAAATTATCATCATTCAAAATCAGCATAATCAAGTTAACAACAAATTAACAAGAGAGTAATCGGAGATGATAACCTGGTCCGTTCTGATAGATCGAAAGAGGAGAGTACCTAAAAAAAAGAGGAGATCGAGAAAGATTCAGCGAGAGAGAGAGAGAGAGAGAGAGAGAGGAAGAGAGAGCGGTGAAACTGAAA
Organism: Trifolium pratense; assembly: GCF_020283565.1. NCBI lineage: Eukaryota > Viridiplantae > Streptophyta > Magnoliopsida > Fabales > Fabaceae > Trifolium > Trifolium pratense. Next base: position 46,736,956 of record NC_060060.1, read on the forward strand.
CCTGTTGAAGAACAGCTACGGTGGCGACGAGAGGCACAACAACTGTGGATTAGAAGATTCGGAACTACGACGTCTTTGAACTATGGAGAAAGAGTGCTTCTTCTGAGAGTTTAACGTAAAGAGTGAAAAAAACATAAATAAGGGAAAGTGATAATAGATAATTGAGAGAAAAGAACAGTTGTTCGTCAAAAACAAAAAAAAAAAAAACAAAAAACGCAAACAGCGGCGAACCGCCGGTAATACCTTGATAACAGCGGCTATTTGACCGTCGCTTTAGAAAGAGTGGCGGTTTGAACGGCCGGTAATACACTGATGACTGCGGCAGTTTGAAACAGCTGGTAAAGGTGGAAGCGGCAGCAGTTTGCCTAGAACCGTTGCTATTTGATAGTCGCTGTTCTCCTTTTTTCTTGTAGTGCGAGTTTTCGGTTTTCAAAAACCACCTCCCATTTATTGGGACCTGTGAGATGTTCCACCCCTAAAACGAGTGTTATATGGCTGCCCAACACTACGAGCCAATTGTTTTATCTTCTTCGCTTTACTTTTAGAAATAACAAGGGTGAACTTCTCTCCATTCGCCGCTGAGGCCCAAGCTTGTTTAATTAGTCGAAGGTCTGCTTGGACCACCTCATCAAACTCCTCATCCGGCAATATCACAATCTTTTGCGTTGTATCGGGTATAGCACGAGCGGAGGCATCAAAATCGTTAGCCGTCGTGACTGTAATATCTACCGAGGTGAAAGAATTTTCAATTTCTACCGCATCAGCTTGCTTCACTGGCTGCGTATCTGGAACACTTGATGAGTTATCAGTTGTTTCCTCCGCTTCTTGGTCCAAATCATGTTTAGTAACAGTAACACCATCCACATCATCAGTGGTCACTTGTTGCAACACTAGATCATCAGTTTGAATATCTCCAAGAACAATGTCATCATAAACATTATGTAGCATCATACTAAAGGAGGTTGAATATTGGACAACTACACCATCATTAGCATTCGGAGTTGCGCCAATATCCTTACTTGGAATTTTAATTTTATATATATATATATATATATATATATATATATATATATATTTGTATGTGTGTGTATCCTTCAAACTGACTAGAAAATGTAATTAACGGTTTATGCGTTTTTATTGAATACCGTTGATCTTGATCTTCCTCAATAACATATCAAATAATTTTAGAATTTTGTAAAACTTAGCATAAATGATCTATACAATATAAACTTTCAATCTAACGATGAATTTTGTAAAATTCGTATTCGTTAAATCGTTATTGAGCGGTGTAACATTACTCAAATGTTACATCGGTGTAATTTGATCCCTCCCTTCCAGACACAATCTTCTCATTTTTTGGGTATGTCACAGCCGTGTAAGGGTTTAAGTCTCACGAGAATAATATTCTACAACCAGCAATTCATTCATTTTCAAACCAACTGGTTTACTATCTATTATTTGATTGACCAACTCGTTTAAGTCTGAGGAGCTATATATATATATATATATATATATCCTTCAAACTGACTAGAAAACGTACACATGGAGAAAATAAGGATGTCATAATAACTACACATTAGTGCCATAAAAATTGGAATACAAAGAGGCAAAACTGTCAAATGTTGACTTAAGTGTCTATCATGACCGTGTAAGGGCTTAAGTCTGACGAGAATAATATTCTACAATCAGCAATTCATTCATTTTCAAACCAATCCGTTTATTATTTATTATTTGATTGACTAATCCTTTATATTAATGGAGTGGATCAAGAGTCAAATGGGTTAGCTTTCGCAAATCTTCGCCCTTTGATGTAATAATATCTTGACACTTGTCACAGCCGTGACTGGTCTTCAGAATCTTGATCTTTGATTTTCCACCTTCTTAAAGCAAAGTGTAACGACCAGGAAGGCCATAATGCACAAAACATCCTTAGCTTCATTTTCATAAAGGATGTGTCCCTCTAAAAGCACATATGATGTCATGATTGAATATCCATCAAATTGGACCTAACAATCTTATTTCCATTTGCTCATGTATTTGGATCTACAAAATGCAAAACAAGAGACAAATAGACCTCCTCTAATTTAACATTAAACAGAATATTCAACGTTTGTTTTGTAAGAGCAATTTTCATAGCATATAGATTCATTTCAACACACACGAATGATTGCATAAATTGAGTATAAAAGCATATAAATGTGTTGCATAAATGAGGCATACAAAAAACATGGAAATAAAAATATTTAATTGGAAATGATGTGGTATGGTAAAGGGATATAATTGGAGGTAAGTGGATGATGTGGTTAAATGAAAGATTATCATTGGTTAAATAGATTAGGATTTAGCTTTGGTGGTAGCTTGACTATTTAGGATTTATAATATAGATAGATAGATATAGATGAATTGAAATACATAATAACCAAGTTTGATATTTTAATTTTAAGTTTTTTTACAATTGGTATTTTCATAAAGAAAATATTAAATCTTGAATTAAAATAACACATATTTCAATTGAACTTAATAAATATATAATTATTTGAATTTTATTTTTGGAAACAAATTTTATTGTTGATTAAATAGTAAATATTGATTAGTAAAATATTTTTAATGAATTTCTATAAAAATATATAATAATAATTTTCATGAAATAAATTTATTTTATTCGATTAAATTAAGGTAATAATTAATAAAAATTATTTTTTGAAAATGGGTAGGGTACTATGGTGCACATCCTCATACTCGTAGTTTGAAAAAATATACGTACCCATGCTCAAACCCTCTAGATACCTAATTACCCATACCCGTAACCGTTACCCGCATTTTTGTAAAAAATAAATTGATCAATTATAAAATATTATATTAATAGAATTAAAAAAATTTCAAATATTTTAATGTTGACTTATGAAAATTATAAACAATATTTTTACTAATCTCATGCCAAAGTTCAATATTTTTGTTGACATATTTACACTGTGTTTGCATTATGTTATAAATAAACATTTTTATTAAAAATGTGTAATAGTTTAATAGTGTTTTTTTTTAAAATTGATGTTCGTGTATTTTTTTTTTGTAAGGGAAATTGATGTTCATATATTATTATATAATAATATAAATAAAATAAATAAATATATATCATATGGATATATGACGCTACTAAGGTACCCGTACCCACATCTATACCCGCTCATTTTTGCGGGTAATTATTCATACTCGTGCTCGTACCCAAAATGTTGGTTTTTTACCGTACCCATTGTGAATATTTTTTGCGAGTACCCACTGAATATGGGTCCAATTGTCATCCCTAACTGAAAATATAGTTTGTCTCTTGAGGGTTCGAATCAAGCAGTAGAAATGTAGGGTGAGAAGGGTAGTTCAACTGATTGAACTAATTGAGCTAAGTGTTAAAGGAGTTGGAAGTTCAAGATTCAAAACAAAATAATTAACATACTACTAATTTGCAATTCAAAAAAATAAAAAAAAATAAAAAAACAGGAGAAATGTAGCATTGTTAAATTCTTTTGAGAGAGAGTTTATTGATTGCATAAGACAATATTGAGAATATACGGCATGACCAAAAATTATTTTCATCAGGAATCGAACTCAAATTTTCCAAAACAATTTGCGTTATAAAGAAGCTCATTAACCACTAACCACTATGTCTTTGTTATGCTATAAACAATATTTCTTTAATAACACATTTATAAACATTCTAAATTGTTCGTCGTAATGAATATTTAATTAAATTTAAACAATAAATTTGTTATAAACTATTTCTAAGCATGAACAATAATATGGAAGAATAGAGAGGAAGAAGAGAAAGGGATAAGAGAAAGGAATAAACTTATTCACAAGTGTGCTTTACATTGTAACAAATGGGTCTTATTTATAGGACACAATTAGGGGACAAGAAAACATACACAATAATGGACATTCATTACATATTATTCATAACACTCCCCCTTGAATGTCCATGAAGGATATTCTTTCTCTAAAAAAAACCTAGTGAAGGAAAAAGAGTACATCATCATTTGTGTGTGAACTGCCTCATTAAAAACCTTACCAGGAAAACCCAATGGGATAAAACCATGGTGAAGGGAAAAAGAGTGCAGTGCATATTTGTGTCTCCCCCTCATAAAGACAATTATATAGAGATGAAAAACCAAATAATCTTCAGTACTAGTTGATCAAAAGTTTTACTTGAAGTTGACTTGTAGAAAGATCTGTCATATCTTCTTTATTATGTTCTTCTCCAAATTAGCAGTGTGTCCGATATTATCTTCATATTGAATTGTTGCATGAACCACCCTTTTGTAATAAAAACAACAAGTTTCTTGTATGTGTTGAATTACAGACCTCAACAAAAATGCCTTCTCAACTTGCTTGATGTAGTACTGAAAACTTCACATGATTGAATGATATTGGTGTTTCTTTAAGGTATAAATATTATGCTTGACTTTATTCCAATATCTGTGTTAGTTGAATAAAATAGCACGACATGTATAACTATATATAGTAAAATATATCAGTGTCCTTAATTGAATTAAGATATGATACTTCAGGACCAATTCAAATTGTTCATCATTTTTCTTAATGCATTACAATATCTTTGCTCAGATCAAATGACATCGCAACCATTTTAGTACACAACAGATTTGTCCATGTCAAACTGTTTTAATACTTTTGCTATATAATTTTATTATAAATTTGCGATTCCAAATAAACTTTGTGCATTCAACATATTTCTTTAATCTACGAATTTCAGAAGCTCTTCAGGAGTTCTGATAATATTTATAGTAAATGATATTTCTCAACAAATATATTAGCATTTGATATATGGTACTTCAGGACCAATTAGTAATTCACTATTGATGAACTTACAACAATTTCATATAGAATCATGTTTTATATAAGGTTCATGATTCACGAAGCATTCTTCAAATACTTATTTTGTAAGAAATGACAATATCTCAAGCTCTTCAGGAGTCTCTTGATCATATTTTTATCATCGATATAAATCTTAAATATATCAAATTTATTGCCAAATATTTTCTTAAAATGTACAAATTGTCATTTTCATATTTCTCACTTGGAAATATTCAACAAGAATATTATACAACATGCATATAGATGTTGCCCGAGTATATAAGGAGAGTTATTCATGTTTATAAAGTCATCTCTCCAATATATATGTGTCTTACGAAAATTAAATCCTTTTAGGATTTTCATATAATCATCATTATCAAGTGAGCCAATCAAATACGTTAAAACACATATTTCACATAAATTGAGTATTTCATATGCTACTCAACTTAATTAATTACAAAGAAGTTTTGGAATTCACTTTAGGTGAATATGCTTCTTGAAAATCAATGATAGACATTTATCGATATACTTGAATAACCATTCAAACTCTAAATATTTTATTTTCATTATTTTCTTTTTTCTTGAGAACTTATTCATATCGAATTGTTTCCATCTGCAGATGAAATGGACTACTAGTCCAAGAATATTTCGCTTTGCAAAGCTACTTTAATATTGTATCAATCACGTCTATCTATTTAGTCAATAATTTCATTGTCTATAATCCTTAATAGACTTTGATTCATGATCCTCATTATTTCTTGTAATATATAGCGCTATATTATATAAATAATCATCGTCAACGTTGATTTTCTTTCGGTTTCATCGTATTCCATTCATGACATAATTCGTCGAGATCTCTTTATTTTCATAAATTTCAGGTACCTGATAAGTTCTTCTGAAGTGCAAAATCAATTATGTCGAATGTTCTTTTGGAATTTTCATATCCTCACTTGGGTCATCTTTGTTTTTAGCTCCTTTTCTTATTTGAGGATTTTTATCTTTGGAACCGACTGACCTACCACGCTACAGGGTGGTTAAAATTCATTTGCAATATAAGATTGTCCAACAGGGACATCTATTTTGATTGGAGCATTAGCAGCTGATAGTTGATTTCATAGACTTTGCAAATGATATATCTTTTGAACATCTGGTTCAATCTATTTTATATGAGGATCAAGATGAGATAATAATAATTATTTATTTCAAGTGATTCATTTGAACTTCTGGTTCATATTTTTCAGCTGCTTATTCCCTCCCCCTAATATTGGGAAAACTAATTCATCATCACTTGAAAATTATCCTTCTGGGCTATAAACAAGTCCCTAATTATTGGCTCAATATAATTTATAAGGGATGAAGAGTCATATCAAATATAGTTTCCCAATATTCTTTAATAATTCATCGTATTGCATTATATTGGAGCAATCGGAACATACCAACACATCCAAAAATGCTTATATGAAAAATATTAGATTATAAAACTAAACTTAATTGCAAGTTAAGGGGAAGACTTTTGTATAATAACATATTGGCTTGAGCGAATCAGTATCTCAACATATATATTTAAATGTTCCCAAAATATAAAATAGAACTTGAAGTATTGATCTCATAAGTATCGATCATGTAATTAACTTTAGACGTCTAGAGAATGGATCGTCAATTCCATTTTTTTCTTCTTGTATTATCATATTCTACAAGATGTTCTATATTATTTTAATTGACATTCGATACTTATCAAATACTTTCTAGAAAATTAAATATTAAATGAGCTCTTAACCAAATTAGTAAAAATAATCTCACAAACTTCTGGTTGTGAGTTGACAACAAACACACATGTGACCATTTCGTTGTTGCATAAATTAAAATTATAAAGTTCTAATTGGTTCACATCATGATCGGTGTATTGATTTATAAATATCACCTTTCGTATATTCTAAAAATAAAAGATGCTCATTTACTTAATTTATCAACTTCTTTTGGGAAGTAGTAACACATAAAAATGATTAGATTGAAGAAACTTCAGGCCCTTCAATACATATAATATTATTTTATATTTCGCATCATAATAGATTCGGGATGACCCATCCGATCTTGCCAATTACAAACTTAATATATATGATTTAAATTGTAAACTTCTGGTTTACTTGAACATGTGCTTGAGTTGCACAAATATTATAAGTATTTCCCAAACTAGAGACAAAAGGTTGATACTTTCTTTAAAAAAACATGTCTCGTAATATTGAGATACGAGGTCTCCTTCGTTTTAATAAATTTCTTGGAGACTTGAAAAATATACTGTATTCTCAACGCGTTCTTGTTTTTCCTTCATATGTAAAAATATATTAGCTCTTCCGGAGCCATATTTTTGCATTGTGCAACATTAATTTCTTCAATTTATTTAATGGGTATAAAAATAGAAGACTATCAATTAAATGATTGAATAAAAATAATAGACAATAAACGGTTTCTTATGTTCCAATGGCTTATCATTTTATTTAATTATGGAGAATTAAAATTAAAATATTTAAAATCAATAAAGGTCATGTTATGAGTATAAGTTAAACTGTAACTGAAACATATAAATCTTACACTAATTATGTAACCGATCTTACACTAATTACACTAACATTACAAATAAAAATTATGAAATTTTAATAGGTACTCATAGTAGCTATAAAAAGTTATGGCAATGTGGAATTTATTTTGTAACCGAACTTATTCAAAGCCAATTCATACAAATTAATGATTAATTAGAACTAATTAATAATTAATATAAATAAACTCACTCAAAATTGTTTTTAGTCTTTACAAAAACTCAATCATCCAATATTATAATAATAAATTAAAATATACAATAAATTGAGGCACAAAAAAAATTAAATTAAATTCTGATATAAAAGTGAAACGTACACCAGAATAAGATAAAGTGAAGCAATCAATTTGTATAGAATTTTTTTCTAAATATATCAATTAAAAAAAATAGTAACTGTTGCTATAAAATAATTGAGGGAATTTAAAAGCAATATACACCTTTCACAATCCTATTATTTTAAATCAATTGTATAATTTCTTTTTTTTTTTTAAAAAAAATTAATTGTATAATAATGCATAATATATCGAAAAAATATATATAGAATATGCATCGAAGGTATATGCAAGCAATATGTGATTAATCTTTCAACATACTCTTAAAATTATTTCTCAAATTTGCTACTTCAGGAGCATAATAGAGAACTATATATACCATTTAATATTTATAGATAACGATTATGAAAAATCATTTCAAGATGCTTCAGAGCAAATTTTTCTAAGATGCTCTAATATTAAACTTTTGGTTTTTCTGGAACTATATTACAATTTATCTTTATAGTGTTTAAGAGTAATTAATTCATTTAGCAATCCTTATGGGATGCGCAACTCTTTAGTTCTCCAAGAACTATGTCCCAAATCTTCAAAACAATAATATAAAAAATTTTCTTGCAATCCTTCAGGGATGCTTCAATATCAATGTCTGCTTTTTCTTCTTTAGTTCTTCGGGAACTATATCAAAATTGATATTTACTAACAACAAAAATCTTATTATTTGAGCAATCCTTCGAGGATGCTTTAATGTTAAATTCTTCTGGAATTCAACAAGATTATCATAATCTCATCAACATGTAACAATATAAATAAAAAAAAACGTGATCATGAACATGAATTAACAACAACAACAACAACAATAATAATAATAATAATAATAATAATAATAATGAATACAAAGAAATAGATTTAATTTTAAAGTTCTTCAGGAACTATATAACATATTTATAATGTACAAATAATCATTTGTACAATCCTTTAGGATGCATATATATTGAATCATTCATAAGTTCTTCAAAACCTCTATAATAGATCTTATCAATATATTATTTTTTTTTACATCCTTCAGGGATGTGTCACAATTGAATTCATCAAGATTTCATGGAGCACAAAATTTGAATTTTTAAGTTCTTTGAGAACTATATAATAGATCTAATTGTACGATCCTTCATAGATGTATCCGTAATGAATTTTTTAGAATTATGGAGAATAAAAATTGATTCTTAAATTGTTCAAGAACTGTATAACAAATCAAATCAGTTATTTATCCAATCCTTCAGGGATTGATGTTTTTGAATTCTTCTAAAAGATTAACAAGATATTGATTTTACTTATATCTATGAATCTTCGGGATTCATATTTTAAAAGATATTTTACGGTACTTTTATAAGTGTATGCTTATGAATCTTCAGGATTCATATTTTAAAATTTCATCATACTATGAATCTTCAGGATTCATATTTTAAAGTTTCATCACACTATGAATCTACAGGATTCATATATCACCACGATACTTCTGGATCGTAGGTTTGTGAATTAAAAAAAAACGAGAAGAAAAAAAATCTGAAAAAATAGAATAAAAAAAAATCATAGATAAAATAAAATTGTCACTTCCCATTGTTGCTATACCTTTCTTGAAATGGGAGAGACTATCGTGCTGATAACGTGTTATAAACTATTTCTAAGCATGAACAATAATATGGAAGAATAGAGAGGAAGAAGAGAAAGGGATAAGAGAAAGGAATAAACTTATTCACAAGTGTGCTTTACATTGTAACAAATGGGTCTTATTTATAGGACACAATTAGGGGACAAGAAAACCTACACAATAATGGACATTCATTACATATTATTCATAACAAAATTTATAATTTTAGGTATATATTGCATACATTTTTTTTTTTTTGCAACTTTCAATCAAGATTCGAAATATTATATATATAAAACACACAAACATATCATCATTAAATTAATATTATGGCAATATTAATAATATCATAATTAATTATAATAAACTATTTCCTTTATATATATATATATATATATATAGGGGGCTGCTAATTTAGACCCAGTTGGGTCTAAATTAGCAAGGTGCACCTTTTGAGTTGGACAAAAATACCCTTTCTTTTTTTAAAAAAAAAAAAACAAAAAACATATTGGCGCTGATCCAGTGTCGCGCGCCTACCGCAGGACCACCGTTACAGACCGTTGATTTCCATCGGACGGCCAAGAGATGATCTCATCATGGCTGTCGGATCAATCAGACAGTCCAGATCATCCATCTCCATGATAAGCCAGCGCGTGCACCACACTAGATATGCGCCTGGAGAGAGAAAATTTCATTTTAAAAAAGCAGGACACGTGTCAACTGCTGGGTGATTGGCGTGTTTTTTTTTTCATTTAATACTTTAAACTCAATTATTTCGTTGTAAATTAATTTTTTATTTTTTATTTTTTATACCAAAATTCATAATTTTTTTTTGTCTACAAATAGAGACTTGGTTCGTTTGATTTGGACACAAAAAAAAAAACTCAATTTTTCACTACCTTTAATTATCTTTATATAATACTGTGAAACCATTTAGCTGGTAGAATGGTTTCACAGTATAACTCTCTGAAACCATTTTACTGGTAGAATGGTTTCAGTGAGTAATTTCTTAATTGTTTGCTTCTGAAACCATTCTGAAACCATTTAGCTGGTACAATGGTTTCAGAGCGTTGTACTTTGAAACCATTTCACTGATAGAATGGTTTCAGGGGAGTTGATTTTTAATTGTTTGCTTCTGAAACCATTTTACTGCTAGAATGGTTTCACAGTATAACTCTCTGAAACCATTCTTCCAGCTAAATGGTTTCAGAAGCAAACAATAGTTTTTAATTACCGTTTTATCTCATTTAATTAACGAAAAATAGTTTCAGGTCTCAAAAAATTTCATAAAATATACCAAAAGTTCTAGAATATTATCTAATATTTTATTTGAAACAAATAAAAAAACAATTGGTTTCAGAGTACAAATCTATGAAATTATTATTATTATTTGTTAAATGGTTTTAAATAATCAGCGGAATTTGTGAAAATAATTTCATGACTTGAACTAGGGAGAGTGAGGTACACAAGAGGGTTCTAAATAATTCATAGTACTTTACATAAAATTTTGGAAATTTTTTATGGAATTATAATATTTTTAATTACCTTTTTACTCATTTAATTAACTAAAAATAGTTTCGGGTCTCCAAAAATTTCATACAATATACCAAAATTTCCAGAATATTATCTACAATTTTATTATGAAAAAAAAAAAAAATAGAGCATGCCTGAGGCCGAACGCGCCCCCACGCGCCGCCGGTGAGAGTGGGCGTGGGCAACGCGCACTGTTCATCGTCCCTCCTACCCGTTTTATGCAGAAACGGGTCGTGCGACCCGGTTTTTGACCCGGTTCGATCTCCCTCAATACTCAACGAAACTCGACGTTCCTTATATGGATTTTGATCGTTTTTCAATTTTACAAAGGTTTCCGGTATTAGTTTTTGAAATCGGCGTTCGATTCGCACGTAAAATGAGGTCGAAATTTGGAAGAAATTTAAAAAATATAATAGTTGTTCTATTGTTTCAAAAAAAAAAAGAAGGTATTTTTATGATGCAAATTACATACATGCCCCAGTTGCTCTATTGTTTCAAAAAAAAAAAAGGGTATTTTTGTCCAACTCAAAAGGTGCACCTTGCTAACTTAGACCTAACTAGGGTCTAAGTTAGAAAACCCCATATATATATATATATATATATATATATATATATATATATATATATATATATATATATATATATATATATATATATATATATATCAATTTTTTATATATTTTTAATTTGTAACTACTTAGCAATTATGAACAATTTTTTATTAAAAATATGTTGATTATTATTTTAAAGTAGTCTAGTTAGAAGTTTCCCTTCCGGGCTGGAACTCTTACCATGCATATAAAATACAATATTCCTACCAATTTTGATGTTATGGATCGGCTAAAGTCCAATACGCGTCAAGGGCCATCATCATTGGATAAGAACAACAAGTGGCACAAATGACCACAAAGCCAATATATGAGAACAAATAAAAGACTCCATACTCCTAACATCCGAAACATTCTCCAAGTAAAGGACAATCCAAGTGTTATATGTGGCAGATTCTCTACACATAGAGGACTCCACTATACTGTAAACCCTAATATTCTCCCATATATGCATTCATACATCAATCCCTATGTATGACATTTGCGTGTCCAATTTACACTATTTTAATTTTTCACCTCATTCAAATACCGACTTGAGCGTTGGAGTCATAACATTTTTGCAGGTACCTTTTTCCCCATAACGACCAAAAAACCATCTCATTATCACCACCCACAACTCCTACCAGATGAATTATCATCATCTAAGACAATCATTTCTCAACAACAGGTTGATAAGCTATACTCACCGGGCAAAATAAGTTGATTTTAATTACATAAAAAGTAGAATAAAATATTCATTCTTAAAATATTATGTTGCATAAATTGTCATAAGTTGTTAACATATTATCCCATTCATTTCTTTTTTTTCCTAGTAGTTTAGTGGTTAGAAATTTCACCTTTAAAGGTGAAGAAGTGGAGTGTTCGGGGTTCGAACCCTGACTCTGCATAATATATGGGATGTCCCTACCAATTGTGCTAAGCTCAGAGAGACTTATCCCATTCATTTCTATTAGTTCTAAATATATGCATATATAACTTATCAAATGATATTAATTGTCTCTAGTACTTACATATGCTACAATAAGCTTTTTAAATAAATAAGAAAAATCTTATTATTTTTTATCTACTATATGCCAAATGATATATAATCTCAATTTGATCTCTACCAATAATGAGTTTTTATTTAAGGAAAATAAATTAATCATAATTGTATTCCACAAAAAAAAATGATATTGTCATAACAATAAGGTTTAAATACAGTTTTGACCCCTCAAATTTTAATTGTGCGATTTTAACCTCATAAGAAAAAGAAAAGAATATATATATATATATATATATATATATATATATATATATATATATATATATATATATATATATATATATATATATATATATATATATATATATATATATATATATATATATATATATATATATATATATATATATATATATATATATATATATATATATATATATGCTTAAGAGGGTTTTGTTTGGTCCCCATTTATCTGCACTCTTTTTTCAAAAGAAAAAAAAATTATATACATCAAAAGTGTAAAAAAAAATTATATAGTTATCAATCATAATCGGTTTGATTCGGAACTTTGACGGGGCGTGGGTGCACGGTTTTGTTGGAAATATAGGCTTTTCGAATATCCTTCATGCGGAATTATTGGCAGTGTATCATGGTTTAGTTTTGGCGTGGGAGCTGGACATTAAGGATTTGTGGTGCTATTCTGACTCCAAAATCGTGATTAAGCTGTTATCTAATCATGTAAGTGAGTGGCACCACTATGCAGCGATTATCTATAACATAAAGGATCTTCTCACTAGAAACTGGAGGGTTAGATTGGTGCATACTCTTCGGGAGGGGAACACTTGTGCAGATTTCTTAGCCAAGTTTGGAGCTCGCAACCCTGAAGCTTATTCTCCTATAGCTGTTCCGCCGGATGAAATGAGTCTTCTCCTGCTAGCTGATGCTAGTGAGACTATTTTTTCTAGATAATTTTCTTTTTGTGTTTTCCTTTTTTCTTCATCTTGTACCAAAAAAAATCATAATCATTAAATTATTAAAAACTCTAAAATTACACATGATTAATTGTGATTAATTAATTGAAAGTTTATAAAATAAATATAATAAAAGATTATGAATTAGTCCCTACCTCTTGTATAGATAATCAGTGTTGAATGGCAGTGAAAATTCCATAGTAAAGCATTGTAATAAAATAAAAATAATATAATCAACATAGTGTGACACAAGATACTTGAGTCCCTTAACTATTTGATCCTGGATTCGATCCCCGACTGGTGCGTATGGAGAAACATTTGTTGAGAGATGTCAACCCCTTAAATGAATCTCAGTTACCTCGAGAGGATTAGTCTCTGTAGTTGCACGCGGAGGATACCTTTGGTTTAAAAAAAATAAAAATAATAAATTTATCATGAATATTCTAACATTTTATTATCTTCTCAATTTTAAAGAATTTGTTTAAAAGGCAAGATTAAAGAGAAATTAAAAATAGTGAAATTTTCCATATAAGGAACATACGATGAACCTACCCATACTTTAGCAAAAGGAATGAAAAATGTCCACATAATTATTATTTTTTTCTACATAATTACTAATAAATAAAAAGTAGGATAAATACAAATCTGACGAAATAAAAGATACATTCTCTTCAATTATATATACACCTCTTCTTTTCTTTTTTTGGTCACTCTCTAGTTGTGTAACATTTGTAAAACATCATAGCACTAAAAAAGTGAAAAAAATTGCTTATATAAATTCAACTCTCATCTTAGAGTGGTATTCTTGAGTACTTTAGTAGATCAAAAAACAACATTACAAGACAATGGATTGTGAGAGATCTAATTTCAATGTTTTGATTATAGACCATGATGATGCTTCTTTGAAATATCTTGCTAATGTACTCATGGAATGGCAATGCATAGGTATGTGTCTCTATTAATTTATTTGGTTATTCATATATAGCTATTGATATTTTATGGATTTGGACCCTTTTCAAATCTATAAAAATTTGATTGAAATTCAATTTTTTTATTTATTTTTACTAAAATCAGTATACCAATGCTTATTTTTCGATCCTTTTGTATGCCATGATAATCTCCAAAGATATTCAGTTACAATGGTTGTTGAGTAAATTTAAGTATATTAATGAGTTTTCGGGCAAATATTTATTTACTCCATATTGGTTTTTTTTTTTTTTTTTTTGACAATTTGTGTTTTGTTTCTTAGAGAAATGGATCTCTAGTAATCGACTAGAATTTAGTTGAGGTGAATAAATCATATTAAATTTTGCTACTCCGTCCATTCCTTTTTATTTATCGTTTTAGATTTCTGCACATATGCCAATCCACAACTTTAATCACTAATATCTTTAATTATCTAGTAATTCGAATTTAAATCATATTAAATTTTGCTACTCCGTCCATTCATTTTTATTTATCGTTTTAGATTTCTGCACATATGTCAATCCACAACTTTAATCACTAATATATTTAATTATCTTTTATAAACAATTATGAAAAATTTATATTTTGAAAATACGCGTCGAGATAAATTGAACAACATCTTATATGCTAATATTTATTTTTATATATTACTAGAAAATTACGGTCAAAATAGATTATGTGAATAGTGCACACGATTCCCAAACGACAAATAAAAAGGAACGGATGGAGTAATATATATGTACAAATGTTATATTAATAAAGCCAAAAAAAAAAATTCTATTCAAATTGATGTTATAGAAAGATGTAAATACAAGGTTTTGTTATGCTATTTTAAAGATTAAATAATAAAAAAATGTTTGATGGAAATATATATATATATATATATACACACTGTTATTAATAAAGAGAATACATAAGTTTTGATGTAGATTTTTCATAATACCAACAATATCCTTGGTTTTTTCTTTAGTAGCAACAAAAATCTTTTATTAATAAACTCTCCATAACATAAGACACTTTTTTTTTATCAGCAAAAATCTTTTATTAACAAACTCACCATAATATAAGACATTTTTTTTTGGACATAAGTTAGACACATGCAGACGCAGAACGCGCTTGCCTGACGCGCTAGTATAAATAATTATGGTAAATTTTATTATGATAGGGGTGCCAACACATTTGAAAAAAAGGATTGAATTAGCTTTTATTTTATCATCTTTTTGTTGACTCGACCCATTGGGTGAATATTTTTTTTTCTCCGGAAATTGAAATATATGAAATACAAGCATTGAATTTCTAACTTGTAATATTCCAATTCAAGTTTATCTCTATTCAAGTTTTTGAGCATTGATCTACTCACCAATCTTAATCAGAGTAACCATACACTCTTGCCTTTTTAGTGCTCTTCTGTTTTGGCATAATTAAGAACACCATGATCAATTGTGCCCTTTATGTATCTCATGCTTCTCTTGGCTGCAAGTGCTTTTTTTTTTTACAAGTTATTGGCAAAAACTACCTTTCTTACAAGTCGTTGGAAAAACTACCTTTCTTTTAGAAAGATAGTTTTTACCAACAACTTGTAACAAAAAAAGACGCTGCCAAAAATCAAATTTATTGTAGGTGGCAAACTCTAGGTTGTTCCATAAATCTACTCACCAATCCAACATTATTACTTATGTCAAGTCTAGTGTTACAGATATATCTCAAAAGATCTGCTTGTATAGTGTAGTATCTACAAATTCACACTTGAATTTTTGCTAAGTTTTGAACTTGGTGTGATGGTTGCATTACAATTAACCATTTTGAACCTTTTCAAAATTTCTTTGGCATATTTCTTCTAATGCAAGAAAACTCCTCTATCAGTGTGTTTGAATTCCATTCCTAGATCTGACATTTCAAACTCTTGCATCAAGCTGAATTTGAAGTTCATGATCTCTTTCTCATTAGCACTTATGATTAAGTAGGTCATCAACATAAAGACACAGAATAATATGATCAAGCTTGCTTGAGCCTTTCACATATATGTTCTGAAACACACTTAATTTTGCTTCCTAACCATTATACTTCTATTCTTCCACTCATCTATTCCATTATGTTGTGGTGTGTAAGGAACAATAATTTCATGAACTATATATACCCTCTTGTTCACAGAATTTTGCAAATTCATTAGAGATATATTCACATCAACCATCAGTTCTCAAAATTTCTTAATGCTACACTCACTTTCTTTTTCAACTAGTAGCTTAAATTTCTTGAACTCGGTTAACACATCACTCTTTTTCTCAATCATATAAATCCAAACAAACTATGAATGTGACAAAATAGCAGTTACCTCCCTTACTGACTTGGCCATGCAAAATTCTTTACAAAGTTGGCTATGCACATTTTTCTTCAAATTCAACAAGTTTAAGCTTCTGAAATTTAAATGACCATATCTGTGATGCCAAATTCATTTTTTATCTGCAAATCTAACACCTCTAGTGACACGCAATTAGGCTCAACTTGCGCGTATCTCACGGGCCAAGTCATGCTAGCTTTGAGCCTAAGTTACGCTTAACCTGCGCCTAACTGCTGACAAGCTCTAACTAACAAACTAACAACATGTAACTAACATTATCGTTATTAAGCTTGCTAGACAACAATACTAAAACATGTATCACAAACAACAATTTCAACCCTAGGAGTATTTATGAAACATTTACTTTTTATGTTGTTGAGTGTTTTTTTTAATGGCTTTTATATTGTTGAATGTATTGCCTTCCGCTCTATATTTGACAAGAAAGGTAGTTTTTGCCAACGACTTGTAACAAAAAGAGGCGCTTCCAAAAATCAAATTTCTTGTATTTGATTTTATATTCAAGTTAAAAGTACCACTATTCTCTTTGAATTCATATTGCGAATAAAAGTTATTCCTTATGCATAAGTTGTTGGGTTTTTGTATGTTGGCTACATTTTGCAAAAACATCATTTAGCCAAGTGTTGAGACAGATGTGTATACATGTGGAACTACACCTGTGTAGTCTGACTGCGCGCCAGCTTGCGTTATAATTTTGTATTCAATCTTTCGAAGATTTGCTTGAAGAATTGTTTCATGCTTACTTATACAATAAGGTGCACGTGGTTTATTAGTCTTCAGAAGGCGGCTGTATTAGGTTACTT
This sequence comes from Trifolium pratense, assembly GCF_020283565.1. Taxonomy (NCBI): domain Eukaryota; kingdom Viridiplantae; phylum Streptophyta; class Magnoliopsida; order Fabales; family Fabaceae; genus Trifolium; species Trifolium pratense. Next base: position 46,754,548 of record NC_060060.1, read on the forward strand.
GGACCTCAAGTATTATATAAAATTAAGGAATCAAAGATTTAATTTTATAATATAACCTTTGAAGGTTTTCTTGGAGCAGAAGATTAATGGTTCAAGGCCCATGAAAGTTCTGCTATATAAAGGGTGCTGCTAACCCTGTTTTACTCACCGAAACTAGAATCAAAATAGAATATCAAAGATGTAGTCTTTTAGGGTTTCGTGTCTTTGTAAAGCCTTGTGCTTTACTTTGTAAACCTCTCGGGTGCTGACTCTGATTATCAAAGCACATATTTGGTTTGTTTTAATCGTGGTATATGTTGACTGAAGCCGCAATTGTCAAAGTGTCAATTAGGGCTTAGTCTATTCATTATTAACTGTGAGCCTCTCTAGTATTGGTTTAATACCTAATTAAGTAGGACTATGTTTATTGAGTTGTAACTTGTGAATCACTCATAAGCTTTGAAGTACGGAGTTAGGTTCGTTTTATAGGAGTGTGTCACCACCATACCGTTTGTTCAGAATTTATCTGTTGATCCAATCACTGCATATGATTGAAGAGGGAGTTGAGGAGGGCCTCATACTTAGGTGAGTCTTAGGTAGAAAGTATAGCACGAGTTGTGATTAAGTGAGAAGATTGTAAACGAGGAGTTTGCTGTGTGGTCTTCGAATTGATACTATTTAGTGGACTTTATCCCTGACTTGGTATGCCCCCAGAGTAGGCTGTTATGCTGAATTGGGTTAACAATTTTGTGTGTTGCTTATGCTTTTCAGTATATGTTTTTTAATGCCCTGATTTATTGTTCTTACTGTTAAGACAGGTGTTACGACAAGTATCTAAACATCGTGGACAACACTTGTCTACTGTGTACCAGAAATTTCATCAGTGACTCCTTATACTGTTTTAATGATCTTGTTTCTTCTATTTGGTTTTGAATTTCAGTTAAAACTGCTAAAGATGCTCAACAGGCTTTGGTCACTCTTCATGCCAATGAAGGCCTTTATGATCTCATAATTTCAGAGTTCCATCTACTAGGAATGAATGGATTAGATTTTCAAAAGCATATACAAGATCAATTCCATATACCTATAATAAGTAAGTGTCAATTCTTCAAAATTAAATCAATTATTCTCACTATTTTTATTTCAATTATTCTGTAATATAATCATATATAATTTGGATAGATGATTTGGAAATTAATTATTTGAATTAAAAAATAGTGAGCATTAAAAAATAGATCACCTTAGTAGTGAGCATTAACTAAATTTTCCCATTTTATAAAAAGTAAGTATAAGGTATGATATGTTTATATTGGATTGGAGAGTTTGTGCGGAGACAAACAAATGAGGTTGTCTATTGTCTAGCTAAGACCGCCACATTAGCAGCTAGTTTCCAGATCTTGGTTCATGCTCTAAGTTGTATTGAACACATTTTAATTAATGATATGCTATAAGCACCCTTTCGTAAAAAAAGAAGAAGTTTATATTGGATTTTTCTCTCTTGTTTTAAACAGTGATGTCTTTAGACAACAGACACCATTTGATCTCGAAGACTTTAAAAAATGGAGCAGCACACTTTATAATAAAGCCCTTTTGTGCTGAAGATTTCAGAAACATTTGGAAGTATGTTATAGAAGCAAAAAAACGTAAAGTATGTCGTAAGAGAAACAATATTGAAGAATACCAAGGAGATGGAGAATTTCAAGTTGTTAAGAAACCAAGGCTTGTTTGGACAAGATATCTTCACAATATGTTTCTTCTTGCAATAAAACAAATTGGATTGGAAAGTAAGTAATAATATTTTTCAAAGCACATGCAAATATCACTTTTCATGTAGGCCTAAACAAATACACTTATCACAATTTAAACATGACACATAAAATATTTCTAAAATATAAAATAAAGTGCAATTGAATTTTTATATGATCATATACTTATTATGAATTTTCTTGTGCTTATTTTTTTTTCTCTCACTCAGATGCTAAGCCAAAGAAAATTCGAGAGATAATGAATATACCAAACTTGACAACAACACATATAGCAAGTCACTTACAGGTTGTTCTGCTAAATTACTTAATATATGATATATTATTTTCCAATCTTTACATGTTTGACCATAAATTATTATATGATATATTATTTTTATGTGGCACATAAGTCCTCTTAGTCAATCCTTTAAATATTATGTAAAATAGTTATTGTCAATGTTGATTATAGTGAAAATAGGTTTAGATTATTTAGTGTCTCTATTTTGTTGATAAATACAATTTGCTTGACATAAAAGACCTAAATAAGGATTAGAGATGCCAAATTTGGTGACAAATTTGATTTTTTCCCTCTAATTTTTATCGTTATTTCAACTTTTTCTAATATAACTTACAAGTTCTAATGCTTTAGTATAACGACACAACAATTGCAGAAGTATCTCATATTTCAACGGGATGTCGCCGTTAAAGGAAGGGTTGGGGATATATCCGATAAAACGTTGAAATCAAAATTTGCTTCGGATCTTCCAATATCGGTGGTAAAAGAAATTAAGGCAATGAGAGCAAACAAAAATCGCGAGCCGACAAATGAAAATTTGCAAGCATTATCAAATCAAATGGAACATGATAACAATGTTCTTAACTTTGATTGTGCTTCCGACAATGAGGTTGAGTTCAACCAAATGAAATCTAACCTTTCTAATTTTTTGATGGCTGATGACATGAATCTTTTGAATGAGGTATGAAAACTATAGAAACTTATTCAATGCATTGCTTACAAATATTTAAATATTGCTTACTAACATTATTTTGTCCTAAAAACAGATGAATGTGAACCATGATGGGAGTGAATTGAAATCATACATGTTCAATTTCTTTCAAGATGTGCTACCTCTTGAGCAGGTAATGTTGTATATGTCATTTCATAATTGTCGCAATCACCATTTTTTTGTTCTTAGATGTAGTTCAAATGTCTTATTTTTCAAGTTGAATTTTAAATCTATAATCTATTGAAGTTAAAAACAATGGAATTGATCTTCATTCAACGGCTTGAGATATACTAACTTAAACGACTACTAACTTTTGAAAATATAGAATTGGGGTAGATACATCACAAAACTTATTATGTATTTCTACTTTTCTTTGATTAAATTACTAAAACTTTGACAATGAAGAGTTTATTTTCCTAAAATAGCTTTATATACGATTTTCAAAAGAATTCAGGTTTTCTTTAACTTATATTTATATCTACCTCTTTTATTATAATTATAATAAATATTTGACTCAAAATTTTTCACATCACCAGTTATATAAAGGTTGTGATGACGTATCTCCTTCGACTGAAAATACAATATGTGTGTGGAACGAGTCACCAAAAACATCAAGCCAAAATTCTAATCAGGTCAGTCCCATTGATGATTATGTAGTATCTTGTTGAAGCATATTTTTATTGTGTTTATTATGATTGACTAGTTTCTATAATCTTTTAATATATGTACAATTTTATGTTTAATATTTTATAAATTTAGAGTCAATTGATAAAATAAAAAGTATTTTTATATCCCTTTTCTATTTCTATAAATTATATAAAAAAAGGATAACATTTATGATGTGCCTTATTTTATAAGAATTACTTTACTCAAAATTCCATATTGTATAACAGTTATATAATGGTGGTAATAATTTCGTCTCTCCTCTAACTGGAATCACATCATGTGTGTGGAATGAGTCACTGAAAAGTTCAAACCATAACTCTATTCAAGTAAGTCGCATTAATCATTATAGTATCTTGTTGAAGCATATTTCTTTTGTGTTTGTGATAATTGATAAATTTTTATATTTTTTAATATATACACAATTTTATGTTTAATATTTTATAAATTTAGAAACCAATTTGATAAAAAAAATAAAAAATATTTGTCTCCCTTTTCTAAAAATTATTTAGAAAAGGATAGCATTTATGATGTGCCTTATTTTATAAGAATTATTTGACTAAAAATTCATCATTGTATAACAGTTATATAATGATGATGATAATGTTATCTCTCCTTTAACTGGAATCACATCATGTGTGTGGAACAAGTCACCAAAAGGTTCAAGCCAAAACTCTAATCAGGTAAGTCCCAATTGTCATTATAGTATCTTGTTGAAGCATATTTTTGACAAATTTCTATAAATTTTTAATATACACACAATTTTATGTTTAATATTTTATAAATTTAGAATCAATTTCATAAAATAAAAAGTATTTATATTCCTCATTGTATAACAATTATATAATGGTGGTAATAATGTTGTATATCCTCTAATTATAACTGAATTCATCATGTGTGTGGAACCAGTCACCAAAAATGTCAAGCCAAAACACTAGTCAGGTAAGTCACATTGGTCATTATAGCATCTTGTTGAAACATATATATTTTTTGTGTTTATGATAATTGACAAATTACTATAATCTTTTAATATATACACAATTTTATGTTTATTATTTTATAAATTTAGAAACAAATTGATAAAATAAAAACTATTTGGGATAACATTTATGATGTGCCTTGTTTTATAAGAATAACTTGACTCGAAATTCCTCATTGTATAACAGTTATATAACGGTGGTAATAATGTTGTCTCTCCTCTAAGTAGAATCACATCATGTGTGTGGAACGAGTCAGCAAATAGTTCAAGTCAAAACTCTAATTCGGTAAGTCTAATTGGTCATTATATTATCTTGTTGAAGCATATTTTTATTGTGTTATGATAATTGACAAATTTCTATAATTTTTTAAATTTTCCACAATTTTATGTCTAATATTTTATAAATTTAGAACCAGGTTCATAAAATATTCAAAAAAAGAACCAGGTTCATAAAATAAAAAGTATTTGTAATATTGTATTCCTCGTTGAATAACAGTTGTATAATGGTGGTAATAATGTTGTCTCTCTAACTGAAACAACATCTTGTGTGTGGAACAAGTAACCAAAAATTTCAAGCCAAAACTCTAATTTAGTAAGTCGTATTGGTCATTATAGTATCTTGTCGAAGCATTGTTTTTTGTGTTTATGATAATTTACAAATTTCTATAATATTTTAATTTATACATAATTTTATGTTTATTATTTTATAAATTTAGAGACAATTTGATAAAATAAAAAGTATTTGGGAAAACATTTATGATATATGTGTCTTGTTTTATAAGAATAACTTGACTCAAAATTCCTCATTGTATAACAGTTATATAACCGTGGTAATAATGTTGTCTCTCCTCTAAGTGGAATCACATCATGTGTGTGGAACGAGTCAACAAGTAGTTCAAGTCAAAACTCTAACCAGGTAAGTCTCATTGGTAATTATATTATCTTGATAATTGACAAATTTCTATAATTTTTTAATTTATGCACAATTTTATGTTTAATATTTTACAAATCTAGAACCAATTTCATAAAATAAAAAGTATTTGTAATATTGTTTTCCTCATTGTATAATAGTTGTATAATGGTGGTAATAATGTTGTCTCTCCTCCAACTGAAATCACATCTTGTGTGTGGAACAAGTCATCAAAAATTTCAAGCCAAAACTCTAATCAAGTAAGTCGCATTGGTCATTATAGTATCTTTGTTGAAGCATTTTTTTTTTGTTTATGATAATTGACAAATTTCTATAATCTTTTAATATATATACACAATTTTATGTTTATTAATTTATAAATTTATAGCCAATTTGATAAAATAAAAAGTATTTGGGATAACATTTGTGATGTGCCTTGTTTTATTATAAGATTAACTTGACTCAAAATTCCACATTGTATAATAGATATATAAAGGTGGTAATAATGATGTGTATCATCTAAGTGGAACCACATCTTGTGTGGGGAACGAGTCAACAAATAGTTCAAGCCAAAACTTTAATCAGGTAAGTCTCATTGGTCATCTTGAAGCATATTTTATTGTGTTTATGATAATTTACAAATTTCTATAATTTTTTAATATATACACTATTTTATGTTTAATATTTCATAAATTTAGAACAAATTTCATAAAATAAAAAGTTGTTGTATTCCTCATTGTATAACAATTGTAAAATGGTGGTAATAATGTTGTCTCTCCTCTAACTGAAACCACATCTTGTGTGTGGAACAAGTCACCAAAAATTTCAAGCCAAAACTCTAATTAGGTAAGTCGCATTGATCATTATAGTATCTTTTGTGTTTATGATAATTGACAAATTTCTATAATCTTTTAATATATACACAATTTTATGTTTAATATTTTATAAATTTAGAGCCAATTTGATAAAATAAAAAGTATTTGGGATAACATTTATGATGTGTGTTGTTTTATAAGAATTACTTGACTCAAAATTCCTCATTGTATTACAGTTATACAACAGTGTTAATAATGTTGTCTCTCCACTAGCTGGAATCACATCATGTGTGGGGAACGACTCTCCAAGTATTTCAAGCCATAACTCGAATCAAGTAAGTTTTATTTGTCATTATAGTATCTTGTTGAAGCTTATTTTTCACGTGTTTATGTTAATTAATTAACAAATTTCTATAATCTTTTAATTTATACACAATTTTATGTTTAATATTTTATAAATTTAGAGCAAATTTGATAAAATAAAAAGTATGTGTATTCCTTTTCTATAAATTATGTAGAACATGATAACATGTATTATGTGTCTTATTTTATAAGAGATACTTGATTGAAAATTCCTCGTTGTATAACAGTTATATAATGGTGGTAATAATGTTTTCTCTCCTCTAACTGGAATCACATCATGTGTATTAAGAGAGTCACCAAATTCAAACCGAATCTCGATACAGGTAAGTCTCATTGATCGCCACACTCTCTAATTTACGGATATTTTTATTGTGTTTACTTCCACTAATAATTGGCAAATTCTCCTGTTATTTCAATATACACATTTTGTTTGTTTAATATTTCATAAGTTTAGATATAGTTTGATAAAATTGTTTATTTATTTAGTTTCTATAAACTTTTATTTAAAAAGCCAAACATAACTATTCTAGAAATGAAATTTATGATTTACAATTGAATAACTTCTCTAGGTTAGCTCTTAAGGGACCAACAAAATGTTACTAAGCATTTATTTTATGCTTAATAGATAGAATAAATTTACTTGATTAAGATTTTTTCAATCCAACTCATCTGTTTATGGGATATATATTTAGTTGCAAGGAAATGAAAGATTTTCAAATGGGGAAGCATCTAATAGGTTCATGGAGGACAACATGTCTAAAGCAAGTACCTCAGCTGCTACTGATCTGGCAAGTCTACTTGTTAAAATAAATGTTTGTCTATTGAAATTAATTTTGGAATATTTTCTGAGATGAGGTTATTTTACCTAATATTAATGCAGGAATTTGATATGGATCTTATTGAAGCTTTGTTGGGTACTATGGAAGATTAGAGGAATAGGAAGTTACTGTGTATCATACATTGTTGCGTGATGATCACGTAGTGAACTATTCTTTTGTCTTTTACTAAAGAATACATTGTTGCGCGATATAATTTGGTCTTGATTGAAAGCCATGTATGGTCTTTAAGGATCTTGGCCAAACTTGTTTCAATTGACTTTTTTTTATGTAAAATAATTTATGCAGTTTTATATATTATTATAAGTTTATCAAGTTAGTTTATGAAAAAACAACTTATCAAGATACAACTTTTGTTAACGAAAATTTATGAATTAACATAAAAATTTATTTATTTGCATAAGTTATTTTTCATAACCTAAAAAATAAGTCGTTGCATAATCAAATTATATATGAAAATTTCCTAATATATATATGTATTACTGCTAAACTATTCTTTTTTTTTTTGTAGATACTGCTAAACTATTCTATTATATGTAAAATCCTCGATCGATGAATAATCACATTTTCTTTGAACAAACACATGTTTTATCGTTATTTTATACTCATTTTTTCAACACTTACAATAGATTTGCAAATTTAGATTTCATATATTTTTCATGTACTTTGTTTTTTAATGAGCTATACTATAGATTTGCATATCTATATTTTTCTTGTTCTTAATTAAACAGTTTACTAGTCAACTTCCAAAGTTACTCTTATATATATGAAGTGTAATAAGTTCTTTTTTTTTTTGGGTTACAGAAGTGTAATAAGTTCTAATTGCATATATAAATACTATTTATTCGTCCAATTCCTCAATGTATTTGCAACAAATCACTCCTCTTTGTTTCATTTTTCCACGTCTGTTTAACTTCGAGAGATTTCATGGGGTATCCGTAGCCGATCATGGTCTGTGGGAGGAAGATAGATGGCGATGGATATGATATTGGACGACTGAGTTGAACACCGCGAGGAGGCTGCAGACTTGATAGAACTGGAAGGCATATTGATGACAAATCGTCACACTCTCTAATCCATGCCTATTTTAGCAACATTAGATACATTTTAGTAGGTTTTTAGCAATAAATATAAGAGAAATCTAACCATTAGCTTGATTACTTGTTTTGCAAGAAAACAGGAAAAACTGCAGGATTTGAATGATTTTCACTACGCTGGGGGCGTAGCCCATCACGCGCCGCGTGATGGAGCTCACAGAGAGCCAAGATTGTGACTCTGATCACGCGCGGCGTGACACCTGACCACGCGCGGCGTGAAACTTTGTTCAGGAACTGGATTGCTCTCTGACTTGACTACGCGCGGCGTGATGCTTTACCACGCGCGGCGTGAAGCTTTGCTGAAGAAGAAGAATGCTCTCTGACTTGATCACGCGCCGCGTGATTCTGTTACTACGCGCAGCATAGTTGATGGATTTGCAACCACGCGCGGCGTGGTAGATCTGGCGCGCGGCGTGGTTGCCTTCTGTATATATATTTTCTGCATAATTCTGTTTTCGGGTTGGAAAATTCTGCATCTTTTCACTACATTCTGGTTTTGGAACTTGAAGATCGTGATTCAACACTCCAGCGGAGAGCTCCAAGCGCATCAGATCATGGATTCACAAGCCGTGGCGATGAAGCGAGGAAGCGTACGAAGAACGATGAGGAGCTAAACTCCTTGGAGGTAGGATCTAGGATAGTTTAGGATGTAGTTCATTGAATGTAACCTGCAATTGTGTAAGATCATACTCTCTTTATAGTGTTCATTCAATTCAAGTCTGTTTCTAATGCTTTATAATCCTTCATTAGTGTTATAATGATTTTGAGTTAAGTCACGTGCGAGAGTATTGATTTAATGTCTGAACTGAATTGTATTGAGCACTCGAGTGTCTCCGGTCGAGAGATTGAGGCATAGAGTGTAGCGAACGATTGACGCGCGTTAACATCATTCGTTGTAGGTAGCTTCCGCCCGAGAGATCGGGGGAGTATCGACAACGAATAGAGTGGATTTTGACAAGAGATTGCGATTCACTAATTTGTCGATCTAGTTGTGAACACTTGAGTAGATCTTGTGACATTGTAGGTTGCATGCGGTTAGCTATAGACTAGATGATTCCGATGATTCTACCTCGCTTTTCCAATTTATCCAAGCACATTTTCTAGCAATTCATTACTCAACATACCCCCAATTTATGTGTATTTTCTGTATAATGTCTATGAACACGATTCGACTAGTTTGATCACACAATCCCTGTGGATCGATATTTTATTACTGCGTGATTTTCGTGCACTTGCGAAATTTATCATCAAGTTTTTGGCGCCGTTGCCGGGGATTGTGATTGATTCAACTAGGCAATAGTGTTCATATTTTCTGTGTTTTCTTTATTATTTTCTGGTTTATATTTTTCTCCCGGAGCGTTCTACTTGTGTGTTTCATTGTGCATGCGGAGAACAGGTCCTCAAGAGCTGCAATTTGATCCGGAGATTGAAAAAACAGCTCGCGCAATTCGAAAGGCAACAAGGGAAGCTCAAGCTTCAAGGGGAACAGCGTTGCTAAGGGATACACCGGACTGTCAAGAAAGGACTGCAGCAACAATGGAGGAAGAACAGGTTCCACCGGTTCCTCAACCGCCAAGGCGTACCCTTGGTGATTATGGGAGGAGAGACAATGACGCGTTGGCAAATCAAGGATTTCAGCCGGCGAATCCTGTCTCATTCGACATCAAGAACACGGTCCTTTCCGCCTTAAAAGAGAATCCTTATTCAGGTTCGGAAGCTCAATGCCCGAATTTACACTTGTCTCACTTCTATGAAGCCTGCGACTATACCGATCCACCGGGGGTGAGCGAATCTGACAAAAGACTTAGGTTATTCAAGCATTCTCTCACCGGCCGTGCTAAAGACTGGTTGGACACGATACCCGCCGGAACTATTGAGACGTGGAGACAGCTGGAGCGGAAGTTCTTAGATCGTTACTTTCCTATTCATAAGTTTCTAGAAAGAAGGGCTGAAATTAGCAACTTCGAACAAGCGGATGGTGAAACGTTGTATGATGCTTGGGAGAGGTTCAAAGTTTGTCTTAAAAGGTGCCCGAATCACGGTTTCGATGGCCACAATCAGATGCAAATGTTTACCCAAGGTTTGAGGGCTCAAACGCGAATGATACTTGACGCATCAACCGGTGGTTCGTTGAAGAACCGTGACGAAACTGAAGCAAGAGAATTGGTTGAAAGCATGGCTCAAAACGAGTATAGAGCTACTAATGATAGGGGAGCCAAAAAGAAAGGCGGAGTGTTGGAATTGGATACTCAAACAGCGCTATTGGCGCAGCAAAAGCTCATGACTAGCCAAATGGAAGCAATGATGAAGTTGCTGTCCAATCCACAAGTTCAATCTTCTCCAATAGGTAAAATTGACAATGTGCGCTGTGATTTTTGTTTGCAGGACCACCCTAATGGCGGATGCTTCCCGGAGGGTTCAGAGGAGGCTCGCTACTTGGCCAATTTTCGGAAGCCGTACAACAACAATAACAACGGTTCCGGGTGGGGGAATGGTATGCAAGGTCAAGGTACACAGCAACAGCAGCAAAGGCCTCCATCAAGGATGGAAGAGACTCTAAATCAGTTCATGCTCATGACCCAAAGCAACTTTGAAGCGATGAAATCGAGTCAAGCAACCTCTAACAAGAATCATGAAGCTTCTATAAAGAATCTTGAGGTGCAAATGGGTCAGCTGTCAAGACAGTTTTCTATGTTGCAAAACCAAGGAGGTTTCGGTGGAAACACTCATGATAATCCGAAAAATGAAACTTGTAATAGAATCACCTTGAGGAGTAGAGAGATACCGGAAAGGCCAGCTGTGGAGAAGCCCTTGAAAAAGAAGGTCAATGAGGGAGAAGTTGAAAATAAGCAAGAGGTTGAAGATGAAAATAAGAGATATGAAGGAGAAGTAGAAAATGAAAATCTGTCTAAGGAAGTGGAGATTAGTGAGGATGAAGTAGAAGAAGTTGAAAAACAGAGGGAGATAAAAGAAAAAGAGAGTAAGAAGGTTGAGAAAGGTAAAGGGATTGATGAATCGCCGCATGCTAGGATGCCTTTTCCTAGGAGAAAGAAAGTTAAGAATCTTGAGCGGGAGAAGGAGTTCAAGAAATTCATGAAGGTGTTGAACAAGCTTGAGATGGCTATACCTTTAGTTGAGGCATTGGAGCAAATGTCGAGTTATGCAAAGTTTTTGAAGGAGCTGCTCACAAAGAAAAGAAAACCATTAGATGATGAAATGGTAAGTATGACGGAAGAGTGCAGCGCTCTCATTCAAAGGAAGCTACCTCAGAAAAAGAAAGATCCGGGGAGCTTTACAATTCCTTGTTCTATTGGAAATCTCACTATTGAAAAAGCTTTGTGTGATTTGGGTGCTAGCATTAATCTGATGCCGTTATCAATGATGAAGAAGATACCGGGAGCAGTAGCAAAGCCGACAAAGATGAGTCTCTCTTTGGCGGATAGATCGGTGGTGCATCCGGAAGGAATTCTCCATGATGTGTTGGTTAAGGTTGCTGGGTTTGTGTTTCCCGCAGATTTTGTGGTATTAGACATAGAAGAAACTAGAGAATGGGAACCTTTGCTACTTGGTAGACCCTTTTTGGCAACTAGCCGTGCCCTAATCGATGTAGAGATGGGGGAACTCATGCTAAGGACCGATGATCAGCAGGTGACATTCAATGTCTTTGACAAGATGGAGTGCGATGATGGAGACCCACAATGTTTTAAAATCCAGGTTTATGATCATATTGTGAAACATGCTCTTAAGTTACCTTGGAATGCACACTACTTGCCACATGGTGGCGCTTCTTCTTCGTGACCCTTAGGGGCATGGAACGTCAAGCATCGGGACGTTAAACAAGCGCTGGTTGGGAGGCAACCCAACGGTTTCTAATGTTTAGTTTGTGTTGTTTGGAAGTATGTAGGTAGGTGTGCAGCAGAAGCAAGGACGGAAGCAAAACAGGGCAAAACAGGATTCTACCACGCCGGGGGCGCAGTACAATCACGCGCGGCGTGATCCTTCATCATAGAGGAAGGAGTTTTCAGAAGCTATCACGCGCGGCGTAGGGGTATATCACGCGCTGCGTGAAAACTGGAGAAATATGGAGTCTCTGACTAAGTGATTACGCGCCGCGTGATGGTTATCACGCGCGGCGTGGCCTTGAGGAAAGAAGTTCTTGACCGTTACAATTGGTACTACGCGCGGCGTAGCAGGGGTCACGCGCGGCGTGGTTACACAGAAAAGCGTGTAAAATTTGAATTTCTTCACCTTCTCAACCACTCCATCCGTCCCATCATCAATTCACACGGTCTCCCACACGGAAAACTCCATTGACAACCCATTTTCACTCTCCAAACTTCTCCAATTTCACTTCTAATCACCTCCAATCATCCATTTCCCTCACATTGACATTACACCCTTATCACCACTCCTAATTCCACTCCAAATCCCTCATTTCATCTCATTTCACCATTTCCCAAATTAACCCATTTCACTCCTTACAATATCAAGATGTTGACTAGGCTAACCGGAAAAGAAAAGAAGAAGAGTGATGCTAACCCACCACAAGAGCCTCCAAAGAAAGCAAGAACAAAGATGAGCGCAAGCAAGGGCCAATCTTCTCGGTCTGCTCAAGCATCTCCTCCTCGCCGGAGCAATGTCACTCGGCCACAGGTTCATCCCCACTTCATCAGTGAAGTTCATGAAAAAAGGTACTCACAAATTCGAACCTTTACTATTAATCAAGAGAAGGGTTTTGGTGAGGATTTGTTGAAAGGTGTAGCTGAGTTAGGGAATGAGATAAGGTCTAGGGGATGGGAGAGATTTAATAAATTGATGATTAAAGATGACATGAATCCTGGAAATCAGATGTGGGCTAGAGAATTCTTTGCAAATGCCTATTTACCGGATCAACCTATGTTTCCGGAGTATGTTTCTGTGGTTAGGGGTGTTAAGGTTAGTTATTCTTTTGAAACTATAAATAATCTGCTTGGTTGTGCTGCTGGAGGAGTGTGTGAACTCTTGCGTGATAGAGAGAGGATTGACAAGAGTGGGATCGAAGTTAGGGAGGAACTAAAGAATATAGTATGTCGTCCGGGAGCAATGTGGCTGCCGCACTCAGCAGCTTCTCTCCCTAGAAGGTTGAGCTTAACAAGTTTTAATCCGGTTCACCGTGCTTGGGGTGAATTTTGGTTGAAAAATGTGAGGGTTGTTGGCAACAATTCAGAAATTCAGCTTGATAATGCGCACGCGGTCCGGTTGTTGGTTGAAGGGAAGTTTATTAATCTGGGATATTGGTTACAAAAAGATCTTCATGAGATAGCCAATCATCCGAATCCGACTTTTACTTTGGGACATTGCAATCTCATCGCTGCTTTGTGTAGGGCGAATAATGTTCCCATGAATGTGCAAGAAGGTGATCTTCATCCCGTTCGTCCATTGTCTTTATCATACTTCATCAAAAAGTTTGAGAGAGGTCCGATTGTGCCCCAAGGTGAGGGGAATGCTGCAAGGGAGGAGGCTTTGAGAGAGGAAGAAGAGATTAATCGGTTTGAAGAGGGTAACCATCCGGATCAACAGGGGGATCCGGCTTATGAGTCTCACGATATACCAGCTCAAGACCCTCCTCGTTACTCTCATGATATGAATCAGCTTGCGTCGATGTTGCATCAAATGGAAATTTCTCAATATTCCGGACTGCCGAATCTTTACTTTGATACCGCCTCTTCCATGTACACCGAGGTGATGACTTATCGGTCTACTTTCCCTCCTCCCACTTTCATTTCAGGCCAGACAAGCATACAATTCTGGTTTGAGAGCTTCTGAGTTGGCGGAGATCGAAAGGCGACGCCGGGTTGAGCAGGATGAGGCTGCTGCGATGGAGAGGGAAATGCTGGATGTAGATGGGCTAAATTTGAATTTGAATAGCCCGTTCACAAACTACTTCACCGGCCAGCCGGATGACGCGGTTTGATGTTGTTGGTGATGCTGTTCTACTGCTGCTGCTGCTACTATTCTACTACTCTATCTCTATTTTTACTTTTTGTCTTTTATTTGCTTGGTTTGTAATAATATTCTGATGTTGCTTGGATATTGGCTGGATATTTTAATTGTGTACTCTGAAGTTGAATCTTCTTTTGTTTAAATTGTGGAATGGTTTTTACTTTTAGAATTTGTTTCAATATCTTGGCATGTTCTTTCTAGTCACTTGAGTATCAATTACTTGATTTTCTCCGTGTGTGATATGTGAAACTTGCAGTGCAATAGCTTGTTGCACTCATGTGATCAAGAGGCAAAGGAAGGGAACGCACACTTTTTGACCGGTTCTTTGATTCGACCCAACCGTGAGGTATTGAGCCAAACACTACTTTTCTTTCTATGTGTGATATCCACTCATGTATTGTCTCTCGATTTTGCTTGTAGTCTTTTTATTTGATTGGTACTTTTGTAGCACACACGAGGCATGTTCCTTGGTACCGTTGAGCCTTTCTATCCACCCTTACATATAATTATCCTTTGCTTAACCAATTTGAGCTGAAAAAGAAAATGTTATTTTTGCAAAACCTTGAGAAATTTTTGATGAAAAAAGGAATGACTTTCTTGGAGGTTAGGCACCTAATTAGTGGTTGATGCACATTGCTCACTACTAAGTTTGGGGTTGCTCTTTGGAATTAGCAACAAATAAAGTTTGGGGTGAGGGTACTAGAGAACTTACAAAAAGTTTTGATTTGAAAAATTGAGAAAATTTCAAAAATTTGCAAAGAAAAAAAAAAAGTGAAAAAAAAAAGAGATGAATGTGAAAGAAAAATAGAAAAGAAGTACAAAAAGAAGTGATAGCTTTGAATTCAAAGACTTGCAAAACTTTGTTTGATGATTGAAAAAGTTCTCTAGTCCACTATAGTTCAAAGGAAAAAGGGGTTTGGTTTATGGAAATATTCTTTGACTTATAGGGGGATCTAACTCCAAGTTTTTCTACTACTTATCCCAAAATGTCACCATCCACCCTAGCCAAGCCACGTTATAACCCTAAAAGACCTCTAATGTGTGTGCACAAAGTGAACCGAATGAATTCTTAGACTACTTGCAAAATTATTGTTGACTTGCATTGATGTGTTGATTTGAGTGAATTACCCAAACTGAAGAGTGCATGTGAGTAGTGTGATGAAATCATAGAGCTTTGGTCGAAAAGTGTGAACTACTTGAAAATGTCTTGCGGTAACGGTTGTGCAATTGAGCATTGTTTGCAGGTGGATCATTGATCATCAGGTGAGTCTCACGTATGTATGATTCGAGTGATTTTAAGGAAAATGCCAAGGTCTTGACACGAAAGCTTGAGGTAAAAGTCGTTTCCTTGAGGACAAGGAAAGGTTTAAGTTTGGGGTTGTGATGACAAATCGTCACACTCTCTAATCCATGCCTATTTTAGCAACATTAGATACATTTTAGTAGGTTTTTAGCAATAAATATAAGAGAAATCTAACCATTAGCTTGATTACTTGTTTTGCAAGAAAACAGGAAAAACTGCAGGATTTGAATGATTTTCACTACGCTGGGGGCGTAGCCCATCACGCGCCGCGTGATGGAGCTCACAGAGAGCCAAGATTGTGACTCTGATCACGCGCGGCGTGACACCTGACCACGCGCGGCGTGAAACTTTGTTCAGGAACTGGATTGCTCTCTGACTTGACTACGCGCGGCGTGATGCTTTACCACGCGCGGCGTGAAGCTTTGCTGAAGAAGAAGAATGCTCTCTGACTTGATCACGCGCCGCGTGATTCTGTTACTACGCGCAGCATAGTTGATGGATTTGCAACCACGCGCGGCGTGGTAGATCTGGCGCGCGGCGTGGTTGCCTTCTGTATATATATTTTCTGCATAATTCTGTTTTCGGGTTGGAAAATTCTGCATCTTTTCACTACATTCTGGTTTTGGAACTTGAAGATCGTGATTCAACACTCCAGCGGAGAGCTCCAAGCGCATCAGATCATGGATTCACAAGCCGTGGCGATGAAGCGAGGAAGCGTACGAAGAACGATGAGGAGCTAAACTCCTTGGAGGTAGGATCTAGGATAGTTTAGGATGTAGTTCATTGAATGTAACCTGCAATTGTGTAAGATCATACTCTCTTTATAGTGTTCATTCAATTCAAGTCTGTTTCTAATGCTTTATAATCCTTCATTAGTGTTATAATGATTTTGAGTTAAGTCACGTGCGAGAGTATTGATTTAATGTCTGAACTGAATTGTATTGAGCACTCGAGTGTCTCCGGTCGAGAGATTGAGGCATAGAGTGTAGCGAACGATTGACGCGCGTTAACATCATTCGTTGTAGGTAGCTTCCGCCCGAGAGATCGGGGGAGTATCGACAACGAATAGAGTGGATTTTGACAAGAGATTGCGATTCACTAATTTGTCGATCTAGTTGTGAACACTTGAGTAGATCTTGTGACATTGTAGGTTGCATGCGGTTAGCTATAGACTAGATGATTCCGATGATTCTACCTCGCTTTTCCAATTTATCCAAGCACATTTTCTAGCAATTCATTACTCAACATACCCCCAATTTATGTGTATTTTCTGTATAATGTCTATGAACACGATTCGACTAGTTTGATCACACAATCCCTGTGGATCGATATTTTATTACTGCGTGATTTTCGTGCACTTGCGAAATTTATCATCAAGTTTTTGGCGCCGTTGCCGGGGATTGTGATTGATTCAACTAGGCAATAGTGTTCATATTTTCTGTGTTTTCTTTATTATTTTCTGGTTTATATTTTTCTCCCGGAGCGTTCTACTTGTGTGTTTCATTGTGCATGCGGAGAACAGGTCCTCAAGAGCTGCAATTTGATCCGGAGATTGAAAAAACAGCTCGCGCAATTCGAAAGGCAACAAGGGAAGCTCAAGCTTCAAGGGGAACAGCGTTGCTAAGGGATACACCGGACTGTCAAGAAAGGACTGCAGCAACAATGGAGGAAGAACAGGTTCCACCGGTTCCTCAATCGCCAAGGCGTACCCTTGGTGATTATGGGAGGAGAGACACTAGAGAACTACTCTTCAACAGAGGTATTATCTTAGATCCTATAAACAAAACCTGCGTACGTATTTTGCTTCTGTTTGGCAGAAAACTGTGACCACCTTTTCTTCTTATGTCCCTTCACGCAAAGGATATGAAACAAGGTTTTGAGTGGTTGGGCTTTGATTACAATATGCAGAATGTTGGTTGTGCCCATTTCATAATATTTGGATAATTGTTACAGCCTTGTAGACTCAAGAAAGTGAGGCACTTAATATGGTGTGCAACAACATGGTGTATTTGGTCTTTGAGAAACAATGTTATTGTTGAATATGCCTTGAAATCTCGGTAACAAGAAGTCAGAAGTTTTTCTCAAGAGGACCGTCGATTCTGCTAGTTGCGCATGAGGCGCAAGAAGCAGTGCATGATGCGCAAAACACAAGGCAGCCACTGCCTTTTGCGCATGATGCGCAGGAACGGGCGCATGAGGCGCCAATACGGGCTGACAGATTTGATTTGTTGATTTTTTGTGGAAAAAAAATCTTTTTTTGGAGGACACTCTGACTTTGATTTGTTTTATTTTAAAATAGATTTGTTACTAGTTTTTTGTCATATATTTTTCTATAAATAGGGATCACTTTATTCATAGTGAAGAGTGAAAGGAACAATAAGGATTTGCCACCATCAAAGGCTAGGGTTTTAGAGAGAGAACAAAGGGATTTTCTTTTGGTATAATTCTAGGGCAAAGGTTTATTGTTGGCTTTGTTCACCTTGGGTAGACTAGGTCAAATCGAGTTTCTTCATCACGGGAAGGAATTAGGGATTTGGGTAGAGTTAGGGTTTTCTAATTCTTGTAACCCAATTTGGGAATTACTTGTAAGTGACTTATTTGATTCTAGTGGAACGGAGGGGTTGCTCTCTCCCCCAGACTAGGTTATTTTAACCGAACTGGGTAAACAAAGTTTTGTGTCTCTTATCTCTTTTATTTGTGTACTTGCTTTTGGATTATTATCGTCGTCTCTATACTCTTTGATATTGCTTGCTTGATTCAATTGCTCCACACATCAAGTTTCGTATTAGTATAATTTTATTGACGAATTCACAACAGTTATCTTTAGAGGAGCTTCAATTTGTATTAACAATTTGATGGAGAAGATAATTAAAGATACATTCATGGCTTTGGTTTATTAGTCGGAGAGGGCGAACTTAAGCTATGTATTTTTCGATTGGTGCATCAATCTAATAGCATGTCTAGAAAGTATATAACATTCTAATGCATTTTTGTAAGGGTTGAAGTACCCATTGTACTACTTCTCTTATTTTAATAATAATATAACATTCTAATTTCACATTATTTGATAAAATTACCAATGGTTTGAAGAGTGGGAAAATTACACGATTTTTTTTTGTCAAATAGTCTACTGATTAGAAACACCGTTTAATAATAAGAGTGATACGTACCGAGATTCGAACTTTTATCTGTACCAACAAAATTATAATCATCGTGGAACTCAATATGATTTTATACTCATTGAACTCTAGTACCTGCAAGAATTTTAGCAGTCCAAGTCTCAAGTCGATCAGTAAGTACTCAAGATGAGAGTATATGCAATGGGTGAAATATGTGTACCTTGATAATGAATGCAGATGTATATATCTAGAAAATGATGTGAATAAATTTTTTATGGATCCCATTAAGTGAGTGAAATGAATCATAAATATCTTCTGATAGCGGTCATTTATCAGCCATAGAAAGTATATCATATGGTTAAGGTGAGTCTGTAAAGGGGTAATGGTGGTACACTATAAGAATGGTACACCTTAGTCCAAGGTAATTGGAAATGCTATTGGGCTCAAGAGATGTATGTGGGTTGCTAGTTTTGTGGGCCTTGGCCATTCAGGAACACATAATTCATGGATTAATGAGAAGTGTCATTATAATTGATATAAGTAAAATTAGTTGGAATAGTAAACCTTTATAATTACAATTGAATCTGAACTTTTGGTTGTGTATATAGGAACTTGACAAATCTAATATTCTCTATCAGAAAGCTACAACTGTTGTCTTTGTGGTCTTAGCTCAGCTGGTAGGATATTAGATTATATACCTAGGGACTAAGGTTCAAATTCTAAACACTCCATTAGGATACATGCCAAAAAAATAGAACTATTACACGGAAAGCATAAAGAGAGTTAAAAGAAAAGATATATAAAATAAAATGTTTCATTCATTTTGGATGATTTGTAAAGTGTCACCAGGATAAAACGTATAGTGTTTGCAATGGAAAATTACCTACAAGGTCCGAATGATTAAAAGTCAGTTAAATAATAATTCAAATATAAGGCTAACTAATATAAACTCTAAACTAACTTAAATTCCTAAATTATATATATATATATATATATATATATATATATATATATATATATATATATATATATATATATATATATATATATTATGGTATCGTTTATCAGAGATTCCTTTATTCTTCTGTCATTAAGTCAAATCATACTCTGATATCACTGTTCGACCATGAAGAAAATCTCATTTGATTGGATCAACAATTGTTGGGCCAAGAGAAGATGTCTCACAAGGTTGGATGAACAAATTAGGCTAAGAGCGACCACACAAGTGATCTTAACACCACAACTTTATTCAAAGCCTTAAGACCTTGTATTTATGAGTAATCTCACTTATTGTTATGTATGACACTTTGAATTCGTTTCAAAAGAACCACAACCTCTAGTGCTAGGAATCCAAAAGTTTTAAATGCAAAAGGAATAAAAACATGGTTGGTATCACAACATTTTTTCGCATGTTTGATCATTTTGCATAAAGTGTAACGACCCAATTTTCAAATTAATAATTTTTATGTGTTAAAGTATTTTATTAACGTAGAAATTTTAATTAAGTTAATAACTAGAGTTATTTATCGAGTACTTTAGTTATTAAGCGATAGTGAGAGTTAGTGTGTTATTGGGCCAAGCCAATTGGGCTTGAGGCCCAATGGGCCTTGTGTGAGGTGAGGGTGGCGCCATATGGCCATGAAGCAAGGGAGAGAACATTTCATTTTCTCATAACTTTGTGTTCTTGAGAAGAGAAGAGAGTTTATGGAGCTAGGGCAAGAAGAAAAGCTAGAGATTCGAGATCTTCGTCGAGTTTTCTTCGAATCCAGGTATGAGAGTAGTTTCCTTAATCGTGGGTGACCCGAGGAAGGGGAGAATGTCGATTTCTCCTCACCCGAACTTCCTCCACCCCATTTTCGTTTTAGTTTGGAATGGATTTTCTTGATGGAAATCGTTTCTAAGGTTCTTAATATGTTTAACATGCTTTTAACATGATTAATAAACGAAAATAATGGTTAAAAACGAGTGTTCTAATGGATTAAACTCAAGAACTTTGTGTTCTTGAGAGTTTTGATGAAAAAGTGTTCAATCTTTACTTTTTCGATGTTTATGACGTAGATCTGAGAAATGAACTGTCCTTTTGTGTTTATCTATGTTTGTTAAGCTTGAATACAAACTCTTTTAGGATTTATAACATGAAAAATGGGATTTTTGGGTGATTTGGTGTAGAAAACGCCAGAATTTCGCCCCAAGCGAAATTTGTTTCGCCCCAGGCGAAAATTGGTCAGTGAGAACCAGTCATTCTGCAGTTATTTCGCCCCAGGCGAAAATGTTTCGCCCCAGGCGAAATTGTGGCAGTGAGGTTTTTCGCCTCAGGCGAAAATGTTGCAGATTTTGCAGTTTTTCATCTGCGATCTTCCTTTGCATGTAGTTTCGAATCAGTGTCTTATTCTTACATGATTGTTGATGATTGTTGATGATTGTTGATGCTTGTTGATGCTTATAATGATTGTTAATCATGTATGAAGTATAAATGAAGAATATTAAGGTTTTGTTAAATCTTAATGATGAAGTATGTTGGATAGTGTTCCACATAATAAATGAAGAGCTTATGCTAATTATTTGTGAGTGAATTCATGAACACATATACATGCATTCATGAATTAAATAGGATATTGGATATTCCAATAAAGAAGTATATCGGATTATATTTATCCGATAAAGAAGGATATTAGAGGTGAGATACTCTAATAAAGAAGATGGTACCACATGCATTAGTAATGTCTAGGATTGACATTCATGAAGTTGAAGCATTAGAGTTGCATTAGGTTATATGTGTGTGCATTACTTGATAAGTGATATGTGACATATAATTTGGCTAAGTGTAATGAATTGTAGATTGATTATTGGGTACTTGATTATACATGTTTAGAACTTGTAATTGAGTAGTTAATGGTGATGCATGTTTATAACTTATGAATATGCTTGTTGTTGTTGAAGGAGTGTTTAAGTACCTTTTGCTTACACTTATATTTTGATTATGTGATCTAACTCTCATGCTTTGTGTTATGTGCTGGACCGTTGGGGGTTCAGGTTCTCAGGTTGAGGATCCCGATCAAAGTTAGAGGTTGCTCGTGCTCGTGTAGTGCGCTTTTTGGTGAGGAGTTTAGCTTAGACTACTCCTTTAGATATATTTGTATATCTCTTTTGACGGGTTGTATAGAGTTGCTCTGATTAGGTGTAATACCGTGATGGGATATTCGCTTGATTTGTATCTGAGCCCGTGATGGCATATTTAACTTTGCTAATCCTATCTTTTGGGTTGTAAACATAATATCCTTTGTTGATATGGCCTAGAGCCTAGGGATATTGTGTGAACAATTATGATCAT
The DNA here is from genome assembly GCF_020283565.1 of Trifolium pratense. Classification (NCBI taxonomy): domain Eukaryota; kingdom Viridiplantae; phylum Streptophyta; class Magnoliopsida; order Fabales; family Fabaceae; genus Trifolium; species Trifolium pratense. The sequence goes on from NC_060060.1 coordinate 46,776,677, forward strand.
TGTATGATATACATTATGATAAATATCGTTTTTAATTTCCGCTGTGCTAGCATGATTGATTTAATTATGCCGTGGTTTTGTATTATAACATGTGACGCCTGAATTTTCTTAAGTGTTTTATTTATTTATATCCAATAAATACGCGTTAAGGGGTTTGGGTGTTACAATAGTGGTATCAGAGCAAGGTCGGTTCATGTGGAACCAATTAGGATTAGTTGCCCCTATATTCAACTTGTGTAGAGATAACACTGTTGATATTACCTTTCTAAGTCTGTTCTTGGAATTGATTGGTTGTTCAGGATCATGGCTGGAAGGGCTAACAATCAGATGGCAGATGCGATAGCTACTTTGACCAACATCGTGGCTAGAGATCATCAACCCGGGAGGGAAGATGAGATGAGGTTAGAGAGATTCATGAGGCATAATCCGACACTTTTCACTGGAGGCTATGCTCCAGATGCTGCTGTCAAGTGGGTAGAGGAAGTTGAGATTGTCTTTGAGGCTATGAGGTGTACCGAGGAGAGTAAGTTGACCTTGGGTACTTATGTACTTCGTGATGAAGCTAACAAGTGGTGGAAGAATGCTAAGCTGAGGATGGGAATTGGTGGTGTGGTAATCACTTGGGAGATGTTCAAGGGAGAGTTCTTGAGGAAGTACTTTCCGGCTGATATTAGGAACAAGAAAGTGGTGGAGTTCATGGAGCTCAAGCAAGGGAACATGTCTGTGGCGGAGTATTCCGTGAAGTTTGAAGAACTTTGTGCGTTTAGTCCACACTACAACACCGTGGACGCTGAGGAGGCTAAGTGTGTCAAGTTCGAAAGTGGGTTGCGCCCGGACATCAAGCATCTTATCGGATTTTCTCAAATCCGAGACTTTGCAACTTTGGTGGATAAGTGCCGTATTTGTGATGATGATGGAAAGACCAAGACTAATTACTACAAGGCCATGAGTGACAAGAGAGGAAAAGGTCAAGACCGTGGGAAGCCTTATGGTGACAAGGGGAAGAAGGTTGTTGAGTCTAGTGGTGGAAAGAAGAGAGGTGGTGGACAATGCTACAAGTGTGGTGAGTTGGGTCATAAGTCTTATGAGTGCCCAAAGAAGGTGGACAAGTGTTTTAACTGTGGGAGGCTAGGACATAAGTCGGATGTTTGTCAAGTGAAAGTGACTTGTTTCAATTGTGGCGAAGAGGGTCACAAGAGTCCTATGTGCAAGAAGCCGAAGAAGACTATGGGAAAGGTGTTTGCCTTGAGTGGAGATGATGCGGATCAGGGAGATAATCTCATTAGAGGTACGTGTTTCATCTATAACACTCCTTTAATTGCGATTATTGATACGGGAGCAACACATTCTTTTATATCCGTTGATTGCATGAAGCGTCTTAGTATACCTGTGTCTGAAATGTCTGGTCGTATGGAAATAGAAACTCCTGCTAATGGTTTTGTAACTACCCGTCTAGTATGTCGTGACTGTCCCGTAACCGTGTTTGGTAGACACTTTGGAATGGACCTAGTGTGTATCCAACTTAGTGGAATAGATGTTATCTTTGGTATGAACTGGTTGATATTTAATCGAGTCCATATCAATTGTTGCGAGAAGACCGTTGTATTTCCTAAACCGGAGGAGAGTTTGCATTTGATGAGTAAGAAGGAAGTAGTAGAATCGTTGAAGGAACCTGTAGAGGTGTACGCGTTGTTTGCATCCTTGAAGATGGAAGGTGAAGTTAAGGTGGAAGAGTTACCGGTTGTTTGTGAATTTCCCGATGTATTTCCGGAAGACGTGTCAGATGTACCGCCGAAAAGAGAAGTAGAGTTTACGATCGATTTGGTACCTGGTACTAGTCCGATATCTATGGCACCGTATCGAATGTCAGCGTCAGAGTTGAATGAGTTGAAGAAGCAACTAGAAGAACTACTTGAGAAGAAGTTTATTCGACCTAGTGTATCGCCGTGGGGTGCACCTGTGTTGTTGGTTAAGAAGAAAGAAGGGAGTATGAGATTGTGTATTGACTACCGACAGTTGAACAAAGTGACGATCAAGAACAAGTATCCACTTCCGAGGATAGATGATTTAATGGATCAATTGGTTGGAGCTTGCGTTTTTAGTAAAATTGATTTGAGATCCGGATACCATCAGATTAGAGTGAAAACGGAGGATATACCAAAGACTGCTTTTAGGACGAGGTATGGTCATTATGAATATTCGGTGATGCCTTTTGGTGTGACCAATGCACCTGGTGTTTTTATGGAGTACATGAATAGGATTTTTCATTCATTCTTGGATAAGTTTGTAGTGGTATTCATCGATGATATTTTAGTTTACTCAAAGTCCGAAGAGGAACATAAGGAGCATTTGCGGATTGTTTTGCAAATTTTGAAAGAGAAGAAGTTGTATGCCAAATTGTCGAAGTGTGAATTTTGGTTGAAAGAAGTAAGTTTTCTTGGTCATGTGATTTCAAGTGGAGGAATAGCGGTTGACCCAGCGAAAGTTGATGTCGTATTGCAATGGGGAACGCCGGAATCTGTTTCTGAGATAAGAAGTTTTCTTGGATTGGCCGGTTATTATAGGAGATTCATTGAAGGATTTTCGAAGTTGGCTTTACCTTTGACGCAGTTGACTCGGAAGGATCAAGCGTTTGTTTGGGATGTGAAGTGTGAAGAAAGTTTTCAAGAGCTTAAGAAGAGGTTGACTACCGCGCCTGTGTTGATTTTACCGGATGCTAAGGAATCTTTCGTCGTGTATTGTGATGCTTCGAAGATGGGACTAGGAGGTGTGCTTATGCAAAAAGGTCAAGTTGTAGCGTATGCGTCGAGACAATTGAAGGTTCATGAGAGGAACTATCCGACACACGATCTTGAGTTAGCCGCAGTTGTGTTTTCATTGAAAGTATGGAGGCATTATTTGTATGGATCGAAGTTTGAAGTCTTTAGTGATCACAAGAGTTTGAAGTACCTATTCGATCAGAAGGAGTTGAATATGAGGCAAAGAAGATGGCTCGAATTTTTGAAGGACTATGACTTTGATTTGAGTTATCACCCCGGAAAAGCTAATGTGGTGGCCGATGCGTTGAGTAGGAAATCGTTGCACATGTCATCACTAATGGTGAAGGAGTTAGAGTTGATTGAAGAATTCCGAGACTTGAGTCTAGTATGTGAAGTGACTCCTAAGAGTGTTAAATTGGGAATGTTGAAGTTGACGAATCCTTTTCTAGAGAATATCAAAGAATGTCAAAAGACGGATAAGAAGTTAATGGAGAAGTTGGCAATAGTAGTTGAGGAAGGAAAAGAAGCTAATTTCAAAGTTGACGAGAATGGAGTTGTGAGATTTCATGGAAGAGTGTGCGTGCCCGATGTGCCCGAGATGAAGAAGATGATTTTGGAATAAGGTCATAGGAGTGGAATGAGTATTCACCCGGGAGTAACCAAGATGTATCAAGATTTGAAGAAGTTATTTTGGTGGCCAGGAATGAAGAGGCAAATTTCTGAGTTTGTTTATGCTTGCCTAGTGTGTTAGAAGTCGAAGATTGAGCATCAGAAACCGTCTGGTTTGTTGCAACCTTTGTTTACCCCGGAATGGAAATGGGATAGTATTGCGATGGATTTTGTGGGAGGTTTATCCAAGACTACTAAAGGTTATGAAGTGATTTGGGTGGTAGTAGACCGTTTGACGAAGTGTGCGCATTTTATTGCTATTAAGAAAGGTACCTTGGTGCCTAAGTTGGCTGAGATCTATGTGGAGCAAATTGTCAAGTTGCATGGTATTCCGTCGAGTATTGTTTCGGATCGAGATCCGAGGTTTACTTCGAGATTTTGGGAAAGTTTGCAAGAGGCTTTAGGGACTAAGTTGAGGTTGAGTTCGGCTTATCATCCTCAAACGGATGGCCAATCGGAAAGGACGATACAATCTTTGGAAGATTTGTTGAGAGCTTGTGTTTTGGAGCAAGGAGTAAGTTGGGATTCGTGTTTGCCGTTGATCGAGTTCACGTACAACAATAGTTTTCATTCGAGTATTGGAATGGCACCTTTTGAGGCTTTGTATGGAAGGAGGTGTAGAACACCGCTTTGTTGGTTTGAATCCGGAGAGAGTATGATTCTTGGTCCGGAGATTGTGCAAGAGACTACGGAAAAGATTAGAATGATTCGAGAGAAGATGAAAGCGTCTCAGAGTCGTCAAAAGAGTTATCATGACAAGAGGAGGAAAGACATTGAATTTCAAGAAGGTGATCATGTTTACTTAAGAGTTACATCGACTACCGGAAGCAAGGGAGAGAACATTTCATTTTCTCATAACTTTGTGTTCTTGAGAAGAGAAGAGAGTTTGTGGAGCTAGGGCAAGAAGAAAAGCTAGAGATTCGAGATCTTCGTCGAGTTTTCTTCGAATCCAGGTATGAGAGTAGTTTCCTTAATCGTGGGTGACCCGAGGAAGGGGAGAATGTCGATTTCTCCTCACCCGAACTTCCTCCACCCCATTTTCGTTTTAGTTTGGAATGGATTTTCTTGATGGAAATCGTTTCTAAGGTTCTTAATATGTTTAACATGCTTTTAACATGATTAATAAACGAAAATAATGGTTAAAAACGAGTGTTCTAATGGATTAAACTCAAGAACTTTGTGTTCTTGAGAGTTTTGATGAAAAAGTGTTCAATCTTTACTTTTTCGATGTTTATGACGTAGATCTGAGAAATGAACTGTCCTTTTGTGTTTATCTATGTTTGTTAAGCTTGAATACAAACTCTTTTGGGATTTATAACATGAAAAATGGGATTTTTGGGTGATTTGGTGTAGAAAACGCCAGAATTTCGCCCCAGGCGAAATTTGTTTCGCCCCAGGCGAAAATTGGTCAGTGAGAACCAGTCATTCTGCAGTTATTTCGCTCCAGGCGAAATTGTGGCAGTGAGGTTTTTCGCCTCAGGCGAAAATGTTGCAGATTTTGCAGTTTTTCATCTGCGATCTTCCTTTGCATGTAGTTTCGAATCAGTGTCTTATTCTTACATGATTGTTGATGATTGTTGATGATTGTTGATGCTTGTTGATGCTTATAATGATTGTTAATCATGTATGAAGTATAAATGAAGAATATTAAGGTTTTGTTAAATCTTAATGATGAAGTATGTTGGATAGTGTTCCACATAATAAATGAAGAGCTTATGCTAATTATTTGTGAGTGAATTCATGAACACATATACATGCATTCATGAATTAAATAGGATATTGGATATTCCAATAAAGAAGTATATCGGATTATATTTATCCGATAAAGAAGGATATTAGAGGTGAGATACTCTAATAAAGAAGATGGTACCACATGCATTAGTAATGTCTAGGATTGACATTCATGAAGTTGAAGCATTAGAGTTGCATTAGGTTATATGTGTGTGCATTACTTGATAAGTGATATGTGACATATAATTTGGCTAAGTGTAATGAATTGTAGATTGATTATTGGGTACTTGATTATACATGTTTAGAACTTGTAATTGAGTAGTTAATGGTGATGCATGTTTATAACTTATGAATATGCTTGTTGTTGTTGAAGGAGTGTTTAAGTACCTTTTGCTTACACTTATATTTTGATTATGTGATCTAACTCTCATGCTTTGTGTTATGTGCTGGACCGTTGGGGGTTCAGGTTCTCAGGTTGAGGATCCCGATCAAAGTTAGAGGTTGCTCGTGCTCGTGTAGTGCGCTTTTTGGTGAGGAGTTTAGCTTAGACTACTCCTTTAGATATATTTGTATATCTCTTTTGACGGGTTGTATAGAGTTGCTCTGATTAGGTGTAATACCGTGATGGGATATTCGCTTGATTTGTATCTGAGCCCGTGATGGCATATTTAACTTTGCTAATCCTATCTTTTGGGTTGTAAACATAATATCCTTTGTTGATATGACCTAGAGCCTAGGGATATTGTGTGAACAATTATGATCATTGTATGATATACATTATGATAAATATCGTTTTTAATTTCCGCTGTGCTAGCATGATTGATTTAATTATGCCGTGGTTTTGTATTATAACATGTGACGCCTGAATTTTCTTAAGTGTTTTATTTATTTATATCCAATAAATACGCGTTAAGGGGTTTGGGTGTTACATAAAGTAGCTTTGAGAGTTGTCTGCCACATAGTAAAAACTCAGTCATCAATCCCACAAGTGGGGAAACTCCAATCAAGTCAATACGTGCATGTTTTTTTCTTACCCACTCGTACACCAGAACATTTCTTCACCTGAATGTAGATCTCTCATCCTATGAGTCCGTTTAGAAGTACACATGTGTCTATTTCTTCATAGATACTCATGCTCTCCTAAAAACATCAAAAATGACATCCCAAATAAAGTAGTGTCTGTATTTAATATTTGAAGACTTAATTAAGCTCCTTTTAATCGTCAAACAATACATAAATAAATGAATCAAAATTCGAACTCCAATCACAACATCTAACCTATCAATTTTTAATATTTTTATCAATTGAACTACAAACTTCATACTACAAAATTATATTCTGAAATATACTATGTAATCAGATATCATGTCCTATATATATGTCAAATAGTTTGGTTATTGCATGCTGAGATATTAATTCCTATAGTTGTGGAAGGATAATAAAGTGTACAAGGTCCCCTACCTCAAAGTTCAAGGCTGTTTTGTGAAAGGAAACTATGATATAGTGGACCACACTACCCTCAGTAGGGAAAAGCCTTTGACCCTGTTCCACTGGACACGTGTATCAACCGCTATGCAAGGATCCATGTCCCCCAATGACCCGTACGTGCACTATCATTCGGGTGTCTCGTTTGTTTTCATGGCTTTGTACGTTTAGTTTAGTACGTTACACGTTTCGAGTTACTATTTTTTTTTTGGTTACAAAAAGAGGGCAGAGCCCAAAAAAGAAACTAGAACACTATGCGAACACTCCGAGGCATGCAGATGCCGGATACATCATCAAAAATGAGATTTTGGAGTTCTCTAGGAGGACTCTCTAAAACATGCAAATCAAAAGAATTCAAAGTTAGACTGAAATTAGCTAACCATTCAGCTGATCTGTTTCGAGTTACTATTACTTTTGGGTTTTTTTTTTTTTCTAAATCAAAGATATTCTCCGTGTGTAATTGGAGGGACTAATCCCCTCGATGTAATTGAGATTCATTTAAGGGTTGACTTCTCTCAACAAATGTTTTTCCATATGTACTGGCTGAGAATCGAATTCAGGACCAAATAGTTAAGGAACCCAAGTATCTATCACTTGTGTTACACGAATTTTTTTATTTAATTACATTTTGTTCTTTTATACATAATATTTTACTTTTTATATTTGTGGAATAATTAATGCATTTGGTTTAAAAATGAACTAAATTAATAACTCTCTAAATTAATAAATTTCTCCGGTCCTGACATTATTAATTTAAAGAGTTTTTACTGTAGATAAATCATTCTATGATTTAAAAAACAAAAGTTTTCTTATAGTATAAGGGACTAGAGGGAGTATGTATTTATTTTTAAAAAAAAATTTAATCATATTTAATGTATTTATTTTAAATTTTTAGTTGATCTTTTATGTTTAAAAAATTTCAAATTTATCTCTTACATATTTAATGTCGGTACAAATTTGACCTTTCTTATTCTTAAGTTAATTTTGTTCAAAACTTCTACGAGACAACCTTCAAAATTATTCTTTTATGCAATTATATTTGACATGTAGACAATTTTAAAAAGAAAGTTGACAATGACTAATATAAAATAACGTTAGTAATATAAGGATGAACTTTAAACTTTTTAAACAAAGATAATCAAATTGAAACATATATACAAAATAAACGTAATTGCGTAAACGTGCAATTAAGTCTTGTTTTTTTATTGCCATAAAAAATTGTGAGTAGTTTTCGTAACAAAAAA